>NC_052060.1:3090953-3775119 GCF_903992535.2 Arvicola amphibius | reverse complement strand
AAAAAACACTTGTCTCCAATGGAGTGCCACTGGGTATATCAAATACCCCAAGGCAGGCCCCATGCCCAAAAGTAGTTAGCCAACACAAAATGAACTTCATGCATTTTGTGTACATTTTGGTTTAGTGGTTTTGGCCCTTTTTTCTATTTGTTTTGATTTTGTTTTGGGGAAGTTTTGAATTCTAAGAGAGAAAATACATGGAGCTAGGTGAATAAAGAGATGGGAACAGTCGGGGGTGTCGAAGGAGAGGGAAATAGTATCAAAATAAACTGAATATGTGTTTAAAACTAAGAAAATCTGAATAAACCGTGAATTTCACTTAACAATAACATGGTTTTTCTATAAACCTAAACCTATCCTAGATAATAAGGTTTATTTTTAAGCATCATAAAATGAATAAAATATAATAGATGGAACTAATTTTGATATTTTATTTAACCAAACACATTCCCAAATTATCATATATTTCAACATGTAACCAATATAAAAAGTCATTAGTTAAATGTTTTATATTTGTTTTTCCATAAGTCCTCAGACTCCAAGGTCTAACTTCAGCTAGCGGCACATCTCTGTTCTGAGCAGATACTTCAAGAGCTATAGTGTTAAATGAGGTAGTCAGGCAAAGAAAGGTAGCACAGAAGTTCATATATATATAAAATCCAAAATAGCCAAGGCCGTGGGAGCTGAAGTGGTGGTTTCAGGGTTGGAGAACAAGGAAATGGAAAGGCAGTATACAACGTCCACTTCAATTATGCTACACATCCTACATCCTGGAGATCTACCGTATAATTAGTAGTAGTCTATCATACACTTAAATTACTTGAAGGGGTAAATCCTGTGCTAAGTATTTCTAAACACTCATAATATGGCATATTAAATTCCTGGAAAGATTTTTGAAAAGTGATGGACATATTTAAAGCCTTGTCAGCATGATGATTTTATGTGAGCGTAATAGTTCCCAAACTAATAAAGCAATCTACACTAAATATATACAGGATTTTATATGTCAATAATGTTTCAATAAAAAAAATTGAAAAGCAAAACAAACTAGCTCAATAACCACACGAGGCCCGTGGCTACTGTGCTGCTGCATAGAGGTTTAAACTAATGCACGGCCATGCTTGCGCTGTTTGTCCTGTCCTCTCTCCCCACCTCAAAACCCTGTGCATCAGAGTGCTACACAGCAAAGAAAGACAGCTGTCATCGAGAGAGGTCAGGACCAGCCAAATCCCGACAGAGGCAACATAGTAGACAGAGTGGCACGGGTCATCACTGCTTACAAGAGAGGTTTGGGTACAGTGGTGGCCCACGGACACAGCTACAGGTAAGGCCAGGGGTAACAAAGTTATCCTGAGAAAGCCACTTGTCCAAGGCATCATCACTTCTCTGACTCGTAGGCTCAGAAGCCGCTGCCCTGGCACCAGCACCACAGTGTGCTAATGGCAGGCTGGGGGCCAGCAGGTCTCAGGATGCCAGCACTCCATCCACATCTGGAGCAACTGCCCTTCAGGTCTGCACCTACCATGGTTCGGTGGTTCCACTTGCACCACCTCATCACAGTTTTCTCATCCAGCAAGGGCAGGCAGAGACCCTGCTGGTTGTTCCAAGGTCCTCCTCCCCTTCCCTCTCCCACCCTCCCACTGAGCCAGCTAAGCTCTCCAGCACCACTGCCAGGGAGCTAAGGCAAGACCCCTGGTCCCCAAATCATCTCAAGCAGGGAAAATAACACTATCATGGATTCATTCCCTCCACAAATCTCTACTGAGTTTCCTGGAAAGCTTGGGGGGATTCTCATTTTTCTGAACTTCTAGTAAGGATGACATATAAAATAAAACCCACAGAATTAAAAACACGATTCTAGATGTTGCGCTACTGAGAAGGAGCAAACTACTAAATGAGCCTATGAAGAAGGGGTTAGACACAGCATTTGGTTTGGTTTTTTGTTTTTGTTTTTGTTTTTTTACTGATTTTATTGAGCTCTACATTTTTCTTTGCTCCCCTCCCTGCCTCTCCCCTCCCCTTCAACCCTCTCTCATGGTCTCGATGCTTCCAATTTGCTCGAGAAATCTTGTCTTTTTCTACTTCCCATTTAGATTAGATCTCTGTATGTCTCTCTTAGGGTCCTCACTGTTGTCTAGGTTCTCTGGAATTGTGATTTGTAGGCTGGTTTTCTTTGCTTTATGTTTAAAAACCATTTATGAGTGAGTACATATGATAATTGTCTTTCTGGGTCTAGGTTACCTCACTCAATATGATGTTTTCTAGATCCATCCATTTGCCTGCAAATTTCAAGATGTCATTATGTTTTTCTGCTGTGTAGTACTCCATTGTGCAAATGTGCTACATTTTTCATATCCATCCTTCAATTGAGAGGCATTTAGGTTGTTTCCAGGTTCTGGCTATGACAAACAATGCTGCTATGAACATAGTTGAGCACATGTTTTCATGGCACGCTTGAACATCCTTTGGATATATAACCAAAAATGGTATTGCTGGGTCTTGAGGAAGGTTGTTTCCTAATTTTCTGAGAAATCGCCACACTGACATCCAAAGGGGTTGTACCAGCTTGCATTCCCACCAGCAATGCAGAAGTGTTCCCTTTTCCCCACAACCTCTCCAGCATAAGTTGTCATCAGTGTTTTTGATCTTGGCCATTCTTACAGGTGTAAGATGGAATCTCAGAGCTGATTTGCATTTCTCTGATGACTAAGGATGTTGAACATTTCCCTAAGTATCTTTCAGCCATTTTAGATTCCTCTGTTGAAAGTTCTCTGTTTATGTCTGGTCTCAATTTTTTATTGGATCATTTGTTCTTTTGATGATCAATTTCTTGAGTTCCTTGTATATTTTGGAGATCAGCCCTCTGATGTGGGGTTGGTGAAGACCTTTTCTCATTCTGTAGGCTGTCATTTTGTCTTGTTGACCATGTCCTTTGCTTTACAAAAGCTTTTCAGTTTCAAGAGGTCCCATTTATTAATTGTTTCTCTCAGTGTCTGTGCTGCTGGGGTTCTATTTAGGAAGTGGTCTCCTGTGACAATGCATTCAAGTGTACTTTCTACCTTCTCTTCTATGAGTTCCAGTGTGGCCTTTGTTGAGGTCTTTGATCCATTTGGACTTGAGTTTTGTGCATAGTGATAGATATGGGTCTATTTTCATTCATCTGCATGTTGTTATCCAGTATGCCAGCACAATTTGTTAAATATGCTTTCCTTTTTTATTTGATATTTTTTGCTTCTTTGTCAAAAATCAGGTGTTTGAAAGTGTGTGAATTGATATCCAGGTCTTCTATTTGGTTCCATTGGTTCTCCTGTCTGTTTTTATGCCAATACCAGGCTGTTTTCAGTACTGTAGCTCTGTAGTAGAGTTTGAAGTCAGGAATTCTGATACCTCCAGAATCACATTTTATTTTACAGGATTGTTTTGGCTACCTTGGGTTTTTTGTTTTTCCATATGAAGTTGAATACCATTTTTTTTAAGGTCTGTGAAGAATTTTGCTTGGATTTTGATGGGCATTGCATTGAATCTGTAGATTGTTTTTTGTAAGATTGCCATTTGTACTATGTTAATTTTACCTATCCAAGAGCATGGGAGATCTTTCCACTTTCTGGTGTCTTCTTCAATTTCTTTCTTCAAAGATTTAAAGTTCTTTTCATACCAGTCTTCCAATTGTTTGGTTAGAGTTACTCTGAGATATTTTATGCTATTTGTGGCTATTGTAAAGGGTGATGTTTCTCTGATTTCTTTCTCGGCCCATTTATCATCTGTGTAAATGAGGGTTACTGATATTTTTGAGTTAATCTTGTGTCCTGCTACATTAATGAAGCTGTTTATGAGTTGTAGAAGGTCCTTGGTAGAATTTTTGGGATCACTTATGTAAACTATCATATCATCAGCAAATAGTGAAAGTTTGACTTCTTTTCCAAATTGTAACCCCTTGATCTCCTTTTTGTTGTCTTATTGTTCTAGCTAGGACCTCAAGAGCCATATTGAATAGATATGAAGAAAGTAGACACGGCATTTGTACTAAACACTGAAGGATAGCTGTAAATCAACCGTGTGAATACCTGACAGTACAAACATTGCAGACAGTGAAGTCAGTATTGAGAAGGCCCTGATATCTACAGCTGGCGAGTGGGCCTCTAGTGAGAAGAAGATCCCCTGAGGCACATCAGATCCCTGGTTTTTCCTTCTTCATCCTCCACCCCATCCCAGTGATTTTTTTCTCTAGGGAAGTCAACATTGTCCTCTTCAGTTTACCCAGCTTATGAATATGTAAATATTTTATCCTAAATGTCTTTGTAATATTTTAAGTTCCTCTCTCTTTCCTTTAAATAGCAAGCCAGAGAGTTTCATTATTTCCTAAATTTGACAAGATAATAAATCAACAGGATTAAAGCAACATCCTTGACTTCATTGCAACTAGAATCGTGTGTGTGTGTGTGTGTGTGTGTGTGTGTGTGTGTGTATGACCATGTGTGTGTGTGTGCATTTGTGTGCAGGTACGTGCGCTTGTGGATACCAGAGGTCAATGTCAAGTGTCTTCCTCAATTGTTATTCCCTTTACTGTTTGAAACATGATCTCTCACTGAAGCGACAGCTCACAGATTGCCTGGGCTCAGGGACCTGCCTGTCTCTACCTAGCCAAGGAGCTCAGGGACCTGCCTGTCTCTATGCCCTAGTCCTGGATTTGTAGAAACCCTGGGATGATGATTTTAGTGTGTGTGTTGGGAACCAGACTCAGATCCTCGTGTTTGTACAATAGCTGCAGCTCCTGCCCCTACACCTAGAATCTAAAAGAAAATTTCCCATGACTGTGAATGGCATTGTATCTTGCATTTCCTAAATCACCAGAAGTCTATGGATTGTGAACTAAGTGAGGGTAAGGGAAGCTTCTCTGGGCCAGCTGGCCATAGTACAAAAAAACCTTTGGAAATGTAAAATTCATCACACATTCAAAATATCTAAGAACAGGGGGACAATGGGAATGGAGTCAATCCTGTTTCAGAGAGCTAGCGCCTCTTCCAGCTTCCACTGACATCAGGAAGGCACGCAATACATATACATACAGGCAGGCAAAGGACTCACAAGACTAAAACAAACCTTTTTTTAAAGAACAGAATTAAGGGATATCCTTGCCTTAGAGCCAAAAATAAAAAAATTAACATTTTTACCAGTGTAAGAATGCTGAAGATGACTCCAATGATTGTGACTTCTTGGTGACGGAAGTGAACTACCAAACAGCAGTGATCAGCAGCGCTTGTTTAACACACAGGAACACATGTGCCTGTGCTTGGAATTGTGGGCCAATTCCTCTCCACCCAGCAGCCATAGACCTACAGGGCTTGACACGGGGAGTACTCGTTTAGCGCCTATGTGAACCGCAAAGAAGCAAGGCGGGCACAATGGCTCACTAAGGGGACAGGAGCAGAGGAATTTGAGGGAAAGGCCATCTCTGGTTACACGGTGAGTTTGAAGCCAGCCTGGGATACACAGCACGCAGTTAGGAATTATAGACAGCTGGAGGCAGATCTCTGCAAAGCCCACACAAAATAATAGCAGAGAAATAGTCACCAGGCCTCAGCGGAGTCTGTTTCTCGCGTGTAAAATGGAGACAATATCACCCTCCTGTGCATAGAAGCGTTCCCCCGTAGGTCAGATTGGGCGATCTGCATCAAAGCACCCTGGGCGGGTTGCCCAATACACAAGGGTGTTTGATGGGCGGATGATGATCTAAGGATAAAGAAGTGAGCACTGTCAAAGAGAATGATGGAACCAAGACTCAAAAGGATTTCAACAGATTGAATTATAGGGGAACTGTTGACATGACTCCAAATCAAGACGAACCAGAGTCCTCCAGAGAGGCTGACAAACAGGACGGCGAAGGCATGCTGGGGTGAGAGGTGGCTAACAGCAGCCGTGATGAAGTGGGGGCTGATGGTATGGTGTAGTGGCCGGACAAGTGAAGCAGTCCTGGGCTGCACTGCAGAGGCTGGGGAAGAAACAGAGGAGAAGGAGGAGGACATGAACCCAAAACCTAGGGTCTTGCGCATCATGCCAACTGAAGCATACTGTTGGTTCAAGGGAAATATTTGAGTTCAGCTAACTCTGGCAGGGACCACTGGTATTCATTATCCTCTATAAAGGCTTGAGAGCACCGAGAAGACACTGGTATGACAAAGGAATAGGGACCCAATCCAGTATCAGCATTTTCTTGTTGTGTGACCTTAAGAAAATGACTAATCCCACCAAATCTTTCCTGTTTCCTCACATCTGATGGGAAGACATCTACTGCTCTGCAGAATTAGAGATTAAACAAAAATACACGTGACTTGCGCCCTGCACAGAGCATCTACATGGAGAGGACAAAGCAAAGGACAGAAGACACTCAGTCACTCGCCTGGGAATTCATTTTGTGAGTAACATGACTCACTTTGACCCCTGATCTCATCATTGCGTGCTAGGACCCTTCTTCACATCTGCCCAGAAGAGCTCAGCAAATACAGAGCCAGAAAAGACAACTACAGTTGTCACCTGCTCCCTGGCAGACCAATTGAGAATGGCAGGCTCTAATTCCCTAGATCTTCAGATGTAGCAAGTCTGAGGCTCTAGCTGAGGACCTACTGTGTGCCCGCACATGTAAACATGCCCCCCTGCCCCTGCTGCTGAGTTTATAATCTAGTAGGGAAGTCAAGTGATGGGGTTCAGGGAAAGAGGGAGGGAATTAAAACAACACGAGTCATTTCTAATTTGGGGACCTTAAGACTCAGACTTCTAGAATTGGGAGCAGAGTGTGGGGGTCAGTAGGGAATTTCTCAGCTTTCCTGCAAAATAACTGTATCACTTGGGTCACAGGGTCGCCCAGCCTCCCTTCCAGGGGCCCCCAGCTCCCTGCCCAGGAGGCAACATTTCTCACTTCAGTCCACTGTGGAAAGACCTCCCAAAATTTACGCCACACCTCCCAGGAATTGCACTTCCTCCCACCACTCCTTCCATGTAATTAATGCCTTCCCCCTTTCAAAGATCAGCTGTAAGTCCCTGCCCTTTGCAGCCCTGCCTGGCAGAACCTGCTGATCCTGAAACACACCTGAACCTGCTCTGCCTGCCCCTAAGCTCCTGAAAAGAGCTTCACATTCCCCAGAACCACTATACCTTGGCCTTCTGCCCTCTTCCCCCATTCTCGGCATCTGTGGTCCCCTCAGGGACACAGCACAGGTGGGGGCATGGAGCTAAACCCTGAGTATCTCCTGAGCTGAAGTTTGGTGTCACTGCACATTCCCACCATCCTGTCCCCTGTCCATTCTAGCATATTCTAGAGAAAAGACAAAATCAGTAACCAGATGGCCACATAGAGACAGAAAGTGAGATACCCTGAGAGGCAAAGAAAAGACAGGAAATAGAGGACAGGTGAAGACGTGGGAAGGAGCAGAGCAAAGACAGAAATAGAAGAAGAAAAGATGCAGAAGTGTAGACAGGGAAGGTCAAGGGACAAAGGGGAAGAGCATGGGAACATGAGGGCAGGCACAGGACAGGGAAAGGGAGAGGGGACAGCGGGAACAGGACACAGGGCAGGGAAAGGGACACGGGACAGCAGCAACAGGACACAGGGCAGGGAAAGGGAGAGGGGACAGCGGGAACAGGACACAGGACAGGAAAAGGGACACAGGACAGCAGCAACAGGACACAGGGCAGGGAAAGGGACACGGGACAGCAGCAACAGGCACGTGCTCTAAGGACTGAGGCCACCAGGGAAAGGATCACAGACTGCCCAGAGGGGACATACATAGATCCTGAAGAATAATGACTCCCCAATCTCACAGTTGGTGAGGAAGCCACCACAAGGTGGGGACAATGAATGGCCTAGAATTAGGGAGTTAATCTGGCAGATCACAGCAAGTGGGCTGGGTTGAGTCATAAAAACGGTGGGATTTTCCACTCTGCAGCAAGTATCCAAGACTAACTGAGTGGGAAGCCACAACCCTCCCCAGAAAACCCCACCCAAGCTTCATTCCACAGACACTTAGCTGGCCCCAATAATAGGCCTGGCCCTGGGTGGGGCCCTGGAGACATTGCTGCAAAGAGCAGGTCCAGCTCCCAGGGAGGCCAGGATTGAGAGGGGAAACAGGAGGTGCGATAAGCCACCAACAGGCCTGTGAAAGTCTGTGGGCACCACGAAGTGAGTGTTCTGGAAAAGCTAGCCTTCAAAAAGCACCTTTAGAAGCAAGAGGAACTGGAGGCATCAGGATGGGGACAGAGGCTTAGAAAGCATAGAAAGCAGGCAGGTAGAGGGATGGGAAAGACGAGGCAAGAGGCTGCAGTATGGTTTCCACCAGGGGATGCTGGGAAGCGTGCCCCACCACAGACCCAGAGTGACTCCCTTTAACTCACTGGACGGAGAGGAATAAGCTATGTACCTGCTTTGGAGTTCAGACTTAGGTAAAATAGGGGCTTTGCGCTTTGCTGTGTCCAGTTCACAGTCTGTCCTCTACTGCCTGCTTAAACCGTGGAAAACAACCAAGTCAGTGAACTCAGGAGCCCGGCACAGGCCCAGAAGGCCAGAAGTCCTGAAGGATGCGCCAGCTCTTTTGCACCATAGGCTCTCTAGGGCCTGCCAGCCTGTGGGCTCCTCCTTGCCCATCACAAAACTCAGCCCGCACAGAGCTCCCCCGTGTGGCTGAGGCTGGTGCCTGCCGAGGAAAGCACACCGCCCCCCCAACACACACACACATTCCCCCACCCCCACCCCCTCCCTGCCCAGACTCAGCTGCACCGGCACTACAGTGATGATTGTCACTGTGCACGCGTCCCCTAAACAGTGATTGAACGCCAAGAGTGGGTTCTCGGTTCCTGCTCACAGCCATTCCTTTAGCCCTCCTATCAACCATCAACCATCGGAGGCTGCTGTTAGTATACGCTCTACTTTGACTGATGGGGAGCTAGGAAGAAGTTCTCAAGAAAAAGATAGAGAAGGGGCAAACTGCCTGCAATGGGCTTCCTCAGAACTGACTTTGAAAAGGCCCTTGCCAGCTGAGGACTTAGCTAAACGCAGAGCGTTTAGTTAAAGCATATACTTAAAATCTGTAAGGTTAGATAGCTTGGAGTAAACAGCAACTGAGAGAGACAGAGACGGGGGGGGGGGGTGGAGGGTGAACACAACACCCCTGTAGTTCCCCTCCAATATGATGTTTTCTAGATCCATCCATTTGCCCTCAAATTTCGAGATGTTGTTACTATTATTATTATTATTGCTGTGTAGTACTCCATTGTGTAATGTACCACATTTTCCTTATCTATTCTTTGGCCACAAGGGACATTTAGGTTGTTTCCAGGTTCTGGCTATGACAAATAATGCTGCTATGAACATATTTGAGCACATGTCCTTGTGGTATGATTAAGCATCCTTTGGGTATATACCCAAAAGTGGTAGTGCTAGGTCTTGAGATAGGTTGTTTCCTAATTTTCTGAGAAATCGCCATACTGGCATCCAAAGCCCACGTCCTGGAATTGGGGATTAAACTGAAGAGAAGGGACCTCTACTTTGGAGGCTAGTAAGAAAAGTCAATAAACCAAAATTGATGTCTTAGTCCATTTTGTGCTTCTTTAACAGAATACTTGAGACTGGGTAATTTACAAAAAGAACAGATTTATTCTGTGCAGTGTGAACACTGTGAAGTCGGCATCCGGCCAAGGCCTTCTTGCCGTAGCACCCCCAGCAGAGTGGGAAGGCACAAGAGGGTGGGAGGGGGCACACTCGTTTTCATAACGAACTCGTTTTCCCAGCAACAACATGAATGCATTGATTCCTCTAAAAGAGCCCATCTCTCAGCACTCTGGCCTGTCAGGGATTGAACTTCTAGTATGTGAATGTCTCAAGGTTCCTTCAAACTGTGGTAGGTGGATTGGGTGAGCTACTTCTTAGTATCTCATGACTGCCCCTAAGACTACTTCCTGTATGGGAGGTGTTAAAATTCACCCTTGCTGGAAAGTCTGTCCCCAGCCTCTAACCACCCAGAAAAGACTACACTGTCAAAAGTTTCTGACAGAAAGGCCTGTGAGGTTTGAATTCTACCTCTAGTGTGTGTAAATCAGAAACAGCCTGAACCACTGAACAAATCATTCCTTCTCCTGATGACATGCCCAGGAGGCCTTCGGAAAAATGACAATTAGATTGAACAGAGTCAATCTAAAGACATCCAAGGGCAAGGGTCCATGAAAATCAAATGCCTGAGTAAACGTGAGGTTGGAAAGGCTCATGGTGTTACAAGAGATGTGTAAACACTCTAAAAGCCCAACCTGGGCACCAAAGGAGCCTTCACAGATGGGAAAACACGCTCATGAATCCTTCTCTTTGTGTCCAATACATCAAGAACCAGCCTGTGTGCATCCTTGGAACAGCAATGGGGGAGAGGGGCTGTCCTCTGGGAGGGAGGAGCTGGCTGGGGTGCTGCAGGATACAAATGCTCTGAGCCCTCTCAGCTCAGCAGGGCCCAGCCAGGCCCAGGCAGACCACAGACACTGAACAGCAGCACCTCTGAACACAGCTCTGCTTGGCTGGTCTTCGGAGTACTTTGTGGACAAGGCATAGAAGACTGGGGACAGGACCCCACAGCCAGCTTGTGCCTCCTGGAGGGAGCAGTAAACTGCTGGACCTGTCCAGCACGGCAGTGATGAACAAAGTGGGCAGGCAGGAAGGGACTGGGATCAGCTCTTTCATCCAGGTTTTTTGTTTGTTTGTTTGTTTGTTTGTTTGTTTTACGTCAAACATCTGTGGCGTGCAATATATCGGGCTCAGCTCAGGAACTGTCGTGGGATATGTAGTGACAAAGAAATGTCAGCTGCTGTCCTGGAAAATATGACAACTCAGGGGAAAATAGAAATGTCTGAGGGGAACCTCAGCCCCTCAATGCGTATTCAAACGTGTACAAGTCGGATATGTGCAAAGGAGGGCTGGGCTATGGATGATCATTGGAGCTGCCAGACAGACCATGGGTGATTGCATACAAGGCAGGGGACAGATAACAAGGGAAAGAGTCTCACTGGCTGAGCAGGTGGGCGTCCTTTGGAGAGGAAGTTGAATGGAGGAAGCAGCACCCAGACCCTGAGGATGGTAAGTGCAAAGCTTGGGAGACATTACAGGATGTCAATAAGGGAAGATGCTGTAATTGTGATGCAAGAAAGGGGAACCAAGAGAAACAGTGAGGAGAGGGGGGGACAGAGGTGCTGAGCCAAGGTGGGAGGTAAGGACGGGTACCCATCAGGACCAAGAGCATCCTCAGATGGGACTGGAGCCTCCCTCAGTGCTTGAAGTGAGGCCATGTCCTGATGATGTTATACAGTGCCTGTCCAGGGGACAGGATGTTGGACACATCACTGTGGCCCATTAGCACATAGTTGGGAATCAGGTACCCCTCGGTCACGGCACACTGGATCAAGTCCTGGGCTGCTTTCAGGGCAGCTGCATTTGGAGGCTGTTCTGCAAAACACATTTACCCATAATCATTAAGATCTCAAAGCGGCTATGGCAGTGAAAGGCACCCAGATTCCAGTCTTCCCCATCTCCCACCCTCGCCTGTTCCACAATTACCAACAATTAATTAGGCATAAAGCAAGGCAAAACTATTTGGCTTCCTAATCCCATATGGCCAAAATTTCTTTAGAAAATTCAGAAGTGCCCTGGATTATAACATATAGGATGGCACAGTTTCTCAGTGTGTCCGGAACAGATACAGCCCGTGGGATTATCCTCTGCTTTGCCATCACAGGCAATGCTGCATCCCAACATCATTGCCATGGTTACTGAGGAAGGACACACATTTCCCACATGAGACATGAATATACCAAAGTTTTCAAAATACATTTTTTCTCCTTTGCTCCTGGCTTGCCTTGGGTATGGACATAAAGTAAGATCATTTGGGGTGGATGTGGGCGAATTGGAGGCAAATATTCTATTTGGGAGATGCTCCCAGTAGCAGTCATTCTTTACTGAGGGTTTTCTAAAATATCCTGTTGATGCTACCAGGTACTTCCAGTGTCACAATGCTGTCCCCGTCTGCCTGGTGTTTCCTGAAATGTTCCACACGATATCTCATTAGGCAGAACCCTCTGCCCCATTTATGCCTTACCTACAAAGTTTCCCATGAAGGCAATTCCTAAAGCAATGTCATTGTATCCATAGGTGTGAGAGCCTTCGATATTCCAGCCAACTCCTTCATACACTCCACCATCCTGGCCCACTAGAAAGCTAGGATTGGGTAAAAGGAAACAAGAAAGTCTGAGGAGTATGTTTCTTCAGTCATTCCTTCAATCACTAATCTGTCCTTCCATGCATTTATCGCATAGTGCTGGATGTCCTGTATGTGCCAGTGTGCAGAAGTCAGGAGCAACAGCACGGCTCTGAACTGTGCCTCCGTCCCAGCACATCTCGCCTACCTTTCTTAGCCATTGTGCTTCTCAGAGCCCTGTGCTTCCTCCTTAGGACCCCGACCTAGCTCCTCTCTCCTTCCACTGAGTACAGACTAAACCATCATCCTCTCCCACAGCTTAAACTACTATCTATAAAAGCCAACGTGTCGAAGAGACAAGTTGCCTTTTGCATTTTCTGCAGCCATTTAGGACGAGGTGTCATCCTAAATCCAACATTTCCCTGCCCCGGCCCCATTCAGCTACTACCCATGACTCATCAGTTATGATTTTTACAAAGCTTTCAACGTCTTCCACTGCTCCTACCCAACTGTCGCTCTCCAGTTCCAACTGGGATTACTGTAACTGTACCCTGTCCAGAGATTTCGGTCCTTCCAATCCACTCTTAAAATCATACCCAGGAGGCTGGGGTGAGGGTTCCACACTTGAGAGTGTTTGATGCTCTTGACCAGACATGGGTTTGGTTACCAGCACCCATATAGTAGCTCACAACCATCTGTAACTCCAGTAACAGGGGGTCCAACACCCTCTCCTGACCTCTGCAGGCACCAGGCATGCATGTGGCACACACACATACATCACAACATGAAAGGGTGTGACTTTCCAAACACTCTCCAGTCTGCCTTCACACAAAGCCAGTTTTCAGTTTTACTTACAAGATCCACATAGTGGTTGGGTTCCTACAGACCCCACCTCACTACCCTTCTCTCGGAAATCCAGTTTCAGGTTTGAGTGGGGCATGTTCTGTTTCCTCAAAGACACACACTGTCTATAGCCCAAGCTTTTGAATATGTTATTCTTCTTTAACTAAACTACTTCCTCTTCGCCAGCCAATCCCCACACCTTATTCATGTGCCAATAGAGATGGCCCTCTTCATTAGTTCTTCTCTGACACCTTTCTTTCCTCCAAAGACTTCCGGGCTTCATCTTCCCTATGGCCTGATCTTCCAACACTGTGATTGACATTCTGCATTGTAATTATCTGTTTATTGTTTCCCTCAAGCCCACAACAGAAGGTACCATATCAATCTTGCCTAGTGTTAGACAGAGTAGGCACCCAATAAATGCGAGTTACAAAGTTAGTGAGGCATGAGTGGGTACTTCACCCAGTTACAGCCATGTCAGTGTTGGTAACAGCACACCACACACGGAGGTGGGCAGATTCCACTGTAGGTTTGCAAGTTGAAGAACAAGAATCAGCTCACCCGGTGTTTTCCAGTTTGTGATTTCCAAGTTTGTGGTCAGTTCCCTATTACCTGCTGTGACCATAGCAAGACTACAAAAAGTCCTGGAAAAAGAGGCATGTTCTCTCCTGTACAGAGGCTGCACTTACAAAGAGATGGGGCGGACACAGCTAGAACATCAGTGGCACACTGCAGAAGCAAACCCATCCGAGACCAGTCACAAGATTCGTTGTGTAAGTCCTGGACAAATAACTGAGGTCCCTTGTATTCTAACCCTAAGTCCCACTTGTGACAGTAAAGGCATCTCCCAAATGTCTTCTGTATCTCATTAGATTAAAACATTAATGTTTCTTTAATTTAATCCTGGCACGAAAGAAACCATGAGAGAATAATCTCACTCCCTGTCTTCAAACAGGAAATGTCCCTCCTTTAGAGATGAAGCAAAGGAGCCCAGAGGGCTTGGTTAAAAGTGCTGTGTGGTGAGCAGCAGAAGACTAGCAAGGTTCTAACATCAGAGAGAACAAGCTGGAGCTGGCCAGGACCGTCACGCCTTATCAGTTAGGACAGCGTACCTAAGAGGCACGCCCCTACTCTGCCCACCATGCTTTCCCACCACCCCTTCTGCAGTATTTTCAGTCTTTCTGATCTGGAAGGACTGGAGAACATGCCTGAGAGGTCAGGTAGCCCAAACTGTGACCTGAATGATACCCAGTTCAGATTCTCGCGAGAATAAGGTGTGGGGCCCGTGTAAGACACCTGGGCTTCCGCAGCTTTGCCCTCCACGGCGCTGAAGCCACAGGGCCACCTCCCACTTACTGATACGCAATGTCGCAGAAGTCTTGATGGTCTATGTGAAAAGACTGTATGTCTCTGACACGAATCAGGCAGTCGGCGGACTCATTGCAGCTTCTCCCAGCGGTGTGGATGATGATGACGAATTTGGCTGGGAGGTTCATCTGAGAGCAGTGTGTCTCTCTGGCTTCCCACGCAGAGCGTGGGGTGATACTGGGGCATGCTGCGGTAAAATGAAAGCCAAGGGGATGAAAACTTGCTTTGTACGCTCATGAACCAACAGACAGCCAAAGGCCAGTTCGCACCAGTCTCTCGCCAGTGCCCTGCGTGTGAACTTGGTAGGAGTTTGGAAAGGCCAGGCACCCGAATCAGGACAATGGAGCTAAAAGCATGGACTCTAATGATGTAAGAACCAATATGAACGCAGAAAGAGACAGAGTGGTCAGACAGAGGCGTGACTGTTTTCTTTACAACACAGGATGTCTACATGCTCCAAGTGTGCCATACAATAAGGTGGGTCTGTACAAATCAACCCTCTCTTTAACAGATCAAGCTGATGTGGAAATAATATACAGTCTACAAAGAACTCACAATGTTAATGAATTATCATTGTGAGCAAAAGGGTCAAGCCCATGATGGGGAAACCCACGGAAACAGCTGACCTGAATAGTGGGAGTTCACTGACCCCTGACTGACAGCCGGGAAACCTGCATAGGACCAAACTAGGCCCTCTGAATGTGGGTGACAGTTATGTGCCTGGGACAGTCTGTGGGGCCACTGACAGTGGGACCAGGATTTATGCCGAGTACTTGAACTGACTTTTTGGAGCTCATTCTCTTTGGATGAATACCTTGCTCAGTCTAAATATAGGGGTAGGTGGGGGGCTTAGTCCTGTCTCAAAGTGATGTGTCAGACTTTTTTGACTCCCCATGGGAAAGAAGCCTTACCCCCTCTGAGGTGGGTGGGAGGTTGGGTAGGGGGAGAAGGGGAGGGAATGGGAACTGGACTTGATATGTAAAATGAGAAAATATTATCTTAAAATAAATAAATAAGGTGGAAATATAAAAAAGGAAAATACTACCAGCTCAAAAGTAAGAAACTTTTTATTTAGAGATTTATAATTTCAAAAAAAACAAATTTTAAAATACCTCTGGATCAGAGAGAAAGGCCGTGTTAGCAGAAAGCTAAGCTGCTAAAAATGCTCATTAATTTGATTGGTTTTAATTTACTGACCATTCTTTCCAAACTAGCACATTATTTTCATTATTTGGTTTCTTAGAATAATCATTCTCATATCAGTATTGCCTGTAAATTCAAATTTTTCTAAGCACCACAGTCATGGAAAAGGTGGCTGTTTTTGGAAAGGTGGGGGGTGAGTGTGGGGGGGTGTCGGAGTGAATGTGTGCAGGTAGGTGTGTGTGGGGGGTGTGTGGTGGTGAGTGTGTGGGTGTGGGTGTGTATGTGGGTGTGGATGAGTGTGTGGGTGTGGGTGTGTATGTGGGTGTGGACGAGTGTGGGGGTGGGGGGTGAGGGGGTGTGGGGGGGGAATGTGAGGGGGTGTGGGGGGTGACTGTATGTGGGTGTGTGTATGTGTGGGTGTGAGTGTGGGGGGGTGTGGGAGTGTGTATAGGGGTGGGGGTGGGGGTGGGGGTGCGTTCCCACAATATGTGACTACGTCTACTCCATTCCACACCCTACTTTCCCCTCTCCCTTCCATACTTTCTAACACACTTCATTTGTTGCTTGTTCATGCTCTTAATTTCCTCACTGAAGCACGGGTTCCTTCATGGAGAGAGTTTTGTCTGACTTTTTTCACAGATGTATGATAAATCTGAAGGCTTCATGCTTCTTGTAGACTCAGCAGAAACATGAGTACACATATATTTGTGACAAGAAAGGGTCTGTGACGACACCATTCTGGTGGGATGGAGAGAGCAGGGAAAACACGGTCCTTAACTTCTTTAACAACTAGGGATGCCGTTCAGTAGTGGAGTGCTTGCCTAGCATGTCCAAGCACCGACTAAATCCTCAGTGACAAAAAAGTAATAATAACTTCCCTGATTTCACAGCTACGATACATGTGAGATGTCCTTGGCCCAAGAAACTTTTGGGAGGCTAACAAGAAAACTCTCCCAAAGGCAGCTCCCTTGAGAGCCTATCAGGAAACTCTCCCAAATGCAGCCCCCTTGAGAGCTTGTCAGGAAACTCTCCCAAATGCAGCCCCCTTGAGAGCCTATCAGGAAACTCTCCCAAATGCAGCTCCCTTGAGAGCCTATCAAGAAAACTCTCCCAAATGCAGCTCGTCGGGGGCAATATTGAGACATGTGGACTGGGCTTACCTTTCTTGGGCATCTCTGAATGTCGAGGAATCAAGCAGGTCTCCTCTTTTAAGAGAAGCGGCTGGATGTACTGGGGTGACAGGTAGCCATTCTGGACGGCATGGTTGATGAGGTCCTCTGCAGCTGATAGAGCAGCAGGAGTGGGGCTGTTGCCTTCGTGAGAGTAACATGAAGAAAATCTGTCAGGAAGAACTCCGACCCAGACAGCAGCAACAGGGAGGGCCAAGACACCTCCTGTGAGTGACTGGTAGACGGGAAGAGAAAAGACAGACAGAAAGCCTGAGAGAGAAAAACTACTCGGTCAGAACTCCAGGCAACCAAAACTAGGAACCTCTTCTAAGGGCCAAACTGAGACTGTTTATTCTGCCTTTAAATAGAAGGTTAAAAATCAGCTGAAAGATACGTGGGGAGAGACTTGCTTGACCAAGTCAGAAGGACCCTAACCTGTAGGAAAGGGTGACGGTATTTACTGAGTAACTGCAGAATCAGGCACGCCTTAAACTCTTCCATATCTATTAACCCATATGCTTCTTGCTGAACCTCCCTATAACACTGGCTATTAAGATCCCCAATAAAGAACAGCTTGTGGGTGGCTACCTCTTACTGACTTTAGCCTTCAGCACCACCCCTGCACCCTGCTCTGCTCTGGCTGGAAGTGGAAGGTCAAAAACTCCTTCTCTGACTCTCCATCTGTGCCTGCGAACCTCTTTTTTGTCCCTATCAACAAAGATACTGAAAGAAGAAATAATCTATGCTGTCTGCCTCTGGCAACTGAAATATCAGTGGTAGATGATTCAGATTCCGTTGACTATAACTGTAAACTCAACGCCCGTGGCAACTGCAGCAATATATAAACAAGGATAGACCAGAATAGGACAAACTGTATCGCACAGAGCGCCACTGCAGGAAGGATCTCCAGAGGCAGGGATATCAGAGGTGGTACCTGCAAGGCAGGCTAAAAAGATGTGACTGTGGAGGCAAGAGGTGAATTAAGGGTATAGACACCTTCTGAGTCTGGAGGGATGACCATTACCTATTTTACTGCCGAAGAAGGCAATGCCCAGGGAGACATTACTGTAGCCTTGCGCATGCAAGCCTTGGACATGCCAACCGACACCTTCGTACACATTGCCATCGTCCCCAACCAGGAAGCTGCCAAGCAAAAAATAATGCAGATTTAGTGGTAAACCTCTGCATCGAGGAAATTCACTTTCCAAAAGTGGTCCTAGAGGCTCATAAAAAGTGAAGTTTCGATGATATAATAATGAAAGACAAAAGAGACTATTTTGGACAGCCTAAAGAAATAGGAACGTATTTCAATTTTGGTTTTGTCTTCCATTACAGGTGTTTTCTAGACTCACTTAAAAATAAGGAAAGGAAGGGAGGGAGGGAGGGAGGGAGGGAGGGAGGGAGGGAGGGAGGGAGGGAGGGAGGGAGGGAGGGAGAGAGGGAAAGAGGGAGGGAGGGAGGAAGGTGCCACCTCCACCTTTAATCCCAACACTCTGGAGGAAGAGGCAGGCAGATCTCTATGAGTTCGAAGCCAGCCTGGTCTACAGGGCTAGTTCCAGGACAGCTGGGGCTGTCACACAGAGAAACCCTGTCTCGAAAAAATAAAAAAAATAAAAAAAACTCACTTTGTTCAAAGTGGAATTTGAATGTGTGACTCTCCAGGACCTGAAGACAATGATCTTTTCCTGCTGGTTAATTCATTTTGTTGCAGTTGTTACCTAGGCTAGCCTGGGACTTACTGCATGGCCTCAGCTGGCCTTGAGGCCACCGATGTCCTCCTGCTTCAGCCTCCTAAGAGCTGCAGTTACAGTCAGGCACGACAACATCCAGCTTAGTCTAGCATGTTCTTGTTTTTAACTATAGGACAAAGTACTTCAGCCTTCTTTAAAACAATTAGCTACAACTCAAGAATTTCCTTAAGCCCATTCCTCACAGATCCTGTAGGCTCTGAATTACAGAAATATATTTTGTTTTAAGTTTGTTTTTAAATCATGGCTATATTCTTTTTTTTCTACCCCTTCTTTTATTTCTGTTCATTCTGCTGTTCTCTGTTTTCCAATCCACCTTGAAAATAGGGTTTCATAACTCTTGCTATATTCAGTGGTTTACCAGACTGTGAATCCAACGCAAACTGAACGCAGCAAGAAGACTTTCCAGGGTCAAGTGAAGCCCTGGTCACCTGAAGGCTCTGTCACCTGACACCAAGAATCAGGGCCTGAAGTGTGCCTACTACTTCTCTGCTCTTTGGTGTTTCCAGCAGGTTCCTCTGTCACTTCTGCAGAGTCCTTTATTAGTCCAATGTCACCACTCCCTACAGCTGCAGTAACCACACTATCAAAATGAGGTACACACTGTCACTGCAGAAACCTGCTTGTTTAAAGACAGAGCCATTGAAAACACCAAGAAACACCATGACTGAAATATGCAACACTTCAGGAACAACAATGTGGTGATGGGGGACAGGGACAGGCAGATAAACTGTGTCTAACAAAGTCAACACAACTTCCACTGAGGACTGAGCAGAGGTCCCTGGCAACGTACAGATGCTGGATGTACGGCCTGTCTCCAGCTGTTCTTGCATACTGAGGCTTCAGTCTGAAAGTGTGTGGAAGCACAGACCATCCTTTTCAAAGTGGATTCTTTACAACTTCTTTCATTTGTTTTTTAACCCCCAATGCTGCTCTTTCTCTTCATCTATTTATGAGCTTTCTCTTTCTTGAGGCTAATGAGAAAAACTTGGGGCCTTGCGTAGAGCCCTCAGAGTAGATACTCTTCGTGCCTTGAACTCATTTGAACATGGGCTCTCCCCACAATTCCCTGCCCCCTGTCCACTCATCCCCTTGTGATACCCAGTAGTCATTCAGGGTACTAAGTGGAAAAACATTTCGTGGGTATGAGCCCTGGCTGGAAGGGAAAGGGACTGGGCTATATAAGCATGCAGTCTCAATACAATTCTGAACCCATGCCTCTTGATATGTTTCGATTTAAAGAAATTCTTTGGTGTCCATAGACTATGGCATTCTCATTTAGGTAATAAAGATAGCAATAGGGGAAAGATAGATTCTCTTCCCCTACTGCTCCTAGCTGGTTGATAGCAATGAAGCCCTTTTTGAGCTGTTATGATGGGGGCTCCCGGGGTGGCTGCAGTGGTTTTGCAACTGTCTGTGTGTTCTTTCAGGCTCACCCAGCATAAGAGCACCCACAGGGTTGTTCCTCCTAATGACTTCTGAATTTTCTTTGAGTTCTTTTTTTTCTAACACTTTTCAGTCATCATAAACACAACACACATGAAGCCCAGAAGATGGGAGATACAGAATAAGGAAAACCAGGAGAATTCTACGAGGGATAGCCTTGAGTGTGGGTTTGGAGACCCGGGCAGCCTCTTACTTGAAGGCCACATCACACCAGCCTTTGTTGTAGATGGAATGGGACTGCAGGACTCGCACCATCTGGCTGCAGGTGGCCTGATCTCGGCACTCCATCCTGCTGAGCTGCTCTGTGATGAGGTAGGCCACGGGCGGGCTCAGCGGCTCACTGCAGGTAAGGGAGCTCGCCCCCCACTCCTTCCGGAAAACTATGGTAGGACTGCCTGTAAGAGAAACCACAGATGAGCCTGCAGCAGACCATGCCCAAGCACTAGCTCCCCCACTGGGACCTCTGGAAGCCCTGAAGGGCGCTTCATCAGCCACAGCTGCCCATTCTCACTTCTATAGCCCAGTTTGGGCTCAGTACTCACCTGGACCTGTGCTCAGCCTTGTCAAGTTGCCTGGTTAGTGGGATCCTAACTGCTGATGTTGAACCTATTTATCGCTTCATGGGTGTAGCATGAGCAATAAGGGGTCCAAGGACCCACGAATGAGGCAATAGAAAATGATCTTTATTAAATTCTGTCTCTGAGGACAATCACAGTGATCCATATATTTCTGTCCAGGAATCGGTATATACTTCATAAATCTATTAAGTTTACTCAAGATAATGACAGCCATCTTAGTATGTGGCTCTATGATGATACCCATGGGTCTGCTGGTAGGTATGCTGGTGACCCATAGAAAGCAACATTGCCTCATTAGGGACCAGGGAAGGCTTCAGCAACCCTAGGGCTGGGTTGAGTGAAGGCAAGTGTAATGAAAGCCTTACTACGGCAGGAGACAAGGACCATAAAACCGACAAGACCCTCAGAGGTAAAGGAGAGCCATCAGCCAGTGAGTATGGCAGATCCAAAGCAGAACCAGGCAACTAACTGGGGGCTAATTCTAACTCACTGCCACCCTCGGGCAAGCCGCTTCCATCAGACATTAGTGTCCTCGTGCACACCATGAAAAGACCAGCTATGCACTCTTTGATCTGCGAGTTTCTTCAACACTAACTCTGTATGTAACCCAGTCATATGTCTACCTAAGGGTAGAAGGCAGAGAGCTAGCTAAATTGTGTCAGACAACATGAAAATTTGCCCAGCATTTAAGAAGTACCAAACTCAAGTCCATGTAATTCAACAGAATTCACATATATTTACCTGAGACCTAATCACTTTATAAAATGATAAAAAAACATATTGCCTTGCCATAAAGGCAGCCCTGCACCAACATAACTGGTATTTATTTACAAACGTAAGCTCTGGTCAAGGTTAATTTGATGATGGTGAGGATGATGATGGAGAAATGGTACAGCATGGTATGGCGGTTAGAGCTACAAATTATCTCGCCGTCATCATCTGAACGAATTGTTAAACCTTTACAGTCAACTTGATTAGACTTGGAATCATTGACGAGACCAGTCTCTAGGCCTGTCCGTAGGGGATTGTCTAGGTTAGGTTAGTTGACTGGGAAGTTCGGCCCTAATTTAAAGCAGCACATTCCATGAGCTGGGGTAGCAGCCTGAATGAGAGGAAGCTGAGCGCCAGCATTCACTGCTCTCTGCTTCACAGCTGTGGAATGCAGACTTGTTTTGTTTTGTTTTGTTTTGTTTTGTTTTGTTTTGAGACAGGATTTCTCTGTGTTTCTCTGGCTGTCCTGGAACTCACTCCGTAGATCAGTCTGGCCTCGAAATCACAGAGATCCACCTGCCTCTGCCTCCTAAATCCTGGGACTAAAGGCGTGCACCACCTCCGCCACCACCCAGCTCGCAGCTGTGGAAACAAGTGACCAAATGTCTTAAGTTCCTGTTACTGTTTCTTTCCACCATTATAGTATGTACACACACACACACACACACACACACACACACACCACGTGTATGTGTGTCCTAAAACTGCAAGCCCAAGTAAACCTTTTTCTCAAATATTTTGTCACAGAAAAGTAATCAATACAATACCTAATTAAATCATCAGTAACAGATTGATGATTCTTTTTGATAAATGCCTGCATATAAAAATACACAGATAAAAAGGCTTACTCAGTGACTCGCTGTCACCCTGCAGCTTCCATGATGAGATTTTCCCCTTCCTATTTTTTCTTTTTTCTTTTTCTATTAAATTTTATTTTGGGGTGGGGAGGGAGATGGGTGGGATCAGGTAGCATGATGTGAAAGACACAAAGAATAAGTAAAAATTAATTAAGTAATGAAAAACAATGCTAAGAAGTGTCTGATATCGTTCTCATTTCACTAATGCGATTAAGAGTCACATGCTAACCCGTGGAGGATCACAAAGCCGACAGGACACCGTTGCCAATCTGCCAGTCCCAGAGCAATGCGACAAGTGACAAACCCACGCATGCTCTAGTAAAGACAACACTGGGAGCGATTCTATTTCTCCACACCAAGATGGCTGTATGTCAGACCACTTCTGATAAGAAGAAAGAAAACTTACCGCACACCAGGAGACCAAGAGCAGAGAAAATAAGGAGCCTGGGCAGCATCTTCAAGTGGTCCCAGGATACCAAGAGCGAGTCTTACCAACAGTCCTGGGGTTACTGGCCCTGGAGAACACAGACAGTTACCATGACTGTGCTAACTGCACAGCACCCCGTCTGTTTCCCTACTCTGCAGGTGCCTCCTGAGGGCTAGCACTTGGCTCAGGCATCTCAGGGTCACCCGTACACCTCAGTTGTTCCACAGATACGAGGAGCCTAATGTCCGTAGCTAGCAGCCCTTCTTCACACTCACTTTCTACAGCCCAGGAGACACCTGCTCCTTGCAGTCAATGTGGCGAATATTAAGTCTTCCAAGGCAGACAAATACAATTTCTAAAGTCCTTCATTAGCAATAATAAGGACCCTGTATAGATATTTTCATTTCTAGTGTGGCAGTTTTATATTTGGCCCTTATGAGATCCTTATAAGACAATTACCCTAAAGACTATTTTTTAAAACAGAATACACAGCATTGAATAACAAGTAGAGGCAGGTATGAGCTCCATCACGTGAACCATTGGACAATCACACATACGGAAAGTCGTAGAGTTAAGTTCCCTATTCCAAGATTTTGGAGGAATGAACAGTCAATCTCTGCACTAATATGGAGATAAAAAACAGCTGCTCCCACTCACTGGACACATCCTGTGGTCCAAATGCTGTGTGAGGACTCTTTAGACACTTCAGTAAGCTTCAAAGTGACCTGTGAGAGCATGTGTTCAAGAGTTGAAGTCACATGTCCAAAATTCTCAGATGAGTAGGGACGGAGACTACCCCTCCCAGCCAGATCTGCCACTCTCCGGGGCCTCTAATGGAAACCCCAGTCCTGCTGTTGTTTCTGTTGGTGGAGAGTCTCAGCATGGGAACCGGGGAGAAAGTGCAGGATGACTTTGGTGTGCCCCAGACCCACGAATCTTGTCTGCCTTTGTAGGCAGAAATGAACTTCTTACTCACGCTCAGTGTGAGATATTCACTTGCTATGTTGCCAACCAAGTCTTCAGCTCTCCCCAGTTGAGAAACAATGCAAGGGGCATGGAGGCAAATGTAGCAGACAGACCTCACCCTGCACTACCTTGACACTACAATTGACACCTCCAGATGGAAATGTTTAACGTTATAGCTTAAGGATTGAGCATATGAAGGATTCTAGAGCAACACAAAAACATCAAGTAACACACAAACTCCCATTCAATCAGGAAACTCTCCTACGGCCACCAGCCCACATCAGATGAGCCTATCATAACAGGGCAGCACCTTGTATGCATGGGAGAGAAAACCAGTGTCTTCATTAACCAACAGAGACAAGAACCAGCTTGCGAATGGCAGGGCCCCTGCCAGCTAGCCTCCCATAATCTACTAGAAAACGATGCCAACAGGAAGCATGGATTCTGGTCGTGTAACCTTTTTGCTTCCCTAACCATGACTTCTAATGTCACAAGCCACACCTCAGCCTTGTTGGACCATACACCTGAACTCTGAAAGATGAAAACAGACCTGACCATGCAGGCCGCTGAACTGATGGGCCCTGCCTACTCTCCGACTGGCTAACATTGCTATGCATCCTCTATACATAAAAGAAACAGTAGGTAAAGTCTCAAGACTTGAAAGCAAGGAAGAAATTGTGTAGAGGTAAATCCACAACCAAATGTCCTTGTAAGTAGATAAAGGACTGCTAGTACCTAATTCATCTAGAAAAGAAGAGAAAGCGTTCCTGTTTGGAGGACAGAAAGATAGAACTTCCTCACCATGTTTAGACAGCCACTGAGTGTGGCCTCATAAGGAAAACAGGGCATCTGAAGAAGGTTTACATTTGGAAATACCTGACCTCCTGTTGTCCCAGCCCAGCAGGGCAGAGCGTAGTCTCCTCTAATTGGCTGTTGGTTTCCTTCTTTAGAGCGAGGCCTCCAGTCCCTGCCCCTTCTCCTGCAGGTGTCTCCTCCTCCAGCCTTTGCTTTCTGTAGCTCTGGACAGACACTCCCTCCCTGGGAATACAACACTGGCTTCACAAAGAAGAGCCGACAGTGAGAAGTCCCCCTAACAAAAGCTAAACGGAGGCCTGGGACTCATTGCTTCCTCGCTGCACTGAGAGGAAGCAATGAAATAGGCTGGGACTTACAGCACCTGGGGAAAACCCCGTGAATAACCCAGGTTCCTCCTCCCTGGGCAAGACCTGGATTGCCACATACTTTAGAGTGTCTTCCTAATAGCTCCCCTCAATAAGCCTACCATACTCTGGGAAAAAGAGGTTTCAAAGACCATTGATTGTTATCTAGACAATAGTTCTCAGTGACATCTTCAAAGTGTAGAGATAGAAAGGGACAGGTGCACTTGCTACCCTGGGACCAGGATCTAGTCGTAATTTGATTGGATGCATGTTCTGTTTTTGCTTTACCTTCTCTTGTGCTTAAATAGCTCCTCCCCCGTGACCACAACACAGCACCACAAACACATCAAGACAGTCACTTCAGTATGCACCAGCAGAGATAACCCCTTAACAAAAAAGGCTCTTTTAAAAGAATCCCTCCCTTTGGGTGGCCTGAATTTACAGACCTTACACTGGAAGACAAGAGTTTTCCTCAATTTTGCATGTGATTAGTAGAGTGTGTCCACTATAAGGGGATATACACCTTTCAGCCTTGTAATTACACCGTCTACTAAGGCTGTATCATCTGCCAAGCATCTCCACAGACATCGCCAGGTGTCATTAGGGTACATAGTGGCTCTGCGTTCTACCTGCATAAGGGGACTCTAGAATAACTGTGTTCATTTCTGGCCACATTTAAGGAACAAGAAATCTGGAGAAAGCTTGTCATGACTTAATATCTGAAAGATTTGGAGCCAGCAGCAAAGGTGGAAGTCTCATTGCGGCACTGAACTCACCAGTGCCAACTGGTGAACGTTAGACAGCCCTATTTACTTCTCTGGGCCTGTTTCCTCAGCTGCCAGGTGGAAATGACAATGTTTACACAACTGTTGTGAAGTTTCATGAACGCTGAAAGCGTGTGTGCATAGAAAGGACTCCACAAAGGCTGGTAAGCCCACGACAGGGGCTCCCGGTGGGACGCTGCCTCTGTGGCTCTGCTCTTGTTGATTTCAAACCCAGATACACTTCCTTCTGCCATCTCCCCACCTGCTCTTCATCCAGCCCAGCACCAACTTGCCTGAGCAATCTGGGGCCTCTTCGGGGAGGACCCATTAGGTCAAAATGACACGTTAGGTATTCTAATAAGGCAATACGAAATACCAAGGTGTACATTCCTTGGGCTCCTGGGATTCAGTATGCATCCATTTAAACTTAGTGGAAACTACACACAGGAGGTGCTGGGTGTTCTGCATGGAAGGGCAGGTGAGGGTCCTGAGTCTGCCAGGAGCTGGTCTACTGGGATGTGTGTGTGGTGCTGAGTTACTGGAATCTCCATCCCTCGCTCCTCAGCATCTTCAGGGTGGTGCTATGCCAGGACTTCCATTAGTTTTCATGTATTTAGTATAATACTGTGTTAGAGGAAGTTTCTCCAGCATTTTTTTTTCGGTTATATTCCTTTTCTAGGAAAGGCAGAACGGTTTTCCTCGTTGTTTACTTCCAAGTTTTTAATCAAAGAAGTAAATTCAAGCGGGCCTCCTAGTATTTTCCTACACCCTAACTTTGGGGTTTTTGGATCATCGTGAACGAACAGACTTAAAGCTAATGATCAGACCCACTGAAGTCATTGTTGTTGATGTAAGAATTGTTTCATTAGAATTGGTGCCAAAATTTTCTAATTAGATAGTACAAATCTCCCAATTGCTTTTTATGCAACGTGAGAAATATTTGCCAGCCTTATTCAGTGATTCTCAACCTGTGGGCCATGACCCCTTTGACAAACTTCTATCTCCAAAAATATTTGCACTACAATTCATTAACAGTAGCAGAATTATAGTTATGAAGGGGTTTAGGGTCAACACAGCATGAGGAACTGAATTAAAGGGTCACAACATTAGGAAGGTTGAGAACCACAATAGGGCCCTTATTGCTACCTGATATATAAAATGTTTCAGCTTCTATGTTACCTGTTCCACTCTTGAAATCAGCCATTTCTCCAAGAAACACTGACTGCTGGAAGTTGATACCCAGTGGTCACAAATCCGGTACTAAGGGTGTTTATTTGATGCTAAGGATCCTCTCAACGGTTATCAATTTGAACCAGTCTATTCAGGTATGAAGTAAATCATTGAGAATCAAAGTTTTAAAACTTTTATTTTGGGACTGGAGAAATGGCTCAGTGGGTAAGAACACTGGCTCCTCTGGTGCCCTCTTCTGGCCTGCAGGCAGACATGCAGGTAGAACACTGTATACCTAATAAATAAATCTTTAAAAATAAAATAAAACTTTATTTCGTGGAGTTTTTCAATTCTGACCTTTATTTTTCTTTATTATAAAATATTAATAGATTTAATATAATTTTCAACAAACAGAAATCACTAAGTAAAACTTTGATTTCTCTGTCTCCTTGCTGTAGCAATGTGGGACTAGTGTGCTGGGCTGGCACAGGGCTAGTCTAGGAGTGTGGCCCTGGCATGGCAGGTTAGCAGGGAACTCATCGAGCTAGGCCTGTGTGAGAGAGAGTCCAGAGCTAGGTCCCGGAATGGGAGGCTTGCGCAGGGAGGCAGGGTCCTGCTCCCTGGTCACTCTACCCGTCTACGAGTCTGCGCTCTTTCACGGGTGGATTGAGGTCATTGGTGTTGAGGTCATTGGTGTCTCTTACTCCCTATCACTTTGTTGACCTAGTCTTCTCTTGTTTGGTAAGGGCCTTAGCTTCGCATATGTTTTCTTCCTGTCATCTCCTAATAGTTTTACCTTTCTCACAGACTGAAATATTCTTTCCAGTATCTTCTATAGGGCTGGATCATAACTGGTCATAACTTTTCTTTAGGCCTGTTCTTTTTTCTTTCACCTTTGGTTATGACAGATAGTTTTGTTTGTTTAACAATTGTGATCTATCAAAGTTTGAGAGATATCAGTCTATTCCCTTACTGCTTTCATGGTTTCAGTTGTAAAATGGGGTACAGACCTAAACAGAGAACTCTCAACACAAGATTCTAAAATGGCTGAAAGACTCTTAAAGAAATGCTCAACATCCTTAGTCATCGGAGAAATGCAAATCAAAACAACTCTGAGATTCCATCTTACACCCGTCAGAACAGCAAAGATAAAAGACACTGATGACAGCTTATGCTGGAGAGGATGTGGGGGAAAGGGAACACTCCTGCATTGCTGGTGGGAGTGCAAACTGGTACAGCACCTTTGGCTATCAGTATGGCGATTTCTCAGAAAATTAGGAAACAACCTTCCTCAAGACCCAGCAATATCACTTTTGGGTATATACCCAAAGGATGCTCAATCATACCACAAGGACGTGTGCTCAACTATGTTCATAGCAGCACTATTTGTAATAGCCAGAATCTGGGAACAACCTAAATGTTCCTCGATCAAAGAATGGATAAAGAAGATGTAGTACATTTATACAATGGAGTACTATACAGCAGAAAAATTATGATATCTTGAAATTTGCGGGCAAATGGATGGATCTAGAAAACATCATATTGAGTGAAGTAACCCAGATCTAGAAAGACAAATAGAATATGTACTCACAAGTGGCTTTTAGACATAAAAAAAAACAAACAAATAACAAAAAGATCAGCCTCCAATTCACAATCCCAGAGAACCTAGACAGCAAAGAGGACTCTAAGAGAGACATACATGAATCTAATCTACATAAGAAGTAGAAAAAGACAAGATCTCCTGAGTAAATTGGGAGCATGGGAACCCATGGAAGAGGGTAGAAGGGGAGGGGAGAGGAAGGGAGGGGAGCGGAGAAAAATATATAACTAAATAAAATCAATAAAAAGAAAAACCGGCAATTATTTTAATTGGCTGACCTTTATATGTGACTTAGTACTTCTCTTCTTCAGCTTTCAAATTAGTTTATCCTGTCCATTTGGTTATTAACTAGAACATGGTGTGAGTGTTTCTCTCCTGGTCCTGTCTCTCCGGTGTTCTATGTTCCTCTGTCTAAGGAACTCCTCTTTCCTAGACTTGGGAACTTTTCTTCTATGATTTTATTTTTTATGAATTTATTTTTTTTCAGGACAGGGTTTCTCTGTGTAACAGTCCTGTCTGTCCTGAAACTCGATTTTAGACCAGGCTGGCCTTGAACTCACGGAGTTGCAACCGCCTCTGCCTCCAAAGTTCTGGGATTAAAGGCATGCATCACCACCACCCAGCTTCTGTGATTTTCTTTTCCTTTCTGTATGTTTAGAATTTGGAGGCTTGGCCTTTGTATGGCTTTCAAACTTCTGGCACATTTCCATCATACATTTTAAAAAGCTGTCATTGGCCTTAACTGAATGATCTCCTTAGCCCCCCTCATGATCCATCAATGGCTGAGGCACTCCATGGAGGTTTGTAATTGGTTATTGTGTTTTTCATTTCTATCATCATCATTCTGGCTTGGATTTTTTTCAGGATTCCTATCTCTTCATTAAATTTTATTTTTATATCATGAATTGACTTCTTTATTTCATTCAGCTAACTGTATAGTCTTGGAAAATTATGGTGTTCTCTTTTTAGTTCTTTGACATATTTGCAATCAGTCTTTGAATTCTGCATCTGGAATTTTATATAAGTCATTTTACTTGGGATCACTTTCATGGGACTGGAGGTTTTAGGATGAGACCAGTTGTCCCAGGTTTTCCTGTCTCTTGTGTTTTCAGATTGGGATCTGCCCATCTGAGATTGTCATTTAGTTAAGATTTTGTTGTTGCTGTTGTTCTTTTACTTTAAGTTCTCTCTCTTCTTTGGGTGAATATCAAAGACAGCCTTTGGGGCCCAGCCCCAAGGCACTCTTCAGGGTTTAGAATCAAATGCTACAGCAAGCAAAAAGAACTTTTCTCTGACTTTGATTATCTGAGGGCGAATGAACAAATTCTCACTCTGTACTTTTCCGATCAATTTCTTTATTTGTTCTGCTTCTTTCCCAATTCTCCTGGCCTACTTCTAACTTCTCTTACCTTCTTATTCTCTTTCCTGTAGCCTTGAAGCAATAAAGAAATTATAATAGTTGCCTTTCGTTGGTCAAAAGCACATTCCTAGGCAAGCGATAGGAAGCTGAGCCATTGCCATGGCAACACATGGTTTTCAAGGTTTCAGGAGTAAAACTGTAACCAGACCAGGGTGGGGGCACAGTGTCCAGTAACAGCTTTGAGACATAGGTCTATTGTTAGCAGACTTGGCAAGCAAAGAAATGGCATGCTTTCCTTAGTAACCTTCGTTGGACATCTGCAGCTCTGACCTTGTGTATAACTATAAGGTTTTAAGCTTGCGATCTATTTACAAAAAAACCTTTAGTCTAATTTGAACTTGCTCTGAGGTAAACATGAGCTAATTGTAGTTTGTGCTATATTGAGGAGAAATTGTTATTTTTATATTAGTCTGAGTAAAAATGAACAAAACAGGCTTTTAAGTGTCCACAGTTCTTGTTGGACAAATAGATCCAGTTATGAAGCATGTCTTGGTACATATTCTGTATATCAAAACTATATATCTAAATGAAAAGTCATCTTCCTGGCCACCCATAAGATTGAGATGCAATCATGATATATATCACATGAGATTACACACTACAATGTAGGTATGGGGAGACACCAACCTGCAAATGTGAGCAACAGTTACCAGAGTCAATGGCCCTGCAGGCCTTGCCAGGACAGGATTAACCTCCATCAGATAACCACTCCTCTGGTGGGCTGACATCTGAGCACCAGTTGTCACCTGCTGCGACTCTCATGGCCCCTGACGGGTGTGTTCGCGGTGTTCAGGAGAGATGAGGTTACAGTGTTGTTGCGGTGATGTTTTCATTGTCATACTTGAGTGCCAGGTACAGGCTCTACCTTCAGTCTGCCCTGTGGGTTGAATACTGTCTCTAACAACAGTCACTATCTAATAGCTAACTCACTCTGATAATAGAGTAGCAAAGACTACAAAACAGACACATGTTTGATGCCAGTGGGTTTCTGGAGTGAAGAGACTCCAGTAGTAGTGGGTGCTGATATGCACACTAATATGGTGTTGGTATAAGAACAAAGAAAAGGAAGAGGAAAATGATAAAAGTGAGCATAATGACTTATCATTATTACATTACATCTAACATTGTTAGGTTGGACATACCTAGGAATGAGAATAATAAAGACAAGGGGAAAAATAGTAGATACATGGGAGGATTTGTCAATTATAAACCAAAAAGAGGGGATAAAGATACTCACCCATCAATCATAAACAAAGTCAGCCTTGGGGCTGTGGGAGATTAACAGTAAGAAATGTAGGTTTAGGAAAAGAGAAAGGAAGGGAGAAAAAAGGGAAAAGAAAAGAGAGTACAAAACATGACCAGTAGATGACAGTGTTGACCTGCTATAGCAACCTACTGATGAAATAGCTGTCTAGGGAGGAGCCAGAAGATAAGACAGTGATTGGCAAGCAATAGCTGCAAATGGAAGAAGAGCTGTGTAGAGGTGTAAGACAATGAGACCCTCACAGCTGAATCTCCCTGTTCTGATCTGGACTGTATTTCATGCTGATTTTTACAAGACCCTCCTACTTTCAATGCTCATTGCTGACTGGCTTGTGACCTTAACTTTGCTCCAAAGTTAATTTGCTTCAAATTTACTACAAGCAATACTCGGCAATATTCTAGACATTTTGCTGTTCTCTGTTGAAAACATTCACTTGATGTGGGATTCCCCTCTGTATTCTGTGAATATCACTGATTAATAAAGAAACTGTCTTAGGCCTGTGATAAGGTGGAGTAGAGCTAGGTGGGAAAAAACTAAAATGAATGCTAAAAGAAAGGAGGCAGAGTCAGGGAGAATCCATGGAGCCGCCAAAGACAAACATGCGGAAACCTTGCTGGTAGGCCACAAGCCTCATGGTAAAATATAAAATAATGGAAATGGGTCAAATCAAGATGTAAAAACTAGCCAATGAGAAGTTAGAGATAATAATAGGCCAAGCAGTGATTTAATTAATACAGTTTCTATGTGGTTATTTTGGGAGTCTGGGAGGCTAGGAAATGAACAAGCAGGCTCCTACTACAAACTGATGCTCCAATGTGGCAGACTAAATCCATGTAAAAGCTTAGAGGGCTTGGAAAGGAATTCTAGATACTAAAAAGTAAAATTTAGTTGCATTTTTTTAGATGGGCTTGCAGCGAGCAAAGTGATGTGGGGCACAATAAAAACTGCACAGTTTTATGGTGGCTTCCTGGATCACCAGCACAAATGGTCCAACTCTTTCAGGAGGTCCAGCTAGAGAGCATTTCAGTGGGGTCTGTGAGCAGATTGCTCCTACTTGCTTAATGGAAACATAGGCCCGCTATGGGCCTGAAAATGGGGCTATGAGCATGGTGTGTGCTAAACAAACCTCTGCCCCACCATGTTGGACTGAGGAAAGCAAGCAGGCAGGGCCATATTTCCCTTAGCAATGCTGCCAGATAGATTCTTAAAAGGTGATTAGCATTTTAAGAAGTCGTCCTGGCCAGAAGAGGATTATAGATACCCAATAAAGACAAATTCAGACATAAAAGACCTCTAAATGAGACACAGTATGTTTTTTTAAAAAAATGTATGTAGGCTTGGGAGAGAGAAGAAAAAGAGTAAAGAGACAGCAAGTGTAATATAAAAGAGTACAGACAGTCATAGAATAATGGAGTAAAGGTAATAAAATAAATATTAAACATGTAGAAAAGTAATAGAGTAAGAAAAATAAGCCACTTAAGGATGGAATATATACATAAAGTCTGGATTGTGTATATTATTTTTTCTTTAAATCTTTTGACTGTGAAGGAACTAAGTACAGAGAGACATTTCACTGTATGGGCTGCTAAACTAAACCAACATATATACTTTAATGGGTCAAAGGATTTGTTGCTTTGGAAAAGAGGTTCTGCTTTTGTCTCCACAGTAGATGAAAACCTGTGAAATCCTTCCAGACTAATGTAGTTTGATGGACTAAGACCCCCTGAAAGATTGCTGTGAATACCCTCAAAAATACTTTGCCCAACAAAAAGCAGGAAGCAGTTTGGAAAGAACTATGCCCAAATTCCCTAAATGATTGTTTATAAATGTTTGTTTACATTTAAAGAAGGATATGATATAGATATGAATAATTTGCATTGGTATGGATCTTGTTTTATTGATACAAATTTAAGGTCAATTTTTATAAGTGTATTTCTTCTGTTGATAAGGTATTGTGTTTGTACAGTTCATTTTAAAATGTAATGTATAATTAAGAAATATAGGTTAATGGGTAATCATCTATAATCATAAAGCTTATGGTCATGTTAGTTAGGTTTTCTAAATATGTAGAGATATATTTCAGATGGATAGGGATTCTTCAGATCTTTCAAAGACCTTCAGAATATGACATTTAAGATGTTTAAGAACTTAGGATTTTTCATAACAATGAGACACATCTGCTCCTGGCAGCACCAATTACTTCAAGAGGAAGATGGGCATCAAAGAGGCTCCTTATGGAGTTTGCTAGCCATTTGGGCAAGAAACTGCTCTTGCCTAGACTGCTTGATGCTGTGCTATATGAAGTAGACATGCAGGACCCACAGAGAAATGACTGCTGAACTTTTCCTAAAGGTGAGATGATCCTTCAGGGTTCCTGCTTCATGAAAGAGTCTGCCAGACATTCTGTAGGACACAAAAGAAAGTGACTGACAAACTGCCAATATAGGTGGAACTGTCTTTGAAACTTCCTGGTTCGTGGAAAAGTCTGCTGTATACTCTGGGCCTATAGGCTGAAGATGGATGTCCCAATATTACAGAAGCATTTGGGTGACTATATAGGCAGTGAGATGTCTCTGTCAATTCTAGAGTTTTGGAAGTTGCTTACAATTCACTTCCTTTTTACTTAGGTAATATTATATCTTTCCAGAGTCTTTGATGGAATTGAAGAATATATAGTTATAGTTTTCCTTAGTTATGATACAAGACAGATATAAGTATTGTAAATATAATTCTTGCTAGATAACTGTTTTGTTATATGTAATTTTTCCATGTTAAAGTTAAAACCTTTCTTATTTAAACAGAAAAGGGGAGGTGATGTGAGATTCCTCTCTGTATGCAGTAAATGCCATTGGTTAATAAAGAAACTGTCTTAAGCCTGTGATAGGGTAGAGTTGAGCCAGGCAGGGAAAACTAAACTGAATGCTGGAAGAAAGGAGGCGGAGTCAGGGAGAAGCCATGGAGCTGCCACCAGAAACAGACATGCTGAAACCTTGCCGGTAGGCCACAAACCTCATGGTAAAATGTAAAATAAAGGAAATGGGTTAAATTAAGATGTAAAAGCTATCCAATAAGAAGTTAGAGCTAATAGGCCTAGTAGTGATTTAATTAATACAGTTTCTGTGTGGTTATTTCTGGAGTCCTGGTGGCCAGGAAATGAACAAGCAGCCTCCTACTACATTCACATGTTACTGCTTAGAGCTTAGCGCCAATTGCTTAACCTAACATCTCAAGTTCCCTGTCATGTGAGCCTAGCCTGTTCACCGCTCTCCACCCTCCTTCTCCACCCTCACTTGCCTCAGCTCCTAAGGCACATTCAGTTATTTATTTGTCCTTCTTCATTTCTGCCCAACATTATTTTCCTACTGATCTTGACTACAGTTTTCTCTTTTAATCTGCGATTTTGTACAAATTCTGCTAATACAAAACACAGCTCTCATCTTAAAGAGCGTGAGAGTTTAGTCTTGAGCCATTTTGAGTGACCACAGCACAGGGATACATGCGTAGGTTAAATTCCATGCTCTAATGTGGAAGCAGTTTCATGGGGCTTTATAGCTTTCCAGAACAAAGACAGTCATAGATCAAGGTGAGTTTTGCTACATCAGAGATGCAGGCACAATAAGATGAAGGAGGCATTTTAATACATGTTATATTAAATACATTTAATATATGCTGCATTAGTAAGGGTTCTAAAGGATCAGAGCTGATAGAATGAAGATACTGTGTTATTAGAGAAGTTTACAAGCTGTGGCCCAGGTAGCCCAACAATAGCTGTCTCCTAATTGAAAGGTCAAGAATTCAGAATTCACAAACCTGGATGTCTCAGCAGTCCACATCCAGTGATGGAGTCCTGGAGAATTCCCAGAGAGCTGCCAGTATTCAGTCTACTTTGTAATCCTGAAGAAGTAGTTTCTAATGCCCACCAAGGTATGGGAACAGAATAGATGAACTTGCCAGCAACAGTGAGGGCAAGGGGTAAAAAGCAAAGCTTCCTTCTTCTGTGTGGGCTGGTACCAGAAGTTATGGCCCAGATTTAGGATAGGTCTTGCTACTACTGATTCAATAGAAAAAAAAATCCCTCATATATGTATGCAGCTGCTCTTGATTTTTTTAAATATTTTATTTATTTATTTATTTATTTATCTATTTATCTATTTATTTATTTATTATGTATACAATATTCTGTCTGTATGTCTGCAGTCCAGAAGAGGGCACCAGACCTCATTACAGATGGTTGTAAACCACCATGTGATTGCCAGGAATTGAACTCAGGACCTTTGGAAGAGCAGGCAATGCTCCTAACCGCTGAGCCATCTCTCCAGCCTGCTACTCTTTTTTTAAATATTTATTTATTTATTATGTATACAATATTCTGTCTGTGTGTATGCCTGAAGGCCAGAAGAGGACACTTGAACTCATTGCAGATGGTTGTGAGCCACCATGTGGTTGCTGGAAATTGAACTCAGGACCTTTGGAAGAGCAGGCAATGCTCTTAACCTCTGAGCCATCTCTCCAGCCCCAGCCTGCTACTCTTGATTTGTGACTGTGAATTGTGATATAACACACTACCTCAAGCTCTTGCCACAAAGACATCCCCTATCATGGTAGACTGTGTTCAGGAACTATGAGCCAAATTCAACTCTTTATCCCATAAGTGGATGAAGTCAAGTTGACAGATGTACTTAAGTGAAAAACCAGTATTAACCACCACACAGGCTTGGTTTCAGTTCTCCCTCCCCACCTTCCTCTCATTCCTTGTTTTCCTCCTTTCCACACACAAGCCATTCTAAACCTGATATCACCTCATCCGCTCTTCTTAGATACATACAAGTACCTTCCACACTCCTCTCCATAAAAAATCTCGTTCAACTCTAATGAATCATGCCAATAGACGGTCACTCCTACGTTAAATCACACACACACACACACACACACACACACACACACACACACACACGAATGGATGATCTATGTCTTAGTTACTTTTCCTATAGCTGCGACAAAATGCCGTAAGAGAGGCAGCTTGAAGGACAAAGAGTTGAGTTTGGCTCCCAGTGCTAGAGCGCAGTCTACAGTAACAGGGAAGTGCTGGTGGCAGGAGCTTGTGGCTGCTGGGCACACTGCAGTTTGCAGTCAGAAACCAAAGAAAAATGATGAATCCCACTGCTTAGATAGCTTTTCCTTTTTGCAGTCCAGAATTCAAACCTAGGTAAATAACTGTTTCCCCATTTAGCTTGGATCTTTGGAACTGAATTAAGCTCAACAAGGTTCTTTACAGGCTTAACAGAAGACTGATCTAATCAAAATAATACCCCAAAGTTGTGAGTGGAAGTGTGCCTTATAAGTGATTCTAGATGCTGTCTCAATGCTTTTATTGTCTTTTGTCTTCTTCATGGTAGCCATTATGACTGCACTAGAAATGAGATACCAAAATAATTTCAATGTGTGCTTTCCTGATGACCAAGGAAGTTAAGAACTTTAAATAAAATATCTATTGGTAATTTTTTAAATTTCTTTTCCAAGAACATTTTATTCTGTTACTTAGCCTATTTTCTCACTAGGTTTTTACTTTAGTTATTGATGTTTTATGTCTTTTGTATTATAGATATTGCTAACCTGTTCAGCAAAGATTTCCTCCTATTGTGCATGTAGTCTCTTCATTCAGTTAACGTCTTACAGTGTTGTGCAGATTTTTTGTTAGTTTTGTGGGTTCATGCCTGGGTCCTCTACTCTGGCTCACTGATCTGCATATGTTTTATCAGCCTGATGTGGTTTTTGTTATATGGCTCTGTAGCATACTTAAAAATCAGGTATTTACAGTTTCTAAGACATCTGATCAACCTAGGTGCCCCTCCACAGATGAACAGATTAGGATTCCTCTGTTTGGTGTTCAATATAAACAGCAAAGTTTTATTCAGTCATAAAAATGCTAAAATATGACTTTTTCAGGAAAAGAGATGGAACATGTAAAGATTGTCATGTTAAGGAAAATAGACCAGTCTAATGAAGATGAGTATTGCATGCTGTCTGCAGGAAAAATGGTCTTGAGAGTAAATGTCACATTGCTATGGATGTGGAAGAATGGAAAGAGAGGGAGGATAAGGAAGGGCGATATAGTGGGTGGACAGGACACCAGTGTGCATATGAACTTGAAATGCCATAAAGAAACCCTTACTTTTTACAGTCAATAATCTAACAATAATAGTTTAAAAGCAAAACGTATCTCCTAGGAGAGCAGGGCCTAAACTGGGACTAGGATTACTAAGTGACCCTAGGAGACCTGGAACAATAGGGATGAGGGTTAGGAAGTGACCCTGGGAGTCCTGGAACAATTGGGACAAAGGTTAGGAAGTGACCTTAAGAGTCCTGGAACAACTGGGACTAGGGTTAGGAAGTGACCCTAGGAGACCTGGAACAATTGGGATGAGGGTTAGGTAGTGACCCTGGGAATTGGAACAATTCTGACTAGGGTTAGGAAGTGACCCTAGGAGACCTGGAACCACTTATGTGCTGGGGATTATCACCTACTCCCCAAGAGAGAGGAGATGTTCAGAACTTCACTTAACCAACAACCTGGATATCTGAGACCTGTTCTTGTTGGGTAACGTACCACCTATGTGGCCTTGACCAGGTACCTTCTGGATATTGAATTTTTCTACTACTACTAAAATACAAGAGACTTATCACTGTTCACAAACCTTTAACCTTGACCTATATTCCATCAATAAAATGTTGGGAAGCTCCATCACAGGAAACTGAGCCAGAATTAGGGCTCCAGGAATAGGGTCGGGAGTCTGGCAGGTCTACAGGTAGTAGGGATAGCCTACACTCCTAGGCAGTGGGGGAATTTCAGGAATGTGACTTAAACTTTTGGAAGGATGATCTCAGGGGTCACTTTGAGGTTTAATGAAAGGTCTGAGGAGTCCTCACAAAAGACGTAGAAAGAGGATGTGGCCAGTGAGTGCAAAAGCTGATTGCTATCCACATTTTTATTGGAGAACAGATGAACTCAGAGATCTCAAGGGTCTTTAAAGAAGAAGGGACCGAGTTGGATGTGTCATGAGCTTCTGACAGAACTGGTGAAGGAAAGGATGCCCAGCCTGCCTCTTCCTGTCACTCAGGCTGCCTGAGACTCACTATTTTCAGCTAGGAAGATGGGGTCAGGATAGTTATCTTCTGGGGACTGTATGAAGGCTAAATGCAACACTTCAGTACCAGAAATGAAAATGTCTATAGAGTTTGCCCATAACTGCTTCTTGTGCATTTCAGAAATGGCTACTTTTGCCAACTGTGGAAGGTCTACCACCAGCCCAGAGCTCCTACTAGAGACCAGGAGTTCCTTCTGGTTGTAGAGGGTGGCTGTGGAGAAGGCTGGCTAGACATGGGCATCACCTTCTTCGTATCTATACTTGACCATGGGATTTCTTAGCCAGGTGCTGGCCCTTGGGAGGCAGACAGGCTGCCATGCAGTCCTGGGTGCCCCTTTTGCAGAGTAAACAGGGTCGTATTGACATTGCCCACCTGGGTGCTCCCAGTGCCCACATTACTAGAGGCTGGAGCAGCTTTGTACCCGAGGTGCAGCCCCTTGAGGAGGATGACCAGACTTGCATCCTCGAGGACCCTGTCCGTGGCTAGGACACTGTGTGCTGCTCACTATGTGTGCTGTTCACTGAGTGTGCTGCTCACTGAGTGTTCTGCTCACTATGTGTGCTGCTCACTGATGGGCTCACTGAGTGTTCTGCTCACTGTGTGTGCTGCTCACTGTGTGTGCTGCTCACTGATGGGCTCACTGTGTGTGCTGCTCACTGAGTATGCTGCTCACTGAGTGTGCTGCTCACTGAGTATGCTGCTCACTGAGTGTGCTGCTCACTGATGATGCTCTCACTGAGTGTGCTGCTCACTGATGGGCTCACTGTGTGTGCTGCTCACTGATGATGCGCTCACTGAGTGTGCTGCTCACTGACGGGCTCCAGCACACTTCAAGGCACCTCTCCCCAAGAACGGCACACTCACATCCTGATGTCGTTATCAGGGGGAACACTTAGTGAGGTCAGGCTTCCACAAGTGTAGGGAATTTTGGATTAAAGTTCTTGGAAAGAGAAGTATCAGGGGGGTCAGGAATCACTGGTGACAATGGCAGATCCACCTTTTACCTTTTAAAATACATGGCAATATCCTTATATCTGATACTTTAATGTAATTTTACTCTTGTTTTAATATTTGGATTTTCTTAATTTTGTTTACATTTTCTTCTATGATACTATCAATTTTAACTTCATTTTTAGCTAGCTATGGTAGAAGCCTGCAGCTTCAGCGCATAAAGGGATGAGAGAAGATTATGAATTCTAGAGCAACCTGGATAGCACAGTGCAATCCTGTCATAAAATTAAGTTACAATAAATTAAATTGGTAGAGAATGTAGTCCATTTGTCTTGGGTTCTGTACCAAATATCAAAAAAATCAGAAACTATAAGAACTGAATAAAGCTTGAAGGGGGAGAGGTGACTTTTCTAGAGAAGAGCACAAACGGTTGTCCCATGCCAAACAGTCAGCCCTGAAAGCATGCAGACAGGCAACATTTATGGACTGAGTGGTTTATGTTTAGGAATATGTATGTACGTATGCATGTATGTATGTATGTATGTATGTATGATCATGCAATAACAATTAGCTTAGAAAGAAAAGAAGACACCATGAATTTGAGAGAGAGCAGGGAGAGGTACATGGGAGAATATGGAGAGAGGAAACAAAAGGGAGAAATATTGTAAGGAAATCATAATCTCCAAATCAATAAATAATAAGGACAATTTCCTTATTCTTAGTGGTCATTTCTGAACCACAGATTCCCTTATTTACTGTTATCTTCTCAGTTCTATAATGTCCTTCATAAGTGCTTATACTTTCATTGAGTGTTCCTTTTACTTTGTATTGTATTCTTCAGGGGTTCAGCTCTGACTGTGACATCAGCTAACACAATTACGGATTTTACCACTGAGCCTCTCTGTCTCTGTCTTTCTCCATGTCACTGCCCCCTCAGTCTCATATCACACGTGTGTTATGTCTTTGTGTTGGGAGGGAAATAGAGTTTCGGTTTCCATGCTGCGCCAGACTTCTCCATAATTCTTTCCTGTCAAACGTGCATTCTCTACAGAAAACAGTGCTGAGCAGAGCATCACGGTAAAGAATCAGGTCATCGTGGGAGAGGTGACAGAAGGGACACTGCAGAACTGTGCCAGATCGCAAATGATGGCACTGCCCACGATGGCGCTGCTCATGATGATGGCACTGCCCATGATGATGGCATTGCCCATGATGGCAGGAATCTGTGGTAACCACTGCTCACAAGTGGTAGCAGAGTCTCTCCAGTAACGACGTCCATAGGGAATATACTGGCCATATTCTGTAGCCAGCAGGCTGTACCTTCAGATGTATAGCTACCCCCATCAAAGCAAGATCTAAACACACTGCTTGAAGTTCTGCACTTTGGAAAGGAAGAAATAAGAGCATCACTCAGGGGGTGGTGGAAAAAAGTCTGTGAAGGTCAAGAAGCACACAGGGTGACTGGAGAACAGAGATACTTGGCCATCTGGTGGATAAATGAGGGGAGGAAACGGGGACCAGCAGAAGATGTCTGTTGCCACTCTGGGGAAATTTTCTGCATCGTGTCATAAAAGAGAGTATTGTAGTGAGAGCAGCAGGCCGCTTTTCGTCCCACCACCCGCTCCCTCACGGCTAGCTTTACACCCGAAATAACACACACACAAACTGTATTCATTTAAACACTGCCTGGCCCATTCGTTTCAGCCTCTTATTAGCTAATTCTCATATCTTGCTTAACCCATATTTAGTAATGTGTGTAGCTCCACAAGGTGGTGGCTTACTGGGAAAGATTCAGCATGTATGACCTGGCAGCTGGCTCCATAGTGTCTGTTCCAGAGAGCAGAGGCATGGCATCTGACTAACTTCCCTTCTTCCCAGCCTTCTGTTCTGTCTACTCCACCTATCTAAATCCTGCCCTATCAAAAAAGCCAAGGCAGTTTCTTTATTAACCAATGAGAGTCCTCCATCAGGGTATCTTGCCAAACAAGTGACAGGTCCAGAAGCTTACTGTAGGAGTCCAGTGTCATCTACAATGCCTGACTCGCAGGTCACCTCAATGGCTTTGGCTTGCCCTCTTTAGAATGAATTGAAACAAACCTGTCATGATCAACCTAAGTCCATGTTTTTATTGGAAATTGATAACTACGGGATATATAAATACTTTTTTTACATGCCTTTTACTTTTTATGGCAACATTTGGGGGCATACAATCACCATTTATTAATGAATGAACAAAGGCACAGAAAATTTAAGTTCTTCATTGGGGAAGGCAGATTCCGTATGTTGCAGCACCTGTCGGCTTTGGAGGCTGCGCACTGTCAGTCAGCTCTAAGCACCGCCTTCTCCTCCTTAGAGTCTACATGGCTCTGCCCATCAGAGGCATCTTGTTCCAGTTCATTCAGTATCGAGTGTGTGACGAACTTTACTGGGGCGGTTCTGGCAGGGCTCACAGGTGTTGCACTGTGAGAGGTCTCTGTGGCTTGGGCTCTTGAGTCAGAGTGTACACGGTTGCTCTGAACTTGTGACCACACATGACTTCAGTAAATGCTGCCTGCAGCACCTACAGTAGGTGCGGCGAACCCCCCTGGCCAGCAGGGAAGAACGACCACTGAGTCGAGGATTCTTCTCAAATCACGCTTTATTGGAGCCTCTTGGTTGAAGGGAGAGCAGAAAGCGAAGGGCCCAGAGCACTAAACGGCAGCCGCTTATATAGGGAGAGCGGACACGGGTCGTGCCTGGATTGGCTACTCGCTCATCTTTCGATGCCCCCGGCCACGGGATTGGCCAAGATTACTGCACACTACTGCGCATGCGAGAGGTTCCGTCTACAGCCTTGCCTAATATGGAGTTGTTTGTAGTGATGAGCTGCGGGCAGGCCTGCTTTTCATCTTGCCTCCATCATTTCCCCTTTTTCTGTTAAAAAAAAAAGGCTTTAACTTTAACATAGTAAAATTACATATAACAAAACAGTTATCAAGTAAGAATTAGTTATAATATTTATATCTACTTTATCTTTTATCATAACTAAGGAAAACTATAACTATCTATCTATTCTTCAACTCCATCAAAGACTCCAGAAGGATATAATATTACCTAAGTAAACAAGAAATAAGCAACTTCCAAACTCTAGAAATGACAGAGACATCTCGCTGCCTGGACAGTCACCCAAAGTTCTTTTGTACTGTTGGGGCATCCATCTTTGGCCTACAGGCCCATAAATATCCATCAGACATTTCTATGCAGCAGGAAATTTCGAAGGCAGTTCATTCACTATCTGCTGTGTCCTTCAGAATGTCTCGCAGACTCTTTCTTGAATCAGGAACCCCAAAAGATCATCTCATATTTAGTCCTCTCTCTGTGGGTTCTTCGTGTCCAGTTTATGCCAACAGTCCAGGCAAGAGCAGTTTCTTGCCCAAGTGGCTATCAAACTCCATAAGGATCCTCTTCGATGCCCATCTTCCTCTTGAAGTAGATTGGTGCTGCCAGGAGCTGACGTGTCTCATTGTCATGAAAAGCCTTAAGTTATTAAAACATCTAAAATGCGATATTCTGTAGTCTTTGAAAGATATGAAGAATGCCTATGTAACTTAAATATATCTCTATATAGCTAGAAAATCTAACATAGCTACAAGTTTTACGAATATTGATAACTATCCATTAACAACCTATATACATTACATTTTTAAATGAACTACACAATCACAGTACATTAATCAGTATCAGAAATACATATACATATAACAAAATTGACCTTAAAATCCATACCAATGCAAATTATTCATATCTATATCATATCCCCCTTTAAATGTAAAAGAACATTTATAAACAATATTTGGGAAAATGGGCGCAGTTATTTCTCTCCAAACTGCTTCCTGCTGAATGGGGACGCTGTTAATCAGATCTTTCATAATGTAACCTGTGTGCCAGGTTCATCTTAGTCATCAGTTGGGTGAAGTAATTTTCTGAAATTGTTCACAGCAACCTTTCAGGAGGGCGTGGTCTATCATACCACATTGGGATAGAAGCAATCCGCAGGGTTTCATTTTCTGTAAAAACAAAAGAAACTCCTTTCCAAAGCATTATGTCCTTAGATCCAAATTTTAAAGTCAAGGTGTTTTCAAGATATCTTTCTTGGATTAGTTCAGCAGCATTTATAAACAAATATCTTTTAGCAGCTGTTGCTCCTTCCTCAGCATTCAAACAATTCAAAGAGAGCATAATAGTATACAGCATCAAGATTCTCTGTGTATTTTCCATCTTTGTGCAGCTTTATTTTAGCCTCTATTTCATTTATTTTTTACTTTTATTTTTTGAGACACGTTCTCTGCATATCTTTGTCCTGGAATAACTCTTTAGACCAGGCTGTCCTTGAACTCACAAAGATCCACGTCTCTGCTTCCCAAGTGCTGGGATTAAAGGTGTATGCTACCACACCTTGAACTCACAGAGATCTGTCTGTCTCTGCCTCCCAGGCATTCAGATTAAAGGTGTATGCACCACACCTTGAAGTCACAGAGGTCAATCCACTTCTGCCCCTTGAAATCACAGAGGACAATCTACCTTTGCCTCTCAAGTGTTGGGATTAAAGGTGTGTACTACCACACCCAACTGCTTCCTTTTTTTTTCTTAAGAACTTTAATTTTTAGCCTGCATATATTTCCAACACATTGTAAACCATTTTGACTTTTCTTCGACTTTGAATCTTTCTTTTACTGTATATCTCTCTTTTTCTGACTATATGAGTCTTTAATTTACCAAACAATATCGGTAGGACTAGAGCCGTGGCTTTGACAGCTAGATCCAGCCCATTCCTTAGCTTTCCAGCCTCATGGCAGAGGTACTGGCTGTACCCATGTTTATCACCACAACTCTGTGGCGGTTCAAGGTCCCTGCCAGCAAGCAAGCTGCAACAGTGTTAAACAATCAAAAGCTCCATAGTCAGGACTGCCTGCTTGAAAGAGTCAGAGTTTGCCCTGGCAGGATGGCCCAGAAAGCCAGCATTTTAAAACAGCACAACTCTTTTCCTGCTACAGCTGAAAACTGAAAAGCATGCGTTCAGCTTTTCATCAACACCGTTTAAGTGTTTTGTGGCAGGACCTCTTAATGAGCCGCAGGGTTTTGCAGCTGAAGCTGAGTCAGGAAGCCTCTCTTAGATGAGAGCGCTTGCTCAGACCTGAGAAGTTGCTGTTATCAAGAAAATATGCTTTACTCTAGTCTTTCCCAAGCTTTCTCAAGCTATCTGTGGATCCAGTCATCCACGTGGGCGCCATTCTGTAGTGATGAGCTGCGGGCAGGCCTGCTTTTCATCTTGCCTGGCTCCTGGCCACCGGCTAGCTTAAAACCCAAAATAACAACACACAAATTGTATTCTTTTAAACACTGCCTGGCCCATTAATTCCAGCCTCTTTCTCACATCTTGACTAACCCATATCTAATAATCTATGTAGCACCACAAAGTGGTGCCTTACCAGGTAGATTCTAGCGTGTGTCCATCTTGGGCTGGAGCTTCATCGCATCTGGCATCCCTCTGAGGAGAGGCACGGTGGTCTGTCTAACTTAGGAGAGGCATAGCATCTGACTGAGCCATCTACCTCACTTCCTTCTTCCTGTTCTGTCTACTCCACCCACCTAAGGGCTGGCCAATCAAATGGGCCAGGCAGTTTCTTTATTAGCCAATGGGAATCCTCCATCAGTTGTTTACCCAGTGGTGCAGGGGCTCGGCGCCATCTTGTAATGGCGGCCAGCAAATCAGCTCCCTGCAAGTAGGTTCAAGACTACACAATGAGGATATATAAATACCTATTAACCTGCCAGCACTAATGTCCATGAAGAGGGAGACTCAGCCTTCACTGCACCTGTCATCATGGGTGTCTTCACACCTGCTTTCTTGTGTGACCAGGCCTTACTTTCCTCCTCTGTACCTCATATGGCTGCAGCTGAGTCACCAACACAGCCAACTGGAAACTCTTACAGGGAAGTCGAAGCTGTTGTCCAAGAAGAAGCAGAGTCAGACAGGAGTGGGAAAGACTACCATAACAACACAGCAACAGCGAGGGCTCACAGGCTGGGCCCTGGCTGAAACACTTCACACGGGATTGCAGGGTCAACCCCACAACCTAGGAGATGCGTAAAGCTGCCGTCCCTAGAGCAGATGTTCAGGGAAGAGCTGAGACACAGAGAGCACCTTCTCTACCGCAAGGATGTAGAGGGGGGAATCCATCTATAGAGCCGGAAAATGACTCCAAAACTGCAATCATCTAACAATCAATAACTTATTTTTATTAGATGGTACATGAAGGAATAACATGAATTCATAGAAAATGTTGCTGCGGGAGTTCCTTCCGCTCCTTCAGCCAATAACCTTTAAGATACCAGCCCACTTGGGTGTGGTCTCTCTGGCTTGAAAAAGCAGCGGTAGCCGCATGCTCCCTCTCTTGCTTCGGACTCTGCTTCTGGCTACCAGATACCAGATGCTTTTTCTGGTCGTGCAGGGGGCTGTTGTCTAGGACAGTGATCTGTAAGTTTTTCCCTTTAAATAAATAACCCTTTTATTAATCATAATTCCAAACTGGTGTGGGATTGTTTTGTGACTTACTCCTTTAAAATGGCAGCCACTCAGTCCTATAATTATGTTTCACGTGGATCAGGGAAGAACTGAAAGAGACGGAGACAGTGAGAGGGCGGGAGAGACTGGTCCCACTCCCAGAAAGGTGGGAAATAAAGGGCCTCTTGCCTCCTGCTTCCCCAAGAACAGCAGCGCTTTGCCTCAGCTCTGGGAATCTGGAGAACTCCATCTCATTTTTCCAGAAGTCCTGCATCTCCCTTTGTTTACTTACCTCCTTCAGCAGAGCAGAGGAGAGATAGAACACGTGACCCTGCCCTCAGTCTCCACAGTGAAGGGTTCATAGCTGGCAGGTGCTTGGAAAAAGAGTATCTGGGAAGCTCTGGCCTGGAGCCAGGTCCTCCTGCTGAAGGAGACAAGAGGAAATCCCAAATCTGACCATGCTGCCCTGCCCCTGAAGAATGGGGAGACCCCCGCACTCTACACAAATGGCTGCTCTGCCCCTAAAAATGGGGAGACCCCCACACTCTACACAAATGGCTGCCCTGCCCTTGAAGAATGGGGAGACACCCTGCACTCTACACAAATGGGCTGATAGCAAATGCAGACAAGAAAAACAAGGTCACTGACTGTTTGGAAAAATCACAAAACTCCTGGCTTAAAGTACGAGAGTCAAGACAATAAAAGTAGTTCAGTGTGTAGCCTGTGTGAGGCTCTAGGTTCAGTCCCCAGCAAGAATGAGAAGGGGGAAGAAAGAGTGAGAGTTCTTGTATTTATTTTTATTAAAAATAAGAACAACAAAAGCATACAAAACAAGACAAAACATTATTAATCAAACTAACAAGACACTCTCTACATTATATTCCTTTATTCATCTCTCTTCTTTCCCTCTTACTCTCCCTTTCATTTTGCAGAATAACACAGAGAAAAGCAATGCTTCATGTGTTTCCAATAAACACAACAAAAAACAAGGGTAGGGAGAGTTGTACAGCTCCAGGACCAGCCCAGCGGGACCCATTCAGGCACAGGCAGACCACAGCATGGGGTAGCAAGTGTTGGCACAGGTCTGCCTTGGCCTTGGAGGAGCGTGTGGTCCTCGCACGCAGGGTACTCTGTGGATACAGTGGCACGGAACCATGGAGACGCAGCATCTGCTATGGACACGTCACCACAGCCAGTTCCGAGTCTCCAACCAAGAAGTGCAGAGAACAATGAGAGGAGAGGGCACTGGGCCACAGGGCTTCCACAGAGGGATGATGGCACATTCTTGGAGAAGGACTGGGGTCTTTAACTTGTTTATCCATTTCTCCAACAATAGTCTATAATATCTACTAGCATTTAAACACAGATCACAGAGCTGACATAGGCTACCTGGCGATGAGGAAACTCAGCTGCTGCCCTGGAAGAACTTCACAAACCAGAAGAGAATAGATAGGCCTGCAAGCAACCTAAACCCTTAAATAAAAGGAGTAGTCACATGTGCCCACGTGGGTGTGTGAGCAGAGGAGGAGAGGGCACCCTGTCTGGGCTGTGCACGAGCAACGGAAGCTGCCAGACAAACCACGGGTGTCCAAGTACCAAGCAGAAGGGCAGATAACTAGGGAACCTCACTTGGCTGAGAAGACAAGTACAGGACTATGTGTGCAAAACTTGGGGGACAGTGGTGGATGTCACCAAGAAAAGATATGGTCATCCTAACCCAGGAAATGAACAAGGTGAAGCTTTGAAATGAGAGAACAATGATGCTAATCTAAGGTGGAAGGTAAGGATAAATACCCAGCAGGAGGAATAGCATCCTCAGAATGGGCTAGGACCTTCCCTCAGTGCTTGAAGTGAGGCCACGTCTTGATGATGTTGTATAATGCCTGTCCAGGGGACAGAGTATTGGACACATCACTGTGGCCCATTAGCAAGTAGTTGGGGGTCAGGTACCCCTTGTCCACAGCACACTGGATCAGATCCTGGGCTGCGTCCAGAGCAGCTGCATTGGGTGAGGAACCTGCAAAACACAGCCAGACCATTGTTTGTAGGATCCTAGGGTGCCCAGAGCAGGCCAGAACATGTTTTCAAACCTGCCCAGCCTACCACTAAAGTAGCATATTTGACTGTAGGCAGCCAGTCTTACAGAAAGACAGAATGGCAGATCAATATTTCATGGGTCTCAACTCCAAAGTTTTCCTGACTCTGAATTGCTGGACCTGGAATTACAAATACAGATCTGAAGAACTCTGAAGGTTCCCCTACTGCAGACATCTGTCCTGCTAGTTCTCTAGTGGGAACATATTTGTCCCCCAAGCAACATTTGGCAATGCCAATTCTTGGTTGACAACTGCGAAGGAAGTAAGGACATTCTTACTGTCTAGTTGGGAGAAGGCAATAATAGTGCCAACCGCCTTTGCATCTGTGACAGAATGATCTCATCCAGAACGTCAGGAGCAGTGAGATTTACAGATCTTCCCCACAGATTTGGTGCTCAGCATCTCCTCACCTGCCCTTACCCCCAGCTAATGCTCATTTTCAAACCAGCCCGAATGAGTAGCAGTAACAGTACCTCACCATCCCAGAGATTCAACAGTACCATAGCTCTAGGCAGAAGCACTGAGTAAAGAAATGAACATTTTCAGTGCAGCCCAGGCAGATCCCTAAATCCCTGGCTTGGGTATAAGGCTGAGCCATCTAGAGTTGGTACCATGAGAACCAAATAGGGTAGGTTATAAAGAGGAACTAAAAATCACTCACGCAGGCATTTCCCCTGGCTTCACCCATTCATTCATACCAAAGGAAGGGGTAAGGGAGGGAGGGAGGGAAGCAGGGAGGCAGGGAGGCAGGGAGGGAGAGAGATTTGTCTGTGAGTATGAAAGGTGTTTTTTGAGTACCTATTCTCTCTAGGATCTGAGGGTCACCTCCAGCCACACTCATATAATACAAAACTTCACCATATGATGCTTTAGATGATGCCCAAGTCTGATGTCTTTATCTCCTCAAACATCACACAAAGATCTCAACTACCAAAGCCTCCACTTACCTGTGAAGACGCCCATGAAGGTGATGCTCAAAGCAATGTCATTGTACCCCTCCGTGCGGGAGCCTTGACTGTTCCAGCCCACCCCTTCATAAACACCACCATCCTGGCCCACAAGGAAGCTGGAGAACCACAAGAGAGGTGGAGATTAGCATAAAAGAGGGAGCATTCTTGGTCTGACATTCACCTTCCTCCATGGCTTCATTCATTTATTTACTCAACTACTCGCCAGGTTCCAGCACCTGGTGTGAGGCATCGTCCTTGTGAGGGCCCTGCTGCTGACACCATCTGGAGGAATGGGACTCGAGAGGGACCCAGATTTAAAACCTTTGCAGATTTCTGGGGAGCAAATTGTCACAGTAGCTGCTTTGATAAAAATAAACTATTTAGCAACTCACCCCGATTTCCCAAATGTCTAATCCATCCATTTCCATGAAGCTGAACCTGTCAACCTATCTCTTCCTTCTCCAGACATCCTCTCCGTGTGACTTCCACTGTGGTGGTCCACTCACCCTCTTCTCTGGCAGATTGGTCTCTGTGCCTCTTCCTCCTCACCCCACACACTCTCAGAACTAACCTATTCATTTCCTGGGCTTCTTCATCATCCATGAAAGCACACAACTCACATGGGAGCCACCTCCCATCTGTTCTTCTCTGGGTTAGCATTGCAGAGAAAATCACCAGCCACTGGCTCCAAACCCAGGCCTCATCCACTCATTCCATCCACTGGACAGCCAAGGCTGGTGCCGATGTCTGGCAGCCACTTCCCTGACCTAGTCCTGCACCTTAGTCATGAGCCACTCACTTTTATGAACTTTAAGTGCCTCCACTTCTCCTGGGACATCTGTACCCTCTTCCCCCTGTCAACATCTTGTCTTGCCTGAATTTTCACATCTCCAAATCTCACTGCCTTCGGGTTCACCCGCACCCATCTGTTCCCAAGGCGTCATCCAAGGCATCTTCCTAAATACAAATCTTATTGTGCAAAACCCTGCTCTTAGTCTTGCACAGAACCCGAACTCCCCAGGTGAAGATTCATCATTCTTCAGGACACAGCTCTTCTGCCTCCCAGCCTCACCTCTCAGCACATCCAGTATTGGCATTTATGTGATCATAAGCAATTTCTCAGCTCCCTCCTCCTAGACACTGTTCTTCTGCTGGAACCCAGACCTTTCCCTGTGTTTGAAACACTCTTGCTGCTTCCTCCTCTAGTTTGTCCCATTCCCTTCTTGGATTCCAGCTAACAAGTTACTCCTCCAAGGAATGAGTCCCTAGCTGTTCTCCCTGCAGCCTGCTCGTCCTTCATGTGACCTTCATAGTTGCACTTGACTCACCTTGCTGAAACCTACTTTGTAAGTTCCTCCCCTCGTAAGAGTCACCTGTGCTCCCGCAGGAAGCATCCCCAGAGCACAGCCTAGAGCTGTGAGGGAGAAGTTAGTGTTTGGTCCTGAGTTCAGTCCCTCTCCAGGATGCTGACAGGATGCACAATACAAATCAAAAGCCTAGGATAAGGTAGCTGCCTTCTGGAGCCTGAGTAGGAAAGAGAAACTTCCATCCTCAGTTTGAGATTTCCAAATTCATATTTGATGTTCACATATCCACGGCAGTTAAGGAGAACAACATCAGATTATCCTGAGTGGAAGGACCTACAATCATTTGGTGGGTCCTAATAGCTAGCTAGCAGCAATATTTGATCCCATCTTTAAAGTACTTCACTAACATGGAGACAGAGGAGAGGACCAGTCACCTTAGAAGAATGTGCCATGTGACAAATCCAACCAAAGCACATTGCACACTGGTGCCTGGCAGGAGCAGTCAAGATGAAAACACAGCTCCAGAGGTTAATCCACAGATTCCCTAAGATGGCAACTCTTTTACTGGCACATACAAGCATACCATATGAGCTAGTGCTGGCTTATCCTAAGCTTCGAATTTAGTGTGATTGTTTGTGATGAGAAATGAGTGAGATATTCCGGCATCTTATCTTCAAGCTCTGGTGTTTTGCCTGCTTCATGGCCATTTTGTTTTCTATGTAGGCCAGTCTTAAGTGGCTGTCTTTAAACATAAGTGTTCTTGACCAACAAAACTCAGTCATAGAATCTTGATATTCATTTAGATTACACTAAATGAGAAGGAAAGGAGGGAAGGAGGATGATGTGGAAGGGCCTTCTGTTTGAGTTGATTTCATTGGTTAATAAAGAAACTGCCTTGGCCCATTTGATAGGCCAGCCCTTAGGTGGGTGGAGTAGACAGAACAGAATGCTGGGAAGAAGGGAAGTTAGTCAATCATCATGCCTCTCTTCTCTGGGCAGTCGCCATGATTCTCCGACCTGAGACAGTCGCCATGAAGCCAGCCACCAGGTCAGACATGCTGAATCTTTCCCGGCAAGCCACCACCTTGTGGTGCTACACAGATTACTAAATATGAGTTAAAGCAAGAGAGAGTTAGCCAGTAAGAGGCTAGAGCTAATGGGCCAGGCAGTGTTTAAATGAATATAATTTGTGTGTTGTTATTTTTGGGTATAAGCTAGCCAGGCGACCGGAGCCAGGCAGGACAAAAAGCAGGCCTGCCCGCAGCTCAACACTACAGGAGGAAGGAAAGGAATGGGATAGGAGGAGAAAAAGAAATGTGTGAGGAAAAACACAGACAGAGAGACACAAGGAGAAGATGGGAACAGAAATGTAGGGAGAGGAAAAATGTCCTCCCACTAGGTAACACATTCCTTATTATAGAATTGCAGACCTTGGCACTGAAATTAATGGATGTTGTCCAGTCTCCCCATGTAGGAGAGACTCCCCCTCTGAGTGTTCAGAGTCTTAGATGGGAAGGACTGTCACAATAATACCAGAAGAAGCAAACCGAGCAGAGAACAACACCTGAGCCACAGTGTAAGGAGAAGCAGCTGCGTTAAAACAGAGGCCCTGGAGTGATCTCTTCTACAGAGTTCAATCTCTCACCCTGCCCCTTCCTCTAATATCTCTTCAGAAGCCTCAGAACCCATAATATCCACATACTGCCTTTAATAGGAACACATTTTTAGAACATGCTTGGAGCTGTGACTGCCCCTCATCTGTCTCCTGAATAAGAGCACTCTCGGGTTAGGTAAAAAGCCAATGTAAGTACCCATAGGTCTTTCATATGGTGAATTATCAGTCAAAATTAGCTCCCTTTCCCCTCCTGATGAGAGATTCAGGTTCCCTGACCAAAGGAAAGCAGCCCCTATCCTTGGGATCACTTACTTATACCCAATGTCACACGCATTTAGCTTGTCCAGGAACAAGGACTGGAGATCTCGGACCAGCAGGCGGCACTCCTCCGGCTGACTGCAGGTTCTCCCAGCAGAGTGAAGGATGATAGCATACTTAGCAGGGAGAGCCATCTTGGAGCAGTGCGCCTCTCTTGCGCCCCAAGCAGACCGTGGAACAATGTGGGGGCAACCTGTTGTTGGGTAAAAACAACAAAAACAAATGACAAGACATAAAGGATTCTTTTTACCACGTTGTGCCAACCACGTGGCTGCTGAAGGCTGCTGTGACCTCAGTGTACTGAGATTCCCCTGTCACCCTCAGAGCCCCTCCCAGAACTGACTGTGGGGCTCTGCTCTAGAGTGCTCTTGGACTGGTCCAAGCTGCAAATACAGAAGCTGTACTCCAGAAGTCTGTTTGAGAAACACTTAAAACTCTTAAGCAATCCTCAATATGAATGAATGGCAGCATTTTCAAGGTAGAGATCAACCTGATTCAGGGCTCATGACAATATGAACAAGTTTCTTCAAACTTCATTAAGCCCAAGAACAGGCTGAAAGTTCTTACACTTTTGTTTTGTTTTGCTTTGCTTTGTTTCTCGAAAGCTTCAGGAAGTCCCTGACCCAGATCAGGTTCCCTAGGCCTCGCCTGTCCCCACACATATATAAGCAGTAAGGAATGCTGAGATCTGAGACCAGCAGATCTGCTTGGGAGAAGCCAAGCCTGGCTGAACCGCCTGGAGAAGACACCCTGACTTGTTGAACTACCTACGGGTTGTGCAGTGAGCTCCAGGTGTGGGTGGCCACCGGGGCTGGGTGGGCTTTTGGATATAAAGCTGTGTCATAGTAAACCTCTCATCCATACTCCTGTAATAAACCCCAGTAAATCTCACTGGCAGAGAGAGAGAGGGGGGGGGGGAGGGAGGGAGGGAGGGAGGGGGAGGGAGGGAGGGAGAGAGAGAGGGAGAGACGGAGGGAGGGAGTGAAAGAGGGAGGAAGGGAAGGAGGGAGACAGAGGGAGGGAGGAGGGAGGGGAGAGGGAGGGAGGGAGGGAGGGAGGGAGAGGGAGGGAGGGAGGGAGGGAGGGAGGGAGGGAGGGAGGGAGGGAGGGAGGGAGGTTTGGGGCTGGAGAACTGGCTCAGTGGTTAAGAGCACTTGTTGTTCTTTCAGACTAGATTCAATTTCCAGTACTCACATGATGGCTCACAAGTACATGTAATTCCAGTTCCAGGGGATCTGATGACCTCTTCTGTCTTCTCTGGGTATGAGACTTACACATGGTAAACATACGTGTGTGTGTGTGTGTGTGTGTGTGTGTGTGTGTGCACGTGCGTGCGTGTGTGTATGTGTGGTGTGTGTGTATGCAAGTCACTCACACACATAAAACAAAAAAATAATAAATCTAAAGACTCACTATCACTGCTTGTTAACCCAGAACAGTACCTAACTTGTCTGAGTTGTTTTTAAGTTCCTCCTTTAATGTCAGGGTGCCATCAAGTCATGTTACTTTCTATAGTTATAAATGTGTGTTTGTGAATAAGAACTGTGCATGAGTGTACCCTCTCATTTTCTATGCCTATTTTTTTTCTCGAACAATTTGAATTTTTGGAGGGGGGTTGTTGCTGTTGTTGTTTGGTTTCTCAAGACAGGATTCCTCTGTATAACTCTGACTGTCCTGGAACTCATTCTACAGACCAGGCTGGCCTCAAACTCCCAAGTGCAGGGATTAAAGGTGTACGCCACCACCACCCTGCTCATTCTGAGTATTTGTTTATTGTTCATTGTCTCCCTCCCCCCCCTCCCATCATCCCACCCCCTCTCCCATTACCCCACCCTACCCCCACACAAAAGCTCTAGGACTCAAAGGTTCTTGTGCTGTGTTCCTTAGATCCAGCTTTTGCTGACGAGGCAGAAAGACTGTTCACACAACACCACTCACACCGATGTGGCTGTTACTGTCACTGCAGCTAACAGGAAAGAGGTGGCCTGGGAGATTCCTCTCGAGGTCTGCCAGCACCAGCATTTCAGAAAGCTGGTGACGACACAGCTACGGGGGCGGGGGGGGGGGGGGCGGGGGGGAGATGTGAAGGACGCCGCCGGGAGAGGTCCCTGCTGGTGCCTTTGTGAATGCCATCCTAGATGTCAGACTGGAAGGACCAGAAAGGGATGGGCCTCACCTTTCTTCTGTCTCCCCTTCTGTGGAGGGACCAGGCAGTTTTCACTTTTCACAAGAAGTGGCTGGATGTACTTGGGTGACAAGTGGCCCTTCTTCACAGCGTGGGAAATCAGGCTTTTCAGAGCTGAGAGAGCAACGGGGCTGGGACTGTGGCCTGGAAGAGAGTAGATTTATAGGGAGTCCCTGTCTGACCTAGGATCAGGGTACAGCCAGAAGAGGTTGAGCACCCCCAACAAACCTACACCTGCTAGAGGAAACGATGGGGACAGGTTCCTCCCTCAAGTCAGAGGGGCGAGGATCGAGGACCTGCAATAACAGGGCTCTGAGTGGCTCAGGCTGAAATGCCAAGATCCCAGTGATGTGCCAAGACGTCACATACGCCCACATGCCCCATCCACAGGAGGGCTTCGAGGTAGCTTTGCCCAGTGAGCCCCACCAGCTAGCACCGTCTTCTTCCCAGCACAAACCCTGAGTCAAATATTGCTGAAGACCCCTCTGCTCATGAAGAAGAATTTGGAATCTAAAAAGTACATGCTTCAAATTCCAAAACAAGAAATAAATCTATAAATTAACAGCCCTCCTCTTGATTGGAAAATGCAGGCTCGTGTTCCTTCCTTCCCCAGAGTCATTGGGGTTAAATAACATTTGGGTGGGTTATTTGCTTCTCTGAAACTTTGGCTGCATACTGTAGTAATGAGAAGGATAGAATCTACCTGGACTATCCCAAAGGGTATGGAATAGAAATGAGAAACTAGCTATCCAAAATATGTCAACAGAAATCAGCTCACAGGTTGGCCTTTTGGAACCTATTCCCCGTGAAGGGATGCCTCAGCCAGCCTTGATGCTTTGCTGACTCCCATGGGAGGCCTGCCCCTTACTGAAAGGAGAAGGGATGGATGAAGGGGGGGGGGATTCGACAGGAGGTAGGGGGAGGGGAATGGCAAAAGAGGAGGGAGGGGAGACTGGTTGGTGTGCAAAATAAATGAAAAAAATTAATAAAAAAGAAAAAATCAGCTCACAGACTCACAGGTGTGGTCTTGAATATATGTCAGGGTACAGGGTACAGGGAATGGATGTCAGGGTGCAGGGTACAGGGAATGGATTTCAGGTTGTACAGGGAATGGATGTCAGGATTCAGGGTACAGGGAATGGATGTCAGGGTGTACAGGGAATGGATGTCAGGATTCAGGGTACAGGGAATGGATGTCAGGGTGCAGGGAGCTGGATGTCAGGATGCCCAGGTGCAGAAAACTGGATGTCAGGGTGCAGGGTGCCGGGAACTGGATGTCAGGATGTGGGGTTCAGGGAATTGGAATCAACAGACTTGGAAGAAAATGAAGAGCTGGCAGATACTGTGATGTCCCGGGAGGAGCCCAACACAGAACAAAGTTCACGGCTCCCACCCTGCTTTGAGATTTTTGTTTCATTTTATTTTGCTTAGCCTTTTTTAAGAGAGAGAGAACATGAAGTTGGATGGGTAGGGAGGTGTGAATATCTGGGAGGAGTTAGAGAGGGGAAAACATGATCAAAATATATTATATAAAAAAATTAATGAAATTAACTGTCAACTTAAGCAGATCTAGGAGACAAACCTATGGACATATTTTCTGAACGGGCTCACTGAGGTGGGATGGCCCACCCTAAATTCAGACAGCACCATTCCATGGATGGAATCCTGGGCTGAACACAAGAGAGAACGGGTGAGCACCAATCCTCCATTTCCTAATGGTGATGCAATATGACCAGCCACTTTTGGCCCTCACTTGATGACCATTGCAATGACTTATCCCCTCACACTGAGAGCCTGAATAAACTCTTCCTTCCTTAAGCTGGTTTCATCAGGCATTTGGTCACAGCAGCAAGAAAAAGACCTACTATAGAGGCATCAAGGCAGCTTTTTAGAGCAATAGACAGAAAATCTAGAAGTGAGAGATAGAAAGACAGCAGGAACACCTGACCTACAACCACCAACCTGTCTGTCCTGGAGAGAAGGTGTGACAGTCACTAACAGGAGAAAGGCCTGAAGAAAAGCAGAACAAGGACCTGCAGATAGAATCAGAGAGAAGAGGAGGTGACATGACTTGCCCAGAGAAGCCTGGGAGTCTGAGGAAGAAATGTGGCAGAGCCAGAGAAGAAAGCCGCGCACTGCAAAAAGAAGAAGGGCATCGCATCGTGTGTCCTGAAAACCAAGGGAGAAGAAAATGCAAGAGAAACTGGCTTTGTGGATATGCCTGAGAGGGCAGTAGAGCTTCAAGAGAAAGGAGCAGAGAACTCTTTGAAGGACAGTAAGCTGAGGTGCCATTACCTTCCTGGGCGCCAAAAAAGGCAATGCCTAAGGAGATGTTGTTGTAGCCTTGGTCATGTGATCCTTGAACATTCCAGCCGAGGCCCTCATACACTCTGCCGTCACCCCCAACCAGGAAGCTGTGGGCAAGGAAACAAATTACTGCCTGGTACCAACTCACATTCCTGAGAGGCAAAGCTACCTCCCCAGGCTCACAGAATGAGAAGAGCTCAGGGCAGGGTCACTAAGAAAGTGTTTGCCTGGATTTCTCTGAGACCATAGAAAGACTAAGTCACGTATCCTCATCTTTAACATTGAAAAGGACCCATACCCCATGCACCCCCTTGCTCAGACACCCAGTCTGTATATAAATCATCCTGAACACTGAAAAGAAAGAGGGGTCTTGGACTACCTGTAGAAGCTACAGTTGACCTAACCACACAATGTTAGTCTCAATGGACTTCACACATCCTCACAACAGCTCCCCTACCTCACGCGGAAGGCAGACTGCCCACAGAAGGCTGTTCACTTGCTTTCTCCTTGTTGGGTAACTTCCTGCATAAATGCAGCATGTGTCACACGGACACAGTGGCAGGCAGTGTGTTTAGGGAGGGATCCCAGAAGCCAGAGAGATAGAGCAGGGAGAAAAACCTGAAGAGAGACATCCAACAAGCTATACCTCGGAGTTAACTGAAGAGTAAACACCCAACACTGGACCCTGACTGCCACTCGCCCACCATGTCTCTCTGAAGAGCTGTGTATATAGCTTTAGAACCCTCCTTCGGAAGGGCTGGGCTGATGAAGTTACCCTACAACTCCTGTCCCCCAGGGGCCAATCCTCTGAATCACAGAGGCCTTAGAAAAGCCCAATGTGGGAAAGTGGAGATGCTTGGGCGCTTGAGGCCAGAAGCCATTGCCATTACCATGGCCAGACTGTTGACAACTGGCCAGAGCCAGATAGGAGTCTCCTAGACTAGCCGTTGGGGTCATAGGTGGGATGAGTGCCCTAGTCAGATAGGAGCCCACACCGGCCATGCACTGGAGACTCCCATGGACAGAGGCTGGTGGAGCTATGTCACTGTGGAAATCAAACAGCCTCCCTACCTTGAGAAAATGGTGATTCTTGTTCTGCCTGACTCAGACCGGTAGATGATAAGAAGCACTCAGGTGTAAGGAAGGACTCTGTAAACTATGTTTTGGGCAAATGAAGAGTTCCTATTGGCATTTAAAGGGGCAGTTATGTCTTGGATTTCTTCCTGCATCTCAGAGGCACGGACTTCACAGAGAATTATATCAGAATTTCATGAAGATTTTTGAAAATTGTATTTATTACAAAACTGATAGAACCACAGCCAAAAAAATGAGGAAAATAGGTCAGAAAGAACTATAAAGAACAGAGCAGGCTGGACACATGTCTGGAGGCCCAGGTCCACCACTTACTTGTAGGCCACATCACACCAGCTGTTGTGGATGTGATAGGCCTGCAGTTTCTGAAGCTTCCGAGTACAGAGGGTCTGGTTGTGGCACTCTAGCCCAGGGACATGGTGCACGACAAGGACATTGGCTGGCCTGCTCAGCTTAGAGCTGCAGCCCATTGCTCTTGCCCCCCATTCCTCACGAGAGACCATGACGAAGGCATCTGTGAGGAGAAGGCATGTCCATCAGTGCATCCTACATTTGCCCCCTGAGCTGCACCTGCTGCTCTGAACTGGGTCTGGTCTGTGCTGGTGACGATGCCCTAGGAAGGCGTCAGCAAGAGCTCACACCTCCTGCTCGCTGCTGTACATACACCCTGCAGACTCTCTTTCCCAAGGCAGCTGAACTGGATATTTTGCTCCCCCACCTCTGAAATCCCCACCATTACTGCACTACATCAGGAAATACACCCATGCCAGCCACTTGTCCCCATCATAGCCTCACTGTGCACGCTCTGGCAATTTCCTCTGTGACTTCCACTCTCCTTAAGGGGTCACATCCTCTCCTCAGTCTCAGGGCTCTCACCGGGCAGGGTCTTTGTCTTTGCCCCGTTGAACTCAGGGATTTTGTCTCTACCCTGTATATGTTCTTTCTCTTTTTTGATATCATCTCTATACCCCAAAAGCCTAAAAAAGCACGTAAGCTGCCTGGTCAGATACATATGATGCAATTCACCCTGTCCCAGCTGGCTGCACAGACATGAGATGCATTTCTGACCACACGAGAACCCTGGCAGATCACTACTAAGATTCCTCACCATCTCGGCCCACTTTGCCCTTCTCCAGGAGCTGGGAGATGTTGCCAAGCAGTTGCTGCAGGCCATCTGATATCTGTTGAGTTTGTGGTTTTTCCCAGGAGGAAACACCTGCAAAAAGAACTTCCCTGTTTTCATCTGTCTTCAAAGAGTTCCAGAACCCTTTGATAATGACTGGATAATGACACTCTAGCCAGACACAGCTGCTCCTCTCCACCACTTCTCTGAGTCCCCGAGTCCCCAGTCCTCCTCCAACAAGCCCCTCTGGGCTGCCCAGGGAACCACCTCTAACAGATGGTGGCATGGTTTTCTCTGATACTGACTTCAGGGAATCCCCCAGGGTGATAGTGTATTGCTACAGGTAGGGAGTCAGGCACAGTGAACAATTATGAGCCATATCTAAACAAATAGTTGGCGAAAACAACCTGGAAATGTATTCAGGCACCCAAAACCACAATGTTCTCTCTTGTGTACATTTTGTGTATCCGATGCAATAAGAATAAATAGTTAGAGTTGCCCTCCATTAATCTGGTCTTCTCCTGCTCAGTGCCGGGACATCGGTCAAGCCCGTGCTCCACCTTGACAGACTGTGAGAATGTCCCTGGGCACTGGTCTACATTACTGCTCCAAAGGAACCTTGCTTTGTTGACAGGCACAAATCTAAGAGAGTTAAAATGCTGGTTGGCACACTATGGACAGCTCTAACCATTGCTCCCCTCTCACCACAAAGAGCTAAGTCAGTCCTGTACACTACCTCTCTGAATCTTCCAGTTTAAGAGGGAAGCAGCCTTTTCTCAGTCTTCAGATGGAGAAACTTAAGATTTAAAGAATCTAGACATTTACTGAAAACTATTGTTTGGGGGTAAGGTCTACAGACAGCATAAAGCTCTTCTTCCATGTCAGGGAAGAGTACGCATTTGGTCCAGAGAAGGAAAACTTACCCCATACTAGAAGAACCAGGGTAGAGGTAACAAGAAGCCTGGGAGGCATCCTCGGGTGGTCCCAGGACACTGACACAAAGTCTGCTCAGCAGCCCTGGGAGGGACATTGACCAGTTAGCATGACTGTGCCAGCTGCCAGAGACAGCAGCTGTCTACCTACTGCCTTGCTGTGGGCCTCCTGAGGGCCAGCGTCTGGCTAAGGCTCCTCTGAATGCCGTGTACACAGCTGGTGCACAAGATCCCAGAACAAACACCCAGCAACTCTATTTATTGCTGCCTACTGTGTGTGCGGTTTATGAAGATATTTGCACAGGAAATCTCAAATACATCCCACCCCCACCACCCAGATTCTGTATACACAGGAACAAAATCTAAGAATAGTCTAAGAAGCTCAAGATCACATGGAAGAGTCTAAAGCAGACATTCCCTTTCCAACTAGGGATAAAACCACATGAGGTACCTAGGGTGTAGGATTTGGGACAGACCAGATTGAGTTGTGGAGCAGAGGACACCTGACCTTAAGACCAGTTTGAGAGAGTCTAGTCCCTTCTGGAGATGGTTTTTAACATCACGCTTGAACAGAAACCATTGCAACTGAGGGACAGCTCGGTGGCTAAAGTGTTTGCCATAGGAGACCAATGATATGAGTCTGAAACTCCAGGAGCCACGCAGAAAACAGCTGAGCGTGAGTGTAGCTGGACAAGTCTGTAATTCCAAGACTGGGAGGCAGAGGCAGGCAAATCCCTGGAGCCCACTGTCTAGCCAGCCTTACCGAATCCATGACTCATCCACTGAGAGACCTTGTCTCATAAAATAGGTAGAACACGGTTGACAAAGACCCAGTATTGAACTCTGACTTTCACATGTATACATACAAGTATGTACCCACATGCACACACGCACGCACACACACACACACACACACACACAGAGGGGAGGGGAGGGGAGGGAAGGGAGGGGAGACACACACTAGCTACATGTTAGCTATCTATCATGTTCTCACACTAAACAAAGTAGAATTACCTGGGTCCTCTGTCCCGTTCCAGCCCAGCAGGTCAGAGTCCAGCCAGCTCGCCACTCATTGCTGGTAGTTCCCTCCTCCAGCCTTGGCTTCCCGGTCTTGCTCCTCCTCTTACAGGTGTCTCTTCCAGATTTCCCTGGCTCTGCGGGGGGCAGTCTCTAGGAATGGAGCACCCAGGCTCTAGCTTCCTCAGAAAAGGAAGTGAGCCCCCCCACAAAAGATAGAGGACAGAGGCCTGAGACTAAGCGTCAACTGAGTTGAGAGCCTGGAAAGGAACTCAGGTGAGACGTGCTAGGTTGAGAGTACAGGGACCCGCCCTGTGAATAAGCCAGGTTCCTCCTCCCCGGGGAAAGCCCACTTGCTACATCCTCCCTGACATCTTTCTTCAGCTCAGCCTTCAACAGGCCCAGCTGACACGGCCTGCTTGCCTGGTGGCTGTCTCTGACATCAGTGAACTTATTGTCAATAGCCATCTGCTCCACAGATCTGAAGGCGGTCGATTAAGGTCATTTACCAGCTATTACTACAACCGCCTTCCTACCAAGGTCACCCACAGAGACAGGATGGAAGGAAATAGAAGCCACGTTCCCAGGAGGAAGTTCACTGCGCCTAATTCTAACCCTGTGACCTAAAAATGCATCACCTGCCCTGCTGCTACACCCACCATCGGTATCACACTGCGACCCACGGAGGAAGCAGTCCTCACCCACTTCTGCCCTGGGGCCTGGCTGTATCATCTCTGAGCAGGTTCCCTGGTCTAAAGCCTGGGCTTTCAGAGCTGTGGATCCTCATAGGGGAAGCTCCACTTAGCTGTGAGACTCAGGCATCTTCAGAGGGGATATCCAGCCTCTCAGCTTCCAGCAGGCAGGGCAGCCTTCAGAGACCCTAAGGAAATGGCCTTAGGCAGAAAGATTGCCCCAGGAAAAAACTCCCTGGAAAGTGTCACCTCAGCACTGAGTGTCACAGCTGCACGGAGTGTCACAGCTGCACCGAGTGTCACAGCTGCACTGTCACAGCTGCACCGAGTGTCACAGCTGCACCAAGTGTCACAGCTGCACCGAGTGTCACAGCTGCACCGAGTGTCACAGCTGCACCGAGTGTCACAGCTGCGCCGAGTGTCACAGCTGCGCCGAGTGTCACAGCTGCACTGAGTGTCACAGATGCACTGAGTGTCACAGCTGCACTGAGTGTCACAGCTGCACTGTCACCTCAGCACTGTCACAGCTGCGCTGAGTGTCACAGCTGCACTGAGTGTCACCACAGCACTGGCGCCCACTAAGGAAATGCTATCGCCTCCTAGCCAAAAAGAATAGCGCTCCTAACCTTAAAATCCATTCATTCCAGTAGGGCAGTCACAGCTCACAAAAGTGGGTTCACCCTAGCTGTGCTAAAGAGAGAAGAGGAACAATTTCCCCCTCCCTGAGATAGCTCCTGTTCCTTCCCAGAGGACCCGCCCCCTGGGAGGACCCGCCCCCTGGTGCAGTCCCTACCAGCTGCCCCCAACCCCGGCTTGTTAGCTTTGCCTTCCTGACTCGATAAGGCATAACCTTTCCTTTCTCTTCTTTATCGTCTCTTTGATTAGGATGTTGGCTAAAGCCTCAGTATGCATTGGGCCTTTTTACTCTTTCCCTAATGGGCCCTCGCTGTCACGTGACTGCTTGTCCACCATGTTGCTCACCTCCATATTGGTTTAGCTCATAGCCTTTTCTCTTTCTCCGCTTGAGCTTCCTCTTCCAGGTAGCTGCCAGGATTTACGGCTTGTCTGTCCTGGATTTTTTTTAACTCTGTATAATATTGTCCTTGCTCCCCCTGTTGAGTCCGCTCTAGAATTATGTTTTTCGAGACAGGGTTTCTCTGTAGCTTTGGAGCCTGTCCTGGAACTAGCTCTTGTAGACCAGGCTGGCCTCGAACTCACAGAGATCCATCAGCCTCTGCCTCCTGAGTGCTGGGATTAAATGAATGCGCCACCACCACCCGGCTCAATCCTGGTTCTTTGTAGAAAAAGTCCTTGAATAATTTATGAGCTGAACTGGACACACTTTTTATTGAACTGTTTTCTTCTCGAAAAAACAGAAAACTGGCAAATTATATAGAGCCTCCTAATTGACTTCATAACATATATTTCTTGAAAATGAACAAATTGAACTTTTCATTTCGAGGAAAACAACATAGAATTTGTCAGGATAATAAAATTGAATCTTTCAAGCAAAACCTAGTATTTGGGGGAGTTCCTGTTTGCAGTCATGATCTGATATTTTTCCAAAAGGTACATTTGTTGATGAGATCAGTGGTGGTATTTCAAATGTTTTATATGCACACATATGTAAGCACACACATGTAAACATGTCATAGATGGGCAATGAGATGTGTCAGCATTTAAATGACACTCAGGAGTCAGTAAACACACATACACATATGTAAACACACATATGAACATGTATGTCATAGATGGGTAATGAGATGTGTCAGAATTTAGATGACACTCATGAGTCAGTAAATCATTACTTTCCAAATGACTAATATAAAATGTTACACAATCACAACTAAATAAAAGACTCCTTCAAGTTTGAGGATGGTAATTGATTCTAATAAAACTATGTGCAAAGAATTTATTCATATGGTTTCATGTTCTAAGAACTTACCATCTGGTAATTATGGCATAGTATAATACCTATAAAAAATAATATCTATAACTATATTTAAAGTTACTAGCATGTTCCTCTACCTTCCAACCACTTATCTGAGAAGATGGATTTTTTTCCCAACTTCAACCCAAACAGAATACAGTAACATACTGAATGTAGAAATAGAAAGAAAGCCTCATCTTTCTTCCCCTGAGATACAAAGAGTTTTGTGAACATTATTTTGAAGACCTATTTTTCAATAGCTTTGTAAAATAAGTAATTATTTTGTTTTAATAGGTTAATATTAGTGGGCTCTTAATGCTACTTTAAATAACCTGGTAAACAGTTTGGTGTTTTTCAAATTCTAGTATAATAAATATTTAGAAATGTAACCCATAAAAGCCATCTGGGATACTCAATAATTCTCACAAGCACAAAAGAATGCTAAGAGAAAAACATTTTAAAATCTGAGGCCAGGGACCAGAGAAATAGCTCCAGCTAGTTGTGCCAGTCTGAAGACTCCAGAACCCAGGGTAAAAACTAGCTATGGTGGCACAGCCTGTACTAACTATGCCACTCTGACAACTCCAGAACCCAGGGTAAAAGCTGGGTATGGTGGCACAGCCTGTACTAACTATGCCAGTCTGAAGACTCCAGAACCCAGGGTAAAAGCTGGGTATGGTGGCACGTCTGTACCAGTAGTGCTCCGTCAGTGAGATAGGAGACAGAGTTACCTCATGGACCACCGAGCCAGGCATATGCAGCACAGCCACAGAAAAACCAAAAGATGCCATAATACCTCGACAAGTCAGAAGATGAAAGCTGACTCCCAAAGGCTGTTCTCTGTCCTCCATATTTATGCTGTGGCGTGTACACTCACACAGAACACACACGATAACAACAACAAAAATGCCTGAGTTTGCACACCCGTTATTCTGGCTGGTGTGACCTGCACTTGAGCAGGGAATGTCCAGGGATTGGGGACAGGGACACAGCAGTGGAGTGGGGATGGGGAGGGAAGGAGTGATTGTGGATTGGCCCTTTGGGAACTGAAGACAGGAGGCCTACCTGTTCTTCTGGCTGATGTGACCTGCACCTGAGCAGCCCTGGTACTGCCTGGATGGCTAGGAACCAGAGCCTGGACATCCCAGATAGCTAGGATAGAACCAAACAGGTCTGGAAAAAAAATCAATGAAATGTTTCCTAATGATATTCTGTTACACTCTTAAACTGGTGTATAACTGGAGGTTTCTCTCTTGCCTGCTAGTTCCTGAATATCCACTCTAAGGCTTAATATTAATTACAAACTGTTTGGTCTATTAGCTCAGGCTTCTTATTAACTTGTTCTTACAACTTAAATTAACCAATTTCTATTATTTTATATTTCACCACGAGGCTCATGATTTGTGACCTCATATCTTGCTTCTCCAGTGGCTGCTGGCATCTCTCAGACTCCACCTTCTTTTTCCCTTTTTCTTTGCTTGGATTTCCTGCCTGGATATTGGCCAGATCATCTTCTTTATTAACCAATGGTAATAAAACACATTCACAGCCTACAGAAGGGCATCCAACATCATTGGTGCCTAGACCAATCACCATCAGAGAGGCTTCATCTGCAGATGCAGATGCAGAGACCCACAGCCAAACTTTAGGCAGAGCTTGGTGAACCCTGCAGAAGAGGGGAGGAAAGAAGTGTAGGAGGCAGAGGGGTTGAGGACATCAGGAGAACATGGCCCACAGAATCAATTAAGCAGGGCTCATAGGGCTCACAGAGACTGGCGCGACAGCCACAGAGCCTGCATGGGTCTCCGCATTAGATTGTCTGCATATGTGTTATGGTTGTTTAGTTTGTTGTTCTCATGGACTCCTAACAGTGGGATTGAGGGTGTCTCTGACTCTTTTGCCTGCTCTTGGGACCTTTTTCCTCCTACTGGGTGCCTTGTCCAGCCTTGATATGAAGGTTTGTGCTAGTTTTATTATAACTTGTTACACTGCGTTCTGTTGATGTCCTTGGAAAGCCTACTCTTTTCTGAAGGGAAACAAAAGAGGAGTGGCTGTGAGGGAGGGATTGGGAGGCGTGGAGGAAGGAGAAACTGAGGTCCAGACATATGAGAGAAGAATTTTTAAAAATGCTTAATCTGCATCCACAATGAGTATTTAAAAAAAACTAAAAGAACAATGAAGTTGGGAAGGGAAGATGGGGGTCAGGAGAGCAGGGAAGTAACTGGAATGAGGGGTGGGTTTGATGGAAACACATATGCACATATGAGTATTAAACACATATGAGTATTAAACACATATGCACATATGAGTATTAAACACATATGAGTATTAAGCACATATGAGTATTAAACACATATGAGTATTAAACACATATGAGTATTAAACACATATGAGTATTAAACACATATGAGTATTAAACACATATACACATATGAGTATTAAACACATATGAGTATTAAACACATATGAGTATTAAACACATATGCACGAGTATTAAACACATATGCACATATGAGTATTAAACAGAATATCAAACCATAAGGAGAATTATCCTCAAACAACCTCTCCTACCTTTAATTTACAAAACCAGATCTTCCTTCTTTTTCTGAAAAACAACAAGTGGCCAATAGGATGCCCGCAGCTTCCACAAAGCGTTTGGAGGTTTGGGGGCCATGGTCATGCTCAAGGACATGGTACCCATGGTGGTAAAACCAGACAAGGAGTGGATTTCCATCACCAAGCTGAGCAGCCTGCTCAAGGACATGAAGGTCAAGTCCCTAGAGGAGATCTACCTGTCCTCCCTGACCATGAAGGAATCTGAGATTGTTGACTTTTCTCTGGGCGCATCCCTAAAGGATGGGGTTCTAAAGATACTTCCAGTGCAGAAGCCGACCTGGTCAGGCTGACCAGCGGACCAGGTTCAAGGCTTTCGTCACTATTGGGGACTACAATGATCATCATGTTGATCTCCATGGAGGTAGCCACTGCCATGCACGGCGCCATCATCTCTGGCTAGCTCTCCATTGTCCCTGTGAAGAGAGGCCACTGGGAGAACAAGATGGCAAACTGACAAGTGGCTGTGACTTGTTGTCATGTGTCGCATCCCTGCCCCCAGAGACACTGGCGTTGTCTCTGCTCCTGTGCCCAAGCAGCTGCTGCTGATGGCAGGTATTAATGACTGCTCCACATCAGCCAGGGTCTGCACTGCCATCCTGGGCAACTTTGCCAAGGCCACCTTCGATGCCACCTCCAAAACCTACAGCTTCTTGATCCCCAACCTCTGGAAGGAAACTGTATTCACCAAGGCTTCTTACCAGGAATTCATTGAGCAGCTTGTGAAAACCCGCAACAGAGTCACCGTCCAGATGACCCAGGCTCAAGCTGTGAATCCCATGTAAGGGGATTTATACAAGAAAAATAAAGTGAGGTAAAGCTGATAAAAATAAGAGAACCCAGGCTGTCATGACCCAGGCGGGCCACAGGGTGGCAGCATATGCACTTTGATCGTTCTGATGATGCCCTTCTACCCTCTCAGCAGGAATCTGCCCCACAGTCCAATTTCTCCACGACTCCACTCCACTTCCTGTCTTCTTCTTGCTGTCTCCTGTGTTGCACAACTTCTTAATTATAGAAAATAACCTTCTAAGCATAACCTTCTATCAAAACCAACACAACCACCATTGTATTTAGCAAATGTTTATCAGTCTCCTCTACGCAAAACTTATCTAGTGACAAGTTAACAGATTAATGGAGCAGTAAGGGAGACAGACCAATAATTACAATGCCTGCAGTGTGCTGCTGGGGAAAGCCTGTTATTTTCTACAAAGGGTTGTAGCCTTCAAGGAGATTCCTGTGAGGTAGAGTCAACAGCAGGAATGTGCCGAGATACGACACCTCCGAACCACCGAGATGAGAGCTGGAATTTTGGTAGGAAGTGAAATAAGGGCAGCACCCAAGGGAGGCTGAGGATGCTGGAAAACAGCAGTTAGGGACAAGAAAGGGAATGGCAGCTTTGTTGACTGGGAAGGTCAAGTTTCCCAGCAACCAAGATTCTGAGCAGAGATCCCCAGGTAGACAAGAGAGAAGTGTGCAGACTTGGGACAGCTTCAGGATGAGAGTTCAGGAGCCAGGTGACTGACGGGTCCCCCCCTCCCAGGGATGCAGGAGAAGCCCAAGGTGCAGGCTGGTCTAGAGGTGGCCTTCGGCGTGGCCAGTCAGCAAAGACTTGGTGTGGACAGAGCCCAGAGATTACATAACAACGGTCTGTAGCTCCTAACCTACCAGCTGGGAGTTCTCTGACTCTGGACTTCTTGGCACCCTTTTCCCCAACTGTTTATTCTGGCTCGGTGGCACAGTAGAATGGCTCTGAGGAGCAGTCTCTGGCAGGGTGCAGACTGGGTGGGCTGAGCCTGAAGGCAACTCTGGCAAGAAGATGCTAACTTCCTCTACAAGAGAGCAAGTAAGCCAGACGCCACAAAAGTCCTGGAGCACCTCCCAGCTCCCTTCTGCACCACATCCAGCCTGTCCACCCAGGCAGAGATCCTACTTCCTTCTCCAGGATCCAACCAGTGAGTCTCTCTGACCGTCTCCACCCATGCCTTCTCCCCAACCAGCTAGATGTAGCCCAGATCCCATGTCCAGGGCTCCCTTCTAGTCTGTCCTCCACTATTTATACCACAACTGATCTCTAGACTTCTGTCAGGACTTGCCTTGCCTATTTTCCCAATGCCCAAGTCCTTCATGTGCCACATCAAACCCTTCCACCAACCATATCTACCCCAGCACTCCAAGCTTGGAACAAGAGACATCCTGTACATCAGCCCTCTGTCCACCTGACTTCATCCCACCCAAGCCATTTCTAACCTCTCGGCCCAGCCTTCCCCAACATCCGCTCTTCTGTCCCAACCTGCTCTGACCATATCAGACTTAGAACTAACAAAAGAATTCCGTGCACCCCATTTGCATTGCAAAAATACCAGCAATGTGAGACAACAAGCTCATGCCTTCTCTCCAGAACCTGCCAGTCCTGTCAAAATGTTCACCAATGAGAATTACCCACATGAATGCCAGGACACGGAATTTAAAAGAACAGTCATAATTTTCATCAAAGAATCCGAGGAGTTTAAAGAAGACCCAAAGAAACAGCTCAGTGGAATTAAGGGGAAAGAATTTAGGGAGAATAAGCACCTCTGTGATGCCCAAGAAAACACAAATGTGAAACAGAAGCAAATGACAAAGACAACACAGAGCTTGAAGACGGAATTCCGTAAGAAAAGCACTCGAGCTGAAATGAAGATTAAATTGAAAACCCTGATAACTCAGCCAGAAAACTCAAAGGAAAGTGTTACAAGGCAAATGAGTCAGGCTGAAGACAGAGTATCAGGACTCAAAGATAAAGTAGGAGATCTAAGTCGTGTAAACAAGGACTATGATAAGCATTAAACATACAGAAAAGGGACACACAGGAAATGTAGAACACCTTAGAGAAAACCAAACCTTCAAATTACAGGCATAGATGAAAGAGAAGCATCCCAAGCCAATGGCATACATCAGATGATCAACAAGATCACAGCAGATAAAGTAAGGAAAGACACACTCATACAGGTGCAAAAGGCACACAGAACATAGTCAACACCAAAAAAGAAAGTCCCTGCGCATATTATAGTTAAAGCATTAAGTAGACACAGCCAAGACAGTGTATTGGCGCCTGCTGGGGCCGCTCCAGAGCAGTGCTTGGCTGCTGCATGATTTTCTGCTGGTTTGGGGCAAAGATGGCAACCAGAAAGGTGCAGAGGCGTTGTATGTAGAAGCAGATGTGGGAAGAACAGCCCCAAAGACAGCTGTCGGTGGACTGGTGAATCACGCTTCTCTAGGGCAGATGCAAATCAGGTGGTGATTTTACCATGCAATCTGAGGCCAACAAAACTGCAGGCAGTACTGTCTCAAGCCATGGCGATGTGTGCGAGTTCACCAGGGAAGGTGGAAATTCTGGCCCCTCCCAATGGGTCTGTTCCTGAAGATGGAACTTCCTTTCATGCTTTCCCTGGAGAGCCTGGCAAGGAGCTGAGAAGAAGATCTGGGAGCAGATCCAGCCTGGCCCACACACCAGTGATGACTGCGTGGCCACATACAAAGGGCTCCATCTGAGATGAAGGGAAAGGGCGTTTGCAGGGCCCAAACCATGGCCAATAGTGGAATTTAGTAAGATAAGTGCTCTGTTACTGAAAGATATTAGAGAGGCCTTAATAACAAGAAAGAGGAGTATGTTTGTCATTTACATATTTTTTAAAAAGAAGGCACATTGAAAGTTGCAAGGAAAAAGAAACTGCAAGTCACATATAAAGAAAAACCCATCGGAGTGAGAGTTGATTTTCCAATGGAAATTTTGAATGTCCCAAAAGCCTGGGACATTCTAAGTACTAAAAGACAAGCCAGCCAGCCTAGACTAACATACCAAGCAAAAGTATCTACCATAATTGAAGGAAAAAGAAAATTTTCTACAGTATTAACAACCTTTAAAAATTTATATCCAATAAATCAGAAGACACAGGAAATGATATTTTGGGCTGAAGAGAGGACTGAGCACAGCAGAAAAGCTAAGGAAAGAAATATGGGCCCATTATTATTAAAACCCAAAGCGGCACTGAGGGCACAAACAACAAAACCAAAACTCAGCGTCAAGAAGACCACCATTAATAAACATAATAAATAATAACCTTAATATAAATAATAGCATTAATATCAATGGTTTCAATTCTTCAGTCAAAACACACAAGCTGACTAAATGGATCAGAAAATAACATGCATCTATCTGTAGTCTACAAGAAACATATAAAGCTAAGGCTTTAAAGACAGATGCCACCAGAGAGAAAAAGGATGAGAGTGCCCAAATCAAACGGGCGCCACTGTCCTGCTGTCTGACAAAGGACTTCAAACTAAAACTAATCAGAAGAGATAAGGGGACACTTCATTCTAATGAAGGGGTCACTTAACGAAGAAATTACTGTCCTAAGCACACATGTATCAAACTCTGGAGCACCCAATATCATAAGATGTACTACTGAATTTAAAGACACAGATTAACATCAATTCAATAATAGTAGGTGATTTCAGTATCCCACTTTCTTTAATAGACAGGTCTGGGAAAAATTAACAGAGAACCCTCGGAATTAGTTGACACCTCGCACCAAATGGGCTTAACAGATATCTACAGAGTATTCCACCCAAGGCCAAATACACAACCCACTCAGCAACATAGGAAGCTTTTCAAAAATATACCACATCCTGGGTCTCAAAATAAATATTTATACATTTAAAAGGGCAAAATCTCTCTTTGTATCCTATGTGAATATAGAGCAATAAAACGTAAGCTAGAGGACAGCAGAAGAGTCGGTGAACCTAAGAGCTGGATTTGGAGATGAACAAGATGGGCAGATCTTTGGCCCAGTTAACCAAGAGAAGGAAGGAGAGGACCCAAACTATCAAAATCAGAACTGAACAGGGAAACACTGCCATAAACACCAAAGAAATTCGGATTATAAAGAAATATTTTTAAAAATTGTACCCCATTAATCTGGAAAATCTAAAATAAATGGGTGAATCTCTAGTCTCAGCCAAGCCACCAAAATTAAAACAAGAAGAGTCAACAACCTAAACAGATCACAACAAATGAGGAGATGGAAATATTAATTAAAAAAAACTTTCAGGTAGAAGCTCTGAGCTCTTGACCACAACGACATATGCTGTGCAAAGCGGGAGGGCTCAGGGCCAAGGATTGGCACCTACAAGAGCCCATCTGGACCTTCAGATGGGAAAGCAGGCAGGAGGGCTGTGGACAGTGAAAGAATTGCCTAAGAAGGCAGGGCGAAGGGCTAGTGGAGATGGGAACGGTGGTGTGGGATTCCCCTTTCTATTCAGTGAATGTGTTTTATTATTGTTTGGTAGTAAAGAGGATACTTTGGCCTGTGGCAGGGCAGAATAGAGCTAGGCAAGAAAACTAAACTGAATGCTGGGAGAACGAAGGCAAAGTCAGCGAGACGTCATGTAGCTACTGAAAGAGAAAGACACCAGCCACCAGCCAGAACCTTACCTGTAGGCCACAGCCTCGTGGTGATTCACAGATTAATAGAAATGGGTTAATTTAAAATGTAAGAGCTAGCTAGAAATATGCATAAGCTATTGGTCAAACAATGTTGTAATTAATATAGTTTCAGTGTGATTATTTTGGGTCCGAGCAGCTGGGAAACAAACAAACGGTCTTCAACTACAGGAAGAGGAGATGTGTTTCCTTTTGGCAAGTAGGGTCCAGGACAAACAAGAGTACCAAGGAATTGCCCAAAGCAAGTAGTTCCTCCCTGCATTCTGAGAGGGTGAGGGCTTCCAGTAAGGAAGCAGAATAATTCAGCAAATGCAAGGGTTTTCTGAGAGTCACACCTGAGCTAAATGCATGAGAGAAAACCATTAACAAGAAAATCTATAAGCAATTATTAGTCAGATGCAAATATTCATATAACTTTACTCCAAGAAAGTACATGTTGAAAGCCAGAGTGTTGTAGGGAAAGGTCCCCAAGGAGGAGATTCTCTCCGAATGGGAAGACTAGAACAGCATTTGAACTAAACCATAATATCCGGGTAGGAGTCCACACTGAGGGTTGAGGAAGGGCACTCCTGAGGTGAGGGGATGAGAGGTGGGTCTTCTGAGGCTGCAGTGAAAAGCTTGAGAAAAAGGTGGGGTCTGTGTATAGAGAGAGAGCTTATGTACTGGGCTATGCCACCTTGGTTTCTGTGGACAATGGGCAGCATTTACTTTAGGGGAAGGACACATGCTACCCATGGGGAAGCTATAGAAGAACAGTTATCGTCAATCCTAAAACCCCTATAGAGGCACAAAAGACCCCAAAGACTGAACCAATCCTACTGGCTCTCCTACCCTTCTCTGCAGGATATAAGGAAGACCTAAGCAAAACGAACGATGCTGGAGGAATCACAACACCTAACTTCAGACTAAGCCACAGTAGCCACAAACCCACCAGGATACTAACACAGAAGAAGACACTATAAAACAGAACAGAAGGTCCCGGGGGCTGGGAAGATGGCCTAGCTGGTAAAGAGCTTGCCATGAAAGCACGCGGACCTGAATTTAGATCCTCCGCACTCACATACATATCAAGTGTATCTGCATGTCTGCAATCCCAGTACTGGGAAGGCAGAGACAGTCCTCAGAGCCCTCAGGCTCTGGCTGCCCAGACTACCTGAACCCAGGAAAAACCCTGTCTCAAGATGTAAGGTGAAGAGTTATAAAGAAAGACACCTGGCATCAATCTCTAGCCAACACACACAGACACACACACATGCACACATGCACACACGCATAAGCACACATACACATATGCACACACACTCACACAGCCCTCCACCAGAAAACCTTTAGATCTGATCAACACTTCCAGTGAAGTTACAAGGACCACAATATACAAAATCATCATATAAAAATCCATAGCTTCTCTACATGCACCAATCATCAGCTTTATGAGAATGAAATTATATCACACTCGCTATACCTCAAAGATGGAAAGAAACCTAGATGTAAACCTAAGCAAGACGGTGAAATCTCTCTACAGTGGAAAAGAAGGAAGGAAGGAAAAATAGAAGATGCTAAATAATGGAAGGAAACAGTGTTCCTGCACTGACACAATTAAATTATGAATATGTTATAGTATCAAAAGAGGTTTACAAATTCAATGCAATTACCACCAAAAGCCCAACGACATTCTTTACAGAACTAGAAAAAGCAATCCAAAAATTTATGTGGACACAAAGACCACAGACAGTCAAAGCAGTTCTGAGCTTAAAGAACACTGCTGGAGATGTCTTGATACCCGGCCTCAACTTACATTATAGCTATAATAATGACAAGGATTGTGTGAGTCACTGTTGTGGGACTGTAAACTGGTACGGTCATTATGGAAATCATCCTGGAGGTTTGGTCAAAAGTTAAAAAAAAAAAAAAGTACTACTGTATGACCCGGCTAGGCCACTCTTGGGCACGTCCTCAAAGAAGTCCATATTCTAGATAGAGACACCTGCACAACCATGAGTCTTGCCTCGGTCACAATAGCAAGGGAGTGGGAGCAGCCTAGATTTCCACCCACCAGGGAAAGGATAATGAAAATGTGGCGCATGCACTCAATGGAGGTCCTAGCTTCCAATGTTCCTGCCCAGAGCGGTGGATGGACAAACACACAGATGTACAGATGAGGGTGTGAGTGCTGGGGTAGGTCTAGAAGCTGGAAAGGTGTTGAGGAACTGGAGAGAGGCTATGGGACGCATGTGACATGACAGTGTCCCAGTTACAGCCATCTAACTGACTCAACAGAGATACTGGGGGAGGAAGACAGCCTTTTTAACAAATGGCACCAGGAAAACTGGATGGCACAGGGAAATGATTGAAACCCGGGGACAGGGTTCGCTCAGTAGAATGCTTGCCCAGCACTCACGTAGCCCTACCCCAGCTTCCCATTAACTGGGAATCGTGGCACTTGCCTGTAATGCCAGAACTTGGGATGCAGAGTCAAGAGGCTCAGATGTCCATGATCGTCCTCAGCTACACAGCAAGTTTACGGCCAGCCTCGGCTATGTGAGACTTTCCTCAAGCAAACAACATCAAAGACAGGAATTAGATTCCTCTCTTTAACGTTTACAAATGTCAGTTCTACATTAATCAGATGCCTTAATGTAATCGAATGTCAAAGGCTGAGGAAATATCAGTGAGATTACACTGAATTAGATACCTCTGAGCAGCAAAGGAGACAGCGGCGAAGTAACAGTCTGCATGATGAGAGAAAATGTTTGTCAGCTATTCATCTAATGGGGTATACAAAAACGTAGAACAATTAAATATCAAAAGAACAGATAATCCAGTCAGAAACTGGGCAAATCCACTGACCAGACATTTTTCCGTTTGAGCAAGTACAAATAGGCACCAAATGTATGACAGATATTCATATCACTGCCATTTCAGAAATGTAAATCAAAACTCATAATTTCACCTCACCCCAATCACGATAGATACCATCAAGAAAACAAGCAACAGCCAGGCATGGTGGTGCACACCTTTAATCCATCACTCTGGAGGCAGAGGCAGGTGAATCTCTGTGAGTTCAAGGTCAGCCTGGTCTACAAGAGCAAGTTCCAGGCCAGCCAAAGTTACAGAGAAAAACCCTGTCTCAATAAATAAATAATAAATAGAAAAGGAAAGAAGCAAAAAATGCTGGAATAAATATGAACAAAAGGGAACTTGTTGGGAATGTAACTTAATCCAGTCTCTATAGAAATCAGCATGGAGGAATCAAAGTCATTGCACAATAGCATACCTGCACATCTATGCTCACTGTGGAACTATTCGCTAGAGCAATGCATTGAAAGAAGGCTGGGTGCTCCTCAAGATAAATGAATAAAAAGAATGTGCTATACACACACAAGCAAGCTTTATTCAACCATAAAGAACTAATTGTAAAATTTGCAAGAAAGATGGTTGGAATAGAGATTACCATGCTAAGCAAACCAGACTCACAAGACGAACGTCGCGTGGTCTCTCCCACATGTGAATTAAGGGTGAGAGAAACAGGACATGAAAGCAAAGCAAAGGACTGTGGGTGGAGCCCTTGCTGCTGCCCAGTCTGATGCCCCTGGCAGACTACTAAAGTAACACTGCTTTCTGATCATGGTCTAAAGAATGACGTGATTAACCACTGCCCCCAGAAAAGAATATGAAAGAGGACTATCAGAAAGGTAGAAGGAGGGAAAGGGACTAGAGAAAGGGGGGGGAATGATAAGGTAATAGAGGGAAAATTTTTTGATGAAAGTACATTACATGCATGTATGAAAATGTTAAAATGAAACCCGCTGCTTTGTATAAGTAATATAAGCCAACAGTCATTTTTAAAACAGCTGTCTTCTAGGATGCAAGCTCCTGGAGGAATGACAGCTGGGAACCCATTGCTTTGTGTAGTTAATATAGGTTAATAATCATTTCCGAAACAGCTGTCTTCTAGGATGCTAGCTACTGGAGGAATGGGAGCTGGGAACAGGATTTGGAAGAGTGATGCTGGAAGCCACTGGAGCTGCATTTGTACCAAAGACATATCCTCACTGGGATGCAAGAGCGGAATGTAGTGAGCAGTAAATGCCCTTAAGCAAGGACTGTGTGCCTGAGCTCAGCCCCTGCTAGGTCACACACCAGCTAAGAGAGATCTTGCTCAGGTCCCCTTCTGGACATCTGATTCACGTACCGTGGGAAAGAGTTGTCACCTCTGAGGATCCTCCTAACCCTAATTCCTCTTAAGAACTCTATGACAACCCTTCAGCCTTCCCTAAAGGAACCATGAAAACACTGGAAAAGGCTCAGTCTGTAAACTCAGGGGACAGAGTGTCCACATAACAAACAAAGACGGAATGAGATGGTCACTATGGATCCCCTGACACCCTTTGTATATCACAAGTTGGGACAGGAAAATGAAGGGTATCAGAGGTGTGGCAGGCAGGCCGTCTTGCTAAAGATGGGGGTGAGGGGTGTTGGATGGAAAGGAAGTGGGCCAACTAACCAGTTTCCTCCCAAACAAGCTCCAAGCCCAGGGCTAGGAATTTCACACAAAAAAAAAAGCAAAATGAGTTGTGTGACCATTTCCTGCTCCACCCGGCTCCCTCCCTGGCAGGGTTACCACACCGCTCACCTATGAAGCAATCTTTCCTAGGGACAACCAGGGGCTGCCTATAAAAGCGGGACTTGTGCTGCTCCTGCCAAACACTCGGTAGCGCTTTAGCTTTGGTAAGTGAGCTTCGTCTTTTCCGGTGGGGAGCTTGCCTGCTAGATCTTTCATTCCTCCCCCATCCAACTTTCTTCCAAGTCCTCCTCTAAAAGGAGGGCTCCTTTGTTGACACTGTCCTCTTGACATCTTCCTTCACTTTCTCGAAGTGTTGTGCTGTAAAATGGTTCACTTTTTTACATTCCATCACTCTTTTTGCTTGGTGTTTCTCCTCCCTTTCCCGCCTGACAGTGGCCACAGACCAGGCCAGGGACGCTCAGCACCCTATCCGTTCATCTGTAACCTTTGTTTGCCCTGTTTTCAAAGAGGAGCAAGAAGATGGCCACCAAAACCCCATCTCTGATGGAGCGCAGCATAAACACCGTCATCGACGTCTTCCACAAGAATTCTTCGATGGAAGGACACCCAGACACCCTGAGCCAGAAGGAATTCAAGGAGATGGTGAAGAAAGATCTGGCAAACTTTATGAAGGTGAGGCCTGGTTAGCTAGGGAAGAGGTGCAGTCTGTAGGATTCAGGGAGACCATGCCAGCCCCTTCCACCAGGGACAGTGGGGTTCTGTCACTAGAGGTACTCAAAGTTAGACATGAGTCGGGAAATTGTCTTGCTGAACACCTGCAATGTGTGGCACCCTATTCTGGGCAGAGGGATGTAGAGATGACATAGACTCCATTATCCCAGTGTTGGTGACACACGGCCTTAAGAACACAGGCAGCTTCAATGGCCTGGAAGTCAGAAGGAACGTAAGAGTTCTGTGGGTAGTCTCTGCTGGCTGCAGCAGGGTGGGGTGACTGGCTATGGTTTTAAAAAGTAAAAAGGACCTCCCCTTTGAGGGGGCAACACTTCAGCTGAGTCTCTGGTAAAGGACTCATAGGATGTTAAAGCAATGAGGTGGCACGGCAGGTTCATTGGCTCCTAGAGAAGGAAGCTGAGACCAGTTACCCTTCAAAATGGGCTTTATTAGCAGAGAGAAATTCGAGATGATGGGGGACACGATCCGGTCTTTAGGTGAAAGAGCATTAAATGCATTATGAGGACACTGAAGAAAATAGCATAAAGTGAAAGAAAAGAGAGAAGGCTACCACGGCAATGGGGGAGGGGCCGCTGAAAGGAGAGAGGAGCATGCATGTGTGCCAGAGACAGAGAAACCCTTCACTTTTTTATTTATATATAACTTTTCCCTAGAGGAGTGAGGAGCCTGCTAATATTAAGGCCAGCTCCTATAGGCTGGTTCCCCCCCCCCCCTGCGCAAAGGAAATTTGGAGAATTGTCATTGTGGGAGGTATTAGGGACACAGACATCTCCTCATAAGTGGGCATATTGGGCAAGCAAGGCACTGACGCAGGGTAGACCAAGGGTGCACATGAAGCTATGCTGTGAGATATCTTCTCTGGGATCCCTTCATGGGTTCTACACGCCATCTTGACATCCTCTGCTAGAAGCAGGGTGATGAGCCGGTGGAAACTGGGACCTCAAACATGGACTTCTCGGGGTGTGGGACGGGGTGGTGCTTAGCCAAGGTGTCCCAGCAAGTGAGTGGAAGACTTGCAGTCAGCTGATGAAGCCGCTGCCGCATCTTGATCTTTCCTCTTTATCTGAGTCTTCTCTACACTTTACCACACCCTTTGGGGTCAGCGGAGCTTGGTTTGTTCCTAAGAGCCCATGATTTCTGGGGTACCTCCCCCACTTAGTAGCCTAAACAAGCTTTACCAGGTAGTTACCTCCAAGGAAAGGGCGAGAGTGGGGGTGACTGAGAGGCTGAGGAGAGTGAGGGGGTGCATAATCCTCCAAGTCAGATCCAAATGTGCACCTCCTCTCCTCCCGGCCTCCACAACCTGTAGAAATGATGGACCTTTCAGAAAGCCAGTTTCCATTTCTATCTGCCCAAGTAGTTATACGGATAAATGACGGACGGTTCTAGACTTACTAATTGCTTGACCTTCTATAGAGCAGAGTCCTAGTGTCCAAGGCAGAGGGCTATCTGGGGAACAAATTAGAAAGCGTTTAGTACATGTTTAGCATCTGCTCCATCACGAACACTCAGAACATTATTCTCATTTTTCAATCTAATGCCAGGGGCCAGGGTTTCCTTTGCATTTACCACCTCACTCGCTGTGCTCCAAGTTCTCTTCCCTGGCTATACTCAGCCTAAAAGTCCCCTCTGTTTTGCCCACAGAAGGAGAAGAGGCGTGACAAAATCATAAATGACATCATGGAGGACCTGGACACAAACCAGGACAAGCAGCTGAGCTTTGAGGAGTTTGTCATGCTGGTAGCAAAGCTGGTCTATGCCACCCATGAGAAGATGCATGAGGGGAACCACCCACGTGGGAATGATCACAGCCATGGCTCCGGCTTCGGAAAGTAATTAGGAGACCAGCCACTTTGCATCTGCCCAACCAAGGGAAAATGAAACGTCTTACCAGATGGTCTTGGTTGTGGGGCTAGGAAATGATAAAAATAAAGTCTTTATCCATTCCAGTGATCTGCATGCTGTTTCTGCCTCCTTCACACTTGTCTTTCCTAGGGGTCTGAGTACTGAACAGTTCTGCCCTACCTAGTCTGAAGCTCCAGTCCTCCATTCCAGTCATAACAATAAAATGAGCCAACAACCTATGTCTACACTGAGTCCCTAAGCTTACCTCCCTCCCCATGTCTCTATCTCTGATATTAGGCCTCACCTCTCAGACCACAGTCTCCTACCTTGGCATTGTGCGACTTCTCTTATTCTTATATTCTCTCTCTCTCTCTCTCTCTCTCTCTCTCTCTCTCTCTCTCTCTCTCTCTCTCTCTCTCTCTCTCTCTCTCTCTCTCTCTCTCTCCCATGCCCAGGGAGGTGTACTGAGTAAGGATATATGGAGAACAGGAGCACACAGGATGCAAGAAGGCAGGCAGATCTCCCAATAGACAAAGAATCCCAAACATATGTGCTGATGGGCCGCTGTGGTTCTCAAATGGATGAAAGTGGCAGTTACCCCCAAGTCCACCATGATTGCAGCAGGATGGTGGGGTGAACACACTCTTTGCCCAGTGAAGGAGACGAGCTCTGACTTGGCTCAGCATCTCAAATTCCCTGGGTCCTGTAGAGAGGTAGGACTTTGTCCACAGAGCCTGTGGAGCCTGAAAATTGGGACCATGAGCCACGAGGAGCTGACGCCATGCAGCCTCTGCATTCCCACCTAAGAGTCAAATTCGAGGTTATGGCTAAACAAGAAAGGTAGAAAAGCCTAGAGCTATAAGAAGTTGGAAGCAGAGGCTCACACACAGAGGGAGCAGAGCCATTGAGGCAAGTGATCAGTTGGGGAACCCTTAAGGCCACACCAACTACTTAGAGACTTGGCCTCTGGTGAAGGACAGAGGGGATGGATATTCCCAGGTGTCAAGAGCACTTTTCCTTGTCTCGTGTCTATGTGAACCCTGAGTGTGGTGGCCATTCTAGAATCCAGGCAAATATTTCAGAGCAATCCAGTTTTGCAGAGTCCCAGGATTTTCCGTAAATAGCTAAACAGAGGCAATCATGGTGACTGAACCCCCTCCTTCCCATTAGGAAAAAACTGGTCTGTTTAGCAAAGGGAGAGGTCCCTCTTAGATCTAGGCGCGCTATCTCACATTGGTGCTATTTCAACACAAAACCCCAGCTCTCATCAAATGGAATAAGAAACAGTTTGCCCTGTAGTCATGGTGAGTGGCCACGTCTGGGAACACAGACTTGGGCTACCCCAAATTTCATATTCCAAAGTGGAAGCAGTTCCCAGAGCTTTAGCTTTATAAAAACAAAGGAAGTCATAAATAGCCACTTCTGAATCTGATCAAGGTCCTGTGTGGATCAGGAAGACTCTAGAATTTTGGAAAAAAACTAATTTCCTTATTTGTTTACTTTTTGGCCACTGGTTTTTTCAGGATACATTAATGGGACACTCACTGAGTGCTCGGCACTCCAGACTGCTCCAAAGAACCACTGCACTGAGTGAGGCTTGGCCAGGAGCCACAAGGCCTGCAGGAAAGACCAGACAGGTCCTTCGGTCATTCTAATATGAAAAGGGAAAAGTCAAGGTGACACTAGGTGGGACCTTGAGGCTGGAATCTGTAGAGCTGTCTACCCAGAAGGGAAGTAGCTTTTCTCCAATGTCAGAATTTGCTGATATATCTACCACTATCCTTAAAACTCTGAATTGCAACCTGAGACAGTAGGTCTTCGCTGGTGAAGTGCACTTGAATGTATCTGAGGAATGTTTTCATTTTCTTATTTTTCTTTCTCCTACTTCTTTCTTAAAATAAAAAAGTATCTTGTTATGAAACCCAGGCTAGTCTCAAGCTTGGTGTAATTCTCCTGCCTTTGCTTCCTGAGCACTGGGATTTATACATGTAAGCCACCAAGCCTACCTAGAAGAAGTGAAAATTGAAATGTCTTGAAGCTGAGACTGCAGACATCTCAAGACAGACAGAAATATGCTTCAGAAAAAGGCCTGGGTGTGGCGGGTGCACGGCTGTATGGGAATGAGGAACGTGGACATATGAGGGAAGGTAAAGGTTACAGAGACAAAAAGGACAGGTAAGGAGCGAAGGAGCTCACTCCTCATGTGGGAGAGCCAAGGGCAGACACAGCAACGGATGCGGGAAGGGAAAGTCTAGCATCATATTTGTGCTTTGGACACATTAGTCCAAGGGTTATGGGATAGACTAGAGGTATCAGGAGACACAGGCACATAGCCCATTAGGAGGCAGTGACAACAGCACCATAGTCCAGCTGAGAGCACAGCAGAGCCTGCCAGGTGCCACTCAAAACTGCCTATGTGGTCAGAACATAAAATGTCCCTGGTTAGAGAAGGCACAGCACGAAGCTCCTGTTGTAAGGAGCCTGACAGCAATGACACAAAAGACAGTTGCGTCTCTCAGCCAGACTGTCACACCGCTGAAACGATGCACCCCAAAATGGGAGATTTCCCAGGAATCCCATGCTGGGAAAAGGAAGCTGTCCCCGCCACAGGAGGACTTTGTGTCTAGAAAAGAGGTTTCTGACAACTTTTCAAACTGCCTTACAGAATGAGACTGAAACCCCAGGTTGGGACCACATTGAGACCTGTGCCGCCGAAATACGCACATCCTCCTCCCTTTACATAAATGACAATCTCACTTCAGAGCCCAGAACATGGACTTGGGAGTTTGCTGGGGCCCCTCATCCCTCTTGCAATGTGGCCACATTGAGCAGATCTCCGCTTGCTGCTTTCCAATATCAACTTGACCCTTTTAGTTGGTTTGCCCAGGGGAAGTGGCAGAACCTGGCTCAGGCTCAGATGATAACCCTAAGTTTGATACACTGCATAAATAAATGACTGTAATTTTGTCCTGTTTGCCAAGACCTTACTGGGAAGAGGCCTCTGGGGCGAGCAGCCCAGTGAGGTAATCTTACACAACCAGAACCTAGCCTCAGAGTCCCGCTCACCCCACCTCCCAGAGTTGCCTAAAATGTATATTTTAGAAAGCGCTGTGTTACGAATTTTGACATTTCAATTGCCAAGACAATAGTAGGAATGATGTAACTGCTGCTCAAATTTCTTAAGCTTATGATTGTCTCAAGACCAGGTTAGCTTCTGGGCCCTGTTAAAGGTACTCCCTCAATAGACAGAGACATGGGTCCCAGGAAAGACCCACAGACCCCTTACAGATTTCCCCTCTTTGATTGCACATTCTCCAGTGTTTGTCTTCACAACTGAAAACTGCAGGTGTAGACATTACAGCAGGGCTCAAAGAACAGGGTAGCACCAGCAGATAGAGCAGGGTGCAGGACCCACACGGCACATAGCCTAGGGCAGCCCACCTCAGTGTTTCTTCCTCTCCCCTCTTCTCTCTCTCTCTGTCTCTGTCTCTCTCTCTCTCTCTCTCTCTGTGTGTGTGTGTGTGTGTCTTTCTGTATGTGTCTCTCTCTCTTCCTCCTCCTCCTCCTTGAATGGCATCCCTCTTTCCCCCTCTTTCTCCTCCTGTGTTTCTCTAAACACTCTCTCACTCACCGCTCTCTGGCCTCCCACACTCCCTGGTGAGACACAATTCTATGCTGCTGGGGTGCCAGTGTCTGAGCTTTGCAAAGTAATTATGATCAGATCTAACCATGAACAACTCCAAGCACAGTATTTAGCTCCCAAGTCTCTTCATAATATAGAAAAGGGCAAATCACCAGGGGGAAACACAGTTGGGGTCACTTAACAGCATTGGATGATTTGCTATTGTATAAATATTATAGAGTGTGTTTGATATAGAAGAAACTCAAAGTAATAAAATTGTATGATATATTTGCTTAGGAGACATTAAATCACACAACATAGAATTTAGTTGAAGGAGCGCTGCTTCCAAAATGCCCCAAAGGTAAATAGTCTTCCCACTAGGCCTGTTACAGTTAAGCAAAATTTATGATGCTAGGATGTAAACGTTTGTTCACTGGATTGACCATCCATTAGACCCATCCCCAAAGAGCACACCGCTCACAGGCAGCTTGGTGGGCACCCACAGAGTCACAGCTACCATCAAGTCCTGGTCTGTTCCCTGCGCTCTTCTCAGGAAAAGTATAATTCTGCCCGGGGGGAGGGGACAAGATGGCCCTGCATAACAACTGTCCAGAAAGAACAACACCAGGGTGCTTACGGAGGATTCTAGCAACAGCTTTGCAATGCAAATTTCTCACCTGCCCAAGTGGCCAGACTTGCAGTCTCCTGTGTCTGTACAAATTGTCCAAAGTGTGACCTGGGGCTGGGGCCTAATGGAGACGTACAGATGGCAATACATGTAAATGCATGAGCCTTGGGTGTACCAGAAACCAGAGGCCTTGAACCAGACCAGCGACTCACTGCAATGAACATCTGCTAGTAATGCTAATTAGACGAAACATTGCTCCCAATGCCACAGGATGGATAAAGAGGCACTGGAGATAGAGGGATGGAGAGGCAAAGAGGGTTTGTTTGTTTGCTCACTTGCTTTGTTTTGACTTCTTTTAAATATTCTTGTAGGGAGTGCTACAGGAATGAGGAGAGAATATGTGCGGGCTGAAAGGTGAGTAGGATTGGGTGCATGTTGTAAAATACTCAAAGAATAAAGAAATTATGCTTTTAAAAAAAGCGTAAACCTCATGTGAACATAAGTTAGTAATATCTTCTACTCAGGGCTTGGCTCTTCCAATTAGACTGTGTGTTGTTTTGTTTTGTTTTGTTTTTAAGTAAAAAGCTTTTCGTGTATTAATCTCTGGGTGTCTCATGGGGCAGGCGGATTATTTCTATAGCGTGATGGCCCAGAGCTAGGTGGCTCATGCCAGTCACTCGATGTAGCCTCGTCCTGCAGTTGAGAAGCTTCCCCAACATGAAATGTGTGTAGTTCTTGCTGGTAAAACACTGTGCTGTTTTTCATCAAATGGGGTTCTTATCTCTTTCTAATTTTTATGTGTATGAGTGTTTTTCTTGCATGTGCATGCCTGTCGCTATTGAACACTAGAAGAGAGCTTCTGTAACTGGAGCCACAGAGAGTTGTGAGCTGCCGTGTGGATGCTGGGAGTCAAACTTGTGCCTTCTGGAAGAACAAGCACAGAGCCACCTCTCCAGCCCCTCAGTAAACAATTTTTATAAATAGGAGGGACACAGTTTAAAATACTGAGTAATAATAAATACATAAACCAGTAACATAGTCATTTGTTAAATGACCAAGTATTATATGCACTATATAGTTGGGTGTGTTATACTTTTATATGACTGGCAGTGTGGTGATCCTGCTTATCACAGCATCACCAGAAGCACACATAAGTGAGGCCTTGTGCCTTACACACATTATTCATCTTTAAAGAATGAGTTTTTAGCTCCATCGTGGTCTTATGGGACCACTGTCCTATACGCTGTCTGCCATTGATCAAGCGTTATTCTGAAAATAGTAAAGTTCTGAAAAGACTTGGAGAAGTGGGGAGTTCATAATGAATGCTGAGGCCCGTGGGTCCTTCCGTGGTGTGAGTCACCTGCTGACTGTCTCCCACACTCCCCAGCACTGTCCCGTGCTTGGTGTCAGTTGTCCCTGGCTTCCGCCAGGCCTAGTGACTCCATTCCCCCTTCTCCAGAGTCAGCTACCAGTACAAGATGCCGCTATTGACAATGTCTGTCAACAGAGCACATGAGGTCCCTGCTCTCCTAGAGCTTGTCTCTCAGGGAAAGTAAAAGCTCACCCAAGAGGAGAAATAAGTAGCTGGACCATTTCAGAGGGTTATGAGTTCTGCCAAGAAGACAAAGAGGACGATAGGATGGAGTGACTACGAGGGGAGACTCTGCTACCGAGAGACCAACTGGCGTGAGACCTGAGTGAGAACTCTCTCCATGAGAATGTACTCAAACACATTGGAGAAGGGTGGAGGGTTTTTCTAGGCAGGTGACATGACTTGACATTTTTGTAGTGATCATGGGGGCTGCTTCATGACAGGCAGATTTGGGAACTCTGGAGCAAAAACTTGAAGAGTACTTCGGGAGGCACTGTTGAGGCCCATTGGGCCTGGTCATTTGTCAGACACTGCTAGACCCACACCACCTAGAAGGCCTCCATCTAATGGGGGTGGGGTGACAAACAGCCAAATATAGATCCTCAGCACTGACTGTGGACAAACATAAGGAGAACTGGGTGGTAAGCACAAGACGGCCCAGAAATGCCAAGAACACCTTTTCTGTCTCCTTGACTGGGATGGGGCAAGGTGAAGAGTGGTTTCCTCAGACTGGCTTCATTTCTGCATGCCCAGTGCCATGTTAGGAAGTGTGAGAAGTCAAAGCCTTCTGATTTCTAGAGTTCAGCTTACTTTTTTTTCAACTGTGAAGGCTTTTTGTGTTTGCCAGGTCAAAATGATGGTGGTTCCCAAGCATTTTCATCAAGGGCCGATGGCTACTGTTCTATTGGCTCTGCTGTCTTCCAAGGCTGTGGTAGGTGGGTCAGCTTGACTTGTACTGTACAAAAAAAAAAAAAAACTGCCAGAACTGTCCCCCTAACAGGCAGGAGACTAAATACCCAGCACAGAGGATGATAGGAAGGGCAATACAATAGCAGAGCTACTTCAGCCCAAAGCGCAGTATAAGCCAGAAGTGCTAAGTCAATGACAAACCGTGACTTCCAGCACCCTCTGATTGCTAAGTGGCCACCTACAATCACAATCCTGTGAAACTCTACGTACTAATCAAAGTAAGGGCACTTACCCCTCAACACACACGTGAACTATGGGAAGAAGCAAGTACTAGTGAGTGACGCTAGATAAGGAGGTTTCCATAAGGCTCTAGGCGAAAAAAGAAATCTCCTTGATTCATTTTGAAATGACTAAAGAACAATGCTCAAGAATAACTTCAAATCTGGGGCTTTGATTCAACAGTTGCTGCCCGGGTTTTATTCACTTACTTCTCACCGTGATGCCTGTCTGAAACCTCACACACCGCCACCCCCACCCTATCAAAGGCCAAGGCAGCAAATCTCACTGCAGGAAAGCGAAGGACGGGAAGAAGCACTTGCAGAATGCTTATTGCAACAAAACAAAGCAAAAACAAACGCTGGTGACATTAAAAACAATCATTTGTAATCCCGGGAGGGCAGAGGCTTCAGCTGAAAGCTAAGGAAATCTGGATGAAAAAAATAAATAATGTATTAGTGGTGATCAACCAGTTTTAACAAATACAATTGTAGGAGCCAGCCATGATGAGCTACATAGATACAGATCACCCAACCATTAACACCTGCCAGAGTAGGACTCAGCAGCCATCAAAAGTTTAATGGAGACCTGAGTCTCGGTAGTTTATTCTGAAGCAATGCCTGGTTGCAGGAAGAACCACAAACTGAGATTATCTGAGCATCACCCAAGAACAGACCATCCAAAGGAAATGCCTAACGTGTTCCAACCGTTGTACATAGGATCACCTGCCAGCACACTCACCAGGACACCCCTAGACAAATGTCAGCCAATCAGCAGTCCTGAAGCTCAGAAACCCGTCGCCCCCGTCTCTACTACTATAAAAACCCAACTGAGCTCAGGGCTCTCCGTTTATTTTAATAGGTTGGACATGCAGAGAGACCTAGTTTGTAAACTTGCATAAAATAAAGGCTCATTGCTTTTACATATGGGACTCAGTCTCCTTGTTGGTTTTGGGGGGACTTTGAGGATCTGGGCGTAACAGTAATATATGTTAAATGACATAAGAAACCAAGCTCAGGTTTGTGGGAACTATCTGTGGTACCTCCTTAATTTTTGTATAAATCTACAAGAATCCCCATTTGTTAAGAAGTGAGGAGGGAGACCACTTCCTTTCGCCAGCAAGATGTAGGACTCTCAGTTACTTTTCCAGCACCATGTCTGTCTGCACAGCGCCACGTCCCGCCATGATGATAATGGACTGAACCTCTGAACTATAAAAAAACACCCCAATTAACTATTTTAATTTATTTATTTTTTATTTATTTTATTTAAGAGTTGCTGTGGTCATGATGTCTCTTCACAGCAAAGAAACCCGAACTAAGACAGAAGTTGGTACCAAGGGCCGGGGTACTATTATGACTGGACTGACCACGTTTTTCTTTGGAGGAATTTGAACTTTGGTGTTAAGTTTTTTCGGCTGACAAACCTTTCCACCAACACAATAATTCAAATCAGGCCAAATCAAACCGAATTAGGAAAAAAAAAAAAGCCCAGGTTTAATGGATGCCAGTGCTTCCAGGTGGCCCTTCAGGACAACACGAAGGGAGGGGGAGAAAAACTGGAAAGACCTTGTGTTTGTGCTCTGGGGGCAGTTTAAATAGCCTGTGGGAGTGGTCTTGACCCTCTCTGGGGAGGGGGTCACTGTTTGGCAGGCTTTCTCAGAGGTGGCGTTTGGACTGAGGCTACTCCCAGGGGAGGAGGCTTGAGATGGAACTTTCCACCCAACATTCCAAAATGGGTGCCAGGAGCTGGGGTGAAGCCCCCAACCAAACATTTGGTACCAACTGTGAAGCTTCAAGTGCTGCTTACCGGCCGGAACCAGAAGCATGGAGGACGGTGGAGTTGAGAGTGATTTGAGCTAGGGGGTTAGCTCAAGAGGGTTCAGAGGGGAAGAAGTCTAGTGTGTTGCCTAGAGATCATTCCTGTGATACTTTGGTGAAGAACGTGTCTGCTTTTTCCCCTTGTCTACCTGAGGCTAAAGAGAGGAGTTTTGGATTGATTCTGTTGGCAGAGGAAATCTCAAAACAGCCTAGTATAGACTCTTTCATGTGTTTATTAGTAGTAATACTGACGAAGATTTATAATGAAAAGGAACAAGCTGAGCAAATAAAAATATAAAATGCGCCTGGCAGTGATGGCACTTTAATCCCAATATTCGGGAGATAGAAGCAAGCAGATCTCTGTGTGTTTGAGACCAATCTTGTCTACATAGTTCCAGGACAACCAGGGCTGTTACACAAAGAAACCCTGTCTCAAAAAAACAAAAGAAAGAAAGGAAAATATATATATATATATATATATATATATATATATATATATATATATATATATATATATAACCACAGATTGAGAAAAAGGGGCACCAGGAAGTGGAATAAAAGCTAAATCTTGTGTTCAAGGAGATAAACAGATTAAGAATGGAATAAAAGAAATGGTGACCTCAGGACAAGATCCCACCCAGGTGAATTCCCTACTTGTAAAAAAACAACGAATAACAATTTAGAGCCAGGTGGTAGTGCACACTTTTAATCCCTGGCCGAGGCTGGTAGATCTCTGTGAGTTCAAGGCCAGCCTGGCCTCCGTTTCTAGAGCAGCCATATTTAGACAGTGAAGGAAATTATCAAAAACAGAAAGGTGGTGAAGATGTAATTAAAAAAGAGACCACGTTTCAGTTTCAGCAAGCAGCAGAACTTGGCAACTTTGCCCACATGGTTCTGGCTGTAGAGTCAAGGACAGAAGAAAGGGGTCATAGAATTGTCTCTGTGCCCGAGGAAAGCCGCTGAGGCAAGCATGTGTCAATGGTGTCCCTGAACAGAATCCCAGAGAGGTCATTTCATGAAGCTGTGAAGTTGAAACCTGGGTTGCCTTGGAGACCCCAAGATGTTGGAGATACCAGGGCAGTGGGATACCTACCGAGGAGAGCTGCTAACTGCTAACAGCCCAAGAGAAAGAAGTATGCTGTCGTCAACAAGGCGAAAGGAGTTGGAAATCTGAAGAGCATTTGACATCAGACATGGAGATGCAGAATGTGGAATTTGCCCAGCTGGTCCTAGGTCTTGCTTTGGTCCAGTGTTTCCTCCCTGTGCTCCCTTTCCTGTGTTTTAGAAAGGGAATGTATATCTGTGCCATTATATGTGGGAAGCATGTGGGAAAAGAAGAAGTAAGGTGGTTTGGGGCACTGACAACAAGCCAGACACTACCTTGCAAAAAGACTTTCTTCAGCCATGAGTCAGCCTTGGGTCGGGGCGGGTCAGGTGCCTCTTTTGCAATGAAGAATGAGTTTGGAGAAGTGGAGCAACTTTTCCAAGTGTCAAACTCACCTATGTCCAAACCTCTGTTGTTCAAAACTCCCCAAGCCAGGGTAAGCTTTTATTTCAGAAAATAATACCAGCTCAACCTTCTTATTTAATGGTTTTTGTAAGACATAGACATTCTTCTCTCAGACCCAATCTTTATTTCTCCCCCAGTCTTTATCTTAATATTCTTACTTATCTTAAAATTAACTAATTTCCAATTTTCCTTTTAAAAATCCTGTCCTCCTAGACAGGCGTGAGTCCTTGCTCTCTGCAGTTGTGTAAGTAGTTGACTTCTGAATTCACTCGCATGTCTTCTGGTTGCCCATTCTAAATCCTTAGACTAGGTTCTAGCAAATTGCATCTTATAAATTAAATGGCATGCACAATTATTGCATTATGCACATTATCTAATTTGATTTTTTAATTTCCATTTAAGGCATCTGTTTGCAGATCAGAAAATGAGGACACATAACTGTGTGGTGCTCTGAAATACTTTAATTAATACACAATTGCGTGGTGCTCTGAAATACTTTTAAACTACAAAATCAACTGACCAAATAAAAAAAAAACAACCTATAGGTCACTGTGTGAAAACTGCTATGCCAATTTCTGGAACAAAGTAGTCCAACGGCCACCCTCTCAGACTTTAGAACTGCATGAGGCCATACACTTTTTTCTGCAATAACACTGAGGTCACCATGGTGAATAAGAGCAAGGTACTGAAGTCAGCCACAAAGCTGCATGGCTCCATTCAGGGGCCAGGGGTACCCTATCGATGAGAAGCCATGGGCACGTACTTGGGACTAACTTAGAGCTAGACATCTGTTGGGCATCTCTGAAGCTCTAGCTACTTTGCCACCTACAGGACGATTCTCACACAGGTTTAAGGAGAGTTTGAAACAACAGTGGGAACTAGAACTTGTGGCAATACAGTCCCTCAGAACCATCCAAAGCAGACGGAGTTTCATCTGCATGTGCCCCATGATAATAGGAACAGATAGTCTCCAAAAGCATTCCTTGTGTTTCACACACAAAGCACACTGAGATCACTAGATCAGGAAGTCATGTGAGGACCGATCCCTCTACTCAAAGCAAAGCAAGTTAATTCCGTTTGCCCCCAGACATCCTTGGATCTGATGACCAAGGTTTGTCTCTCAGATCACTGTACGCCTGGACCAACAGAGCTCTCAGGGCTTGACTGTGGAGCCAAGGCCAGAACACAGGCCAGGAAGTTCCTATAACAAACAGGCTATCTGGGCCTAGAGCAACGACCTCTTCCAAAATCCCCTCTGTCCCGTTAGTAAATTACCACAAGAAGTCAAGAAGGGCCCTTAAGCAATCCCATTGCTTGGAACCATGAGGGACATCTGCTTCTGGATTTCTCCCACTGTTTCTCTTCAGTGCCTAAGAAATTTACCCATGCTCAGCAGGAAGTGCCACAGTAACAAAATGCAACCATATTCTGCAGCAGAGAATCGGGGTGTTCGGATACCTACCAAGTTCCATGAGTCTTGATGGTCCTAACAGACGAGGTTATAGTAGAGATGTCTCCTCTAGAGTCAGCAACAGGCTGGATACTGCTTTCCCAGGGCACATGTGGCTATGCCAGGTATGAGGACACACACAGCAGAACAGACGGAGTCAGCTGCTGGTTTGTTCCTGGAAGGGAGCCCCAGGCAACCATGTGATAGCCAACTATCAGCCTTCCTAGTTCAGATCATTTCGCACAAATACCTCCGAATGCAAAAACCCCAAACAACATGTTCTACCTGAGTGTGACATGCGCCCCACAGAGAATACATAAGTCAGTCTAGAATTATGAACTTCAGCCAGGGAATGCTCATTTCTAAGAGTCTCTAGTCCAAAGCCATGTTTGGATAGTGGGGTAAGACTGAACAATATACTTACCTTACACACCATTCGCAATGTGTAAACCTGTCTAACTGTATGTCTATGTTCCAGGTAAACTGTACTGAGCTGTCCTTTTCCGATCAGGTTGTAGATAGCTGTCAGGATTCCCTCCCGACTGACTGACGGTGGGCTGCATGTATGCTGTTAGCATGTGGGAGGTGCTCCAATGGAGAGTGGCTAAGCCAGCAATGCTTTGGATCACAGAACAGACTGGAAGGAAGGTTCCTCACCCGGGGGGGGGGGGGGGGGGGGGGAGTGGAGAATCCCTCAAGAATTTAAGTAAATAGAAATGCCAATTTTCTTGTTCCATGTGCAGGAAATTATCCTACTCTGAAAGATTGCTTACACCAGAAAAGAGTCACCAGGACTACAGGCCCTGAGGCGTCTTGGATGGAGTCCAAGAGACAGAAGAGAAGGCCCCAGAGACAAGTTCATTGGCACCTGCTTGGTGCCCTGGGCAGCAGAGGCACTGAAGGGAGAAGACAGAAAAGGACTAGAAAAGCAAGCAAAGGGAGGGATGGAAGCGTGACCCTGTCAGTCAACTGGAGATGCTCTCCAGCACCGCACACAGTAGACAATCTCTTCCACCCGTGACGAGCATGCATCTGGGCCTCGCTGTGCACTTGCCAGACTAGTTAGCAGTTGTTCAAATTTCTTGACCCCTTTGGTCTTTTCGTAAGCAAAACAGACATCAGGATTCCTTCTCTCACAAGGTGGCTATGAGAAACACATGAGTTACACTGCCTTAGTGTCTCAAGCAAAGGTGAAAACCTACCACAAGCACAGTAGGCCTATGCCAGAATGTTCTTTAATTTTTGAGTAAAAGAATCTTCAAAGATCTTACTTCTAAAAAGACGAGTAGACAAAAATACTCAAAAGTACGTGAGGATGAGAAACACATGCTCGGATTCTTGAGTCACTGAACTTTGAACAAGGTGATGGCCGTGGTAGTCCGGGGTTTACCATCTTGATCAAGATGCAAACTACCCTGCCCTGACCAGCAGATAGCAAATCTTCCCTGTTTATGTGCTGAAACTTTGCAATCAGACACACCTCACAGAACCCTCTCCTCAAGTACCAAAGGACGACGGGGAACAAGACCCACTTTCTTCCATACAGATGACGGCAGGAAATAAGCGGCCACCATTTGTCTTTTCTTGGGTGGAAACTACTTTTTTTCCTTCACATCACTGTGTAGCTGGAACCCAAGGAACACTGGTCGCTTGCCTAGCCCTCTTTACCACTTGAATTTGGAGGCCAGCAGATAGGATGAGGTCTGGACACAACCAAAATGGTTCATTTCCCAAGTAGAATTTGTGCAGAGGCACCCCACTAGAGTAAGCTCTTGTGCTCAGCTTCTGGGGACTAGCTGTCCAATTCAAGACCCTCTTTATACCTTTTTGTACCATTATTACAATCAGAGGGATCTTGGCTGAACTCAGCCTTGGTTGGAGAACCTGGATAGACAGGAAAATTGCAGACCCCGGAAATCTCAGTGGCCGGATCTGCCTCAATCGGTGAGCCAAGGTATCCTCTGTGGTTCAAGTGTTGCATGAGATTTCCTGCCAAGCCACTTTTTCTCAACTTCCCACTGCCTTCTTCTTCTTCTGCAAATGAAAGAAAACGGGAGGCCAAATCACCGTGTTCCGGGCCACAGGTCCTACCTGACTCTGCCCATTGTTCCTATGATGGGTTCTGTTATGATAATCCCAGCCCACTCCTTCATGGAGCATCAGGGGCCTGTTTCCCTTACTTCATCTTTCCCTGTCCAACCATGAGTTTGGAATCAGTTGTTGGTAGCTTTGTGTTCATCTAATTCTTCCTAGCAAGTGCCCCATTCACAGGGCAATCTGGACCACCTTCCCAATGGTTCATCTAGGTGTGCTCAGAGAAAGCTAACTCACTAAATTTCAGCTAAAGGCAAGCATTACATGCCCTCAGATATCTAGTGACCGCAAGTCCAAAAGGGAATTTCAAGAGAAATCCAAAGCACTAAGACAAGTCCTCCCACCCCATCATACACACACACACACACACACATACACACACACACAAATACACACACAAATACACATACACACACACACACACACACACCACCACCACCACCACCACCACCCAAGTAGATAGGTTGTGCTCTTCTGCGTATTCCAGAGCTGTTCTCCATACATCAACTCTCTCAGTCCTAAGTGGGACCTGGGATGTGTCTTGGTGAACCCAGAATTTCTCCAATCTTTTCCCTGGGCCACTTTGACACTAGCTACTCACTTTTGAATTGTGCATGAGAAGAACATACAGCATGATAACAGGAGTCCATCTCCAGCTTGGCTTTTCCTCGTCTCTGCATTACACAGAGTCTTCCCCGCTCGTGCCTGAGAGAACGGTGAAAGGATATATCCATTCATAAACCTACACAGTGCCTTCCCCGCTCATGCCTGAGAGGACGGTGAAAGGATATATCCATTCATAAACCTACACAGTGCCTTCCCCGCTCGTGCCTGAGAGGACGGTGAAAGGATATATCCATTCATAAAACTGAAGAAAGCACTTTACTCCGTACCTCTCAATTCCCTGTTAGCTTTTAGGAAGGGAGCAGAGAGAAGGTTGAAGAGAAAGGCATGGATTCTAATTGGCTCCTCCTTCGTGCAAGATAATTTATTAATGCCAACAGTATAGAGGGGATCTGAAGAAAAATCTTAGCTCCTCACCCCACAAAACAAAGCAAGATGTCTTCTTTTAAGGCTCTTAAGAGAAGGGGCAAGTAGAGAGAGGGCAGGTGCTATGCTATAAGGAAATAGGCCAAGTCCCTTGTGTGGCAAATTGGATGGAAGGAGCCTGCTCACCCTGTGATGCGGGCAGCAGCAAGTGTCTAGACCGTTCAGGGCACATCTGGGAATAAGTGTTCACAGAGCACTGGGCCTGGGTAATGCGGCACATGGGGTGTACAGGACTAGTCAATGCCCGACAGTGAGGCTTGGCAGCAGTCGGGCTGCCTTTGACCCGGGCGGCAGAGAGGCTGGCTGTGTTCCTGTTTCTCTACCTGTGTGATGCGGCATACCCACTTCCTCTTATGTGACTACATTCCCGTACCTACGGAGTCCCAGTCTTTCCTCTTAGCAGAATGGCTGCCCAAATATTCTGCTGATAACGAACAGGGTAAACAGGAAGGTGGCACAGTTCCCTCTCCATTTGTATTTTGTGTCTAAAACAAACAGCAAGTCTAGTGCTCAGAAACGATTCATCCTACTGGCAGCCAGTACTTTACCGGCCTTTAGGGAACAGCACGTTCTTGTGAATCCCGTTGTAATTAGTCCCTACTCTCCTACTATTGGACATGAAACACATCCATATTTCCCAAAGAACCCTCACCTGGTCATCTCAGGGTCAGCTCCTTTTTTCAGCTCCGCTCAGAGACCCAGGGTCTAACAATGATCTGAGCAGGGTAACGGCCCAAGAAGGGTCCCTGCTGCAATCCCACAGTGGCTAGGCGGCCACTTCAGGGCAGACAAACTTCAAGCCGGAGTCCACTTCCCAGGGATCAGGACACCTTTAGCTTCCGAAGCAAGATCAAAGGGCTGTGGGCAGCAACTGGAAACTGAGCCAACCCTTGGGAACACAATTCTTCCCAAAGGCTCTACCCACCTATCCAAAATACAGCCCACAACAGTCCACCTTGTATGACAAAAAGCCAACAGCTAGGACTGGCGTTCTCAGGCTCGTCAAGTCTTTGACACTTGGCTAACTTCATTGTTATGAGAGTGTGTGCCTGCATGAGCCACTGTGAGCGTGTAGAGGCCAACTCCGTGGAGTCTGTTCTCTACATCCACCTTCACATGACTTCTGAGGGGCCAACTCAGTTTCTCAGGTCTGGTACAGATCCATCTTTGACACTTTTGAGAATGTGCTGACAGCTGTGGAAGAACGTTACACACACCACACACACACACCACACACACACACACATACACACACAAACACACACACATTCAAAATTCAGCATTCCTCTTCAATTCAACTTCAGGGGTATATACCATAAACACTGGCTACATCACTAACCCTAGTCTGATGATTCTAGAAACAATTCTCTATCTTCCGCATCACTAACACACAAGTAAGAACAATAGAAAGTTTCCCAAGCCACAGATCAGAAATACAGTCCAAGGGCTCAACTGGTAAAGTGCTTGGGGCTCAAGCCTGAGAACCTGAGTCTAATCCCTGGTGTCATGTAAAGGTGGAAGGTGGAGAGAACCTGACCCACCAAGTTGGCCTCTGAACCTCGTGTATGTTACCGCACACACACACACACAATTATTATTATTATTATTATTATTATTTTAGTCTTTCCTGTACCTTTCGCAACCCCCAGGCTTGGCCCTGGTCACACATCCCATGTGCCAGCCCAGTCTGGTCAGCTTACCTGGCATTAACCTGCCTTCACCACCTGTCGGCCTTAAGTAGGGTACCCACTCTGTGCTCAGGCACAGTCTGGTGAGTTCCTCAATTGCTAGGCTTTCTGCACGCTCCCTAATCCCAAAATGTATTTCAGGTCGCACATTCTGTACATCAGCCTGGTTTCGTCAGTCCCACCGGCACTGTTCCAAACCCCGAGGCCTTGCTTCACCTCTGCCCTAGCCTGGAGGAAACAATCTCTGAAGAGAAAGGGAAGCCATGGAGCGATGGAGAGTCTTTACCAGCTGTGTATCTGGTAGTGGTTTGATACACAGAATATCAAAGAATTAAGAAAAAAATCTATGGATCTAAATGAATCATTCTCAAAAGAAAAAATTAAAATGGCTAAGAAATATCTCAAAAAGTGTTCAGCTGGGCAGTGGGGTTGCGTTCCTTTAACCCCAGCGCTTGGGAGGCAGACCTTTGCCTCCGGTGTTGCCTTCTGGTCCCTGCCTTGAGTTCCTGCCCTGACTTCCCTAAATGAGGGACTACAAGTTGTACTCTAAAATAAAATCTTTGCTCCCTAAGTTGCTTTTGGTCATGATGTTTTATCACCACAATAGAAGCATCAACAAAAGAGAAATTGATGCCAGGTCATAGAGTGCTGCTCTGGCAGATCTGGCCATGTTTTGGAAAGCACTAAAGAAGGACTTTGAAATTTGGGGCTAGGAACGCCCCTGGGTGTCAGAGTTCAGCAAGCTGTTGTGGGAACTGGGAAGTTAGTGCTGATGGTGGCGCAGAGGGTAGAGCAAGTGTTGAGGCACAAACACTCCGCTGGGACCATTCAATAGTGTGAATTAAGCTCCACTAAAGTGAAACCTTTGCTTTGTTTGGAACAATTGATGCTGGGGCTAAGAAGTTAGCTGTGATTAAGAAAAGACCAGCATCCCTGAGGTGAAATCTTCTGGGAAGTGTCTTCTCAGGGTCAGCACACAAACTGGCCCAGAGGGGCCAAGGCTATACCTTATGCAGGCACCAAACTTGGTAATATGGAAGAATTTCTCGGGTGGTATTGGTTTTGAAGGCATGAAGAGATCATGAAAAGCAGCCAAGACTTGACGCTGGAGAGGCCAGGGAAGGTCATTGGTGAATTATGCAGCCTCAGTTGATGTAGAAGCTCCAGGACTAAAGGGGTCAGAGAAAGAAGACAAGACTTGGCACCATGTGGCAGGGTCATAGTCCCTGAGGAGAACCAAGAAAGGGATACTGTTGAAAAAACAGCCTCACTGCAATAGAGACCCTAACATTTTAGAGATGCTGGCACTATGGGACAACCACCAAGGACAGCAGCAGCCGTGGAGCCAGGCTGAGCCTAGGAGATGAGCTTTGTGTGCTACAGTGGGCAGAGCCAGAGGAGTAACTCAGGCCCTGTGGAGCCCAGGGGGTTGTGAGTGACTCCCAAACATTAAGCAGTGATTCTTTACTCTGTTGGATTTTGGGTTTGGTCTGATTTGATTTCAACTATGCCTTAGGTCTTCCTTCTTAAAGTAATAAAGTATTTAACTTACTTTTTTTATTTTATAGGGACTCCCAGTTAAAAACTTAGGAATTTTAAAGGGACTTTGAATATTTTAGAGTGGATTTGAACACGGAAAAAGACTTTGGATGATTTAAAGAGACTAAACTCATAAAGGCTTTTAAAGTTATTTATGATTTATATTGTGATATCCATATTAATATGAGATCGTGGGAATAAACAAGAAAGAAATGGTAATGGTTTAACAGTTACATGTCTGTGTGTAGAACCGACAAGGTGTCAGTTGTACTGGCTAGTTTCATGTCAGTTTAACACAAGTTAGAGTGATTTGAGAAGAAGAACCCACAATTGAGGAAATTTTCCCACGATATTGGTTTGTAGGCCATTTTCTTGATTGACAGTTGATATGGAAAGGCCAAGCCCAGTGTACACAGTGCCACTCCTGGGCTGGTGGCCCTGCATGGTTTAAAGAAGACTGAGCAAGTCATGAGAAACAAGCCAGTAAGCAGGCCTCCCCCATGGTCTCTGTATTAGTTTCTACTATTAGATGTTTACCCTGACGTCTCTCAGTGATGGACTTTTACCTGGAAGTATGAGCAAAATATATCCTTTCCTCTACAACTTGCTTTTGTTCATGGTGTTTCATCACAGCACTAGAAGCCCTAACTAATATTCCTCCTTTAGTTATTGGACCATGGGGTTCAAGCTAATCCCAAAACAACACAGACAGCCGCTGTTGCCCTTGGCTGGCTCCCAGAATTTGAAGGCAAATGCTTACTGCCGGAAACACCGAACATAAGATTTAGGGCAATTGATCCGAACCTGACCCAGAAGCCTCCTCTCTGAAGACTAGCTTCCATAGTACAGGAAGGGATGATAACAGCTGGCAAGGGATCATATGTGAGGCCTTCGAACCAACATGGACTAGTATGACAAGATATCTCCAAAGGTGTAATAGTGGCCCTTAGTATCAGGGCAGTAACCAACAACCATCTACTGACCCACCCAATAGGCGGAAAATCATGCCCATATCACAATCCTAGCCATCTACCTGCGGTTCTTGGACCCTAGAGGAGAACATACAGCTGCCATTTCTCTAAACCAAAATTATTTCTAAATATTCTAGATAGTTACCCTTATACCTAGAGGTAAGTGCAGCTCTCACCCCTCATTAAAGAAGCAGGGAGCCTTACAGAAGCCGTACCCGGTCAAATGCATAAAGAGAATAACTGAGGTTGGGTGCCCAGCAACAGCAGATACGTTTGTAACATCACAGCAGAGGGTTCAGAAATGTGAGCCAGAGAGTGAGAGCATCTGCTGTGAGATTTTGTCTTCTGCACAGGACAGGAAAGCTGTACCCTAAAATCTCAACAATGACTGCCTAAACAAAACCTGGACACTCTGACACCAACTGGCATGGCAATACGAGCAGCAGAACAGAGTCCCGCCCCTAGATGAGGAACTACAGGCAACTATTCACTGCTGGGAGGGAAAATCAATTTTTACCAAGGATGAGCCTCCTAACTGGATACCGATACCAAGTGGTCACCCCTAAAAACAACACCAGATTAACAGGATTTATTTAAATGCTTAGTCATATATGTATTTAACAAGTATATTTAAGGAAAAAGAGGCCATGAATTTGAGAGGGAGTTGAGAGGGAATATGGGGATGACATGGGAGAGGTTGACAAGGAGAGAAGGAAGAAGAAATGATGTAAATGCAGAACACATATGAAGTTTAAATTTTTATTTAAAAAATAAAAATAAATTTTTGAATTAAAAAATTAATTCAGTTCAATGGCTAAGCTCTGGTGAAAGGTCTCTGGCTTTCTCATTTTATCAGGCCCTAGCAAAATCCACAGATGTGGTAATGGGGAGTTAGCCAGTGCACAGATGACCAGAGACCCAGCAAAATCCAGAGATGTAGTGATGGGGAGTTAGCCAGTGCACAGACCAGAGCTCTAGAAAAATCTACAGATGTAATGATGAGGAGTTAGCCAGAACTGTCCTTTGAGCTTTAGAAATGCATTGACCTACTTACTCATTTCTATATTTTTAATTGAGGTTGGGGTGTTGGAGTGAAAATGAAAATGAACTGAGATGTGCTACCAGATGGGACTCTACTGGCGCTTAAGGTCTGACTACAGACCATCCACCTGCCACAGAAAATCAGTCCTCTCCCTCCATCTCCCTCCCTCCCTCCCTCCCTCCCTCCCTCCCTCCCTCCCTGCCTTCCTGCCTTCCCCTTCCCCCTCTCCTCTGCTCCTCCCCCACTCCCAAATGCACACCCTTCATATCTATCCCACTAATTTCTAAAGAGTCACAGCTAAGACATTTAGCTGACACTACGCTATGTCCTAGCACCCCTCTGGTTCCAAATCTCCCATTTGGAACCAACCAGCAAAACTATCAGGTCTAAGTTATAGACTTTAAAAAGTTTTTTTAAATCCTAGAACCACTGGCTCAAACTTCAGAGGTCAAAAGAGACTCATAACAGTTTGGAGAATGGTGGGGAGAGGCACAGTCGCTGGGAAAGGGACGGGACTGAAGGATCACAATCAGCAAGGACAAAAACAAAGTTTCCCCCTCCCAGTTTTTCAACCCTTCCTTCACCCCCAGTAAAGGCAACAGACTCCGAGAGGCCTGAGGTATGACAACTTTATTATTCTGTAGACATGTCCAGGGGCCCAGCCCCGGGCCAGAAGCTCTGCTACTCCTTGTGGCTGTCTGCATGGGCTGCCACGCCCATCTTTACCAGGAACACAAGGAACTCCTCGAAATTAACTACTTTGTCCTGATTGATGTCCAACTCTTTGAACACGGTTTCAACATTCTTCTTCTGTCAATAATGAGAGAGAAAGACAGACCGTAAAGATTTTAGGGAAAACTCAGCAATGGCTATCTGTAGATGAGCAAAGGCTACCATCTGTAGCATCATCAGAGAACCCCAAGAATGCAGCACCTCCTCACCTCCATGTAATGAGGACACTCAGTAGTGACGAGTTTCTGAAAGTCGTCCTTGTAGAGGGCGTGGTTGTTCCCTTTCACCAAGGAGTACTTGTGGAAGACTTCAACGATGTTTTCCAAAGACTTCTCCAGTTCAGACAGCATGACTGCTAAAGATTTGCTCACCTGAAAGGAAGAGCCCCAAGGGATGAGTGCTGCAGTTACTCATGGCGGAGTGAGGACTGAGTGGATGGTCACAAGGTTGGTGACCCAAGAAGTAGCTTTGGCCTGGCCTGTGCCACCCAGATTACTAAAGCTGGTAAATGTCTCTCTCTCTTTGATGAGAAGGGAAAGATGGAGAAGGGATAGGATGGAGGGGCTTCAGTATACACACACACACACACACACACACACAAATTTAACAAATGCCCCACCAAACACTGCCTGCCCTCTTCTATTAGACACTGCTAGAAGGCTCCACTTCTTCCTCACCCTCATTCCACTTCCTTCATCCTCAAGCATCTGATCCGTGCTGCAGACTTTCCCAAACTTCCTCACCTTCTCAGAGGATACTCCATCCCCCACCCCTCCCTACAGGAAGCCTGCAGTGTGAGATAGACTCCCACAGCTCTGCTTACCCAATGTCCCTGAGACAGAGCTGACAAGGATGTGTGAAGCTAAGTGTCAGCTGCCTTTATAGCAGAAAGCTTGGCCAGCTGCCCACAGCCTCGGGCTATGGAGACAGCACTCTTCCCTTCCAGAGTTGCCACAGCCTCGGTTTCCCAACCGGGCCCATGTGTCAATCACTGATCACAGTAGGCATCTGAGTCTGAGGAACTGGGAGTGTTGGGACAGAGAAGACATTTACCAGACAAGAGTGCCCAGCAGGAAAAACCAAGATGGGACATGGCAATGAGTCCTTTTACGGGCCCCTGGCATCCCATCCCCCACGTTCAGACAGATTCCCAGTCTTCGCCCTCTGCTCTATTGCCATGGCTGATCCATTACCTTTGTATCCAGCCTACCATCTCTGAACTGAACTGAAGGTGGTGTTGCTGCAAGAGCGTGGGTGCAGAGGAGAGACAGCTTCTCAAAGTACCAAAGACCTCAGAAACATTAACGCCGCTCCTAGGTACTGGACTTTAGTGCAGTTTGGAGTACTGCTGTGGGCTTGTATGTGGATGGGTGGGTGGAGTCTTGAGAGGGACAGCTTTCTTCCCAAGGCTTAGACCAGTTCCTAGCCTGCTGTGACCCTTCATGATCATTCTGTTCTGGAAGCTAGGGATGTCCTGAGCCATGGGATGTAAGTGCTAGTTTTTCTCTGCCCTGCAGCCACCACCAAGCCACTCTCCAATCACAGCAGAGACCCTTTCATCCTCTCAGAATGGTCACTGTGCCTTGGGCCCCAGAAGCCTGGGATGAAGAGAGGAGTCAGCTCTAGGATGGTAAGGAGGGTTAGAATGATTTTGGAGAGTCCATGTCTGTCTCACGCCCAAGGGAAGAAGGAGGGTCAATTTCCAGGAATTCATAGGAGCAATCCCCTAGCCCCAGTGAAATGCCACTTGTATTAACTTGCTATCAGGAAGTTAGTGCACTGAGCCAGCCTGTGTACAGTTGAGGATGCTGCAGCCGAGAAACTGGGGATCACCCCAGTTTCCCAGTACAGGTGTGTCAGAGTTGCAGAACCCCTAGCATCGTCTGACAAGAACAGGGGACAGAGGTGGAAACACACTTTCCTTCCTCTAAGTACTCAGACACCAATCCTGTGCCACACCAGCACCCAGGCCAGCAGAGCTGTGACAGCCGGTCTTTCCTATCAGCTCAATGGGATTCAGAAACCATGAAAATAAATCTCTAGGCATGTCTGCGAGGGATCGTCTAAATCAGATAAAGTAAAGGAGGGAGAGCCCCCCTTAAATGTGGGCAGTACTTTCCATAGGCTGAGGTCCCACTGGAGACACCCAGAAAGAGCTGAGTAAATGTACCCATGCTCTCTGCTTCCTGACAAGGGACCATGACAGCTGCCTCCTGCTCCTTCTGCCATGTATTCCCTACTCTGACGGACTAATGCTCTGGAATCAGAAACCCAAATAAATGCTTCCTTAAACTGCTTTTGCCTGGCTGGCTATTGTTGATGTTACTGATGTTATTGTTGTGGTTGTTGCTGATGTGGTGATGGTGGTGGTGGTGGTTGCTGTTGTTGTTGCTGCTACAGTAATGAGCCCAATAACAGTATCTTGAAGAAGTATACAGATTACCCTCTGTCCTTCCAGTTTCCACTGTCCAGTGAATTCCAGTAAAGCCACTTCCTTTACAGCTCTGGGACCCTGACTGAGCCAGCTAACCACCCTCCGTGCCTTAGTTACATCAATTACTATATATCTTCAACCCATGAAAAGGGAGAAATCGCTTGCAAGTTTTTGTATCACATACCAGATTAATATTTAAAAAATAGAATATTTTATAAAAATATTATAAAATATTATATATAATATATATATTATATAAAATATTATAAAAATAGCCATTCCACAGCAACAATAAAACCAGCCCCAAAAGGAAGCGAAATGTGGAGATTTAAGTAGACATGTCTCCATGCTTTCTACGAGCAGCCAATAAGCACCCGAAAAGATGCTCAGCATCATCAATCGCTAGAGAAATGTGGGTCGAACTGCCCCGTGCCACCTCATATCTGTTAGGATGGCTGCCATGCAAAAATTAAATACATAAATATAAGCCGAAAAATCGCAGATGTGGCCCCAAGCCTCAAAAGCTTGGAAGCACGGCCTCTCCCTCTCCCCCTCCCCCTTGGCCTTTTAGCTGAAATAGGATAGAGAGACTTTGTGGTAGGAGAGGAAGACGTAAGACTGCTGTGGAAATCTCATGACGTAGAGGTGGGGAGGAGAACTGTGGCTGGAACGGAAAGTAAAGAAAAATTAAAATAAAATAAAAAGAAAGAAATATTGTGAGCCGGGCGGTGGTGGCGCACGCCTTTAATCCCAGCACTCGGGAGGCAGAGGCAGGCAGATCTCTGTGAGTTCGAGGCCAGCCTGGTCTACAAGAGCTAGTTCCAGGACAGGCTCTAAAAAAGCTGCAGAGAAACCCTGCCTCGAAAAACCAAAAAAAAAAAAAAAAAGAAATATTGTGGTGTGTGGTGGTTCCCTGGTCACCAAAGAATTCCATAAGAGCCAGCGGTTCCCCCTGTGACTGTCGAGAGGAAAGGCTGGACAGCATGGGCTCATGAAGATGCTCCTTTACTGATGCTCATAGCAAAACCATCCGGGAGACCCAAAGAGGGGAGCCAAAAACCGTGCGCATCGACGGATGAGGGGGTCAACAGTGTGCCTGCTTCGCGTACCATGGAAGATCCTTTGTAAAGGAAGGCGGCTCTGGCACATAACAGAACATGGATGATCTGAACGGAGAAGCCATGTGGTTCCATTTGTACAAGAATTTCCAGCCGGGCGGTGGTGGCGCAAGCCTTTAATCCCAGCACTCGGGAGGCAGAGGCAGGCGGATCTCTGTGAGTTCGAGGCCAGCCTGGTCTACAAGAGCTAGTTCCAGGACAGGCTCTAGAAACTACAGGGAAACCCTGTCTCGAAAAACCAAAAAAAAAAAAAAAAAAAAAAAAAAATTTCCAGCAGTCAGATTTGTTGAGCCAAAGTAGAATGGGCACTATAGGGGAAGAGGAAGAATGGACAGTGGTTTAATGGGCGGCACTGTCCTTGATGAAAGAGGGAAAAGTTCCAGAAATGAGCTGTCCACCGAGGTGAACGTAGGCAGCTTTACTGGAGCGTACACCTGGAGAAGCAAAGGTGGCAAAGCTGCTGTCATGTGTAACTGAGCACAACCAGGGTTTACAGTTTTCAAAGACCTGCACCTATAAAATATGCTTCATTCGCAGTCCTAAGTGAGGGCTTTAACAGAGCTGCATCTCAAGCTCAAGATCTGCCTAAGAAGAGGCAGAAAGATTGTAAGACCCAGACGGGATGGGGACACCAAACACACAGTGTCTTCTAGATGCTCACAGAGACTGCGGCAGCTCACAGGCTAAACCAGATGGCTGCAGTGGGAGAGGGGAAGTGGGCACAGGCTCACACACCTAACCAAGAAGCTATCTGCAATCCACACCTGCTAGCAAAGGAAAGAATCAGTCTTCTCCCACGGTATCCCAGGCTCACTTGAGAGCAGGCCCCAAGCCCAGGAGTTGGTCAACACAAAGTGAACTCCCTGGTTTTTTTGCCAACTTTTTGTCTCGTTTTGCTTCATTTGGGCATTTTTGTTTGTTCCACTGGCCTCTTGCTTGTTTGTTTTTGTTTTGGGTTTTAAGTTGTTGGGGGTTTTGTTGTTTTGTTTGTTTGTTTTCATCTTCTCTCATACAATACATCCTGACACAGTTCCCCCACCCTCCACTACTCCTAGTCCTCTCCCCCCGCAGCCCTTTCCCCCACATCCACTTCCCCTCCATTTCCCTTCAGAAAAGAACAGGCCTCCCAGGGATATTAACCAAACATGGCATAACAAGATGCAATAAGATTAGGAACAAACCCTCATATCAAGGCTGGATGAGGCAACCCTCATCCAGGGAAAGGGATGAAGGGAAAGGTCCCCAAGGTCAAGCAAACAAGTCAGAGACATCCCTACTCCACAGATAGGAGTCCCACAAAAACACCAAGCTACACAGTCATAACATATATGCCAAAGACCTGGTGCAGACCCACGCAGGCTCCGTGATTGTCACTTCAGTCCCTGTGAGCCACTACAAGCCCTGCATAGTTGATTCTGTGGGCCATGTTCTGCTGGTGTCATCCACCCCTCTGGCTCTTAAAAAGCCTTCCTCCTTCTCTTCTGCAGATTTCCTGAGCTCTGCTTAATGTTTGGCCAAGGTCTCCGCATCTGTTTCCATCAGCCGCTGGAGGAAGCTTCTCTAATTACAAATGGGCTAGGCACCAATCTTATGAATATCATAGAATATCATTAAGAATAATTTCATTGACTTTTTTTTTAGTTTTGATCAGTTGTTGATTAAAACCTGGTCTCTGAGCCATCCAGGTTCTCGATTGTGGTGCACTAGGTAGTGTCCAACCTGGGCTCTCAAAGTGTGGGCTCAGGTTAGACCAGTCATTGGTTGGCCACTCCCACAAGCTCTGAGCCGCCACTGCCCCAGCACATTTTGCAGGCAGAGCAAGTCTATTGTTGTAAGGAGGTCGTTTGGTAGTTCCTGCAGCTCAGAGCGGAAATAATCACACAGAAACGGTATTAATTAAATCACTGCTTGGCCCCTTAGCTCTAGATTCTTACTGGCTAACTCTTACATATTAATTTAACCCATTTCTATTCATCTGTGTATCGCCACATGGTTGTGGCTTACCGGCTAAAGTTCCAGCATCTGTCTCCAGCAGGGCTACATGGCTTCTCTCTGACTCTGCCTCCTTTCTTCTAGCATTCAGTTTAGTTTTCCCCACCTACCTCTATTCCCTGCAGAGGCCCAGGACAGTTTCTTCATTATCCAGTGGTATTCACAGCATGCAGAGGGGAATCCCACATCAGTCTTGGGTCATAGATTTTTGTCCCAGGCTTGATGTCCCAGTCCCAGCCCTGGATGCCTTGCCTGATTCTGATTGCAGAAGATGGTGGTTCAGGCTGCATATCCTCCTTTGCTAGGCATCTTCACTAGGGTCAACCTCATAGGTTCCAGGAAGTTTTCACTACACTAGGTTCCCATATCACCTCCTAAATGTCCCCAATCGCAGTTGTCCCTCCCTCCTCCACCTGATTCCTCCTGTTCCCACCCAACCTGACCCTCACCCCTGTCCACCCACAAAATCTATTATTTCCCCTTCCCAGGGAGATCCATGCAGTGCCCCCCCCCCAGGCCTCACTTCTTCATCTAACTTCTCTGGGACTGTGGATTGTAGCATGATTATCTTTTACTTAACAGATAACATCTACTTATAAGTGACCACATGCCATGTTTGTCTTCTGGGTCTGAGTTGCCTTGCTCAGGATGATTTTTTTGTTCCATCCATTTGCCTGAAAATTTCATAATGTCATTTTTATTTTTTTAACAATTTATTTGTTTGGCATTTTTTTCTGCATGTATGTCTTGTGAGGGTGTCAGATCTTGGAGTTATAGACAGTTGTTAGCTGCCATAAAGGTGCTGGGAATTGAACCCAGGACCTCTGGAAGAACAGTCAGTGGTCTTAACACTGAGCTATATCTCCAGCCCCCTGTTATTTTTTCCAGTAGCTGAATAATACTCCATTGTGTAAATATACCACAATTTTCTTTATCCCTCCCTCAGTTGAGGGACATCGAGGTTGTTTCCAGTTTCTGGTTATTATGAATAATGCTGCTATGAACATAGTTGAGCAAGTGTCCTTGTGGCATATGTTCAGGAGTGGTATAGCTGGATCTTAAGGTAATCAGTTTCCAGTTTTCTGAGGAACCACCATATTGATGTCCATCGTGGTTTCCTGAGTCTGTGCTCCCACCAGCAATGGAGGAGTGCTCTTCTTGCTTCACATCATTTGTGTTGTGGCTCTTTGCCATTGTCACAGGTGTAAGATGGAATCTCACATAAAGTTTTGTGGCTAAGAAGGAGTTGTGGGGTGGGGAGTGATCATGATCAAACTATACTCTATAAAATTTTAATTTAAAAAAATAGCAAATGAAAAATAAAGCAAAATTTTTTCATGAGAATCAATAGCAGATGAATATATGACTCATGATTTCTTTCGATTGGAGAATGTCACCTACCCATACAATGTACCTTGGCCATATCCACTCCAGCTCCTCATATATTTTTTCCGTGTCCTCCTCCCAGTTCCAGGTCCTTTTCATATACTGACCCACTAAGGCCAATTAGTGCTGCTCAAACACACATGGGTGTGAATGGTCAACCAACCAGAGAGAGTAAATAAATCCTTTTCATCTTATTCTGTGGGAATTTCATATACACAATAAAATATCATATATACGTTTCATTTTACCCCTGTAACCTCCCCCTATCTCAAAACCCTCTCCAAGCCTTTTTAAGAAGTCCAACCAGTGCTGCCAAGAATGTGAGGCATGTGAAGCCTACCAGGGCCACACCCTCAGATCAGGATGCTTCTCCCTTCCAGAGAAGCTCCCCACTGCCAGCAGCTCCTCAGTAAATGGTAGGGGCAGGAAAGTGTCCCTTCTACCCATCCAAGAACTTCAGCTGGCTTGATCTTGTGTGGGTCTTAAGGAGGTGACCACAGCTTATGAGAGCTCATGAATGTGGCATCCACGTCAAGTCTAGAAGACAGCATGTCACAGCACGGTTCCCTACCCACCATGTCTTAGGCAGTGTCTGCTACTGTGATGAACACCACAGCCAAAAGCAACTGGAGAAGGAAAGGGTTTATTTCTTCTCACTACTTGCAGTCCACCATTCAAGGAAATCGGGGCCGGAACTCAAGGCAGGAACCTGGAGGCAGGAACTGAAACAGATGCCATGGAGAATTGCTGCTTACTGGCTTGCTCTCTGTGCCCTTCTCAGCATGCTTTCTTATAGCACCCGGGACCACCTTCCCCAGGGTGGCACCCAGTGAGCTGGGCCCTCCCACATCAATCATCGATCAAGAAAATGATCCTCAGCTTTAGACAATGGGACCCACTAATTTGCCATATCAAAGTCTGTCTCCTGACTGGAGAGATGGCTCAGGTTAAGAGAACTTGCTATTCTTGCAGACAGACTGGGTCCTTTTCTCAGCACCCACACGGAATAGTTCATGACTGCCTATAACTCAAGCTCCAGAGATCTGACACCCTGCTCTGGACTCCACAAGGACCTGCACACACGGTGAATGTAAAGTCACACAGGCACACAGACGTACACAAAATAGAAATAATTTTAAATCTTGGAAGAAAGAAAGAAAGAAAGAAAGAAAGAAAGAAAGAAAGAAAGAAAAGAAAAGAAAATGACCCTCAAATTTGCCCATAGTCCACTCAGTATTCTCCCAGCTCAGTATTCTCCCTTCCAAAATGACTCCAGCTATGCCAAACTGACGTAAAAGTAACCCACATGTTCTAGCTCCTCCTTCCTTTCTGCCTTCTTTTCCTGGGCATAGGCAGGAATGAGGTTGATAACAATGAGCACTCAGCCTCTTATTCCCAGAATTCTGACACTTAAGCATCTACTGCATTGGCTGCTGCTCTCTGCAAAAGGAAGTCTCTCTGGGCACTACTGTTATTGGTGGCTAACCATTTTCTGACTGGATTTTGAAGCCTCCTCCACAGAACAAATGTCATGCCTGGTATTGTAACCACAGTCAAAAGCCCATGCCTGGGGAGCTCACAGGCCCCAGGGGAGAGCCTACTGTTGTTACTATACGCTATTATTAATGTGAGTCATGTTTCAACAAAAAGCTTACAAACACACCCACACACACACACAGAGAGAGAGAGAGAGAGAGAGAGAGAGAGAGAGAGAGAGAGAGAGAGAGAGAGAGGAGAGAGAGAGGGGGGGGAGCTTGGTATAGTTACAAATGTGTCTGATTCCAGGATTCGGGGAGACTGAAACAGAAGGATTCCCATGAATTCAAGGCAATCCTGGGCTGTATAATGAGATACTGTCTCAAAAACCCAAACAGAGAGGAGGAGGGAGGAAAAAGGAGGAGGAGGAGGAAGAGGAAAAGGAAGAGGAGGAGGAAGAGAGGCGAGAAAAGAAGAGGAAGGGAGGGGAAGGGAAGAGAGAGGAGAACAGAGGAGAGGAGAGGAGAACAGAGGAGAGGAGAACAGAGGAGAGGAGAGGAGAACAGAGGAGAGGAGAGGAGAACAGAGGAGAGGAGAACAGAGGAGAGGAGAGGAGAGGAGAGGAGAGGAGAGGAGAGGAGAGGAGAGGAGAGGAGAGGAGAACAGAGGAGAGGAGAGGAGAACAGAGGAGAGGAGAGGAGAACAGAGGAGAGGAGAACAGAGGAGAGGAGAGGAGGGAGAGGAGGGAGAGGAGGTAGAGGAGGAGGGAGCAGAGGAGGGGAGAGCAGAGGAGGGGAGAACAGAGGAGGGGAGAGGAGGGGAGGGCAGAAGAGGGGAGGAGAGGGGAGGAGAGGGGAGGAGAGGGGAGGGGAGGAGAGGGGAGTGGAGGAGAGGGGAGGGGCGGGGAGGGGCGGGGAGGCGAGGAGAGGAGAGGAGAGGCGAGGAGAGGAGGGGAGAGGAGAGGAGAGGAGAGGAGAGAAGAGAAGAGAAGAGAAGAGAAGAGAAGAGAAGAGAAGAGAAGAGAAGAGAAGAGAAGAGAAGAGAAGAGAAGAGAAGAGAACCTGGCTCAGTGCTACCTTAGGCTCATTAGGAGCTGCAGGAAATACCGCAGGAAGAGAGGCTGTGTGGCTGAGATCTGATGTATGTCCTCCCTAGGGCTCCTGGTCACCTCTTGTTAGTGTCATAGATACAGGAGCCTGGGTTAGTCAGCCTGTTGTTCTAGAAGGACAAGGAGAGGCCTTCTTGTCCCACTTGAGGGATTGTTAGCTTACCACAGCCCAGCACAGTGACTGACAGGGCAGCCACAGCCACAACTGTAATCGCAGCCAACAATGGAGACTAATAGCCGGCAATTACTGGGTGTGAGCCGTTGTGAGGACTTCTCCGGGTGCTTTGTGTCCATCAGCCCACTTAACTCTCAATCCTAAGAGACACAAACTGTTACAATCCCATTGTACAAAGGAAACTGAGACCTTCCATGAGACAATGGGATTGAGGTGGCTTAGGCTATAGTGTGACAGCATCTATTTCCTCCACAGCCTGGACTGCCTCTGTCTTGACTAGTTCCCTATTTTAACCACCCAGCTGAGTAGGACCTGCTCTATCCATCTGGCCCTCCGTCCTCCCCAATGGCACGGGTAATCCTCTTTCCCTTGTCTACCCAAGCCTTTTTTATTATCCAATGCAATAACTATCACATTCAGCCACATTACATATTTTTTATTAGAAAGACTGGTATACGTCCACCATAACAAGAGGTAAGCTGACCTCAATGCAGTAAATCACAAGTTTTCAAGCAATAATCAGTCCATAGTTCAAACCTGTTCCCCACCAGGTGCTGTTTTAGATGATTTGGTAGACGCCACCTTCCTCCAAAATAACACATCTCTTTTCAAAGTGTGTTTATATCTGCTGATTCTTTTGATATTCCTGGAAACCTAGTGGAATAAACTGTATAGGTAAAATTATCCCTAGATGAAAGATAGGGAAACTGAGGCACGTGTGCTGCTCAGCATCTTTCCTCGAATTCCTTGAACCTGCGAGTGTCCATGAGGGAACGCTTCTGGCCAGCGCTTTCAGTAGGCTGATTAGTAGGTCTGTGAGCTCTCAACATCGATGATAATCCCTCTAAGGGGGCAGCAGGGCTGTCGACAGCAGGAGCCACATGTGTGTGCTGGGCAGAAATGAAGACATTCTAAAGAAACACTTTGTGTCTCTCAACCTATCAGACTATTTGAACGGTGGACCCCAAAGAAATGGGAAGTCCCTGCAAGGAGCTCAAGGTAGGAGAAGCAAAGGCACCAGCCAGAGGGGCCTGACTCTAGAAAAAGGGTCTCACACCATTCCAGTCACTCCCCAAAGTGCCCTGCAGGACTGAAGCCCAGAGCAGTAGTAGGTAGCTCCACACCTAGACTAGGGCTACTTCCACGTGCATATCCTTGGGCCACCATTTAAATTTTGATCTTCCTTCGGGAACTTGGCGAGCTCCCCGGGTTCCTTTGCACTTCCAGTGTGGCCACATGAATAAATCTCCTTTTTCTGCTTTCCGCTTGTGATCTTCCTCTTTTAATTGACTTTGTTGGGGATAGGTCCCCAGACCTGACTTGGAATACAGGTTATGACCTCCGAGTTCAATTAAAATAGGAAGTAAACAGGTTGAAGGAAAGGCGGAATTTGTAATTACCTGACAATGTGGAGCAATCTCCAGTGAGAGCTACATGGCTGTGTTTACAGGAAAAGACTGGGTCCCCAGGTTTGTGTCTCAATAGCCAGGGTCTGGAGAAATGAGGGCAGAGGAAGCAAGACTGGTGGGGAAACTACCAGGAAGGGTTGGGGTAAGGGCCGAGTGCTCAGGCTGCTGGAGCTCCGGCGACCTTGAAAGGTCATATGACCCCCCCCCCCCCCCCCCCCCCCCGCCTCTCAAGGGAACAAACACGGCCTGCCTGGGCCCTGAGGAAGAGCAGCTGAGTAACCAGGATACTGCTGGCTCTTGGATATAACCGAGAACTAGTCAAGAGTTGTCACCGGAGGACCATAGGCCTAAGTCACTAGATTACAGTTTCACAGGTCCCCTTCCCGATTTCTTTCCTCAAAGATGCTGAACTAATCATGGGAGGACACTAGGCCAGCTGCAGAGAGAGGGAAGTCTGTTCCTCCGTGGAACTAGACCCTGAGGGGAAACAGAGGCAAACACTCGCACAGAGGAAAGCAATGGGATGAGTCCTTGCTCTCAGAAAACTCAGGACCCAAAAAAACAAAAAAAAAAAAAACAAAAAAAAAAACAAAAAAAAAGAAAAATAAAAAAAAAAAAAAAAAAAAAACTCAGGACCCAGAGTCTTCAGCAGAGACAGGCCATCAAGATGGGCACTAAAAATGTCCGGAGGCAAAAAAAAAAAAAATTCTTCCTATTCTTCCTGGGATATTCCTCCAGATTTCTGGGCTTCTGGGAAGAAAGAGAAAAATGACACAGCCGGGCAGCAAGGAGGGCAGGGGCCACGGGAGGACTTGGCCCACTGAGTCACGAATAGCTCAGAGTCGAGAGAAGCACCAGTCATCCCCACACCCAACCCCTCTTCCTCCAGGAAGCCTTCCCTGGTTGACAACTCCCAGCTTCTGCTCAGCACTCTTCCTATGGCAGGTGGCAGGCGCCTGCAGCTTTGTTGGGCTGGATGATTGGCTTTGCCAGCACTTGCCTTGCCCTTCTCAACATACACAGAACCAAGTGGACAGTGCTCCCTGACACACTGGCGACACCCATGCTGATGCGGGTCACGCCCAGGTCAACAACAAGCATCATCTTCCCAGGATCACCAGTGACAGATACCTGGGTCTCACCCGGGCACCTCCTCTCCCTCAATCTGTCCTTGAGGACTGGGACTTGATGTTTACACATCTCTCCTCTCCTCCTTCCCTCCTGTCCCTCTGTGTAGCTACTGACCCTTCCACAATGAGCAGGAACCCCTTAATGAGTCTCTAAGTCCTCCCCACCAGATGGATTCTCTAAGGTACCCAAACTTCACTGCCCCATTTTCAAGGATAAAATCCAAATCTCGGTGTACACCTGAGTAAACGAAGTGCATGTTCCCCTTGGACATTTATTTCCAGACAGCGCTCTGCTAGTCCCAGACATGCCACGTGAGTCTCCACTGCTATTACATCTTCTTGAATCACCTCCTTCTTGGTCCTTCCCAGGACTCGGCCGTGTCTTGTGCACACAGACTTATGGGAGGGCTCCATGTATACACCATTATCCCTGTGGCTCCCCCCCCCCAGTCATGCATGTACAGTGAGTGTGTGGTCAGTAACAAATCTGGGAGGCCTTACTTCCTTCTCAGGCGGTGTCCTGCCTCAGAGAAGAACCCCTTCCCTTCCCTACACACTGAGGTCAGACCAGAGGGCCATTTCACACTTCACATAAGATTTCTGATAACAAGGTTGTATCTCTTGCAGCAGATAAAGGCACCTTGGATTCATGGCCAGTATTCCCCCGATCAAGCAAGGGACAACCCAATTGTGTTCTACATAGTAAAGACTAAACTTCTTTTACTGAACATTGGTGGAAACCCAGAACCATGCCCCCGAGTACTTCCCAGAAATATCTGTAATATTATTTGGACACACGTGTGCACACCGAAGAATACATGGCTGAGCTCCAAAAGCCATTCATAATCAGGCCAGGCCTCCCGGGACTGGCTTCCGTGGTGAGACTACGTGCGCTCCTCTAGTAGAGGTTGTGCTGGGCACAGTAGTGTGTGCACAGCTGCCGGTGGAACTGCAGGTGATAGTCCTTCACCAGTTTGCCCAGGATGTACAGGAACTCGTCAAAGCAGATCTGGTTGTCCTTGTTTTTGTCGGCTGCCCGGAACAGCTCTGTGATGTAGTAGGGCTGCCTGCGGCCCTGGGGGATACAAAGACGATCAATACCCACTGAGCATCCGGAACACCTGTCCTCCAGACCCCTCCTCCCACTGGACATGGGAAGATGCCCGCAGTATCACCCCCCTACAAGGAGCATTCGGAAAACAAGTCCTCACACAGATGTCTGCGGCAAGATCACCGCATGCTACAAAATCAGGCTGAAGAGGCACAGGTGCTGGTGGCCAACGTGGGTCACTGGACCTAGAGTGGCATGGGCCCAAACAAGAGACCAAATTGTCCCTTTCAGAGGAGGACTGTGAGCAGGTCCTGGACAGTACTTGGCAGCCTGGTGTCCCCGGATCCACTTCACATACACGCAGTGGCTGTGCCCTGTCTTGGCAGCTACAATACAAGCTCTCCTAGAGAGTCACCTGTACAGGCTTCCTGAGGGCAAGACACTGCCTCGTTCTCCACGCTGAGAGCTCCTTAAAGGGAAGGTCAGCCTATCTGCATGCATACACACATCTCCTGTGTGACTGCAGGACCATCTCCAAGCAGGGCATATCTCCGCGTGCCACCCGCCTAGGCATTGTTTATGAAAGTCTACCTGGCTCACCTAGACAGTACAGAAAGCAGGGGAGGACAGAGAATCGGCCAGTGGAGCTGTCCAGGATGTCCAAGCAAAGGACCCTGAGGCTGAAGATCAGAATGCACAGGAAGGGGCCCTTTGAGATGGGGACACAAGCATGAGGAAAGCTGTGGGTTCTTATTTTGAGAGAAGATAATGACGGATGGGGGCAGGGGGACGTGGAAGAGAACTGGGGGTGACAGGGAAAGCAGGTTTCGGCAGGATGTTCCTGGTGTACGTGGATATGCTCAAGTTCAGAATGGAATATCTGGGAAACCTTTGAGGGAAGGAAGGTGACGGGCGAGTAGCTGCAGACTTGAAATGCAGTTGCTAACCCCTGGGGGAGGGCCGGCAGTTTCTCTCCAGTTAGCAGGCCCACCATCCTATAACCCCATCACATCCACGGAGTTCCTACCCAGAGAAGACAAGAGCTCTCATAGATGCCCATCCCTATCAAGTGTGCCAGCTATGCCCCTATCCTCAAGAGCCCTGCAGCAAAGGCAGGCCACAGATCCATGATCACAGGCCTGGGAAATCCAGGAGAACCGCCAAGGAAGGCTCCCAGAAGAGAAAGGATTTCCTAAAAACAAATAGCAAGAAACTTCCACCCTGTCTTCTAAGCTCTCAGAGGAACATTCCAGAGAGCATGAGGCTGTCTTTTATATTTTTTTCTCGAGAGGATGTGAGCGAAGAAGCTATTTCACAGGAACGAGCTGAGTCTCACTTCCTTTCGAGAGGGTAGGGCAGAGAGCCGGGGACACGACAGGGTTCAGAAAGCAACATGGTGCTTTCTTCGGTGCTGCAGATCCTAAGAACACAGTACTGGAGATTAGGACCGATGAATGACAGCCTGGACAAGCAGGCTCTCTAAGCCCAGGATCTGAGGCTGGCCCCGTCCAGCTCCAAGAAGTCTTAGGCATGGGAAGTGGAAGAGGTTATATTTCCCGTGCCCATCAGACTCGCAGCAGAAGGGACTTAGGCTCCAAGGCTTACAGAGAGAGTCTGAGTTTGGGGCACTGTTACTGGCTAAAGAGGCTGTGAACAGAGAACACTTTTGAGCCCATGCTCACAGGACACACGAGACAGCAGAATCAGCAGGCGTGGTGTCATACTGAATCTCAGAGACTAGCTTTTCATGGACTGGAGTGAAACCAAGCAGGTGACTTCAGAGGAGGGAAGGACAGGAAATAAAGCAAACCCTGCCCTCCTCACACCTTCCCTCTTCCATCCTCCTTCCAGGAACAGAAGGTTCTCGTGGGAGTCAGCTTCTTCCGCCACCTCAGCACCTCAACACCTCAGCACTCGCTCCCATCCCACAAACAGCACAGTCTGGGCACTTCGGTCCTCTCCCATCTCCCATTCCAACCCCAGACCTGACATACCAGGGTGTCCATGAAACGCGGTACACTCTCCAGGAGGAGGGCTTTCAGCTCCTCTAGGGACAAGGTCTCCACGTCTCCCTCCCGGGCGGCATAGTGGTGGAAGCAGTGTATGATTTGGAAGAGGGAGTCCTCCACCGGTGTGTCTGGCATGACTGCTGGGCCCAGCAGGGTGTGGCAGATCTGCAGAGCAGAGAGGAGGCACTGGGTCAGTGAGGTCTGTGGGGAGGGGGCAGGCCCCGATCTGCCGACGTCCAGAACAGGATGGACTCTTCCTCTGCCCACGGTCCCGTGCTGTGTCAGAAAGGGGGGCTCCTCATGCTCTCACTGGCTCCATGTGAACTTGACTGTCCTGCCTGGCCTCAGACTGAGTCCCTGCACTGGGACCGAGGGCCTCCTGGATCCAGAAGGGGCCTCCTTCCTCCTAATACTCAAGAAAGAAACAAGCAAAAGATGGTTTGAAGCAAGGCACTGTTGTTTTGTTTTCAGTGAAAATGTTGACGTCCTTGAAAAGGCAAGATCCCTTCCCCTACAGTAAACCACTTTATGGGACCAGCAGAACACTAGTATAAATTACCAGTATAAAGTACAGTATAAAATAATTAAACTGCACAGGAGAATCAGGCCGGGCATTGTATTGCTCATGTGTTTTCTTTCTCCCTGGAGTATGCAGACAACACAGGCATTGACACCTTTGTCCCCACAGCACCTGGAATGCGGTTTCTAGGAGTTGACATCCCCATCCCCAGCAAGGTCTCCATAACCCCGGGGCCTTCCCACAGCTCTGTGCACTGCCCCTCTGATACCCATGGCCGCTTACTCCAGACTTCCCACAGAGGCAGGGTCACAGGCAGCTGCTGCCTCCATACGCCCTGTGCAAACAGCAATCATAACAGCCCCACGTCCCACTTCTGTGCCAGCTAGATGACAGGAAAGGCACCTTCTGCATTATCCCCTTTAATCCGCACAGGGCCCAGAGGAGTTGAGCATCACTACCCCATTCTCCAGAAGAGAAAATGAAATCCAAAGAGGTGAGGGAATTTACCAAGCTAACACAAGCACTACACCTAGATTCATCCTCAAATCTTTGTCTTTGAGGACAAGCCCAAAGACGTCCTTGTCCTCTGGAATTCTAGACCACGTTGTTGGGATTCTCATCCACACTGCATGTTTCCAGAACAGTCAAACTGAGGATCTCTGCTCTCTAGGATCTGCACACACCCAGCACAGCCCACACAGTTCCCGGGATGCTCTCAGAAGAGGAACTAACCTGTGACTCCTGGTGTCAGGCTGTTCAGCGTCCACAGCTTAGTCTCTGCGTGATCCTGGAAATCAGACAAAAGGCAGCCTTCTGAGCAGGGGAACTCCCATCATACAGAACATCCTGCCCATTGCTGGTCCACTCATTTATGAGCCAGTGTGTGACTCTCCACAGGTTCTTCTACAGCAGGACCAAACCTTAACTGCATTCCTGGGATGACATCATCACACTCCTTGCTAAGATAAACTCAACTGGTTTTAGGGACCTACCTCCAGGATCTGAAACACCTAAGAAACACAAAAGGTTTCATTATCCATCCACTAACTCCTATTAGGACTCATCCCAACCACGCCCCCCTCCCAGGCTCCAAGGCCACACTTAAAAATACCTTCCTTGGACAGCCTACCCCGAGAAGTGAACCTCCCAAATCTCCAGTGATGAACCACATTCACCCTCTCACTCAACAAGTATCCATGAGTACTTGCCGCATGCCAGGCCCTCCACGGAGGCCCTATGAATAAGACAATTCAAGGGGCGGGGCTAACAGTTATACATGGTTACCATGGACTCTGGGCAACTATAGGGCAATCAGAGCACTCAACAAGAGCTGCCTTCTCCCAGAAAAATTAAGCAAATTTTACTTAGGGAGGTGCTATTTGAGTAGTGTCTCAAAGAGAAATTTTAATTTGTTCCAGGAATAGAGGAGTTCTAGGCAGAGGGACTGCCTGGGCAAAGGCTTGGCGGTGTGGAGCAACACAGCCCGCTCTGGGCATGGAGTTCACAGGATGCCATGATTGCTGAGAAGACCAAAGCTCCCGGCAGCAGGCAGATAAGGGTGAAGGCCCTGTGCACGTGCCTTTGCTGAAGTCCGACTTTCTGTGTGGAAAGAGCTGAGAGGTTGTGTTCGTGGCCCGGGGGGTGCACGAAGGACAAAGTGCTAGGACCAGCTTGACCACCAGGAAGCAGCCAGCTACAACCTGGAAGTAACTCCACGGAGAAGTCCAGTCCTTAGAGCTGGCCTCTTCACAAGTGCCACTTAGCTCTCAGGGGACAAGAGAGCTCTCCTCTCCGTCGCACCCCAGTACAAGCCTCTGGGCCTTCTCCACCTCTGTAGCACTCCTGGGCCCACACAGGCTGATGAGCGTTTCTCCCAGAAGGTGGCGCCAAAGAACAAGTAACAGTTTCGGCGCCAGCGTCTCCAAAGATTCCCCTACAGACCTTGAAGGGAGACGCTGCAGCGTTGCTCAAGGGTACAGGGTGAATGGACTAGAGCACCAGGATTCAGAACCAGCACCGGAACCACGACATCTATAGCATGCTTAGTCATAGAAGGACTTAAGCCAGTGCCTCTCCCAGTTTGTGTTCACCTAACAAAACAATCTCCTCACCAGACAAGAGGCTTATTGAGCCCCTATAGTGTTTCTATGCTAAAAACACAACTCAGTTTTCTCAACTATTTGGAAGTGCCAAGCTAGAACCATAAAAAGTTTTATTAAATATCTTTGGTTCATCTAGCATTCCCTGGGAATTTATCTGAAGAAATTGACAAGCTAGAGGCTTTAAAAAATAATTCAAAAAATATTTCCCACTGCAATATCTATAGTTTAGAAACACAGATAAATGAAAACCTTAAAATCATGTAATTCACACTCTCGGTACTTATACAAATACTCTATAATTTTTTTTAAGCTCTAGACATCACATATGGAATGATGATCTAATAACCAAATGGTTGCTTGCCAGAGACCAGCACCTCCTCCTGACCTGTCTCCCTCACTGACCACAGCTCACCCCAGCAGGGACTCCTGCCCCCTCCCTGGTCACAGCCCACCCCAGCAGGGACTCTATGCACCGAAAGTGACTTAGACACCCAGGTTATGCTACCTGCCCTTCCTTCCTGGCCCCATCCACTCAGGTCACATCCTTCAATAATAATTCTGAAGTTAATGGCCTCAAAAACAGCTTGAAGTAAACCTAACCAGGAAAAAAAGACTTTTCTACATGTTGGGGACATAACAGGTTTAGCAGCATGGCAACCAACTCCTACACGGGCTGCTTTGCATAGGTTTGAACTACCTAATGCCCTGCTCCAGACTCCAGACAGTGGGGAGCAGAGGACAGTGGCACCGGTGTTGTCTTGTCCTCTTCACCAGACCTTGCAAGCATCTGGCCATACGATGCACTGAAGTGACCGTGCCTTTCCCTGGACCATGGGATCCCAGAGAGCAGGTGCTGACGAGCCCGGGGAGCTTCTCCGGCGTATGGCTTTGAAGTAGGATTTTCTGCAGTTTGTTTGCTGAGTAAACTTGTGAAGTTTGCCTAACTCTGCACACGCCAGGGGATCTTTAGCTGAAATGAAACAGCCTAGCTGTTAGGATTATGAGAATTAAAGAGGAATGGAAGTAAGCTGGGACTCGGAACATCAACGTGGGTTTGACTGGCTGTGAGAACAAATCTGTAGAAATGTGTAGACGGTCGGGTGGACAATCAATCATCAATGCTGCCTCACAGGCTCAAAGACCCTAGCAATCCAGGGTTTCTCTCCCATTTGCCCATCTGCTGGCCATCCAAGTGCCAAATTGAGTTTGGACAAGAGTCTTCTGTATCGGGGGCCTTAAGTACCAGCCTCAGTACCACTGCTGGGCTCAGAACTGGATGTCTCCTGCAGGCGAGGATCTGAGAGTAAAAGAATTAACTTAAGCATGTTACTCTGCGTCTTCTTTATTTTTCATGTAAGGGGGAAAATGAAGTGAAGGGGGCATGGGGAAGAGAAAGAAGAAGAGGAAGGAGAAGAACAAGGGGAAGAGTAAAGAGAAGAATGGAGAGTAAGGGAAAGAAATAGAAGCAGCAAGGAGAAGAAGAGTAAAGGCTGATCTCCTCGAGGTTTCCACAGACGTAGTTGTGACAATGATAATATGAGGGGCAGGTGGAACCTGACAAAGCAGTACTCCAGAACAGGTGACCCGACCCAGGGAAGAGCCAGCATTCAAGGGGAAGTACTTGACATTCCAAACCATTAGATAAAGTTACTAAACATCCCCAAATCCTGAATTCACCCTTTCTCCTCATCTAATCTCTTTGGTGATAACCAGCTATGGGGACGCCCAGATTTGTTTGTTAGCAATGGTGGGGCCTGCTGCCTTCCTACTCAGTGCCTATCTTCTATAGAAATTTCTGTGTGGTCCATTAGAGGGTAATTTTGTGGGGTTGATTCTATGTAAGTTTAACTGTTAAACAAAGAGTGAATGCCATTGTTCCAAGGCCTCACGGTGTGGGGAATGGAGCACGGTCATTCCACTGCCCAACAGAGGTTACACTCTTGAGGTGTTCTGGGAATGAATCCCATTTTGAAGGGAAGAATCATGGCTTCACAAGGTTTCCACAGATATGACAGTAACTTTTCTAAAAGACAAGTGTTCCTGCAGCTCTGCAAAATGGGTTGTTCTATGTGGACATTGATGGATACACTTCCCCTGGATCTACCTATTGGTCTGTCAGCTATGCATTCACTGTGGGCTCCAACACTTCTGCTCCAAATAAGTACTATTGGAAGGTGCACAACCAGGTCACTGGAAATGCCTAGCACAGCGTGGTAAGTGTGTCTTACCCACATGAAGTAGGGAAAAGCCGCAGAAATCTGACTGCATCAGTAGCCCTATGGTTCCTAGCCCCCAGCAAGGCCCAAACTTATAAAGATACTTACTCTGTGTCCAGGTGTAGACATCTCACCAGTCTTCTCCACAGAACCTTCCTCTGCCCAAGTTAAGTAGGCAATTGCCTCTTGTATCTCAGGGCCATGGTGCCCTTCTCTTAGCCCATTCTGCTACCTGCAGGTTAGGAAACCCTGTGGGACCTGAGGCTAGCCACCGCCCTGTCATCAACAGGCCAGAAAAAAAGAAAAAAACTTAGCAAAATTGTAGAAGGGAGGCCACTTTTTTGTCCTGGCTACCAGAACCGAAATAATCACACAGAAACTGTATTAATCAAATCACTGCTTGACCTATTAACTCTAGCTTCTTATTGGCTAACTCTTACATCTTAATTTAACCCATCGCCATTAATCTGCCACATGTATCTCCATGTGGCAGTGACTTACTGGGTAAGGTTCCAGCATCTGTCTCTGGTGGGGCTACATGGCTTCTCTCTCACTCTGCCTCCTTTCTCCCACCATTCAGTTTAGTTTTCCCCGCCTACCTAAGTTCTGCCCTATCAACAGGCCAAGGCAGTTTCTTTATTCCAGTGGTATTCATGGCATACAGAGGGCAATCTCATATCATCTCCCCTTTTCTGTTTAAATGAAAAGAAAGGTTTTAACTTTAACACAGTAAAATTACATATAACAAAGCAGGTATCAAGCAATAATTACAGTTAGAATATTTATATCTACTTTATCTTTTATTATAACTAAGGAAAACTATAACTATAAATTCTTCAATTCCATCAAAGACTCCAGAAGGATATAATATTACCTAAGTAAACAGGAGGTACATTGTAAGCAACTTCTAAAACTCTAGAATTAACAGAGACATCTTACTGCCTGGACACCCAAAGTTCTTCTGTCCATCTTCAGCCTACAGGCCATAGTATCCAGCACACTTTTCCACGAATTAGGAAATTTCAAAAACAGTTCCGCCTATATTGGCAGTTTGTCAGTCACTTTTTTCTGTGTCCTGCAGAATGTATAGCAGACTCTTTCTTGAAGCAGGAGCCCCTAAAGATCATCTCATCTTTAGACAAGTTCAGCAGTCATTTCTCTGTGGGTCCTGCATGTCCAATTCACCAAGCAGTCCAGGCAAGAGCAGTTTCTTGCCCAAGTGGCTAACCAACTCTATAAGGAGCCTCTTCGATGCCCATCTTCCTTTTGAAGTAGACTGGTGCTGCCAGGAGCAGATGTGTCTCATTGTCATGAAAAGTCCTAAGTTCTTAAAGCATTTTAAATGCCATATTCTGTAGTCTGTGAAAGGTTTGAAGAATGCCTATCTAAATGAAATATATCTCTGTATATCTAGAAAACCTAACTAACATGACTACAAGCTTGACTATTATAGATGATTATCTCTTAACCTTTATTTCTTAATTATACAATACATTTTTAAATGAGCTACACAAACACAATACCTTAATCAAGAGTATAAATACATATACACAGTATAACAAAATTGACCTTAAATTTGTATCAATAAACCAAGATCCATACCCATGCAAATGTCTATAGCATATCACCCTTTAAATATAAAGAAACATTTACAAATAATATTTGGGAATATGGGTGTAGTTCTTCTCCAAACTGCTTCCTGATGTTTATTGGGTGAAGTAATTTTTGGGGGTGTTCACAAACCTTTCAGGGGCTCTTGGTCCATCAAATCATATAAGTCCAAAAGCAATCCACAGGTTTTCATCTTCTGTGGAAACAGAAGAAGCAACATATCCTTAGACCCATATTTTAAATTCAAGATACCTTTAAAATATATATGTTGGTTTATCTTAGCAGCCATACAATAAAATGTCCCTCTGTATTTAGCTCATTCACAGTCAAAAAAATTCAAAGGAAAATAATAATATAATAATCTAGACTCTCTGTGTAAATTCCATCTTTATGTGGCTTATTTATTTTTACTCTATTACTTTTTAATATTTATTTTATTATATTTACTCCTTTACTCTATGATTGTCTGTACTCTGTTTTTTAAAGACTTTGCTTCATTGTTTTAACCATTTACTTCCTTTCCAACACTCTATACTCTTTTTATTCTCTCTCCCAAGCCTACGTACATTTTTTAAAATACATTGTGTCTCATTTAGAGGTCTTTTCCTTCTTAATTTGTCTTTATTGTGTATCTGTAATTATTTTCTGACAGAAGTGTTTCGTAAAATGCTAAGCCCTTCTTATGAACTTAAGCAGTGCCATTGCTAGCTAGGGAAAATACAGCACTGCTTGCTTGCCACTCCCAGTCCAACATAGCGGAGATGGTTGCTACGTCTGAGAGCCATGCTCACAGCCCCATTTTTAGGCACAAAGCCAGTCTGTGTTGCCATTAAGCAAGTTGTAGTAGTCTGTTCACAAATCTGATTTAAACATCTATAGCAGGACTTCGTCAGAGTTCATACTGGAAGTACGGTCCAGGAAGCCACAGTTTTCAAAACAGCACGGCTTTTTTTCTGCTACCGCTAAATCAAGAAAACCTCTCTTAAAGAAGCCATGCCTCTGCTTACTTCTAGCAAACAGAGCCCACCCAAGAAAATGCTGCTACCAAACCATGCTTAACTCTGTTAGTTTGTGTCTAGGATTCCTTTTTTAGCTTTTTAGGTTTTACGTGGATTTAAAAAACCACGTTGGCCTGCCAATTTGTTGTGAGGAGGCTGCTTGTTCATCCTGGTCACTCAGAACTGAAATAATCACACAGAAGCTGTATTAATTAAATCACTGCTTGGCCCATTAGCTCTAGCTTCTTATTGGCTAACTCTTACATCTTAATTTAACCCATCTCCATTAATCTGTGTATCACCATGTGGCAGTGACTTAATGGGTAAAGTACTGGAGTCTGTCTCTCTCACTCTGCCTCCTTTCTCCCAGAATTCAGTTTAGTTTTCCCTGCCTACCTAAGTTCTGCCCTGCTGCAGGTCCAAGGCAGTTTCTTTATTCACCAATGGTATTCACAGCAAACAGAAGAAAACCCCACATCAAAAATATAATGCCAATAACCTCTATAAACAGACAATCTGACCCAATAGCAAAAGAAACAAGATAGTTGTTCCTGTTCAGCTGGTGCCTATTGTGGTCATCAATACTTGTTTCCTTATTCCCAGGGTGCTATAGGAATTTCTCTAACTAGTCCAGGACTGGGCTTTGATATCCACTTACAATCTTCCGTATATACTCACACTTGGAGCCTACACACTATTTCATGAAGAACTTAGAAATAGTGATGAGGGGGCCCTCAATGTCTTATCCCTGACAGAGGCTGGTCAGTGAGCAGATGACCAAGGTCATTTTCCCGCTTACACCACTCTAACCTTGACTCTGAAGCTGAAAGAGATGGTTTTGATGCTTCCTACATAGGGGTCTACTAAAAATTCCATGTGGTTGGGTACCCTGCCTTAGGGCTCAATCATTTTTTATATTAACCTCCCAGTTCTGTTTGCTTCTGCATCCTGTTCACTGCTAAACTTTGGTTTACCTATATTGTCCTCTTAGTTCCTGAGTAGATAAACAAAGGTCCCAGGCAGGTTTCTACATTCCTCTTTTTGAACAAGAATCTTCCATGACATTGAAAGCAATAAACTCTTTCTGCCCTACCCTAGCCTTCTTTCCCTCAGTCCCCAGGCACTTAGCCACGTGTGTGTGTGCACTTAGCCATGTGTGTGTGCACTTAGCCACGTGTGTGTGTGTGTGCACTTAGCCATGTGTGTGTGTGCACTTCGCCACGTGTGTGGGGGTGGGGGACAGGGTCATTTTCTTTGTTCCCTGCAGACTTTTGAAAGTAAAAATGAGCAGCACTAACGCTGAGAAGGTCATGAGGAGCATGATCAACACGTTTCGTGAGTACAGGGATAATGAGGACACAATCAACAGGTATGATGACGATATTGAAGGGGCATTTCCTCGACTTCTTCAATGTCTGTGTGAATGAAAGCCTGACTTTTCAGTCTTGGTTGGGCTCTGCTATGGCCAACTACTCGCGTGTTTGCTTGGTTTTTAGTTCTAGTCTTTATTCACCTTCATCTTCTAGCACTTGTGTTACTTTCTTACTCCTACCAACACTGGCGGGAAATTCGGAAGCAAATCTATTCTGTAGTTAATAGCTTTTTTTTCTTCTCTGAATGTTCCTTTTTAAATCTAGTTTCAAAGGCAATATCTTTCTTGACTCTAAAAATATAAGCTTATGAGTTTTCTTCCGATGTCTTCGTGGACACTACTTTTCCAAGTTCCAATTGTTTGTTTGTTTGTTTGGGAGAATATTAGTCTTTTGTTTTCTTTAAACCTCTCATCATCATCTTTAACTACCTATTCCTTTTAAGAATAAGGTTCTAAAGGAGGGGGTGAAGAATGATTCCATTGGTAAATATTATACAGGCATGTGTAGTAGCACATGTCTTTAATCCCAGCACTTGGGAGGCAGAAGCAGGTGGATCTAGGTGTTCAAGGCCAGCCAGAGCTTCAGAGTGAGATCTTGTCTCAGAAAAACAAAAATAAAGTATAAATAAATAAATATGTGAAAAGGGATCAAGAAAAGACACTCTATCATTCCCTGGCCTCTACATATCCACATGCACACATGCGCTCACCCATGCTAATAAATATGTACTCCACTCACAATGACAGAGAGAGAGAGGAAGAGACAGAGGCAGAGAGTATGATGGAGGGAGAATCAGAGAGAGTTTGGGTGCGGGGTTCCCATTTCTGTTTGAGTATAAATTTGGGCCACCCAAAGCTATAGGTGAACTGGCCTCCAGTTAGGCCAAGAGCCTCAATCCTCAGCTCACTTGACTTCATCTTCTCCAGCTGCAGTGGCTATCACTTCCAGTTCCTTCATCATGTGTCGTGATTCCTTTCCACCCCTGAGGTTTCTCGGTGCTGTGGATGTGCCCAGAACCTTCGTTCTCCTTGACTGACATGGGTTTAGGTTTCTATCAGGATCTTCCCTGAACCCCTAAATAGGCTCATGCATGCTTCAGTAAGGACTCAGGGAGGAAAGGGATTTTGGTGAGAAGTCTATGTGCTCAGCTTCTAGCACCAGACTTGCCCCACAACAAACTGAGAGTGGCTTTCCCCTGAATCAGCTAAGTCATCAAATTAGCAGCTGGCACTCAGTAGTAACTAACTGGCTGCCTATTTAAAGCAGGGACCTAGGAAAGACACCAGGTCTAGGAGAGATCTGGGCGGAGGCTCTGAATGCAGTGGTGGGAGGGGTCCTAGGAGCTGATGTGCACCGCCCTCAGCATTGTGGCCCAGGAAGACACCAGAGAAACCACTGCCGACTGAGCACTCCCTTAAGCCTTCTCGCCCTGGGAATCAGGAGTTTCCATGCCCCGGCTCTCAGCTACCTCTTGGTAGGTCTGTTGTGGGTGTCCAGGACAATTGCACCTCACAGCAAGGACCCTCCAAGGTCATTCTGGCCTTCACCAGGGGCTTTTAAGGAGACCTAAAAATGATCATTTACTTGGACTCAGGTGCAAATTAGCATCAACCAAGAGAAACTTTAAGAATGCCGCTGCCCGTAGGACAAGCATATTAAAATGAGAGCTGAAGAGTGAAGAGCACCCAGTTTGACCCCCAGCACCTACACAGTGGCTTACAACTGTCTGATCCCCAACCCAGAGGATCTGACTCCCCCTTCTGATCTCCTTGGGTACCAGATAAACATACATACAGGCAAAATATCCACACATATAAAGTAAATAAACTCAAAAGAATATTAAAATACATAGGAATCAATATAACAAAATTACCAATTCTGAAATGCATATGGAAGAGTCTAGATAATTCTGAAAATTAGCAAGGTGATGAACTCACTCTACCGACAGAGTGATGGGTTGATAACACAGAAACAGAACAGCAGAGCAAAGCAGACATGCCGGAAATGCTGGAATTACAAGTGTGCACACCGGAAATGTGTGGAAGCATACACAAGCGGAAACAAGCCATGAAAGAGGTAGGCACAGTCCGTGGGTGTGGGGGGGTCTCTGTAGATCTTAGGAAATGACAGCCTAGTACATAAGTGGTACGGGGATAAATATGCAGAGAGGAAAAATGGGATGGCATTTCATATGACTTGCAAAAATAAATTCTAAACTCAGGCATAGTGTCTCACGTCTGTAATCCTAGCAGCCAGGAAACGGAGGCAGGAAGCACCAAAAGAAATTGCTATTTTCAGCTAGACGTGGGGTACACGCGTATAACTCCAACACTCGGGAGGCTGAGGCATGAGAATCTGTAAGTCAGCCTCAGCCACAGAGGGAGTTTGAGGCCACACTCCAGGGCAGGTCTCATGCTCGGGAGTAGCTAGTTGGTCAACCTAAAATCAGGCCTTTCTTTAATCCCACTCCCAAGCCTCTACCCTGCTTGGTACTCCCTCCTCTGTCTAGTACCCCATCCAGATTTCCATGCCTCTTCTCCAAAGGCCTTGACCTCCAGCCGCCTAGCAACGCTACCCCTCTTGCAAAAGTGGAAATTCCCAACAGGTATGAGATCATACATGTAACCTCAGCACTCAAAAGGGGCAGACAGGAGCAACACGAGTTCTAGGGCAGCCTCAGCTACATCACAAGTTCAAGACTTCTGACGTTTGTCCCTCCCCACCCCTCCCACCCCCGCACTACCTTCTCCTGCTGCGCAGAGCAGAGTGCTCCCATAGAGAAATGCAGGAAATGAAGTGTGTTCTGGTCCCCACCTTCCCCCAGCTCTCGTTTCCACACACTTTCAGAAGCGCCTGACCACCTTCACCTTACCTCCCTTTCTCTCAAAAGCTTCCTCTCCCAGGCTGCCCTGAGCACTGGAGAAGGGAAGACAAGCAAAACAGATAAGATTCTCTCTCTCTCTCTCTCTCTCTCTCTCTCTCTCTCTCTCTCTCTCTCTCTGATTATAGGCTGCAAACTAAGGGTTTTTATTGGCATGTGTAATTATTATAGATGTGTTAATTATATAATGATGACTGTGTAAGATACTGTATTTGTGTACATGTGGGGCCAGAGGACAGCTTCAGGCTCTGTCCCTCCTCGAGCAAGTGCACTTTTGTTTCTGTTCTCTCCCAGGAATCTGGGCCTTGCTGGTTGGACTAGGCGGGCTGGCCATCAAACGCTGGGGTTTGCCTCCATCCATCTCCCCAGCACTTAGGTTACAGGAGTACTACCATGTGCTCTCACAAGAGTACCAGCTTTTTACACGGGTGCTGAGACTCAGTGAGACTTGAACTCAGGTTCTTGGGCTTACACAGCACTTTATCACTGATGGTAAATCCCAAGATGTCAATTTCAACTTATTTTTCGTGCTTATTTTCCCTTTTGAATTATAAAAGTGACTCATCCTCATCACAGGAAAGAAAATGTGACAGCTATTATGGTGCAAATGATTTATACTTTCTTTGGTACTATCTCTTCCTTCCTTTTTTATTTTCTAGCAAACCATACATGCATATGCCCTTTTTTAAAGTTAAGTAATTTAGATGTTTATACTACAAAAGTCACCCTGTCCTCACTGCAGCCCCTCTCCTGGGAGTGGCCACTTTAGTGACTTCCCTTTCCCTTACTCTGTGTATGCCACCACTTTGGTAAGGCAACTTATGCTTCTGTTCATTTCACTAAAGATGAGGGCATTACCACTAACTCCCTGAAATGAAAGGAGTGGCCATTTTGATCCTTGTCTCCCTCTGAGTTTAGTGGACACAGTGTCACAGGACACAGGATTAGTGGACACAGTATCAGTGGATACAGTGTCAGTGGATACAGTGTCAGTGGACACAGTGTCAGTGGATACAGTGTCAGTGGATACAGTGTCAGAGGACACAGTGTCAGTGGATACAGTGTCAGAGGACACAGTGTCAGTGGACACAGTGTCAGTGGATACAGTGTCAGTGGATACAGTGTCAGTGGATACACAGTGTCAGTGGATACAGTGTTAATGGACACAGTGTCAGCGGACAGGGTGTCAGTGGATACAGTGTCAGTGGACACAGTGTAGTGGATACAGTGTTAGTGGATACAGTGTTATTCTTTCAGCTTTCCTCTTGGCAACCTCTTTGACATTTTTTAAGACACATTTTATTTTGTGTGTGAGGATGCTTTGCCTGTATGTATGTATATGTACCATATACATGTGTGGTGCCTGTGGAGACCAGAAAAGGTCATCAGATCTCTTGAGAGCAGAGTTATCATGCTGGGAACCAAATTCAGGTCTTCTGTAAGAGCAGACAGTGCTCTCAACCAATGAGCCATCTCTCCATGCCCACCTTTGTGACTCAAGCCTCCTGTGTGTTTCAGACTGTCCCTCTGCGCTCCTGACTCAAGATGAAAATGCGTGCCCACCCCTCTTCAGCTTCCATAAACCTCTCTCCACCCACTTCCATCAGACCTTCACCCTGACATCTTCAGGAAAATCACCGCACACACTCCGGACCCACCGTTACAGCTTCAGGCTTTGTTTTAGGTTTATTATTCACAGATGAAACCCAAACCGCCCTCGATGAGACGGTGGAGCTACAAGTTGTGACATCATTATTCCTTGCCACACAGCCGGAGGTTACACAGCTGGCTCGTCACTCCTTGTCCAGGGCCTAGGATCTCGACCGCAGAGCTTTCACAGCTTAAGCAAAATGAACACTTTTTTCCTTCATTTTGCTGTAGACTGATACCTATGCCCCCCACCCCCAAGTTCCTTATGTCAAAGCTTAGTCCCCAATATTACTGGGCAGTTAGGCTGTGCAGATACAGAACCCTATGACTGGATCCCGCTATGTAAGGACACATCCAAAACGGCCTCTTCCAGACATGGCTCAACACAGCTGCGATCCCCTGCACGAGACCTGCACATGACTGGACTCTTCAGCATTTCATCATGGGTTGGAGAGTGATCCAACAACGCCCCTCCCTGAGGGATTCTTGTCAGTTAACAGCTATTACTGTAGGTAGATGGTATCCATTTTCTTCATTGGTGTAGCCAAAAGGGTGTCTGTCCTCTAGCAAATAACCTCCCACTTGTTCTCTGGCAAGAACTCTAAGCTCAGTCAGGCACTAAATAAATACATACATACATACATACATACATACATACATACATAAAGGAGGGGGACTTGGTGGAAGAGGGGTTCAGTAGGAGAGAGAGAGAAGTGAGAGAGAGGACTATGTAAGTATGTCAAACTATCAAATAATGTCTAAAAGTTTTGAAGGCGGCCATTTAAGAACCAAAAAACATGTCCTCACCAAACACTGAATCTGCTGGTCCTTTGACCTTAAACTTCCCAGCTTCCAGCATGGGGTAGTCACCAAGTCTAAGGTACTTAGTTGTCCCCATCTGGTAAACTAAAACCATTAAGACACTGAATGTCATCTGTCTGAGAGCCTGTTTCCAGTGTGCTTTCTTCCTGGGCCGTGACTTCCCAGCTGCTGTCTCCTCTGGTTTCCAGTTGCCTTGTGGAGTTTCCTAAGCACATACCCCACTCTGCCCCGCAGCCCCCGCCTCTCTGAAGATACAGTATTCAGGCTCCTGAATGCTCCTTCCTTTTCTAAGGCCAGTGGCTACTCTGTGAGTTCATTTCTTCCTCCTCTTTCATACTAGGAATAGTCCCCATACTGTGGTGAGTTTATCACCTTAGGTTCATCTACAGCTCTGACTGGCCTGCTTCCGGTCACATGTCCACCTCTTTCAACAATCACTGTGGCCAGGGTGACCTCATCCACAAGAACTAGATTAAAGGCTTGGAGAAAAGAGCACCCTCTGACACTCACGTCGATTCTGAGGAGTTAGTCGGTGTTTGTGTGACATAGTCAGAGGACTCCACTTTCTCCGAACATTTCAGAGGGTGTCAGCTACAGGATGTTCACAGGCCAGCTTCCTTTTCCCTCATGTCCTCGACCTTGTCCCCCTGGAATTCTCCCGGGGTTCCAAACCTGCACTAGTAAACACACCCTCTCACTCTAGTCCCGGGGGCTTGTCCCTCACCCCCGTGAGCTAAGCCGCACTGCAATAGCCACCCTATAAGGAGCCTCCTGCATTTCAGAGCTTTGGAGGACTGCACACAAGAGGCTCGTGGCATGAAGAGACAAGGACCATGCAGGTCCGTAGTCACACAGCCACACTGTGGCAAGTAGGAATGAGATTTTGAATAACCACCAGGAGCCCATGGAAACGAGAGAGACGATTGCCCTGAAAATGAGGGGCACAGCAGCAGAAAGGCAAGAGGGTGCAAGGGCCAACTGGCCTCCCAACCCTCCTCTGGGCACTAGGGACTTAGAGCCCTTTTGTAACTAACCCCCCTCCCCGGTCCTGCTGAACTCACCAGCTTCATGCAGCTGGCCTCCTCCACTAGCTCCGTGAACAAGCTTTTCCACTTCCAAGTCAGGCAAGGGAGGTGGTGGGATCTATTGCCAGAGAAGCCAGAGCCATGAGTCAGCTCCCCTGAGCCAAGGCCAGGCCCTATGACAATGGGTCTGAGATGAACGCTGGCCCTGAGGGAGGATCGGAGGAGGGAACAAACTTAGCCTCAGAATGTACAGACCCAGGTCACTAGGGCCCTCTCCAGGCCTGAGGCTAAGTGGAAGGCCCACACAAACAGAGGACGAGCTGACGTGCTGAGAACAGGCTGAGGCCCATATTCAGGGAAGCCTGGACAGGGCTCAGCTTCAGCTTCTCCAGCAGCCAGTCCGCCAGGAGCCTGACACCAGCTTCTCCTCACTCCAGGACCCACCTCCCAGCCACTCTCTTTCCTGCTGGCACAGCTAGCCCTGGCCTTCAACAATGCTGACGCTGTGACACAAAGTAACCCAGAGACATTATTTCAAATGGACTAGCACTGTGTAGCAGTTTCTGCTACTGTCTGAGTTTTCCAGATGAAGGGACTCACAAAGAAAACAAGCACATTTACCAAGAGCACACAGCTAGCGAGACAGCAGGGGTTCAAGACCAAGTCTCCAAGTCTGCCCCAGGGGGCGGGCATCCAGAGCCTAGCCCATTTGCTGCCCCCTTGCCAGCCTTCGCTCCTCATACTAACCTCATTTCTCACCCAGGAAGCCCCTGGAGGAAACAACCCTGAGACCTCCCAATGTAATTCCATCCGTTCACTCATTCTCCAGACCTCAATGCCATAGGAAGCAAAATATTTTCACTGCTTCCATTACAGTGGAAGGTAAAGGGAATACATTTCTAAGCTTTCTAGAGAGACTCTTGGTCCTCTATGAAGAATTTTCTAGGCAGGAAGTTAGCCCCAAAGCAAACAATAAATCTATCCTCACCTCAAGAAAAAGGCATTCTGAGATTATTCAGAGAGAGTTGTGTGTTTCGAGGACAGCATTTGTTCCCACCTCACCCCCACAGAGGAAGAGAGCAGGCACTATCCCGCAGACCAAGTGAGTGGCTCACAAGAGAACCTCTCAGCTGACTTGAACTGGATAATGTAAGGGAAAAATACAGGAAATAGTTCCTGACTAGTGAGTAAAACATCTCTGAAAATGAGAGGTTGCCTGCCCGAAGCCAATGAGGAGAAATGGCAGTACAGAAGTCAGCTGCTCTGCCACGTGATGTCGGAAGCAATTTTTGAAACCCCAGGGTCAGATAAAGATTTCCTAAAGCCTGCCAGGCATTTGGGAGGCAGAGGCAGGAGGATCTCTGTGAGTTCGAGGCCAACCTGGTTACAAAGTGAGTTCCAGGACAGCCAGGACTGTTACACAGAGGCACTCTGTCTTGAGAAACAAAAACAAACAAGCAAACAAAAACTCCCTGAAAAATGGGGTACCTATAGGACAACTGAACCCCAGCAGAGTCCTGGAGACGTCAGCTGGATCCTGGTGTAGACTGTCACAAGGGGTGAGTGAAAGAGGTGTCCTCTCCACTGAGAGGCCGTGAGTAGGAGAACTGGAAAAGCCCTCAGCAGTCAACCACCTTGAGGATTATAAGGGTGACAGTCAGAAAACCTGGAACGGCTTGCATCTCCACTCCCCCGACCTAGAAGAGCAAGTGGACACGTAGTGATGGGGACAGGTGGCTGGGGGTGAAGAGGCTTCCCACGTACCCTCCCCATTGCAGGGCGGGCCCAGCTGGGGCAGTAGAAGCCCTTTGACCGGAGCTGGAATAACTTCCCACCTCCTGCAAGTCACGACCTCTGAGACGCTAAAAAGGCTATGGGGCCAGCCATGACTTCATCCAGGGTAAGGAATGGAGGGTGGAAGGCTACTGTGTGACGAGAACAAGGTTTCCTCTGCATTTGCTCCTCCTTAGTCAGTGGTCGTGACTCACAGGCACCTGCTCTACCTGACTCGGGAGCACAGCCATGAATACAGCATTCAGGACTGAGGCCCCAGGGATCCACGAGATGATGACTCACAGGCACCCCTGCCCCGTGACCCCAGTCTCAGAGACACACCCTGGCAGCTAGTCTCACAAGCTTCATCTTTTGGGTTCATCCTCCAGGATGTTCATGATCATGTTTCTACCTAGAAGCCCTCTCCCACAGGCTCTCCCTCCATGAGTCCTTTACCCCACATCCCTCCTCAGTGGGAACAAAGATTCACTGAGCACCCACTATATGTCAGGACTTAACACTAAATGAAGAGGAGGGTGAGAAGTATCTCAGTTCAGATTCAAGGGAAAGATATGGAGGAAGAAGGGGGAACAGTCGTGCAAGTCAGCGTCAGACTGTTGCAAAGGAATGTATCAGGACAGCAGGAGAGACAGCTGAGAGCCCAGGACCAGAGAGGTCACTCAATAGACGACATGTAGCTGGGTATAGAAGATTGGGAGAGTTGAAACATGACAGAAAAGCTGCATGCCTGAACCATGGAGGTGGGAAGGATGAAGGATCAGAGGAGGGCAGTCCCTAAGGCGGCATGAACTGGGCTCCATTGCCAGCAGCAATGCAGCGTAGGCTGGGTTCTATGGAGTGAGGTCAGCCGATGCCTTGGCTCCAGTTTAGTGCTCTGGTGGTTCTCCTAAAACACCTGTTACTACATTGCAACAAATTGCAACAAAATTTTTACATGAAAGATACACGTTCTCCCATTAATATGCTGTCAGCCTCCTCTCTGTAAAGTATTTGCACTGGCTTTATTACATCCAGGTGCAGTTTTTGCTTGTTTTCAACAGTTAATCTCTCAGAGGACTGCAACGCCTCTGCCTGCACCATCAGGCAAAAGGCACCTTGCCCATCCATCCCACCATGATAACTGTCAGGGAAGACAGTTTGTATTTTTTGTTGGGGGGGTGTTTGGGGGTTGGGGTGTGTTTGGGAGTCTTTTGTTTGGTTAATGTGTGTGCCCAGGAATATTTGTGCCCAACTGTAAACTTTGGCCCGGGGGGGGGGGGGGGGACAAGCTGCAGCAAATGAACCAGAAGAGGCAGAGACACAATTGCCGAGGGCTTGCTGTGCAGACTCAGCACCCGTCCCCTGACTGAAGCCCATACAGGGATTGCATTATAGGATGAGTTTGGTTTGTGAAAACAAAAGCACATTCAGTTGCAACATGGAAGATTCACTGGCACAGAAAAGCTTAGCTCAGCTCTTCGCTGTGGGAGCCTACATTCTGCTGTACCCAGTGACTTAGCCCTAAGAGGAGCTAACTGGTCTGGCCTCTGCTCCAACCAGCTGTTGTCCAAAGCTAGCTGGCCACTGGGCTCCCCCAGCAATCCCTTAGCAACCTAACCTGCTCTGACCACTTTCCTGGCAGGACCGCAATGAGTGGGAATGGAATGGCCAGCAGGAGGTGCCAAAGGATGGGTAATGAGACACCTTCGGCAGATCAGCTTCCCCTGTCTTGTAGAAAAGAGGAAGGCAGCCTCCTCCCCTGTGCAGACCCTGTGGTCCATCATTGCCGCCCTCAGGCTCTGAGCTGAGATGGGGCGCAAAGCAGAAAGGGGCGTCTTTCACCCAGGAGAGAAGCCACCCCTATGTTACAGATCTACAAGATGGACTGATTGCTCAGACCTTTGTGATTAAAGCCCTGGAACTCTGCAGATCTAGAGCCCTCTCTCGGGCAGTTTCCTGGATAGGCATTCGTTTCCATCCCTGTGTTTGACTGAACTTCCTTATGACTGTCACATAAGCCCTTTGGAAACCTAGTGACAGACACTAGTTCCTACCAACCCAAAGCTAAGCGCACGATCAAATAGCATCTGAAAGTCACAAGAGATTTGCTCCAGCTCACCTGATGTTCTCCACAGTCTCAGAGCAAACTTCCTGTCCCTCTGGCTCTTACAATCTTTCCACCCCCTCTTCCGAAATGATCCCTAAACCTTAGGAATTGTGTTGTAGATGTTAATCTGTTCCGACTGGGAAACCCTTTCTTTAAGATGGGTTTCTCAATGGCCTGGGGCCTTTTAAGTAGGCTCAGGTGAAGGGACAGGGAGTACCAGGGAATCCCTAAGGCTCTTCACCTCCCCAGTCCTTGTCACCACACCCAGCTTTTAAAGTGGGTTTTGGGGATCCCACCTGAGTGGTCCCCTCGCTCCACCTTGGAGTAGTTTGTACTTGCCAAATTTGTACATCAACAAGCAGTCAAGATTCAAACAGTTAGACATGAGTGTCCCGAAACTAACTCTGTGGTTCCGGGTTGCAGAAATGGCTTGTCAAAACAAAATGACGAACCAGGACTCAGCACGAGCCACAGAAGTAAGAGAGCCAACAATACCTGTGGGAAGGCTGCTGCTGCAGTGAAGCTGCTTCCGTTAGTACCTTCTCCACAAGCCCCCGGCGATTTGGACACGCAGCCGGACACAGGCCCAAGTGTCCAGAAGGAGGGGCATTGGCAAACACTGCAGAGCAGCAACAGCTCTTTCTGGCATTAAAATGGCAACTATACTTTCCCAGGGAGACTTGGCGAGGAAACAAGAGTGCTGTCTTCCGGGTCGGGAGGACAGGCCGCAGTACAAGAGCAGAGGGAGCACCTCTCACCTGAGCGAGAGAAAGTAGTACATGGACTTCTTGCTTAGTTGAAGATGGGGGATTATTTTTTGCCTTTTATGTGATGTTTTATAGTATCTTTTTAATTTTTTTCAAAATGTATTAAGTATGTTGTTTCAGGCACTTAATAGGTTCTGGAAACTTATTCATAAACTACAAGTATCCATCCATATATTGCTACCGTGTGAAATATAAAAATACCGTGTGAAATATAAAAAGTTGCCCAATGTAACAGTCACTAAGGATGAGGCCTTCCAGGCTCAATGGGCTTTTCTATTGCTTTCTGTGGTGGAGGAAAAGTAATCAGGGGTTGTCAGGAAAAAAACAGAAAATGAGCACTATGCAGGAGCCCCTGGTACTTCAGCTGGAGGTGGCTGGCTCCACTCTTTTTTTACTATTATTATTTCTTTTTTTAAAATTTATTTATTATGTATACAATATTCTGTCTGTGTGTATGCCTGCTGGCCAGAAGAGGGCACCAGACCTCATTACAGATGGTTGTGAGCCACCATGTGGTTGCTGGGAATTGAACTCAGGACCTCTGGAAGAGCAGGCAATGCTCTTAACCACTGAGCCATCTCTCCAGCCCCTGGCTCCACTCTTTTGATTTTTGTTCTTATTGTTTACAGAACGACAGCTAGTGACAGACGGAGTGGTCTCCCGCTCCGTGGGCCCTGTGGCTGACTTTTTGCACTGTTTCTGAATGACGTTCTTCTGGGGACAACTTCTGTGTGCGCAGCTATCATGTTTGCTCCTCTGCTACTCCATCCATCAGCTTCCTGGGGTTGATGTTGTGTTAACAAGGAATTCCAGTGTCCTATAAGGAAAATGACTTTCCTCACCCTGGCTCCTAGGTCCACTTCTATCACCTTTAACACTTTTGCCCACTCCTTCTGGTCTCAGACCCAGGCTTGGCCAGTTCAGCCTGACGGTGACCAGAACCCTGGTAGCTTCTCTGCCAGTCACCACCATGTATCTTTCTCCTCCGTAGAAGCGATGGCTGCTTAGCTCCCAGCTGCCTATACCCCCCCACCCCCCAAGCTTTGACGGATCTAATTGAGGAATAATACGACTATTGTCTTTCAATCTACTCTAAGCACTTCCTAATAAGTATTTACCGTAATAACTAGTAACACGTTTACTACGCTAATAATAGTTATCAGTAACTCCATTGCAATGCTAAGGCCTGCAAAGGCATTCTTTCCTTTCAGTCTCAAAACATCTCTAACAGGAAGCTCTGTGTATCTCGATTTAAAGATGGCCAAACCAGGCTTGAGGATTTTTTCAGCCTCCATGCTGCTATGCCTATAACTTAGGCAAAGGGAGGGTTTGGTATGGTTTGGTTCGGATCTGGGGTTGTTTTGGTTTTGTGGGCTTGGTGTGCAAATGCTTTCTTTTATTGTGTTTGTATGTGGTGTAATAGGTTTGGTTGGTTTGGTTTTGTCCGGTTGAGACAAGGTGTCGCTGTAGCCCTGTCTTGCCTGGAACTCAGTGTGTCCATCCTGGCCTAGAACCCCTGCTAATTCTCCTACCTTGACTTCTGAGTGTGGGATGGCAGGCATGAGCACCACACCAGGCTCATGATGAGGGTTGAACTTGATTCTGCCTATTCCAAATTTATACCCTAGCCACTACACTCCACTGCAGCCCTTCTGGAGCGGTTGGGAGACCACCGTCTCCTCCACCCGGGCTCTTGGGGCAGACAGCAGAGAGCACAGACTGGTGGGCACTTTATTGTTATTTCCCTTTAAATGAGATAAAAGTTGAAAAAGATGTCCATGAAGGATTTAAATGGGAGAGTTTTAAACTCTCAGTAGCACTGGGGTGCTAACTCTGGGGACTGCTAAACCCCAAAGGCTGGAGGACTTCCGGTGCCAACACTGGTGTCATGCAGAGCAGCAACAGAATAACAGAAGCAGGCCTCCTTTCTCCAGCAGTCCTCAAAGAAGGCTGGCGTCCAAGGTCTCCAGAACAACGGGTCTCCAAAGCCCATCTGGAGCAATGGGTCTCCAATGCCGGTCTGGAAGTTTGGAACTGCCAAACTCAGATGCCGGGTCTCAGAGAGTAAAAGCCGCTGCAGAGGGAATTCCCCTCTGTAGCCCACCACGTGACAAGAGTCTTGACGGCTGAGACAAGCACAAGGCCCTCACCTGTGGCTGCTCATCAGATTGTGGAATCCAGCAAGCTTCCTGCCCAGGGCAGAAGCCTTGGACCCAAAGACGGTCAACGCTCTGTCCCTGGTGATTATGGAAGGCACTCTTCCTTCTCCGAAGAGCAAGCCAGCTATGCGCCAGACCCTGAAGTCTGCAGTGAAGATCTCAGAAGCAAGCAGGAACATCTGAAGTCAGGCCAGGGCCAGGGGGCAGGCTTTGAAGTCTCCCTTCCCTTCTTCCTTGGTGGGCTCCTGCAGCACCTGGATGCCAGGAATCAGAGATGTGCCAGGTGGCCAGCTAGGCCTCGCAAGCTGCATTTGGGTGTGCAAATAAGTAAAAAAAAAAAAAAAAGTTGCTCCAATCAGAAAAGAGTTGCCAAACCTGGGAAGGGAGGGGAAGCAACCTGAGCAGCCAAGGGTTGCCCAAAGTTCACCAAGAGGTCCACAGGTCTTTGTCTCTGAAGAGGCCAGCAAACTGTATGAAAGGCTCTGTTTCTGGTTGCTACGGTGACCTTGGAAGACTGCCTGCAACCTCCCACCTGCTGGGTTCACTAGGGGATTTCACTCAACAGGTGTTTTTTGTTTCATGGGACTTTTGTTTCTTTTTGCAGCTTCTGTGACTACTAACACAGCAGCTCCTTTGCCCTCCCAGCTTCGAAAGCTCTAGGCGCGTGGTTGCGGCACCTACATACCACTTGTGCCAAGCTTGGCAAGGACCACTGCGCTACGGGAAGATGCCACAAGGACGTGAGCCAGCCAGCCATTACCATGTTGTGGCGGTGTGAGCCGAGGACCCCAGGCCTGGTGAGCTGTGCTTCTCAGCTCTACCCACAGACCAGACAGCTGGGTTTTCCTGTGTCTCAGAGAAACAGGTCTTCCCTTCTCTGCTCAGAAGAAATGGGAACTGGAAAGGGTGTTTGGAGACGGAGCCAAATACCCTGTTAGTGGAGGCAGAATTGTACAGCAATAATGAGGTTGATCCTGGTAAGAAGCTCACAGGAAACAAAGGGCCACAGCTGCCCATGTTGATACCTCACAGTGATGTGAAAAGCCATGCAGTTTCCTTTCTGCGAGCAAGAAGGAGCTCACCCATGCCTGCGTGCGTCCCTGAATGAAAGAATTGAAAATGCATCTGCACAAAACCTATGTGAACAACTCATGCTTTGTCCTGCTTTCATATGTGCAATTTTTTTCACGTAGAAATAACCTCATGCTCATCAGCTGCTGTTCATACTACACCCTGTGCTATGTACAGATGACGGGGCACTAGCGTGTGCTGAGCCAAATACTGCTGCGTGCTGCTGCAGAGGAACTGAACACCGTGAAGCATCGTGAGCGCTTCCTGGGTGCTCTCATTGTACGCAATACCCAGAGCCCACAGATGCAGAGACGAAGTGTGTTAGGGGCTGCCAGAGGCCAGAGGGAATGACTGCCAATGGGCATCAGGTTACTAAAGGGATTAAAATGATCTGAAATCAAATCATGGTAAAGGTTATAGAATGCCAAGCTTATTAACTCCTCTGAATTAGAGCTGGAGAGGAGCTCAGTAGGTAAGAGCAGAGAACACAGATTTGTTCCCAGCCCCGACACAGCAGCGCACAGTTATACATACAAGCACAACACTAAAACACTTTAAAAAAAAAACAGACCCCTAAATTGAATATTTTGGGGATTTAGATGTAGAGTTCTTTTGAGGCAGGATCTCATTGGCTGTCCTTAGCTGGCCTGACACTCACCATGTAGCCTAGGCTGGCCTCTACTGTGTCCTGCCCCTCCCACTGCCCCTTGCAAGTGCTAGGGTTACAGGTGTGAGCCTCACACTCAGGACTGAGCTTCTGAGCACCTTTAAAGGGGCGGTTTGGTGGCATGTGAGTAAAACCCGAATAAGGCTATTTTCATAAAAAGAAAAGAGGAAAACGGCTCATTTTCTCTTAGAAAGAAAACAAAGAAGATACTCACTGGCCACTGTGTGCACACTGAAAGGGCCCCTAAAAGGCATTTTGGCTTTGTTAAAAAGAAGGTTCCCGAGAGATGGTTCCATGGGTAAAGGTGCCTGCAGGCAAACTTAATGATCTGAGTTCAACCCTGGAACCACATAGCAGAAGGCAACAACTCTCAAAAGTTTCTCTCTCTCTCTCTCCCTCTCTCTCTCTCTCTCTCTCTCTCTCTCTCTCTCTCTCTCTCTCTCTCCACTCCCTCCCTGCCTCTCTCTTTCTGTATTTCTCTCTGTCTCTGTGCATATCTCACACACATACGCACACTCACACATCCACAAAAATAAATAAATAAGTATGTGATAGAAAAAGAAGCTATAACAGTGGATTGTGACATCTTGGCTTACTTATTTTTTTCCCTGGAGGAAATAACCCAGAGGGGAAAGTGCATGGAGCAGGTGGAAGTCAGAGTGGACCTTCCTCTAGACAATTCATGAGGAAATCAGTAACAGCCTTCATCCAGGAAAAGAGAATGGGGACCAGTGTGCTGACCATCCTCCACTCGGGGTCTAGGCAAAGCATCATGGGAAACCCCCATGAACCTTCACTCTAACACACCAGGGATGACAGCCGGGATGAGGCAGCTGGGGTGAAGCACACAGAACTTTAGGTTTGAAGACAGAGGAGAGGTGGCACTGACAGGAAGCACCGCATGAGACCCTCCCCATCTGGCAGAAGAGGGTCTTGCTGATTGGTGGCTCTTGTCTTCCTCTGGAAGAAGGGTGGGAGCAGGAGGCCACAGCTTCACCACTCCTCCTCCTCCTCCTTCTGAGCACAGAAACGAGTTGCCCAGGCTCTGAAAGGGCACAGCTAGGTATGGGCACTAGGAGAACTTCTTGGACATATCCCTGCAATGACCAGTGGCTCCCAGGACCCTCGGTGCTCCCAGTTCACCTTCCATACCTTCAAGAAGAGCTCCACAGCAAGTTTCTCACCCACCCCCTTGTTATGCGCAAATCCGTGAAGTCCCCACAAAAACTAACAAGGAGACTGAGTCCTGTATGTAAAAGCAAAGAGCCTTTATTTTAATCAAGTTTGCAAAATCTGTTTCTCTGCACGTCCAACATATTGGAATAGCTGAGCCCCGAGCTCAGTTAGAATAGGGTTTTATAGTAGTAAAGATGGGGTTGAGGGGTCTCTGAGGTTCAGGACTCCTGATTGGCTGACATTTGCCTAGGGGGTGTCCTGGTAAATATGTTCTGGCAGGTGGTCCTATCTACAGCGTTGGAATGTTAGGCTTTTTCCTATGAATGGTCTGTTCTTGAGTGGAGGTCAGGTAATCTCGGTTTGTGGTTCTTTCTGCAACCAGGTATTGCTTCGGGGTAAACTACTGAGACTCAGGCCTCTTATTAAATTTATTGATTGCCGAGTTCTACTCTGGCAGGTGATAATGGTTGGAAGAAAAGAACTTCCTTTGGGTGACCTGCCCACACTTAGCTTACCATGGCTGGCCCCCACATTTCCCCTTTCACAAGCACCAATGACAAGACCCAATCTTGGGTCCTGCTTGCCCCTGATTTTAAGGAGGCTTGGAACTACTTAAATTAATTGACAATTCTGGACCTAGTGTATTAACAGACACTATAGGTAGTTATCTTGTCCCCCATGCCAGGGAGTTCCTCCTTGTCTGAGCCTTTCAACCTATTTTGGGCAGGGGCCATGGCACAACGTGTTCCTTTCCACATCTACTTCAATCTGACATTGGGGTGTTGTTACCCAGGCCCAAGCAGGTTGAAAGGCTAGCCAAAGGTGGGGGAACATTTAGGCAATGGGCACACATCAGACTCCATTGAAGGAAGTGGGAGTGTTTATACCAGCTGGACTGGTTCACATTAGCTTTTAGGAAGTCTAGGGCTTGCCACCATTCAGAGCAGGTTGTTGTCAACAACTGATGCTTAGATGCATCTGCCAACCAAGTAGAAGCCTATTGAGAAAAGTTTAAACTAGGAACATAAGTAAAAATTTATTTACTTAAAGAAAAACCCATATTGTAGAATGTAGAAAGAGCGGCAGGCTGCACCACCTGGCTAGCTTTACACCCGAAATAATTACACAGAAACTGTATTCATTTAAACACTGCCTGGCCCATTAGTTTTAGCCTCTTATTGGTTAATTCTCACATCTTCCTTTAACCCATATTTAGTAATCTGTGTAGCACCACGAGGTGGTCACTTACCAGGAGAGATCTTAACCTGCATCTGTCTTGGAGAGGAGAAGCATGGTGACTGCCTGTGGCGACTGCCTGAAGCGTCTGCCTCACTGCCTTCTACCCAGCATTCTGTTCTGTTTACTCCACCTACCTAATTTTCTGTCCTATTAAAGGGCCGAGGCAGTTTCTTTATTAACCAATGAAATTAACACCTAGACACTCCTCCATCAGTAGAAAAAGAGCAGATAAGGGGTATCTGTAAATAGAAGGAATAGACTCATACCTTTGAGTCCTAGCAAAAACTACAGATTTTGGTTAGAAGCATGTATATTTTTCTGCTGTCCAGAGAACCATGTATGGTTTGGACAGAGATGTATTTAACCCAATGAGAAACAGCTTTAAGTTAATATTTAAATTACAACCAGAATAGATCTAAAATCTTGAGCTTGTGACCCACATAGCAAGTAGTCATTGCTCTATTAGCTTATTAGAACTACCGTGGTGGGGGGGATTAGAAACATTTTTTATATCTTAAGTCATTTTTTAGACCCACAAAGCTTAAGAACTTTTATCTGGATACCTTTTGCTGCTAAACTGACATTATAACTGTCATAGACATTAATACTATCAGAGATCTCAGAAAGATAAATAAAATAGATCTGAGTACAGACCAAATAGTTTCTGAACCTATTAAAAATGACAGGGACCAGAGTCCATACACAGTTAGTCATACCCAGGTCTCCACAGCATTGGAGGCAGAAATATCCAGAACATCAGTCTTACTGACTAAGCCACGCCCATAAGGTGAACTTTTCTTTTTCTGTGGAAGAGGGACACGGAAAAGACCAGCCATATTTTGTCTAGGCAAAAGAGGTGCAATCAATTCTCCAAGGTCCTGCTGTTTGTCCACGGTCTGGGGTCATCTTGCCCAGTGGTCAGCGTCATCGTAATCCAGGTCGAGACATCATGGTGTCTCATAATCTTCTTTGGAGACCTTGGGTTACTGCTAGGATCTTGGAGTCTCTGTCTAATGCAATAAGCTTTTTTAATCATTACTTTAAATGCCATATTCTACAGATCTCTGAGGTATGAGGGCTGCCTAGGTATGTCTGATTAGACAAACTTTGTTTTTTATTACTTACTTTAAGTTTGACTTTGAAAACATATACAGGGAACTAAATAAGGCTTATTCCTGTAACTAATCATATCAGTACTTTATTTTTTTTTCTTTTTTTTTTTTTGGTTTTTCAAGACAGGGTTTCTCTGCAGCTTTTTTAGAGCCTGTCCTGGACCTAGCACTTGTAGACCAGGCTGGCCTCGAACTCACAGAGATCCGCCTGCCTCTGCCTCCCGAGTGCTGGGATTAAAGGCGTGCACCACCACCGCCCGGCTTTATATCAGTACTTTAAATATGACTGACTAACTTGTATTTATAACAGATAATACTACTACTAATAATAATAATAAGTTAGTAGCTTTCACAAGACTAGAACTCCATACTCTGTAACGATTTTGAATTAAAGCTAATAAAGAAACTGAATTAGTCATTCCGAGGGTAAACACAGAACAAGTTTATATCTAGCTGTTAATGCTGTCTCCTGCAAAGGCAAGCAACAGGTCCCAAAGTGAAATGGGAACAGGAGGGCGTCTAAGAGCTAGCATTGCCCTAGGGTAGACTGAGCTGATCTATAGAACCCATCCTAGCAGGTGTGTACTAAGTTGGCCTGAGAAAGCTGCCCTGGGCCCAACATGTTTCCCCCTTCACAAGTACAGATGACAGGACTCGATCATACTCGGCTACCTCCCCAAGGTCTACCTAGGAGGGGTGGGGCCACCTGGCTTCTGAGGTGGGGGTTGAAGATATGTATCAGACGGGCCTCGAACTCACAGTATAATCCAGAATGGCCTCACAATTGTAGAAGTGCTCCTGCCTCCACCTCTTGAGTACTGAGACTACAAGCTTGTGCCACCACAGCAGACTCTGCATGCTTCCTAAGGTAAATATAAATACTGTTCTGAGAAGCACCGCGGTTCATCTAGCCATCTGCTAACTCCCTTGTTGCAGAGACCTTGCCTGCTTCATGGTTTTCCACTGAAAGCAATTAATAATTTCACTGAAGTGTTTATATATTTGCATCTTTAAGGGATGATGCTTTTATTTCGATGATATGGATCCCAGGAGTGAAGTTGCTGGGTGCTGGGCACATGTATATTTAATTGAAGTAGCTCTTGCTGTAATACTTTCCCTCACAGTAATAGCAGTTCATGCTGCCATTAGCAGTCAATGAGAGCAGCCTTTCCTGGCACCTCTGGCATCTCTACGCAGCAGCTTCCTCTTAAAAAGCTTGGCACTCTAATGGAGTTTGAAAGTCCCGTTTCCAGGCAGAGTGTGAGGAAGAGCTCGGGAGGACTTTCAAAAGGTGGGACCTGGAAGGCCGTGACAGCAAGGGTGTCTGGAGCTGAGAAGGGTAGGCTGAGGCAAGTTCTACCAGCTGCTGGTGAACCCCTCCGTAACCTTGGTGGACTGCGGGGTTGGGGGGAGCAGGAGGAAGGCAGGAGCACTAGCAAAGAGCACTTGGAGGCTTCACTGGACACAAGCCAGGGGGGTGGGGTCCAGCTGAAGACTGGAATGGCAGGGCTTGGTAGGGCTTGGCTCCTGGGAGGGTGGAATACTAGCAGGGGGAGGAGGGGAGGCAGTGACCTTGGGACTATCCTAGGGACCTAGAGCAGGTTGTACATGGGGCCAAATAAATAAATAAATATTTTAAACCCTAAGGTTTTCACTGTAGGGTCCAGCACAGTGGTGGAATGCTTGCCACACACACACACACACACACACACACACACACACACGGGAAATAGAGAATCTAGTGTGAGAGCTCTTCTCATCAATGGGAATATACCCTTAAAGGGAATATTGAGGTCCCACCCCCTCCTCTTCTCTTTCACATCTAGGCCATGAAGCAAAGGGTTTCCCACATGCTCCCATTACAGTATACTGTCTTGTCACAGGCCCAGAAGCAATAGGGCCAACCTACCATGGATCTAAGTCTTCAAAACTGAGAACTAAAAGAAACCTTTCTTCTTAGGTTGACTGCTTCACGTCTTTTGTTATAGTAATGGAAAGCTAATACAAGCTCATAGACTGGATAGGATAACGTCATTCAAAGGTACTGAAGCTATTCCTTTAAAATGAAGAGATAAGTCAGGCATGGTAGCATACACCTTTAATTCGAGCCCTTGGAAGACAGAGACAGACAGATCTCTTGAGTTTGAGGCCAACATGATCTACAGAACTAGTTCCAAGATAGCCAGGGCTACACAGAGAAACACTCTCTCAAAAAACAAACAAACAAACAAACAAAAAGAGATAAATCACGTTCATGTATTTGAAGAGTCAATATTCTTCAAAATTTGCTCTACAGAATCAATGCAATGCCAATCAAAATTCAAACATCTCACACTGAAATATATCTTATTTTCATATTTATTTACTTAGGGAGGGTGTTTGTGTTTGGTTTGGTTGGTTTGGTTTGGTTTGGTTTGGTTTTGAGACAAGGTCTCCCTGCATATCCTCAGATAGACCGGAACTCACAGAGATCTGCCTGCCTCTGCCTTCTGAGTGCTAGATTAAGGGCCTGTGCCACCACGCCTGACTTACCCATTTTTATGTATGTGTATTGGTGTTTTGCTGGCATGTGCATAAGTGCACCACATGCATGCAGTGCTCACGGGGGCCAGAAGATGGCGTCATCTCCTCCTGGAACAGGAGCTTCAGGCCTTTGTGAGCCACCATGTAGTACTGGGCACATAACCCAGGTGCACTGTAAGAATGACAAGCTCTCTTAACCATCTCTCCAGTCCCCTAAAGCGTATGTCTTATTGTAGAGGCCAAAAATAGATAAAATATCCTGCAAAAGAGGAACAAGTGGGAGATTTGCTTTAGCAGATCTCAAAGATTACTCTAAGGTATACCAGGATGTGTTGCATTGGCACTGAAATAGATCAGTTGGCAAAAAATAAAAGAAAGTCAGAAACAGCCATACTGTGACATTGTGAAATGTATATATTCTCTTCCTCTCCTTCCAGGCACACAGCTTGTACAACCCTTGGAATCTACAGAGTGATAAGGACGTTTTTGCATGTGTGCAGGCTAGTTTTATGTCAACCTGATACAAGCTAGAGTCATCTGAGAGGAGGGAACCTCAACTGAGAAAATAACCCCATACGACTGAGTTACAGCCAGGCATTGGTGATGAAGGTCTTTAATACCAATACTCAGGAGGCAGAGGCAGGTAGATCTCTGTGAGTTCAAGGCCAACCTGGTCTACAGAGTGAGTTCCATGATGGCCAGAGTGGTTACACAGAGAAACCCTGTCTCAAAAGGGGGGCATTTCCTTAATTAGTGACTGATGGTGGGAGGGCCCAGTCCTGGGCTGGTGGTCCTGGGTTCTATAAGAAAGCAGTCTGTGTAAGTCCTGATGAGCAAGCCAGTAAGCAGCACCCTTCCATGGCCTCTGCATCAGCTCCTGCCCCCAGGTTCCTGCCCTGTTTGCGTTCTTGCCCTGGCTTCCTTCAGTAGCAAACTAACGACAATGCGGAAGCAGAAGCCAAATAAAACTTCTCCTGCCCAACTTGCTTTTGGTCGTGGTGTCTCATCGGAGCAATAGTAGCCCTCACTAGACCCAGACCTTAGATGATTGATACTTTCACCCCCACCTGCCACCTTCCAGGACTGCAGGCAAACTTTGTCAGTGGCTAGGGATGTAATCATTTGTGCTTCCTAATGAAGCTCCCGTAAATAATCTAAAACGATCAGGCTCAAGCCAGGTATAGTGACATGTACCTGTAATCCCATCACTTAAAAGGGAAAGGGAGGGGCATCGAGGATTCAAACAAAGCCAAACTCAACTACATAGCAAAGCTAAGGGCTCTGGGGCTACATGAGACTCTAAATAAGATAAAATAAATGAGAGGGTTCAGATGGCTGAATGTATAGAAAATCTGTGAGCACAGGACACCCAGGGAGGGCAGGAGTGGGCCTTACTCCTCCTTACAGACCTGGCATCTGCATCTTTTCCATCCGGCTGGTTGTTCTGCTTCTTTTTTATATCCCTAGTGAACAGTACATAAATGGTGTCGCTCTGGCTCTTTGAGCCACTCTAACAAATTAACCAAACTCTGTATCTGCTACAGTGTTCCTCTCAAACTCTGTATCTGCTATAGTGTTTCTCTCAAACTCTGTATCTGCTATAGTGTTCCTCTCAAACTCTGTATCTGCTACAGTGTTCCTCTCAAACTCTGTATCTGCTACAGTGTTTCTCTCAAACTCTGTATCTGCTACAGTGTTTCTCTCAAACTCTGTATCTGCTACAGTGTTCCTCTCAAACTCTGTATCTGCTACAGTGTTTCTCTTTTAAAGATTTAAGTTTATTTTTTATGTGTTGGAGGAAAAATATGTGCAATTGAGTGCATGTGCATGCAGTGGCCAGAAGGGGGCATCAGATCCCTTGGATCTGGAGCTCAGGCTGTTGAGCGCTGCTCCCTGTGGGTACTGGGAACCCAGTCCCAGGTCTCTGCTGTGCATCTCTCTGAGCCTGTTTCTCTTTTTTATTATATTACGTTTATTTATTTCTGTGTGCACATGCCTGTGTGCACTCTCCTTCCACCACATGGATCCTAGGAATTTAATGCAGGTCAGCAGGCTAGACAGCAAATGCCTTTACCCACTGAGCCACCCCAGCCAAATAAATGTGTGTTTCTCAACCTGGGCGTTTTGTGTTGCAATATTTATATTTTAAGTGTCATCTATAAGCTGTTTACATATTAAATATAGAACATTTAAGAGAAAGATATGAGAAAAATAGTGAAATTGAATCTGGAAGCAGCAGAGAATGGCAGGAATGAGCTGGCCTGGAGTCAGGAGAGCTCAGCCCCTCCCAGAACCCCTACTGCCTCACCGTGGTCCCGCCACTCTGTCCTTACATTCGAATGGGGTTAGTAACACACACTACACACAGTTCTGGAGATGGGACCACAACGGGTAGAGTGACACCTTGTACAAACGCGAGCGTTGTAGGACACCAACACTGTGGGAAGTGCCGCAGCTTTCCTGACGGTCTCAGCCATGCTTGGCAGAGGACCCGAGCCAGTCTCACCCCAAACTCCAACCTAAGGGGCAGCCCAGTTTATGGAAACAGATGCTGCCTGTCCAGCTTCAAGGGCGTAGGGAAGACTAGATTTTGTCATTATTGCCACATAAGAAAGGGAAGGAAAGGTGGTGGCGCACGCCTTTAATCCCAGCACTCGGGAGGCAGAGGCAGGCGGGAATCTGTGAGTTCAAGACCAGCCTGGTCTACAAGAGCTAGTTCCAGGACAGGCTCCAAAGCCGCAGAGAAACCCTGTCTCAAAAAAAAAAAAAAACCAAAAAAAAAAAAAGAAAGAAAGAAAGAAAGGGAAGGAAAGAACAGAGCCTTGGCTACCGGAAGAGGGGTAGCAGGTCCACTCCCTCTGTTCAACCCTCAGGAGTCTTGGGGCACCTGTGAGGAAGGAATCTGCAGCCAAGTCCCACGCTCCAGCCTCTTCCTAGGAACCGAGACCATGTTCAAGAGTCAACTTGAAATCTTCTGGGCGAATGAAAGCAGTTGGTCTAGGCTGAGCAATGTGGTGTGCCTTTAATCCGAGCACTCAGGGGGCAGAGGCAAGAGACTCTTTGTGAGTTCAAGGCCAGCCTGGTCTACAGAGCTAGTTCCAGGACAGGCTCCAAAGCTACAGAGAAACCCTGTCTCGGGGGGAAAAAAAGTAAAAAAAATTTAAAAATTTTAAAAATTAAAAAAAAAGAAAAAGAAAGTAGTCAGTCTACATCTGACCACACCCAATTCTACGCCCCGCTTGCCGCACACACCAAAATTTCCAGCATAATTACCTCTTCACTTCTTAATTTCAAACTACATCCCCAACACAAACAAAAGTTTTATTATTTGTTTTATTTCACTTTGTTTTGTTTAAGCCCCTCCCCCTGCTATTTGCTCTGTAGACCAGTAGCTCTGAACTCAACAGCAATTCATCTGTCTCTGGCATTAAAGAGGTGAGCCACCTCACCCTGGGAGGTGAAGTCTTATTTAGCAGAAGGACTCTGTACCTTCCTTTCCTCTCTAGCTTTGGACTCTGCACCTTCTGTTGCTAGAAGCTAAAACATGCTCCCACCTTGGCATTCCCTGAATAACTATTTCTGTCTCCCCTCGAACAGCCCACTCTTGCTAAGCTTTGGCTCTCATCCCCAGCCTCATCTCCCTTGCTGCTTCCTCAGGGGCTCAAATACCAACTAGATTTTTCTCCCGCTCCCCACTAAACTCCTTTTCCCCCTTTCTGGGTGCCCCCTTCCCAGCCTCCACCCCGAATCGGCTTCCCTATCGGCAACCTGTTCTCTGTCCACAAGAGGGCGATCACTCCGCACCCCAAAGAGTCAACAACTGGGTGTGGGCGAAGACCTAAGGCGTACTTTTCCAGAGCCACCAAACAGAGCCAACAGTGTAGGGCAAGCTCTGCCCTGGGACCCTCTTGCTGCCTAACAGTGCGGTGAGACCAGGAGGCTACTAGAGAAGGAAGGTTTTCAAGAAATGTCGCTGAATGCAAGGAAAATGCACTTAATGTCGTACGGTTGACTGGAGAAGGCGGGAGATACAAAGAGAAACCGTCCACATGAAGTCAAGAACTTTTCCCCTCAAGTTTTGGCCAAGATGTTGCCCAACTTGGATTAGGCCTTGTGGGGAGGAATATCAGCAAATACTGTCTCCGTGACACCCAGACACATCACAGATTTTCCCCCCTCCTATGATTTAAGTCTTAATGTACACCGTAGACAATAGCTCTGATGGGGATTGAAAGCTCAACTGGATTTCAGGGGAGTGGCCCTATGAGTCATTCTGCAGGAACAGGCTGGGTCAATATTGGCAGAAAGGCCTGAAGCTGCATCTGGCATGTCTAAGGACCCCAACTCTGCCCTGTTTGTGAGCACCTCGTGAGTCACATGTTCATGGAGCTGCCAGCTCCTCGGGTCACCACCCAACGAAAAGGGCCCTGGAAGTGAAAGTAGGGACAGACTCTTAAAGAGTGTGTGCCTCGCCTCCAACTGAAACACAGGCAGTCTGCAGAAAACTCAGTCATCCTGTGTCCTTGGTCACCCAGGCATCCCAGGTGTGCCCTTCCCCACCCCTCCCTCATAGATAACACACACACACACACACACACACACACACACACACAGTGAAAAGGTGGATTGCCCAGCGTCAGGCCCATCTAGGACTTCCCCGCTAACCACACCCAGACCAAAGCATGTCTTCCAGGAGACGACTGGGAGTATTGTTGCCCTGCTTCTAGTGGTCCCTAACTCCATGTCACACCCCAGATCCTCTCCTCTGGAAAGGATTGAGCCTTTGTTTAAGGTGGCTTTGCCTAGAGGGGCCATCTTTTCAGTGCCTACAGAGGCTCCCAGTGAGCTAACGGGCCTTCTCTGGGTAGGTCAATGAGCTACTCTCAGGCATTAACTGTGACTAACCTGGCCCATGGTGAGCCCCCAGCAGCAAGCCAGGAAGCAGCTAGAAATCAGTGGGGAGCCAGAACACACAAGTAGACATAAGAAAAACAAATATTTATTGTACAATTACCCACCACTGGATTTGACTGAGATAGGCCTCCAGAGGGCATCTTCGCCTCCCCATTTTATTTGAGAGCTTCATTGTAGATCATAGCCAAGGCCCCCAGGAAGGTGACATACTCCTGGAAGTTTACTTCCTGGTCCTTGTTGCGGTCCAGGTCGTCCATCAGCCTTGCGATCTCAGCATCCTGCAGCTTCTAATACATTAGGAGGAGAAGTCCATGTTCAGTGGTGCCCAGCACCCTAGACTCCTTGCCCCTTCCCTGGAAGCCCTTGAACAGGCAAGTGTTTCTGTTCATAGTCACCAAGCATACCTCAACCTACTTCTCCTCAGCCCCTGCTCCTCCCTCAGGGGATAGAACAGCAGGCTTCTCTCCGAGGGAGGTAAAACAGGAACTGTGTGCAAAGGCCACTAGCATGGCCGGAGGTGGGAGGAGGGACCCGGGCAGGGGCTACTCACAGAGCCAATGGTGAGCTCCTTCTGGATCAGCTCCTTCAGCTCCTTCTTGCTCAAGGTTTGCTTGTCTCCTTCCTTGCCAGAGTACTTGTGGAAGATGGCCACTAGAAGGCCAATGGCCTGATCCAGGGGGCATGCCATAATTGACCACCGGGCTAGAAGCTGTTTGAAACAGGGGCTAGTCAGTACCGCTGCTAGCAAAGACTTCTCTCACCATCCTCTAAGCCCAGTGACTACCTGACTACCTGCCTGAACCAGCTAGCCTCAGGCCAACACAGGTGGCAACCTAGCGGCTTAGGGGTGCAAGGGTGGAACCGGCTTTGAGGTGTCTGAACACTGTCCTCCAGCGCTTCCAGGAGAGCTGGGGAATATGACTGAGCAGAGGAAGGGATGGAGGATGCCCCTGGGCACCTCCTGACAGTGCCACACACTGCGATGACAATGACACACCCAGGACAAACCCTCCCGCACCCCAGAAGAGCAGTGTCGGGGAGCCGCCCCAAAGGGATGCCTTAGCCTCGGGGTTTGTCTGGCACAACCCAGCTAGCTGATCCTGGCTTTCCCTGGCTCCCCAAGACTCGACAGACTTATATCCCAATGCAGACCACCCGCGGAGCCCGTAGTGGCTGACTATGGCCGGAAGTGACTTGACACCCAGCCCAGGAGCACGCCGACCCTAGAAGGACCTAGGGTTACCCCAACGAGAGCTCACCGCACCGTAGACAGCGAAAAGCCAAAGGAGTGGCCGAGGGGGATGGACTGTCTCGCGGTCCGGCTGGCCTTATAGCGGCCAGCATCCGGGAGGCGCGCCCAAGGAGTGCCGGCCCGCCCCGGAGCCCCACCCTGCGCCTGAGGCCAGCAGAACACACCCCCCAGCCCCCTCAGTTTTCCACGCCTCTGCCCGGACTGGGAGCGGCCTGAGGGAGCCTAGTGACCCTGTTCCAAGAGAACTGCGCAAACCGGAGACATCGAGTTTTTCCTAATTTCCATAGTTCAGTTTGCCCTTCTGGCACGTGACTTGTGACTCTGGTATGTATGCTGGGCTTTCTGCCAGCCAGAGCACAACGCGTCCCTAAAGTTAGCATCAGTGTGAGGGGGAGTGGGAACCTTAGTGAGGCTGTCGCCCTCTAGTGACAAGGTCAACTCCAGGTGAAGGAGGGGAAGCAACCAGTGGTCTACTAGACTGTAAGACCGGCTTTCACAAAGTCATGCGGACAGTCTAAGGTGGATACCCTAGAGCAGTGGTTCTCAACCTTCCTAATGCTGCGACCCTTTAATGCAGTTCCTCACGTTATGGTGACCCCTCAATCATAAAATTATTTTCGCTGCTGCTTCATAACTATAATTTTGCTACTGTTATGAATCGTAATGTAAATATTTGTGTTTTCTGGTAGCTTAAGGGGATATAGTCAGTAGGTTGATCCCACGAGTCAGAATTTAGAGCCGACTTGGGCTCAGAAAAAGGGGAGGAACACAGTCAAGGATTTCAGACATCATCCCCCACCAACAATTAATTTCTGTCTAACACTCACTTCCTCTTGCTCAGTGCCGGGAATGTCATCCTTAGAGCAGCTTAGGCATTGATGTGCACACGATGGAGCCAAGCCCAACGAGCGTGCTTAGCTACTCATCTTAAGTGAAAAGTTTTTGAACATTTTTTTTCCCCTGAAGACAAGTCTTGTGAAGAGGAAGTTGGGCGAGGGGGGGATTAGCCTCCTGAAGTCACTCAGTGGGAAGGGTGCTAAGTCCCTGCCTCCTCTTTTACTAGGGCTGCCAGTGCGACCTCTCCAAGCTCTCACTGCACTGCTCTAACAGCCGACCAGCAGGGACCATCACTCTGGCCTCCTCGCTCCCTAAGTGCTTTTTCTCATAGCTTCCTCTGCATCTTTGCTGCTTGGGGAAGCATGCGAATGCCTGGGCCAGCTTTGTCATTTGATACTGCAGAACAAAGCCAGGACAAGGACCGCCAGTGGAGTGGGGTGAAAGCCCCCCAACACACACACACCTAAAGGCCACCTGTGTGTGACCTGAGGATGAATGGCTCAAAATTTCTGTTACCCCTGCCTCCGCCAACGGAAACAAATCACTTCAAGACCAACACATGGAAAGGGGAAAAGGCTTTAATTTCTCTGCTGGAAGAATCCATCTGTGAGAAAGAGAAGGGCCAGGGTTTCAGAGGGGCCGTTAAAGAGGCTACAGAGGGCAGAGCAAGGAGCTGCAGGTGAGGGCAGGGAGGAGCCTGGTTACTTGTCCTCTAGGAAGAAGTCATTGTAGGCCATGCACAGCGTGGTGAGGAACACAGAGTACTCCTTGAAGTCAATCTCCTGGTCACTGTTCTTGTCCAGGCTCTTCATCAGGTTATCGATGCTGCTCTCCTTCATCTTCTGCAAGGGTCCAGGGAGCAGAGACTGCTCAGCGGCTCAGCCCCAACCCACACCCTTACCACAGGACCTGACACCGAATGGGGGCATCACCTGAGTGTTGATTCCAAAGGAATTATCGTAGGGATGCTGAATGGCTGCCTACCTAGCCTTTGCCCCTGGGACATCCTCCTATCCAAAGAAATTAGAATCATAATTCGTACCAATACCTACTAAAACAGCTCATCCTAAGCCTCATCCAAGCCCCAGATTAGCCTTCCCGTATTGTAAGGCCAAGCTGGGAAAGAACCCAGACGTCACTAGATTCTTCTCTGTAGATCAGTACACTGGAGCTGAAAAGTCAGCATGTCCCCAGCCCCAGCCTGGCACCAGATGTCCTCTCAGTTTGGTCCCTGCACCCTGGATGCTCTGGTTTAAGACAGAGCCTCAGGGTGGAACAAGGAAATGGAAGTAGGCAGACCCTGCTCAGACCCTGCTCACCTTTGCTGCACTCAGTTCCAGGTCTCCCTGGGATACCGGATGTTGATGCCCAGGATGCTGGAAACTGCTTCTCTGTAACATGATCCTGGTCCCCAGATTAGGCTCCTCTCCTGGGTCCCTGCCCTCCAGTAATTAGCACCTGATGGACCAGCGGCCCTTCCCTCTACCTTCATTAAAATCCAGGATAGCTGAGCAGTTTCCGATATTGAATATGTATATGCCAGGCCAGGGATGGTGGCACTGAGGCAGCAGAGGCAGGTGGATCTCTGAGAACTGGAAGGTAGCCTGGTCAAGAACAGCAGAACGAGTTCCAGAACAACAAAGGCTACACAGAGAAACCTTATCTCAAAAAGAAAAGAAAATGTATACGTTGTGGTAAACTTCACATGCCTTGGGGAAGCCACAAATAGGCCTAGGGAAGGTGGCACTGCTTCACCCCTTTCCAGGGACATACTCCAGGAACGTTCTCCCTAGGGAACAATGGGATTCTGGACTTTATTGTAAAGATACATAGGAGGTTGGTGCAGGGGCCTGGCCTGGAATTCCAGCTCAGCCTCGATGGACAAGTTCTCAACGTATGGAAGCTCAGTTACTCTATCTCGTAGACCTTCAGATTATCCAGCCACCACTCCTATCATGTCCATGGAACTGGAATCAACGCTATCTCTTTCCTACCCCATGTTCATCAATTAGCCTGTTAGTTGACTTGACAATATCATTAGGACCTTGGCTGTGTCAAGCACAGAGGAGAATCGAGAAGGATTCCTATCCTCGAATTGTGCACAGCCAAACCTGGCACCCCACATCTCTCAGATCCACAAGATCCCTAACACAGGCTGTGGAAGCCATCGTCAAATCTCCTAAACGCAAAGCCTCCCTCAGGCAGCGGTGTGCCTCACTCCTTTGTCTCCTTTCCAGCACAGAAGGCTAGAGCCTCGGTAGCCAGAGATGCCCACCTCTTCCTCTGCTTCGGCCCCTGCTTAGACTAGAGTGCCCTGCAGTAGGTGGGCATCCCCTGGACGGGCGCCCAGAACGTGTAGTGGAGCATATGAGAACAGCCACCTACCTCTGCGAGACTCAATTCTGTCTTGATCAGTTCCTTCAGTTCTTTCCTGCTCAGGGTCAGCTTGCTACCCTCTCTCCCTGAATATTTATGGAAAGTGGTGACCATGGTGGTCAGGGCCTTCTCAAGAGGAGTCTCCATCACGATGCGCACTCTGGAGTGGGAGAGGAGACAATCACAGCCCTGGAGAAGCTAGACTCGCTCCAGTCATATCCAAAAGCCCTCTTGCAAACCACCATTGACAGGAGCCCACAGTGAGAAGAAGATCCCTGTATATACAGATAGCTTGTAATGTGAGCAATGACAAATACTGAGACAGCTGTGAGGGTGTCCAGCCCCAAAGAGGCTGTGGGCTGCCCTGATCAGAAGGTGCTGACCAGAGGGCATAGGTCAGCCTTTTCAAAGAACTGCTACAGCAGATGAAGGAGTCAGGACTTTTCTCTTCCCCCTGCAGTTTAGGTTCTGCCTTTCCAGCCAAGGTTCCCACCTAGTCACTTTCCCTTCTGAGCCTCTGAGTCACTAGAGATGAAAGGAGTGTCTCACTGTGGTGGGGAGGGGGGGCAAAAAGGAGTCCAGGGGCCAAAGGGGATTGGGGCTGAAAGTGGGAGATAAGATCTCAGCAGGAAGCAGGAGAGAGGTGGCTGGACTTGCCCAGTGACCTGCAGCCTAGTGCCGAGAGAGCTTCCCCCACAGCCTGACAAGGGCCAGGTCGGGCATGAGATATGGCTCTAGAGATTGGGTGTGAATGATGGCCTCGATTCTGTCAGCAGACAGCTAAAGCTTGTGGGACTTGGAATGAAAAACCACTTCCCCTTTAAGAGGAAAGAAACAGTGCCCACAGAACTGGGGTTTCTTCTGTAGATCCTGCGGAGAACCCTGGGCTGACTAGGAGGGTGGGGAGAAATTGCTGACTCCTACCTCCAAACTCAAGTTCTTGAACTGGACTGAACCCATCATTCCTCTCTTGTCACCCAGACTCTCATCTCCTCCCACCTCATGGAGGCTCAGTTAGACCACGGTTCAAGGCAAGGGAGGGACTCAGAGCATCTGCAGGAACATCTGGCTGAGTCTGGGAGCACAGGCTACTCCCAGACCCTGCCTTCCTCCCTTCTCAGTGTCTAACAAGGTATCTAAGATGACTACTCTCAAACTCGTGATCCTCCTGCCTCAGCTTTCTTGCTCCTCGGGTTGGGTTCTCAGCAAAGCCTTACAGTCACAGTTCCAAGCACTCTGCCCTCCTCCCTGAGCACGCTCCCACTTGCAAGGCCAGGCCTTCCTTCTGGAGGTTTCCACGTCTTGTCACACTTTCGCTTGCCCAGGCTAGCCCAGCAGAAATGAAGGAGGTCTTCCGGAGGAAGGACTCACCAAGGCAGAGAGAACCCGGAGAGTCTAGGCAGCAGCCACAGCCTCCCTACCAGGGCTCTCAGCTTTTATTCCCTTGTCCCCAGTGCCCAGGAGAAGCAGGAGGGCGGAGCCAATGAGAAGGGATGGGAGATGTGAAGAATCCAGAAAAGGTTGAAGGAAATCCTCTCTGGAAATGTTGATTTACTGTTTACAAGCAGAGCTGGAGGTAGCCCATGAAGTTCACCATGACATACATATTTTCCATACCAGAATCCATGTTTCCTACTAAACCTCACCATCTGGTGAAGCAATGAGCAGAAAAAGCTAAGCTAGGTTCTCCAGAAAAGAAACAGCAGGAAGTGTGGACCAAACACAGGGTATATCTCCCCATATCCTAGGCTACTCTCCGCAGTGAGATCCTCCAGCTCCAATCTATTCCAAGAGCAGAAAGGACCCATCTTGGGAGGGGCAAGTGAAGGAAGGTATTTCCTGCCAAGGACAGTCAGCTTAAACCACTAGCTAACATGAAGTCAGAAATGGGAAATAATCATTGGAGACTCCTGGATTGAAGGACTAAGAATCCAGGATTGAAGAAGAGGTGCAAAGGAAGGCAGGCTCAGGACTGGATTGAGACTGAGGGAGAGGCTCGGGGGTAAAACATAGTCGTGCGTGGCATAGGGTTTGAGGTGTGTTTCCTGTATTCTAAGAACAGAATTTGGTTAGGGACACAGCCCTCAGCCGGCTGAAGTTCCACTCTAGCCTGCCTACGTCCTCCCGCTGCCCCCTTTGGCATCCCACCACAGCTATTACACTAGTGATACAGCTGGGACCTGTCTCCAGGCAACGGCAGTTTCCGAAAGTAGAGAGTGATGCAGGAGGAAGCTCCGGGGAGCACACTCCCATGGAAGATGGGCAGGTTGACTGGGAGTGCAAAAAAGAGAAGACGGGCTTAGCCTGGACCGAAGTTTCTGTGGTTGAACTCCAAGGGAACATCTGAGTCACCTACCCAGTCCTCTGAGGCTGGAGAGGAAAGCACAGTATAATGAGCAGGAAAGGCTGAGAAGCAGATCTGCCAGCCTTGGGACAGCTTGTGGGTACCTCTCCCTAAGTGTCACCATCCACCCAGGCCAGGCTTGGCATCTAACCTCAGTCCCCAGTCTCTGTACTCTGAAGCCATTGCCTTAAGCCTACTCTGAGGGGAAGCAACATTTGCCTCATGTTCTAGCCGTGAGGGAGTGAGGAGACGGGGATTTCGGTTTTCTTTATCAGATAATACGGCCAAAATTACATCTCTAAAACTATGGTCACCTTCCCATCAGCTCCTTCACTGCCACCTAGCTACTACCCACCCACCCCCAATTATTCACCGTGATGTCCCTTGCCCTTCTCCAAGCAACATGATTCTTAATAATAGTAGTTCTTGTCCCACAGTCCTTTGAGAGCAGAGGCAGTTTGTGAGAGAATGACAATTTCAGTCAGCCATGATAGCATACATCTCTAATCCCAGAACTCGGGAAGCTGGCTAGGAGGGTCAGCTACAGGAGTGAGACCTCTTCTCAGAGAGAGAGGAGGGCTGTTGTGCTACCACAAATGGGCCCTCTATACTGTCCTTCTTTATCCAGTCATAGACAGAGAAGGATCAACCCACTCTTTGAAAGCAATGAGCTGGAGTAGCTAGCAGGGCAGAACCTGGACTATAAGTGTCAGGGATGAGTGCCAGGCTACCTCCCCATCATTCTCTGGCCTCAGGACTCCCTCCTTGTGACTCAGGCCCCTTGTCTTCCCTCCAGACTCCAACCAGCAACAGATGTGACCTTCAATACCGTCCCAACTTCAGTTTGAGCCCAGAGGCAGTTCTGGAGAGAGGAAGGAGGGTGGTTGGCTGGCTAACTTCCCACATCTGGAGCCTTTCAAGCCAAGCCTCTGGTGGCCTCTGCCTTAAGCATTTCCAGAGTTTGCTTTGTTGTACGTATGTGCACACGCGCGCATGTGCACACACACACATAGACACACACACTTGCATGCACGCGAAGTCAGCCACTCTACCCCTCCCCAACCTTTTCTAGTTTTATCCCTACCAAGCTCCAGCTCAACTCCCAGCAGTCCCAGCCACCACCCTGTGACGTACCCTCCCTCAGCCCCCAACCCACCATCGCCAGTCTCTTCAGCAACTGCTCGTAGTTTCAAAACTGTTTATTAAACTTGCTCAGCATTGTGCACAGAAGAAGCCAGAGTAAGGCACTATGCTCAGAGCCACCAGGGAAGAGGCCCCCTGGCAGACCACACCCCCACACTCCATCTGAGGAGTCTTCACTTCTTCCGGGGCTGTTTATCTGGGCAGCCTTCAAAGAATTCATTGCACATCATGGCAATGCAGGAGAGGAAGATGCAGTACTCCTGAAAGTCTATCTCGTTATCCCTGTTGCTGTCCAAGTTGTTCATCAGCTTCTGGAATCCAGCTTCATCAGTCCTTTTCTGGAGGTAGAAGAAGCACAGTTAGAAGCCAAACCCAAGCTAGATCTCTGAGGAGCTCGGGAAAGCCTCCAGGCCCTCCTTGGCAGCTTTGGGGCTAAGCTATGTAGAGGAGGATGCTCCTTGGATAAGTGCTTGGAATCACTGGGAAAGGGTAGGACCACACCTTCCCCACGCCTGTTTTGACTATCTCATTAGCAACAGCCGTGAGAGAGAAGCATCAGCTAACACGAGGTATTAGGAGGGGAAGACCTGCAGGTATTTGTGGCCTCCACAGTGGCTTCCTCACACACAGAAACTCAATTTCTGTGGTCAACAGTCCTGATCTAGGCTAGGGCTTCAGATGCTGACTGCCTTAGGCAGTTGTTCTTGTTTTCCTCTGCCTCTTCAATTGTGTTCGTTCTAAGCCTTCTCTCAGCTGAGGGCTAGCGAGACAGAGATGGTTCAAGAAGGAGATGGTTCGCTGTGGTTCTACCCTAAGCACCGGGCGCAAGCTCTCTGGCCTCCATCTCCCCGCCCTAGAGATACATGCGTCAAGACTAGCACCCACCAGAGCCCCATCCTCCTCCTGGGGAGGATGAAAACCACAGGCAGGACCCACTCACCCCCAGGAAGCTGGGCAGCTCCCTGGTCAGCAACTCCTTCAGTTCGGACTTGTTAAGCTTGAACTTATCCCCCTCTTTGCCCGAGTATTTGTGGAAGGTAGACACCATCATGTCCAGGGCCTGTTCCAAGGGGTATGCCATGATGCCAATTGAGACCTAGCGGCAGGAGACACAAAGGTAGTCTTCGCCGACCCACACCAACAGTGTATCAAGAACTGGCTATGTGGTGCTGCACGGCACCCAAGTTATAGACTATTCTGCCCCCATTTTAAGTGCTCCATTCCATCCTGCCCTCTGAGAGTACTTCAGGGAACTGTCCTCACTCCCAGGGGACCCACTGATGGTGAGAGGGCTGTGTATGCTCTGGGCCCCTAAACATGCAGAGCCTACTGCACAAGCTCTCAAGATTCATGCCATCAGCTTTTGGGGGCCTCCCTCGGGCCTGGCTTCAACACAACAGTTTCCATCCCTCATTCAGCTCATTCACCACAAGCACCAGGCTCTGACCATTCTTCTCTCCCTCCCACACTGGGCGCGGCTGCTGGCTGCCTGCCCAGGGACCTACAGCGGAAAAAAACAGCTGCCTAGTGACCAGCTTAGGGAGGAGTGAGCTGAGGTGGCAAAGGCAGGGGCACAGGGGAAAGGGATAAAGTGGGTTTTCTTGGCCTGGAGTGCTATATGTCCATAGGGCACTAATATGAACACAAACACACTCTGAAGATATTTTTTAAAAGCCTACAGGTGGGTGCTGGAGAGGTGGCTTAATGGGGAGAGGTGTTTGGCACCAAGTTTGATGAGCTGTTTGATGCCCAGAGCCCACATGCAGAAGGAGCAGACTGATGCCCACAGTTGCTCTCTGACTTCCACAAGTGCACCTGGGCATGAACCCTTATCCCCAACCCTTGCACACATGAACACAAATAAATAACTGTAATTTAAATGTAAAGAAAAAAGCCTACAGGTCCTTTACTTTGCTTCCTGCACCTGCTTCCTGCACACGCTGACTTGAATGGCCTAGCAAACACTGGTCACATCTCCCAAACATGAACAGAAGCTGTAGTAACAACACAGGTAAGCCTCAGCAGCTCAGAAACTCCTGAGAGCTCAAATGCCATCTATTCTCTCTCTCTCTCTCTCTCTCTCTCTCTCTCTCTCTCTCTCTCTCTCTCGTTTTGTTTTCATTCTTGTACAACACACACACACACACACACACACACACACACGAGCCTCCACATCAGAATCTCTCATCTGGATCTATTAAAAACATCTGTCTCCCCAGCAGCCTCCCTTTCTCATGTCCCAGCCTCTGCCTCTGCCACCCGCTAACACTGCTCTCAGACTAACACAACTCACCAGACCCGGAGAGAGGAAGTGATGAACAGAGAGGTTTGGGGAGAGCCCAAATGTCTGCCCTATTTATACACAGCCAAGCCCTGCCCATGCATGGGATGGGGGGAACATGGATACCGTGCTTCTGCTGTTGGTTGATGTAGTAAATGTCACAGCCCCCCTCCACAGCCCAGCCTGGGAGCCAAGTTTCCTGCTCCCCAGCAGGCACAGGCAAGCCGTGAGAGAGCCCCCATGGGCACAAGAGATCGGAATGGTGTTGATCCCACCCAGTAACCTCAGCTCAGCCAAAGTTTTAGGAAACTTTGAGACAGGGCAACCTGGGCATGGGATGTGGGCCACAGGAAAGAAGATGGAGAAGTGAAGGGCAAGAGGTGAGAAGCTGCCTTGGAAATGTGTTGCCCATGAGTTAGGAGGTGACCCCAGCCAGTGGGACAGTCAGTCAGCCCTTCTCTCCAGCCTGAACAGCTCTCTGTCACGATCAGTAAAACCCAGGGTGAAGGCTGGCAAGTCAGGAGGGGCCTAGCAACCACCCCAGGTCTGAAGTGGGAAAGATGCCTAGGAGGTCGTGATGGAGTTAGTAGTGAACTTCATGAGTGGGTAGAAGGTCCAGTGTGGGTGTCAGGGATGATGGGAGCATTCAGGGTTGAACTCTCAACTTGGAGAAGAGAGTTAGAGGAAACAGATAAAATGGGGAGTCAGGATTAATCTGTAAGAATGGGTACAAACATGGGGATTGAGTGAGGGCCAGAATGGGGATTTGGGGCACTAGCAACTGTGGTTTGAGAGATGGGAACTGACTCAAAGTATCCCCTCCCCCTTCAATAAATACAAAGCCTCCCTCACTGGGGAGGTCCTAATCCTATTACTGCTGCTCCCTGGTCTCCTATCCCCACACCCACAGCCACAGCCACACCCTCCTCCCAAGGAGCCTCCTGCCCTCCTAAAAAGCCCAAGGCAAGGGCTTCCATCTCAAGACGAGGGGGGGGGTGACAGGGATGGAGACAATGACACAATCCCCCCCCTCGTCTCAGCAGATGGGAGCTTGTAATGGCTACACCCGGCCACACCCTTCTATTGAACACGGAGACTGGTGCATTCCTGTGGGGTCTGACACTGACTTTGGGGCCCCTGCCTTCAGCCTCCTTCCTCCAGTGATAAGGAACACAGAGGAATAAAGATTCCCAAGGACCTGGTCCCAAAGTCCAAGGTGTCCCATCAGAAGAACCAAACCAAGCCAAGTTGACATTTCTTTATTAGGAGCTGAGCAGGCCCCGGCCACAGCAGCTCCAATAGTGCGCACATGACCGAGCAGAGGTGTGAGCACAGACGTTGTCCTTCCACGAAGGGAAGCACAGGCTGGCTACTGCTCCACCCCTCGCCACCTTGACATCCCTAGACAAGCTGCTGAAGCTCCTGAGTAGCCAGGGTTAGCACACGAGGGACAGCGATGGAGGACTCCAGGATCAGGGGCTACTGGGGGCAGGGGGGTTCGGGGGGGCAGTCTTTGAAGTACTCGTGGCAGTAGAGACAGAGGCTGGCAAGCGAGCGCACGTACTCGCTGAAGTCCACCTCGCAGTCCTTGTTGGTATCCAGAAGGCTCATGAACTTATTGTAGTCACACTCCCGGAACTCACTCTGTGCAAGATGAGAAGGGGCGATCAGGAAGTGAGGAGCATAAGCAAATTCTACACCACTCCTCTCCAAAGTGTGGGCCTCCCCTACCCCAACCCACAGCCTCCTGGGGGCCAACCTCGCCCTGCTTCTCGGCTCCCTTGCTCCTAGCCAAGGAGAGCATTATCCCAGCACAGGAAGAGTGACGGTCACCCTACTTTACATCCTGTTTTGCTAAGGCTCATGCAGCCTTGTCAGCTCACTTCCCTATGTCCCCTCCCCACAGTCCGGTCTCTCCCTCTTGCTGCCCTATGTTGGTGTTTGACCCCAGGCCGGTCTCTGCAGAGTCCCAGTGGTACCTTCCACTAGGGGAAGAGGTTCGAGGGTGCTCACCGGGGTCCAGGTAGGCAGCTCCTTCTGCAGCAACTCCTTCAGCTCCGACTGGCAGATCTTGTGCTTGTCCCCGCAGCGCCCAGCGTACTCCTGGAAGGTGCACACAATGGCGGCTACTGCCTGCTCCAGGGGCCGGGTCATCCTCACTGTCACAAAAAAAGGGTGTGACTCACAAAGAGAGCCAGGCCAGGCTTCTCCCTCAGAGTTTCCTGAGAGCCAATTCCAGACCTGCCGGTCTCCACCATGCTGAAGTTCCCCTTCCTCTGAGCAGCCCTCTTTGACAACTACACACACACACACACACACATGCACACGTGTGCACACATGCACATGCACACACACCACACATACACACACGCACACACATACACACGCATACGCACATACACGCACATGCGCACACACACGCACGCACGCACACGTGTGCACACATGCACACACACCACACATACACACACATGCACATGTACACACACCACACATACACACACGCACACACATACACACACAAACACACACACACACACACCAATTCACCTCCCCATTGTGCCTGTTGTGATTTTTCTGGACAGAAGTTTCATTTCCCCAACATTACCATAAGTTCCTCAGGAGCAAAATATCCCACCCCATCACCTGCACCCCTCACTGTGGGTCTCCCTAAGGACTCCCTCCAGTCCTTTCTCACCCCAACTCCTGGGAACTCTGTCTCCCATTGGACACCATTCCATGTGATACAGCCCCTGGTCCTAGAAGTCTCTGCCCCTTGGGGACCTGGGAAGAGCTTGCTCAGGAAGCCCTGCCCAGTGCTTCTTTGCCCTGGTGAGGCTAGTGCCAGCAGGCTAGTGCCAGCAGGAATGTGATCTTAAGGGGATCCCCTACCACCTTGCTATGCCTCCTTCTCTGACCCAAAGAAGCTGCAGCTGGGAACCCTCACCCCCTGCTTGCTCTGCAGCCCTGGGTGTACTGTTTCTCTCTGGGCCTCAATTGTCTTTTCCTGTAAAGTAGGTGAATTCAGCCTTACGGGCCTAGTCAGAAACGTGGACCGGGGGTCTCTGCGGAGTCCATCGGCACATAGATCTACTCAGCTATGATATACCATCCTCCCTTCCTGTGGCAGGGGCGGGGTCTTAAGACAGGAGGCTTTGAGAAGAGGCCTCCCCACTCTGATGGACAGAAAGCACTTCCTAAGAGCCCTCCTCCACCCCATTTCTGTTGTCCCCCTCCACTGCCCATCCAGCCTAGGCAAACCCTGGGCAGGCAGGGAAGCCATAGAGTTGTTTCCATGTGAGCCCATGACTCATTCTTGACTCCCCCAGGGGACTGGAGTCCTGCAACACAGGGCAGCCAGAGCCAAGACTTGCTGGGGAGTTCCCTCTGTGGGGAGCAAATGGTCCACAGCCAAGACTCTTTTTGGGGAGTTAACTCTGTGGGTCCACAAGGAGGTAGAGGGGTGGGAGCTGAAGTGGCAAGCATTTGCTAGGTTCGACTTCTTTGTGACAGCCCAGGACTGAAACAAGGATCCACGTTCCCAGGAGAGGAAAGGGCCGTGGTCCCAGAAGCTCGGCACCTCAGAGCCCTTCTGAGCTCCCCCAGCCTGCCTGGCGCCACCTCAGTTGCTATTTCAGAAGTGTAAAGGGCTTGAAGACTCACAGGAATCCTCTCCTCACCGGCAGCCCTGGCCTGTCCCAACTCATCCCCAAGAATGAAGCAAAGCAGCAAGGAGTTTACTAACGGCTGCTCCAGAACCATACTCCAGAACCATAGATGCCGACTGTCCCCACATCAGCACGAAATCATGGCTGGGCACACTCCCCAGGCCAGGCCAAACTTCCTATCAGCCCCTTAGCATTCAAGGGAACCTCTGAATCCACCATATCTGACTTCCCTCACCCCGACACCTGCTAACGCAACTTTTCCACTCCCAGACCCGGGCCCTAAATCCAGGAACAGAGCAGCTATTGAGGGGCTCCTGAGCTACCCCAACACCCAGCCCAAGGCAGTCCCGAGCAGCCACACTCACCTCTGCTGCTGGCGTTTCAGCTATAGGAGCCTAACAACTGGGTGTCCCTATTTGTAGCCTGTAGAGATGAAGGGAGCAATTATAGGGACCCAAGTAGGTCAGCCCTGAAGCTGCCCCCAGGGTCTCCTGCCTTCTTCCCTCAGCAGCCTCTATTACAGACCCACCGCCCACCTAGCAACGCGCACACATCAAAGGCCCAGACCGAGTCTCAGACACCACTCCCAGCTCATCCCCCTCTGCCCTTCCCCAAAGCTGAGAACTGGCAGCAGCTTCCTGGTGGCATCTTCCAAACACACACATCCCTCTCCTGAGCTCTTGATCATCAAGAGACCCAGAATACAAAACGGGAACACACCTGATTCTCTTGGGTTGGCCATCCAGAGTCCCCGTACAGGGGAGACCTTGAGAACACCTGGCTCAGGCCCCTACTTACAGGTGAGACATCTAAGGACATGGGACACCCTCTGGCCCAGCCTCCAGATCACTGAACGTCCGGTGGCCTTTGGCTGTGAATTGCTTATTCCCCTGGAGGAAATAGTTGTGAGGTATTTTTGAGACCCAGGAGGAAGGGTACTCCTCTAGGGAGCCTCCAGCTGGCAGGGCTTGGACTTTCTTGTCTCTCGACTCCCAGTGATGTGGACGAATGTGGGCCACAGAATCATGTGGGAGCTGGCGTGTCCCCAGCTCCTGAGGACACTGCTTTCCTAGTCTGCTGCTCTGCTCAGCACTGGGGCAGTTTTTCCAGAAGTTCTGGGGGTAGAGCATTCATTTGCCCTTCAGCTTAAGGGTATTGCCCCTTGGACGAATGGTGGTGGCGCACACCTTTAATCCCAGCACTCGGGAAGCAGAGGCAGGCGGATCTCTGTGAGTTCAAGGCCAGTCTGGTCTACAAGAGCTAGTTCCAGGACAGGCTCCAAAGCTACTGAGAAACCCTGTCTTGAATCCCCCCCCAAAAGAGTGAGCCCTGGACTTCACTTGTGTCTTCCTGACCCCTCAGATTGTCATGGTTAGAGCCCTCGGGGTTCCGTGTTCAACTTCACAGATTTTGCCGTCACTTCAGCTTTTTTTAAAGGAGGCTTTTGTTTGTTCATTTGTTTTCTTATTATTTTTTTAAGATTTATTTTTATTTTTACTTCTGTGTCTGTGCATGAGTGTTGTGCACATTAGTACAGATGCCCACATTGTCACAGGCAATGAGTCCCCGTGGAGATGGGGTCACAGGTCACATGAGCCACCACATGTGGGTGCTGGGGACAAGCTCTAGTCCTCCACAAAAGCAGTACACACTCTTAGTAGCTCAGCCATCTCTCCAGCTATCACTTAGAATTCTGATAGGGTTCCTTTCTTTTTTCTTTTTTTTTAATTTTGAAACTTTTTTAATAATTAATTAATTAATTTTATGCTCATTGGTGTGTCCAGTGGGGGGGGTGAGTCCTCTGAAACTGGAGGTACAGACGGTTGTGAGCTGCCATGTGGGTGCTGGGAATTGAACTCAGAACCTCTGGAAGAGCAGCCAGGGCTCTTCTAAGCCATCTCTCCAGCCTGAAATTGTTGGTTTTTTAGATATATTTATTTTTATTTTATGTGTGAGTGCCCATATTTCTATATAACACGTGCCTTCTCCAAGGAGGTCAAAAGAGGGTGGTGGGTGGGTACTGGAGACCAAAGTTGAGTCCTCGGCGAAACAGCAAGTACTCTTAACATTTGAGGGATCTCTCCAGACATAATAGGGCTTTTTATTTTGTTGATTTGTTTTGTTTTATGAGACAGAGTCTTTTCACATAGCCCTAGCTATTCTAGAGCTATTACGTAGGACAGGCTGGCTCACACTCACAGAGATCCGCCTGTCTCTGCCTCCTGAGTGCTGGCGTCAAAGGCATGCGACGCCATGTCTGGTCTAGGTTTCTTCTTAATGCCTTTCAGACCTTTCGTGTTTTGAAAAATATCGTTTTAACTCTGTCCAGCATTTCCTGCCATTCTTAGCTGACACAGGCGGAGACCGCCATTTCCCAGACATGGAAATCCTCTCCTGTTGCTTCTTTCTCTGTTCTCTCCCTACCCTTAAGCTTCCCTGTTTCACAGAGAGAAAATCCAACACCCAGAAGAGGATGGGAAGGAGAAGAGAAGCCCTTCTTCCCGGCCGGTGACAAAGCCCTCATGCCTGTATGGCCTCATCATAGGCCCAGCACCCAGCTTTGCTGGGCCACCATCTCCTCCTGGAGGTTGCCCGCTGTGCGTGACGAGAGTGAGCAAGTGCACAGAAGGAAGAACTGTGATTAATCGTGTTTTATTGGCAAGAAGTTATGAGGAGTTTAGGGAAGAGGACAGGGATGGTCACACCGCAGCAGAAGGAGGGGACAGAGTGGACCAGCAATTAATTTGCTTCTAGGTCAGTGACTTGTTCCCACCTGCTACCAGCCACCTTAAGCGTGTCACCTCTGCTCTTGGGATCTGATTTTCTTCACTGATAGAAATAAAAGTAGTAACCATCTCATAGGGTTGTTGTGTGGTTTGAGCCAGCACAGCAAGGCTCATGGAATAAATGTTACTAAAATATCGTAAGCGCTTGGTACATATTAACGCAGAGAGTCAGTGACTGGCCCAGGGTCATATAACTAGTGGGTGGCAGGTTCACTGTGCATACAAGTAATTAGAGCGCTGATACGAGGCATCCAGGATTAACATAAACAAAGTAGGCACAGTTCCTCTCAAGGGAGATGACAACCTAGTGCGAGAAACAGACAATAATAAATCAATGTTTAATAAGACGGAAGAGTCCTGCAGCCTAGCTTCTGGGTCTCCTTTCTTATTCAACAGCCCTTCATATTTCTGGGCACAGTCACGGGTCCTAGGAACACTGCATCTGTGTCCTCGGGAGAGGGCAGGAGCGCTGGGAGAAGCGAAGAGACTTGTTTTGGTAGAGATGTGGGGCTGGCGGATGAACATGGAAAGAACACTTAATTGGGCCTTCGCTCAAACCCCGCCCCTCCACTCAAAACCCCGCCCCTCCTCATCAGCTGACTTCAACATGTTTGTTCTTCACCTTGTTGGAGATTTAGTTTTCATACCTCCAAAGAGGGTTTGGAAGGTTCTTACCCTGAGAATCCAAAGTGTTGGCTTAGATGGTGGAATATGTCTTTCATCCCAGTGCTTAAACGGCAGAGGCAAGCCGATGTCAGTGAGCCCAAGCCCAGCCTGGTCTACACAGCAAGTTTCAGGCCAGTCACAGCTACACAGTGAGACCTTGTTTAAAAAAAAAAAAAAAAAGGAAGAAGGGGAGGGAGGGAGGGAGGGAGGGAGGGAGGGAGGGAGGGAGGGAGGGAGGGAGGGAGGGAGAGAGGACATTTCGAAATGCACTGTGTTGCTAGCTGTTACTGAGGCAATGTGAAGGATCTCATCCCCCAAGTCTAACTCAACAGAAACACCCTGAGTTCCCTTGATGGAGGAAGTAGGGACAGGTCTTTCCCCACCAGACCATCTTTCTCAGCTTCTGCCTCCACAAAGAAGGAGGTCAGGACTCTAAATTCTCTTCCCTTGGTTCCCAAAACCCCTTCCTAAAGTGCATGGAATCTTCCTGCCCTAGTGGAAGTTTTCCAGCATCTACCCGGAACCCCTTTTCTGCAGTAACCCCCAGTGCTCAGCAGTGATCCCCAGTTCCAGGACCTGGACTAGAGCCATCCTCCTTCCTTCCCACTCTCTGCTGTCCACACGCTCCATCCCTCCTCGGGCTGAACCTTGTACCAGGGCTCCTCACCTGGCAGAGCTCCCCAGGACAGGTGAGCTGACCTCCGAGAAATGCGAGAAATTCCCTGATGCTGGAGGCTGAGAAGTATTGCCTCAAAGGCTCAGCAAGATGCTGTGTGAAGGGTGAGAGCAGATGCTAGCCGATCTGGCAGAGCTTCTTACAACCTGAAACCCTGACTCTTCCTGGCTCCCTTTCTGTCTCCTTGCTATCACCGCCATCACCCAAGATCCCTGGAAAACAACCACCCCTCTATAAAGGGCAGTGTCTGGTCCTGCACCCCAGGGAAAAATAGAGACTCCCAAAAATCTGGACATTCTATTTACTTCTGGCAAAGGGGGCTGAGACCTAGGGCCAGAGAGATCATCCAAATCCAATAGCCCTGTGAGGTTAAATGAACTTGACCAAAACAATTGACCTTCTCTCTGATCTTCTGAGCCAAGTAGGAAGAACATATGCAAGGGGGTGTCCAATTACTGGGACCAGCACTGGGGCCATGGAGAAAGCTGGAGCCAGAGTCAAAGCTGTGGAATTGGAGCTGGGGACTGGGAAGAGAATCTAAACTGGGACCAAGAAGAACCTGCAAAGGTTAGATCTGCTGCTTGCTCTGACTACCAAACCAAGAGCTGGTTGTGTCCACTGTACAGATGAGAACAGTGGGCTGGTAGAGAGATCAGGTGGCCCATATGGGAGCTGTGGAGTGGGGTACCAGTTCACTGCATTGAACCAGAACCCATAACTGAGTGCTATGTGGGGGCTGAGAACCAAACCCAGTTCCTCTACACAAACAGTACATGCTCTTAAGTGTGGAGCCATCTTTGCTTGCTCTTAGTTGACTCAGAAAATCAGTAGCGTTGGCGGTGATGAGCTAAGCAAGTCTCCTAGCTCAACTGACTTCTCTGATGTTTGACTTAAAATGATAAAGGCCACCTAGGTGCTGGACAGTAGTGGCGCACGCCTTTAATCCCAGCACTCAGGAGGCAGAGGCAGGCGGATCTCTGTGAGTTCGAGACCAACCTGATCTATAGAGCAAGTTCCAGAAAAGCCAGGGATACACAGAGAAACCCTGTCTCAAAAACAAAACAAAACAAACAAAACAGATCACCTAAGGTATTTTTCAAGCACTGACTTGAAAGCCACTTTACCAAAGCCACTGCCCTCTGGCCCACAGGAACATCTAATGGCTAACTAAAACAAGATGAAATCAAACTTGGCACTGTGTGTCCGTACTCTTAGAAGGCTGAGGCAGGAGGATGGCTGAAAGTCTGAGCCCAACCTAGGTTTCACAGCAATACCTTGTCTCAAATAAATAAATGAGGGTGGAAAAAAACTAGGAACTTCCGCCATCTGTGCTTGTCTCCTTTGCAACCTTAACCTCTGGGTCAGATTCTGCTGAACTCTGCACGTAGACACATTAGTCATTTAAAGATTGTTTGTCTGGACTCCCAGGACAGGAGCAACTTACCCCAGCCCCTCTCCTCCCCAGTCAAGGCTAAAGACGCCGAGATAAGAGTAACTAAGACGTCTTCAAGATCACAGCCACATCACTGCCGTGTGACCGACTGCACATGTATCAACCTCGTTTCTCAATGTCCTATTCCAGATCACGGGAAAGGCACAGGGAAGTCTCGAGCCATCCCTAGTCTAAGACCCTCATCTTTCCCCTGGTTTAAGGTAGAAAGACATTGACTGCTGGGTTAAGGGGATGTCTATGTTACCGTATTCCCGTTTTCCTGGGTTTCTTGATTAGATCTTTTTACTTGTTCCCTGGGGTCCACTCTGAGTGGCTGAGCGAGCAGTCATCTTGGGTTTGGTAACTAACTCATGCTGGGCTTCAGTCTCCCTTTCCACAGAGCACTAGAGAGCTCTCCGAACCACACCATAAAATGGTGGTCTGACCTGAGGTGTGGTTGCTACAATTCTCATCCCAGCGGCAATTCCAGGAGGAATGGGGGAGATCCGGCCACAGATTCTTGACAAGCAAGTGATGTCCAGACCCTCCTCTGCCTCAGCACAAAGAAGGGGGAAGCTTGTTCGTTTGGATTCAGCAGGCTGATGTCAGTTATTTTGTCAAATACCAAATGGAGTGGTAAGCCACTTTGGAACCTCTCCAAATGGGGGAAACCTCAGAGGCAGCAAGATAAGTCTGGTCTTGCTAGCCCAACTAACTGTTCAAATCCAGAACTGAGAAACACACTTATATGTATCACCAAAAGAAATCAGAGTTCACAGAGCCAACCCCCTGCAAGGAGGCCCCATCTCCCTGTGACTTGGGCTGATGTGCCAGGTATATCTGAATCACCATATTCAGCCAGGTCCCCCCCAGGTCACACAAAGAACAAAGTTCTGGAGATGGCATCAGAAAGAGGAAAGAGGCCCAGTCTGCCAGCCCAGGGTCCCAGAGGGATGAGGAGTTTTCTAACAGACATGGGTCAAGGCCAAACACCAGCCCTTAACATCCCCTGTCTCTGTTTCCTCATCTGCAAGGTGCGGGCACAGGGAGGATTAAACGGCTGGAGCATGAGTGGACAAAGCACCTCGGCAGAGGCAGCGCTCCACAAATGGCTGGAGCTGCCCCTCCGCTTTCCCATCTGTAAAAAGGTTTAATAATAGCCCCTTTTGGGTTACCATGAGGCCGAAATGACAGTGTGCTTGCAAGGAGCTTTGAGAACTGCCCTAGGATGTTAATTACTGGCATCATGACTCCCTGACCCATACTTACCAGATTCCTCTCCAAGAGGGTGTCAGGAAAGTGGGCTTCTCTCTTTTTATTGCCATGGAAAGAGACCATTTCTTCCAGTGGACCTGCCTGGCCTTGCCTCCCAGCCCTAGGTGTGTGGGGAGGGCAGAGCACTGAGAGAGAGTGGCTGTCACATGGCCTCTCACTGGCTCCTTCCTCCTCTTCAGAACTCTGTCTCATCTACTCTGCAAGTGGTCCACACACATGAGAGTTTCCTGGGGAAGAACGATCCAACTTGTGGTCTCCCCCATGTAGCTTGGGCTTCTCAGAGCATGGCCCCTAGCTTCCGACACATTCTGGCATCTTAGCGTGAGCACAGCAAGAGACTCCATTGGAAGCTGAAAGGTTCCTAAGATGTATTTCAGAATTCCCAGGGCATCATTTCTCCAGCATTTCATTCAACACACAAATCATTAAGATTGACTCAGCTTCAGGAGGAACACGCATGAAGGAGCTGCTGTCTGGTCTCCACATGTATGCCATAACATAGCCTCATCTCTCGCACACACACATGCATGTACACACGTGCGCACACAGAGAAATACGCACAATGTCAAATTCTTTACTAATCTGTAGTTTACTCAGCAGTAAATTGCAAAAAAAAATTTGTCTGACTTCAATCACTTTACATAACAAGTCTGCTGTAGGTAGTTTGGCGTTGGGTTGAGGGCCTAGGGAATGTCCTCTCCTTGTGTTTTTCTGTAAACCCACAGCACACCATCCCCTACACTATGTTTGTGATTCCTGGTCACAACATGGCTGCTATGCCTCCAGGGCTCACTGTCCATGCTCTAGGTGGATGACAGAGGGAAGACGAGACCGGAAAAGCTTTGTCCTCCAGAACCTTTGCCTTGTTAACACGGCAGTATATGTATACAGGGCTTTGCCTACATTTGGGGGGCTTAGCAATGTAATATGGCTACTCCTAGCTGGGTATGCTGACACCTTGCAAGAGAAAAAAAAAGATGGCTTTTTTTAATGAAAAGAGGAGATGGATAATAATTATAATAACACAAATAAAGGCGATGCTCTCCTGGCTGTTTTGTTTCTTCCCCAGGAAACTCTGACGTGTGGGGGTCTCCTGCAGAGTAGATCAGACAACTCTGAAGAGGAAGAAGGAGCAGGTGAGAGGCCATATGGCAGACAGCTCTGTCCTCTCTGCTCACCTAGGGCCGGGAGACAGGGCCCCCTCTGGAACAAGTGGTCTCTTTTGCCGGAGTGTCAAGAGAGGTTGTCTCAGTTAGATTTTCTGTTGCTGTGACAGACACCATGACGAACTGCACGTGGGGAAGAAAGAGTTGATGGTGCTTACACTTGTGCTCTGTGGTCCAGCACTGAAGTCAGGACAGGAAGTCAAACAGGGCAGATCCTGGAGGCAGGAACTCAAACAGGGTGGGATCCTGGAGGCAGGGACGGATGCAGAGGCCATGGAGGGGAGCTGCTTACTGCCTCCCTTCACACACCTTGCTCCTCACGACTTGCTCAGCCTGCTTTCTTTTTTTTTTTTTTTTTTTTTTTTTTTTTTTTTTTTTTTTTTTTTTTTCCTCATGGTTTATTTTTTTTTATATTTAAAAATTTCCATCTCCTTCCCTCCTCCTCCCCCCTCCCTCCCCTCCTTCTCCCCTTTCTCTCCCCTCCTTCTCCCCCTTCCCTCCCCTCCCCTCCACCCATACCTCCCCTCCCTCCCTCTCAAGGCCAAGGAGCCATCAGGGTTCCCCACTCTATGCTAAGACCAAGGTCCTCCCAACTCCCCCCAGGTCCAGGAAGGTGATCGACCAAGCTGAGAAGGCTCCCACAGAGCCCGTCCATGAAGAACAATCAGAGCCCAGAGCCATTGTCCTTTGCTTCTCAGTCAGCCCCCGCTGTTGGCCACACTCAGAGAGACGGGTTTGGTCGCATGATCCATCAGTCCCATTCCAACTGGAGTTGGTGATCTCCCATTAGTTCTGTCCCACCGTCTCCATGAGTGAACGCACCCCTCTCGTTCCTGACTTTCTCCCTCATGTTCTCGCTCCTTCTGCTCCTCATCGGGACCTTGGGAGCTCAGTCCAGTGCTCCAATGTGGGGCTCAGTCACCTTCCCCATCTGTCGCCAGCTGGAGGTTCCCTCACGGTCCTGACTTTCTTTCTCATGTTCTCTCTCCTTCTGCTCCTCATCAGGACCTTGGGAGCTCAGTCCGGTGCTCCAAGGTGGGGCTCTGTCATTTTCTTCATCTATCGTCAGGTGGAGGTTCTATGGTGATATGCAAGAAATTCATCAGTATGGCTATAGGAACTGGCCTTTTCAGGCTCCCTCTCCTCAGCTGCCCAAGGAACTAACTGGGGGTGTCTCCCTGGAAACCTGGGAACCCCTCTAGGGTCAAGTCTCTTGACAACCCTCATGTAGCTCCTTAAATTCAGATATATGCTTCCCTGCTCTCATATCCACCCTTCCTATATCCCAAGCACCCCATTCCTCCGAGCTCCCCCCGCTCTCCCCTTCACACTTTTCTCTCCCCATCTTCCCTTGGCCCAGTCTTGCCCAACCCTCAAGTTCCCAATTTTGCCTGGCGATCGTGTCTACTTCCAATATCCAGGAGGATTACTATATCTTTTTTGGGAGTTCACCTTCTTATTATCTTCTCAAGGATCCCAAACTTATAGGCTCGATGTCCTTTAATCATGGCTAGAAACCGAATATGAGTGAGTACATCCCATGTTCATCTTTATGGGTCTGGGTTACCTCACTCAGAATAGTGTTTTCTATTTCCATCCATTTGCCTGCAAAATTCAAGATGTCATTGTTTTTTACCGCTGAGTAGTATTCTAGCATGTATATATTCCACAGTTTCTTCATCCATTCTTCCACTGAAGGGCATCTAGGCTGTCTCCAGGATCTGGCTATTACAAATAATGCTGCTATGAACATAGATGAGCATATGCTTTTGTTGTATGATTGGGCATCTCTTGGGTAGATTCCCAATAGTGGAATTGCTGGGTCCTGGGGTAGGTTGATCCCGAATTTCCTGAGAAACCGCCACACTGCTTTCCAAAGTGGTTGCACAAGTTTGCATTCCCACCAGCAATGGATGAGTGTGCCCCTTACCCCACAACCTCTCCAGCAAAGGTTATTATTGGTGTTTTGGATTTTAGCCAATCTGACAGGTGTAAGATGATATCTCAAAGTTGTTTTGATTTGCATTTCCCTGATAGCTAGGGAGGTTGAGCATGACCTTAAGTGTCTTTTGGCCATTCGAACTTCTTCTGTTGAGAATTCTCTGTTCAGTTCATCGCCCCATTTTTTAATTGGGTTAATTGGCATTTTACCGTCTAGTCTCTTGAGTTCCTTATATATTTTAGAGATCAGACCTTTGTCAGTTGCAGGGTTGGTGAAGATCTTTTCCCAGTCAGTAGGCTGCCTTTGTGTTTTAGTGACAATGTCCTTTGCTTTACAGAAGCTGCTCAACTTCAGGAGGTCCCATTTATTCAATGTTGCCCTTAAAGTCTGTGCAGCTGGGGTTATGCATAGGAAACGGTTCCCTGTGCCCATTTGTTGTAGAGTACTTCCCACTTTCTCCTCTATCAATCTCAATGTGTTCAAATTAATATTGAGGTCTTTAATCCATTTGGACTTGAGTTTTGTGCATGGTGATAGATATGGATCTACTTTCATTCTTCTACAGGTTGACATCCAGTTATGCCAGCACCATTTGTTGAAGATGCCCTCTTTTTTCCATTGTGTACTTTTGGCTCCTTTATCAAAAATCAGGTGTTCATAGGTTTGTGGTTTAAGATCCGGGTCTTCTATACGATTCCATTGGTCAACTTCTCTGTTCTTATGCCAATACCAAGCCGTTTTCAATACTGTAGCTCTGTAGTAGAGTTTGAAGTCAGGGATGGTAATGCCTCCAGAAGTACCTTTATTGTATAAGATTTTTTTGGCTATCCTGGGTTTCTTGTTTTTCCATATAAAGTTGATTATTGTCCTCTCAATCTCTGTGAAGAATTTTAATGGGACCTTGATTGGGATTGCATTGAATCTATAGATTGCTTTTGGTAGAATTGCCATTTTTACTATGTTGATCCTCCCAATCCACGAGCAGGGGAGATCCTTCCATTTTCTGGTATCCTCTTCAATTTCTTTCTTCAAAGACTTAAAGTTCTTGTCAAATAAATCCTTCACTTCCTTGGTTAGCGATACTCCCAGATATCTTATGCTATTTGTGGCTATTGTGAAAGGTGATACTTCTCTGATTTCCCTCTCTGCTTCCTTATCCTTTGTGTATAGGAGGGCGACTGATTTTTTGGAGTTGATCTTGTATCCTGCCACGTTACTGAAGGAGTTTATCAGCTGTAGGAGTTCTTTGGTGGAGTTTTTGGGGTCGCTTATGTATACTATCATATCATCTGCAAATAATGAAAGTTTAACTTCTTCCTTTCCAAATTGAATCCCCTTGATTCCCTTATGTTGTCTTATTGCTATTGCTAGAACTTCAAGCACTATATTGAAGAGATAAGGAGAGAGTGGACAGCCTTGTCGTGTTCCTGAATTTAGTGGGATAGCCTTGAGTTTCTCTCCGTTTAATTTGATGTTAGCTGTCGGCTTGCTGTAAATAGCTTTTATTATATTTAGGAATGACCCTTGTATCCCTAATCTCTCCAAGACCTTTATCATAAAAGGGTGCTGAATTTTGTCAAATGCTTTTTCAGCATCTAATGAGATGACCATATGGTTTTTTTCCTTCAGTTTGTTTATATGATGGATTACATTAATAGATTTTCGTATGTTGAACCAGCCCTGCATCTCTGGGATGAAGCCTACTTGATCGTAATGGATAATTTTTCTAATGTGTTCTTGGATTCGGTTTGCCAGTATTTTATTGAGAATTTTTGCGTCCATGTTCATGAGTGAGATTGGCCTGTAATTCTCTTTCTTGGTTGAGTCTTTGTGTGGTTTAGGTATCAGGGTAACTGTAGCTTCATAGAAGGAATTTGGCAGTGACTCTTGTGTTTCTATATTATGAAATACCTTAAGGAGTATAGGTATTAGGTCTTCTTGGAAGTTCTGGTAGAATTCCGCATTGAAACCATCTGGTCCTGGGCTCTTTTTGGTAGGGAGGTTTCTGATAACAGTTTCTAATTCTTCGCGACTAACAGGACGATTTAGAGCATTTACCTGGTCCTGGTTTAACTTTGGTATATGGTATTTATCTAAAAAACTGTCCATTTCTTTTACATTTTCCAATTTTGTGGCATACAGGCTTTTGTAGTAAGATCTAATGATTTTCTGAATTTCCTCTGTGTCTGTGGTTATGTCCCCCTTTTCATTTCTGATCTTGTTAATTTGCGTGTTCTCCCTCTGCCGTTTGATTAGTTTGGCTAAGGGTTTGTCAATCTTGTTGATTTTCTCCAAGAACCAGCTTCTTGTTTCATTGATTCTTTGGATTGTTTTCTGTGTTTCTATTTTGTTGATTTCTGCCCTCAGTTTGATTATTTCCAGTCTTCTACTTCTCCTAGGTGAGTCTGCTTCTTTTTTTTCCAGAGCTTTCAGGTGTGCTGTTAAGTCACCAATGAGTGCTTTCTCCGTTTTCTTTAAGTGGGCACTTAGTGCTATGAACTTTCCTCTTAGCACTGCTTTCATTGTGTCCCATAGGTTTGAGTATGTTGTGTCTTTGTTTTCATTAAATTCAAGAAAGACTTTAATTTCTTTCTTTATTTCTTCCTTGACCCAGGTGTGGGTCAGTAGTTGACTGTTCAGTTTCCATGAGTTTGTGGGCCTTCTGGGGGTAGCATTGTTGTTGAATTCTAATTTTAATCCATGGTGATCCGATAAGACACAGGTGGTTACTAATATTTTTTTGTAACTGTGGAAGTTTGCTTTGTTGCCAAGTATATGGTCAATTTTCGAAAAGGTTCCATGAGCCGCAGAGAAGAAGGTATATTCTTTCCTATTTGGGTGGAATGTTCTATAGATGTCTGTTAAGTCCATTTGGTTCATTACCTCCATTAAGTCTTTCAATTCTCTGTTAGGTTTCTGTCTGATTGACCTGTCCATTGGTGAGAGAGGAGTGTTGAAGTCTCCAACTATTAGTGTGTGTGGTTTGATGGCTGCCTTGAGTTCTAGAAGTGTTTCTTTTACATAAGTGGGAGCTTTTATATTAGGGGCATAGATATTCAGGATTGAGACTTCATTCTGAAGGATTTTTCCTGTTATGAGTATAAAGTGTCCCTTTCCATCTCTTCTGATTGATTTTAGTTTGAAGTCAACTTTGTTGGAAATTAGTATGGCCACACCCGCTTGTTTCTTAGGGCCATTTGCTTGATAAACCTTTTCCCAACCCTTTACTCTGAGTAGGTGCCTGTCTTTGTGGTTGAGGTGTGTTTCTTGTAAACAGCAAAATGTTGGATTCTGTTTTCGTATCCAGTCTCTTAGCCTGTGCCTTTTTATAGGTGAATTGAGTCCATTGATATTAAGTGATATTAATGACCAGTGGTTGTTAACTTCAGGCATTTTTAGTAGTAGAGTTTGTGTGTTTCCCTTCTTCTAGTTGTGCTGGTGAAGGGTCGCTAGATGCCTGAGTTATTGTCGGCGTTGTTGGACTCCTTGGTTTGTGATTTTCCTTCTATTACTTTCTGCAAGGCTGGATTTGTGGCTGCGTATTGTTTAAATCTGTTTTTGTCCTGGAATATCTTGTTTTCTCCATCAATGGTGAATGCAAGCTTTGCTGGGTATAATAGTCTAGGCTTGCATCCATGTTCCCTAAGTGTCTGTAGCACATCTATCCAAGCTCTTCTGGCTTTCATGGTTTCCATTGAGAAATCAGGTGTAATTCTGATAGGTTTCCCTTTATATGTTACTTGACCTTTTTCCTTTGCAGCTCTTAATATCTGTTCTTTATTCTGTATGTTTTGTGTTTTGATTATTATATGGCGTGGGGATGCTTTCTTTTGATCCAGTCTATTTGGTGTTCTGTAGGCTTCTTGTACCTTCATAGGAACATCCTTCTTTAGGTTGGGGAAGTTTTCTTCTATAATTTTGTTGAATATGTTTTCTGGGCCTTTGAGTTGTAATTCTTCTCCTTCTTCTACCCCAATTATTCTTAGGTTTGGTCTTTTCATGGTGTCCCAGATTTCCTGAATGTTTTGTGTTAAGAATTTGTTAGATTTGTTTAGTTCTTTAATCTGTGAGTTTATTTCCTCTATAGTATCTTCAGAGTCCGAGATTCTTTCTTCCATCTCTTGTATTCGGTTGGAAATACTTGTCTCTGAAGTTTCTGTTCGTTTACTCAGAGTTTCCATTTCCAGTCGTCCCTCAGATTGTGTTTTCTTCAATACCTCCATTTCATTTATCAGGTCTTGTACTGTTTCCCTTACCTGTTTGATTGCTTTTTCTTGTTTTTCTTGTTTTTCTTGGGTATCTTTGAGAGATTTATTTATTTCGTCTACCTTTTTGTTTGTCATCTCCATTTCTTTATGGCAGTTTTTTACCTCCTGTTTAAGGTCCTCTATTATTTTTATAAAGTACTGTTTAATGTCGGTTTCTTCTATATCTTCTGGGGTAGGGTGTTCAATTCTTGTTGTTTCGGGATGTCTGGCTTGTGGTGATGTCATGTTGCCTTTCATGTTGTTGGAGGAGCTCCTGCATTGGCGCCTGCCCATCTCTTCCTTCAAAAGGAGCGCGGAGGTGTTTGGTGTCCCCAAAGAATGATGGATCCTCCTGCAGACTTGACCTCGGTCTGAAAATGGCGATCCTGCCTCCAGGAATCTCAGAATGAGCTCAGCCTGCTTTCTTATAGAACCCTAGACCACCAGCCCAGGAGCAGCCCTGCCCACAATAGGCTGGGCCCTCCCCATCAATCACTAACTAAGAAAATAGGTTCTCTCCTCTCAGATGACAGCGCTTTGTGTCAAACTGACATAAACCTAGCAGCACACGGATGGTTCTGTCTGAGCTCTAGCCACACAACTAACACCAAGCGCAAAGCACGCTGAGCGAGCCCCTTGAGGGATGGTAACCCCAACTTCCACCTGCTACTGCCCAAGACACCCCAACCATTTCCAGCCTACCCACAGACCCATTGGAGATATAAATGTATGTTTTCACCTAGCATATCTCAGAGTGGTTCATTCTACAGCAACAGGTAGCTAGGAGGACATCTAAGTCACTGAACCAAACTTGTACTGACCACCAAGACGTCTAATGTTCAAATGTTAAATTTAGTTAAGTCATCACAGATCGGGCCTTGCGTAACTTCCGAATGCTTGTATGACTGGTACAAAATCCAGTAGCTATCAAAACCTTTCAAGAATAGTAAATTAAAAGATAAAATTGGACAGAGATAAGAAAGAGTGAACTGTAGGGCCTGGTGTTTATAGGCTGGAAAGCTGGTAATCCATGTGCTCAACTATCACCTGGCTGCCATAGGATGTAGGATATATTCCAGCTTAGGTTACAGTTTTAGGGGAAATGGCAGAAAATAAGAATTCTTGCTTGAGCTGGCTCCTAAGAGGTTTTAGCAGAGATCAACAGGGAGAGAGTGAACTCAGAACTGAGCTAGCCAACTTGAAAGTGGGTAGGATAATGATGCTTTCTGAAAATGAGAACCCGGCCCCGGGCCTGGGATCTGACAAGGAGCCCTTAATGAAACTCGGGGCTGGCTAGGCCAGCACTGCTCCCTGAGCCGCTCTTGGGACCACTCACCCCTCAGTCCCAAACGTTAAGGGCTGTGCTATGTTCTGAGATTATATCCTCCCTTCTCTGTTGAAACTGGGGAGGGAGGAGAAATGATTGTAGTTGTAGGTGGTATTTGTCTTTTTGTGGTTTGGGGGGGTTTGTGTGTTTTGTTTTGTTTTGGTTTGGTTTTGAGTTAGGGTCTTACTATGTAGACCAGAGTTTGGCCTCAAACTCTGTAGACCTGCTGCCTCTGCTGCCTGCCCCCTGCCTTTACCCACTGTCCTTGCCTCTGCCCCTGCCCCACCCCTGGCCCCTGCCCACTGTCCTTGCCTCTGCCTCTGTCCCCTGCCTCTGCCCAGTGCCTCTGCCCATGCCCTTGACTCTGCCCCCTGCCCCTGCCTCTGTCCCCTCCCCCCTGTCCCTGCCTCTTCCTCTGCCCATGTCCTGCCTCTGCCCCCTGGCCCTGCCTCCTGAGTGCTGGGATTAAAGGTTATACTACCATACCCAACCTGCCTTTTAAAATATCTTTCTTAGCAAAATAAAATGTTACCAGCATACCTCAATTCCCCAATCTCATTTTGTGAACTCCCAAAGAGTAGACCCTTCGACCTCAGAGGAGTCGGAGAGCAGAAGGTGTCGGAAACCAGAGCACTTTCTGTCTCCAGCCCTTTAACTGATCCACCCAGGGCTCAGAGCATCACTGAGTCATTACGATGTTGTCCACAAATGAAGAAACAAAAGTTTATTTAGTACAAAATTTAAAAAGTAAAGAGCCCTATGGGCGTGGAGCGCTCTGCTTCAGGGCCGGGCTGGGGACCCCTGGAAGAAGTCATTGCACATGATGGTGACCAGTGCCAGAAACACAGCATACTCCTGGAAGTCCACCTGCTGGTCACTGTCCTCATCAAGGTCGCCCATCAGCTTCTTTAGTCCCTCCTCATCCACCTTCTCCTGAAAGAGGCAGGGAGTGGAGTTATCACCAAGCTCCTGCTCGACCCACAGCCAAAACCTCCCCTTTACATTAGTATCCAGCGTCCCCTCCCCACTGGGCAGCCAGGTGCACACTGGGCAGGAGACCCCATGAGGTACCAAGAAGGCCCAATGAGGAAGAACAGACAGACTATGATGTAAGAGTCTCCTGCATTGCTGGGCGGTGGTGGCGCACGCCTTTAATCCCAGCACTCCCTAGGCAGAGGCAGGTGGATCTCTGTGAGTTCGAGGCCATCCAGGTCTACAAGAGCTAGTTCCAGGACAGGCTCCAAAGCTACAGAGAAACCCTGTCTCAATCCAGCATGCTTGCTGGAGTGGGGGATGCTGGGTGCTGGGTGTTCCTCAGACTAGGTATGAACTCTAATCTCTGCTAGATCCCAGCTTCATCTTGATGATGAGAAAAATCAAAGCTTACTGCCCCCTACATCAGCTGGCTGAATTCAGAAAAGACAAACTTTTTTTTTTTGTTTTTTGTTTTTCAAGACAGGGTTTCTCTGCAGCTTTAGAGCCTGTCCTGGAGCTAGCTCTTGTAGACCAGGCTGGTCTCGAACTCACAGAGATCCGCCTGCCTCTGCCTCCCGAGTGCTGGGATTAAAGGCGTGTGCCACCACCGCCCGGCAAAGACAAACTTTTTAATACCAGCCAAAACAATAGGAGAGAATTAACCCGAAATGGAAAAAAAAAAGTAAGCCTTGCCTCATATTAAGGCCTGAGACCTGACTCTCTAGGATTATCCGTAAGTCTGTTCAAGACAAGAAGCAAATTGAGACCTAGCTGCACCTCGCTGCCAAATGCCCCAGGGTGCATGTCTTAGCTGGAATCCATTCTTTCTGTATGCTTTCTTGGCTGTCATACAAATGTGTAAAATAAAAGGAGAAACTAATGCCCTAGTAATACCCCTGTGTGACCTTGGGCCAGCCGCCTCCCATCTCTGAGTTCTGGACTATTCAACTAGCAAATAACAAGATTCTACCAATGGACTCTGAAGCCCCCCACAGCAGTGTGCTCAGGAATACTGAAGGGGCTAGCCCTTGATACGTCCATTCACACATAGACTAACTGCCACCCCAGGGACCAGGGAGTGGAAGCTGATGCGGAGATCCTCAGCCCCACCCTGGCACGAGCACCAGGATTTACCCTGTGTGTCCTCCTCCCGCTCCCTGCCTCCCCCCTAGGCTCCCCTCCTGGCCTGCCTCACTTACCCCCACAAAGCTGGGCAGTTCCTTATGCAAAAGCTCCTTCATCTCCCCCTTGCTGAGTTTGAACTTGTCACCCTCTTGACCGGAGTACTTGTGGAAGGTGGAGACCATCACAGCCAGAGCCTCTTCCAGTGGACTGGACATCTTGAGTCTAGAGACACAAAAGAATACCATCGAGGAACTTGGGGCCTCAAGTCCAGTCTACAAGGTCTGCTTCTGCTCTACTCCGCATACCCTCTCGGAATGGCAAGGCAATGCCTGCATCCTGCTCTGGAAGTGGTCTCCCTAAGGAGCAGGGTTCACACAGCCACTTCACACTGCTCTCAGATGTTAAACCTTTCCTGCGGTCTGGAGTCACCTAAAGCAGAACCTTGTATTCTAGGGACACACCTCTTCGGGGAGTCCTGTCTACTCGAGTGTCTACAGGAGGCAGAGAGGGGGATGGGAGGAGGCTGCAGGATGTCTAGAAGCTCAGTTTGACTCCTGTCTGTGCCAGGAATGTAGAGCATAAATGTGTCCATGGGCTCCGGGGATTGCTTGGCAGCAGCCATGGGAACAGTCCAAGAGTATGAGGCTCTATGCAAGGGTCAAAGCTTTCATAGACCCTAGTCTCCTGAAGTCAGAGTCTCTGCCATCTAAAGGGACGCTCCCTTAGGCAGGAATGCTTCCTCTCCTAGCGTGACAGGCTGAGCGCTGTGTAGCACATGCTGGTTCTTTGCAGACAGGTAGCAGGATGGAGACAACCGAACACCCTCCCCATCAAGAAGGATTCTGTTGGGGTTAAAACTAAAAAATATTAAATGCCCAGTGTCTTGGGATCGGGCTAGAAGCTGAAGAGATGAGGTCAGAGTTCAGAGGTCACTTTTTCCAAATTCCTCTAAGAATATTGGGTGGGTTCCAGGGTAAGCCAGAGGAGCCAATGCTGGAGGCAGGGAAAGTTCCCTGCCTCCGCAAGCCCCACCCTCACCCGCTTAGAACAGCACAGTAAGCAGCCTTGGGCAAGGCTCTGCTGCTACACGAGGCACGGGACCCAGGCGGGGCTAAGCACTGAGACCCTGTCTCTGGCTTCTTATTCCTAATGGATTCCAGTATTGACTGCTTTTGCGACATCTCACTGTGCAGCCCAGTCAGACCCTGACCTCATGACTCTCCTACCTCAGTCTCCTGAGTGGAGGATTTCAGATATGCTCCATGGCAGTTACATCCGCCTTCACCCCCACATATGCATGGCCTACTCCTAGGCCTAAACCCCAAAAATGAGGCCCTAGTCAGACATATCTAAACTAAGAAGCAGAGACCTCAGACCCAGAGATGAGAGAACAGGCCACAGGGTAACCTAAAGCCTCGCAGGGGATTCTGGGGAAGGTCCTTCCATCCAAAACTTCACAGAGGGTCTCTTCAAATGGGAAGTCCCACTAGGAAGCCAGAGAAAACCGCAAGAACAAGGATTGAGATAGTGGAACAAAGATCGAAACCCAGGTCCTGTGCAGGACAGAGGTACTCACCAGACCAGGAGGTGGAGAGACCCAGGAGGGAATACAGCGGCCAAGACACTCGGGGTAGGGATTTATATGCAAGCCCTACTGACCTCCAGTTTGTCATTTTTGGGAAACAGAACCTGTCCCAACCTGATCTTGATAAAACCTGGCCTCCTGCCACCCCACACACTTCCTCTTGGCCCATCCCTCTTAGACAGCACCGGCCTCAGCACCAGCTGGAGGAGCCTCCAGTTCCAGCTAAGGGCATCCCTGAGCTCATCTGGGCCTCAACATGGAAACATAGGGATTGTGAGGAAGGGGAGCCTGGTCAGGAATGAGGGGAGGCAGCTTTTGTTCTGGGGCCTAGAGACTCATTCCAAGCCTGGTTCTCATATTATGCCTGTGAGTCACAGTTTCCTCTTGTGTCAGAAGATGCGGGGACATAGGGTGGGTGGGAACTTCACAGCCTGTGCTCATGGATATGTGTGGTGTGTGGTGTGGCGTGTGTGTGTGTGTGTGTGTGTGTGTGTGTGTGTGTGTAAGAGAGATAGAAAGAGACAGAGAGAAGCTGTCCAGGCACCCTAGAAAGCTGGGGTTCAAAAGAGCAGCTGGAGACATCTAGAGGAGGATGTCAGGAGGTCTAAGAAATCTTTTGTTGTTTGCTTTGTTTTGTTTTAAAAGCCTGGCACCAGAATCCCTCTTAAAGAGCTAGTGAGGCGGCTGGGTTTGTTTAAACTACTTCAAAATGAGCAAGGGCTATGGTTCTGTACCAGACCCAGATGCAGTGAGCAGCAGTCTCTGTAGGATGCAAAAGAAAAAAAAAGGGAGACATGAACCTCCTCTTCTTCCTTCTACAGATAGGTGAATGGGTGGGCGTGATTCCTCTATCCAGAGCTGAAAACAGGGGCCTGGACCCAGCCATGGCCCTCACCACCCCCCAAGGTGTCTTCTCCATGGAGAAGGACACTGTGTCCTTCAACTGGGCCCAAGGGAGGGGTCTTCAGGAAAGAGCTGACCTCAAGACTGCCCCCCTTCTGCCCTTTATCCCATCCCCCCACTTGGGCACCGCCCTTCCTGTGGGCCCAGCTCTCTTCCCCCTGCAGACATCAGGCACCCTCTCTCTGCTCCCTCTGTGCTGGGTGACTCACATGGTTCCAGGCCCAGATGCCCAGGTGGTGACTCAGAGGCACACCCTGCTGCTCCCCAAGGCCAGAGCAGCAGCCGGAAACCCCAACCCACAAGTGCCAGCGTGGAGCCCCTCACCAGGCAGCACGGAGGGAGGATGGTGACACCACGGAAACCTGTGAGCGCGCAGAATCAGACCCCCAGGTCTCTGATTCGGAGTCACTATGGCAACCAGCTGCAGAGCACAGATAAAGTGGGTCGTGGCTCCTTAGTGTCCTCTTCTCTGTCTTTGCAAAGGCACCCAGTGTCCCCCCACCTCCCCAAGGCACCTGAGTGTCCCCCTCCTCCACTCCTCATGATGCTTCCCTTCCCTTCACAATCTACTTTAGGTAGCGGTAAAAACTTTCCACCCTGGGGAGGAGCCCACGGGGAACAAAGTCCTGCCACTCACAGTGACTTTACTTTATTCACATTAAATCCCTCTCCACTCAGAAACTACATGGTGTCTCTTCCGTAAAGTGCACAGTGAAGCACCCTGCGTGCTAAGTGCACAGGGAAACACCCTACGCGCTAACACCCACTGCTTTCCAGCCTCCCTGACAGTCCTCGCTGTCTGAACAAGTGTACAAACACGTGGTGAAACCAAGGCCCTTGGCTTCGCTGATGGCCCTGCTCAGAATCTGCCCACACTCCCGCGTGTGTCTCCTTCTCCTGAGATCCCATCTACCCTTTGAAGGCCACTTGAAAGGGCTCCTCTCACAGAGCTAGACTCCATTGCTACCTGTCCTGGCACATACGCTGCACTCCCAGTGCCCTCCCTCTGTCCTGAGCGTCTTCTTATTTACACAGATCCACTGTGCACTCGCGTTCTCTCACCCTGGCCTTGTGGTGAGCTCACTGATGAATACTGGGTCCTATTCATTTCTGCATGAGCACAGAATCTCGCCCACACCAGGTGCCTCCCAGCGTTTATGGCTGCTGACTGGCAACAGAGGTCACTGGGGCTAGTGGGTAGGTAGGAGCCAGGGGACTCTCTTTGCTGCCTGCCTGGAAGCACACCACTGAACACGCCAGTAAATAATACCGTCTCCTCTGAGTCCCAGGAGCAGCAATGAGACAGAGTTGGAAAACAGAGCCTCTGAGAGCTACAAATCCCTGAGGAGTGACCACAGGAAACATCCTGCCACAGGCACCCAGAAAAGGACCCAAGTCCCCAGAGGACAGGGATGGAGGCTGACAAAGAGGGCAGAGAAACAGTCAGGTGGAAGAGTCAAGGAAAAAAGAGATTGGGGGAATGGATCCATGAGAACATAATAGTGACAGAGGAACCGGGAGACGGGACAAGATGAAAGAGGGGGCTGTCCACAGTCAGGCGTCTCATCTCAGACATGGAGACATTTGTGCCCCATCCAATGGCTATGCTCCTGAAACTTCCAAAAGCAAACCGACTTGCCTCTGATTTTCTGTGTGACCTTGAGCATCTGCATTTAGAAGGTCAGGACAGATAACACACACCATGTGGATGAGCCCACCCCACCCCAGCTCTCCTCGCCGCCCCCCCACCCCAATCTGTTCTGACATTCTCCAGCAGAGAATCCAGGACAGAAGCAGGCGGTGGGGCATCCCAGGCACTGACTGCCCACATCCAGGCCCAGCTGGGCCCTCACATTCCATCCACCCCCTCCCAAGCTCTGAGTGCCAGCCGTGGCCGGCTCCGGTTTTGCCTGTCCCTTTTCTGCCTTCTAGTGGTGGAGATTTATCATTGCAATGTAGCTCAGGTCCACCAGCAAGCTGTTCCCAAGCCCCGAGCGAGCGTGATTCACCAAGGAGGCGGCAGCGGTGATTCATCTCCAAGGAGCCTTCCCACGCCCACACCTGCTTCACATAGAAGGGGTTTCCTGGACAGCCCCTGCTGAGAAGCCTAGGTGGAAGCCCGAAACCGGGAACCTGTTTCAAATGCCTGGGGTAGGATTATGGGCTGTAGGAGGTGTCAGAAATGAGAATCTGAACATTGCCCAAGTTGTCTCTCACCGCTTTTGGGGGGCAGCTCAATGAAAAGAGAAATGACCTCACTATCAGCTTCCCAGGTATAAGTCTGGGTGCTGTCCCTGACTCACTCTGCAATGTTAGGTAAGTGGTACCACACCTCAGAGTCTAAACCTTTTTGCCACGAGGATCACTTTTAGTATCCCCTGCACTCTAAAATCAGCTTTTAAGTTCTTTTTCTTATCAAATTGAGTGAAGTCATTCACGATCTGTTCTATAAATCTTAGTCGTGGCTCTCGCCTTGCAGCATGGTCATTACAGGAGAAGCCACACCTTACATTCTTAATTGCTGTTCCTAAGAAGTGTGTGCATTCCTGTGGCTGCGGAGGACCTATTGTGTGCCAAGTACTCCATAGATTAACCCACCTAGATCATAAGACAATCCCAGGAAAGTGGACCATCTCACCCTACTTTGTAGAAATGAGAATTGGGGCTCCAGGACATGTTCCCACCCAACAAATAAGGGAGGAAAGAAAACTTAAAGACGGGTGATTTTGCAGTGTTAAATGTCTGTGTGCTCCAGGCACCAGTGTTGACAGGAAGTCTTAAGGATAGTTGCTGCTCCATCTGTCCAGCAAGTTAGCCTCAAGTCTCGTCCACACTGGGGTCTGTAACATCCGATTCTGTGTTACCCCCTTGGTACAGTTCGCGCTGCACAAGGATTTCCACCCAGACAGGTGGGAAATTACCACACCAACAATGGAGTCGACAATGCCCTACAGCTAATCACCAGGCGGGGCAGAGGGAGCACAGGAACAAACAGGATGCTTAGTTAGCTGACCAGAAACTGTCCTCAAGATGAACCCCAGGAACAAGGGTAGACCCGGGCCCTACAGGGGTCCAGGAGCCCGTCTTCTCAGCGTCTCCACTTCTAGCACCTTTTCCTGTTGACTTCAAATATACTGTGGCCCAAATTTGAAATAAACTAAAAAGCAACCTTTGTGAGCACCCCCACCTTCCAGTAAAGACTGGGTCTTATTCATTTCTGCGCATACTGGATCTCGCCCACATCAGGTGCTGCTGAGCGACACCAGAGTGGGGGCGGGCGCACTAGGGACGGGAGCCCTCCCTCTCCTTGCTGCCTGAAAGCCCACCAGTCATTACACTAGCAAATAACATTTCCTCTGTGTCCCAGGAGCGGCAGTGAGACAGGGTTGGAAAACAGAGCCTCGGAGAGCTACAAATCCCCAGGGAATGACCACAGGAAACATCCTACCATGGAGACCAGAGAAGGGGAACTGTGCAGAATCTCCAAAGGGCAAGGATGGAGCCTGGAGGCAGACAGATGGAAGAACCAGGCTTCCCGTGCGCCACAAAGAGCACTGCCATCCACCCAGTGCCCCAAACCAGGCTCCACTTCCCTTGGCTGCAAACCAGATGTCTGGTCAGTCTGCTTATTTCTAAGAATGCCTGGTCCCCTTCCACACTGCTTTAGGCCTCATTCACATCATCTGGTCCTGCCGCAGGTGCTCCCCCACCCCTGCTCCCGGGCCTCACTCCAACCCTCCTCAGCTCTGCTTCCAGGGTAACTCTTGAAAAGTTCAAATCTCTCCAGATTAGAGCATTCGGCGAATTCTCACCGCTTTTCGGATACCAAGGCATGCCATGCTATCCTTGGCACGCTGACTTTGCTGTGGTATATCATACTTTCTCATGCCGCCAAACCTGTGCCCATGCCCTGTACTCTTGTGGAAAGCCTTCCTGAATGGAGCCACCCACAAGACTCTTTGATTTCTTTTCTTTTCTCTTTTTTTTTTGGGGGGGGAGAGGGGTTTTATTTATTATTTTGTGTGTATGAGTGTTTATCTGAATGTATGTCTGTGTGCTACATTCATATGGTGCCCAAGGAAACCAGAAAATGGTGCCAGATACCCAGGGACTGGGGTTACAAACTCTTGTGAGCCATCAAACCTGGGTCCTCTGGAAGAGCAGCCATATGCTCTCAAGCCACAAAGCCATCCCTCCAGCCCCATCACAAGCCTCTTAATCACCCTTCCAGCTCAGCTCAAAGGTTATTTCCTCCAGGTACGTCCCCAAATCTATTTCCTGGGTCTCGTGCGTGCGTGCGTGAGCACGCTCACTCTCTCACTCTATGCTGTCCCTCTGCCTCTGCACGAAGTCCTCCCATGCTTAGTACCTAGCACAAAGTAAGTGTTTGATGGATGGTGGGTGGAGGCTCAAGCGCTGTCTCTCACTGCCAGAATCTTCTCCCCTCCCTGTATTATCCCACCTCCAGATACACACAGCCCCTGACCCTTCCGAAAACCGCCTCGTTTGCATTCTACGGAATCAGCTCTCTGCAGCGCTAGCAGAAGCTCCTGTCTGGCTAGCGATGGAGAGGGAGCAGCTTAAAGCCCCCTTTTTGGAAGACGACTCACCCCACTGCCCTCTCCACCTGCATGAGAAGACTCTGTTCTCCCCTCACCACTGATGCTGCTCCCTCCCATCCAAGCTAACCGCATGAGAAGGGCACCCTTCTGTGTTCCCTTCCTCCACTAAGGGCCCACCACCCCCATGGGTCCTGTTGCTGGGCAGCTTCTGTCCATGGTGAGGTGTGGAGAAGGACCATGCTGGGTGACTTTCCTGTGGAGACAAATGTCTGTAGTGAACTGATGAGTTTGTTGGGATTCCTTGCTGGAGCTTGGATGACTCGAAGACAGCTGCATTACCAACCCGCCCTCCCCCCCCCCCCCGCACCCAGGGCATCGATAACAATTAGTTACCTTGCACTGCCTGCAGACAGCTCAGCAAATCAAAAAGTCTCCTCTCCCCAGAAGTCCTCTCTGCTTCTATCCATTCTGGGAGACACCTCTGAATCCTGTTTTAGGAGCTTCCTGAGATAGGGAAGTTTTGTTTACTGCCTGAGCTTTAGAGGGATGTTTAAATCCTGAAGAAATGGTTGCACACCTGTCCATGATATATATAATGACCTTTGGGGCTGGAAAGATGGCTCAGCAGTTGAGAGCACTGGGTGTTCTTCCAGAGACAACAGGGTTCTAGAACCCACGGGACAGCTTTAATTCCAATTCCAGGGGATCTAGTGCCCTCTTCTGGCCTCCTCGAGCACTGCATGCTCACAATACAGAGACATACATACAAGCAAAACACCCATAAACCTAAAGTAACACAAAGATCTTATTGGTCTAGTCACTTTTCCCATCACCAGGATAAAAACACATAAAGGAAGAAACTCAAGAGAGGAAGAGTGTGTTTGACTCACTACTCGAGATAGCACAGCTCACCATGATGAGGAAGCTGGGAAGCGTGAGCAGCTCCATGTGGGGGTAGAAGGACCCTTGGGCACATCATGTCATCAGTCAGAAAGCAAAGAAGTCAACCAGACGCTGGGCAAGGCTGCAACTCTTTAAGCCCTGCCTCCCAGTGACCCACTTCCTCTTGCTAAGTCACACCTTCTAAAGATTTCTTAATTTCCTGAAACAGCACTACCTGCTGTGGACCAAGTTTGTAAACACATGAGCCCGTGGAGCACAGTTCCCATCCAAACCATAACATCCTGTGCCTAGCTGGATGGCCTTACGGTTGTCCCATAACACAGGACGTATGCACGTATTCAGGACAACTTTAAAAGCCCCCGGGGTTGCTGGGGGATGGCTCAGTCCAGAAAGTAACTGCTGCTCAAACAATATGAACCTGAGTTTGAATGGTCAGAAATCATATAAATAGTTGGGCATGGCAACACATACGTGTAACCCTGGTGCTGTGAGGCAGGAGACGGGAGGATTGTCATGGCTTGTTGGTCAGCTAGTGCAGCCAATTGATGAGCTCTAGGTGTAGTGAGGGACCCTGCCTCAGACAGTAAGTTAGACAGGGATTAAAGAAAACATTCCTACTTAGCCTCTGGCTTCATATGGATGCACACACACACACACACACACTCATATTAAATATATACACATATTATATATTATATTAGTTTATATAATATATTAAATGCATGCTATATATATATATATGCATCAGAAGAAATAAAAAGTAAATAAGGACCAAAAAGTCCCTGTGCACTTAGAGTTCCAACACTGTTCAGAAGTCCAAAGTCTCTTCTGAGACTCAAAACAAACCCTTAACTAAGAGCCCATGGAAAAGCAAATAATCAAGTTACATACTTCCAGTGTACAATGATACAAACATATCCATTCTAAAACAAAGGAATGGAAAAATATCAAAAGAATAGCAGACTAAAGAAAGACCAGAATTCAAACAGAACCCAAAGTTTATCTGCAAAACCCCTATCTGCCCTTCCTGCAGCTTCACCTTGACTCATGGTCCTGTGCACATCAAACTGTTCACCTTCCCCACTTTTCCTCTCCACTATCTGCTCAGAATTCTGACTGGAAACCTAGCTAAAGGCAGTGATCAATAATCCCGTGACAACCAGAGTGCTCTGCAACAGCTCCACGCCCAGCATCTGGGCCGAGACAGCATCTTCCGGGCTCCATCACGTCTGTACAGTCCTGTCCCTCCAGCCCTGCATCCTGTAGCATGTGTGCTCTCTCTTGGCCTGGGCCTTTTCAGTGCCTGCTTAAAAGTCCAAATTTCTGCTATCTTCTGCATCCTGGGATCTCTCTTGAAACTTCATGCACAGCGCCCTCACGCAAAAACTCCCTGCAGAGAATGTAGCATTGCTACATATTGCCAGACCTCAGCAACTCTGGGTAACCTTGGTGTAAACTTCCATCAGCCCATGAGTCTGGAGTTTTGTTTGCCTGCCAAACCAGTACTACATGGAAAATAACATCACGTTCTTACTGCCAACTTGAAATGTAGCCTGACCCACTTGGACTGTGGCCGCAGTATCCAAGGGCCTATGTGACTTCATCCGGGGAAGTTTCCCTAGGCAGCTATTTTCAAGCAACCCCCAGGTGGAGGCACTCTCCTTTGCAGCTTTCAAATTAGGGCTTTCAGCTACGTTTTCAGCTTTATGCCCTGAGGCCTTCAGTGGGTAAGATCTCGCCTTTCGTGCGCCATTCCCACCGTCCCAAAGCAAGCTGCACAGTCAGTCCTTAGTTGTGCTCCTTGCAGCTGTTGTGTGTCCTTGTAGCTGTTGTGTGTCCTTGCAGCTGTTGCTGCTTTCTCTGTAAAACCCCTATCTGCCCTTCCTGCAGCTTCACCTTGACTCATGGTCTTGTGCACATCAAACTGTTCACCTTCCCCATTTCTTTCTCTCCACTATCTGCTCAGAATTCTCACCAGAACCCTAGCTAAATCACGTGGCAACCTGAACTCTGTGCTGTCTGGCAATGTTCTCCACAGAACAAATCAGTCCATTGCTTCTGAACGCAACAGCACTCAAATTGTTTCTTTATCTGGATGTAACATAAATGGCGTCTAGCTCAGTGTCTGTTACAGTCCTGCTTTATTTTTAGGTGTATTTGGTTTTGTTTGTTTTCCTTGCTTTCCATTGTTCTCTTTTGTCTCTTTTTTGACATTTCATTGAGTAGTTCAAGCTGGCCAACTTGCTATGTAGCCAAGGATGACATTGAACTCCCAACCCTGGTGCCCCCACTTTCCAAGAACTTGGCTCACAGGCATACACTGCCACTCCCAGCCAGTTCTTCGCCTCTGCATCCTCATGAATCCAAACCGTGTCCATCTTTCTAGCAATAGTATGGTCTCCTGAACACTTATCAGAATGGCCCAGGAAGCTCTGACTACTGTGTTAGGGCCTCTCTAGCCCACAATTCTAAATTCCTCCACATTCCTCCCAAAGACCAAAAAAACAATAGGATCAATTTTTTTGGTTTTGTTTTGCTTTGTTTTGCTTCTGTTTTTTGAGATAGGATTTCTCTGTATAACAGTCCTGGCTGTTCTGAAACTCACTCTGTAGACCGGGCTGGCCTCAAACTCAGAAGTCTACCTGCCTCTGCCTCCCAAGTGCCATGGTCAGTTCTATGACAGCAACAGCTTTCTGTATTAGTTAGTTCTTCATCACTTTAACCGGCTCTTGACAGCTTCTAGAAGAAAGGATTTATTTGAGTTCATGGTTTATCTGGTGATAATCCATCGTAGAGGAGGGTGTGACTGTGGGTGGCTTCATGGATGTAGGAGATGAGGCAGTTGCTTGCTCCAGGGTGCCTTCCAGGAAGCAGAGCATCCATGATGTGCCTGAGGAGGCTGTGAGGCCTACTCCTATACCTCAAGTCTGTAAATAGGCCCCAAGTCCAAGGGTCTCTCAATCTCTCAAGATGAGTCATCACCTGGGAACCAACTATTCAGAGCATGTAGGAGAGAATTACCACTCAAACTACAACACGGCCTCAGCTCCTGACTACATCATCTAGTCAATGGCTGTGAGTGGGAGCCCTGCTTGAGTCCTCCTCAGAGCTTCAAAAGGAAGAAGATGGGAATAACTAGCACCCTCCAAACCCCAAACTCTTCACCTTCTCAGCCTCTCTGTGGCCATTTACAACCATTCGCTAGAGTCATTTTTCAGGGGGTGTGGTCAGGAAATAAAAACTCTCTTGTTTCCCCAGCCTCTGTCCACCAAAACCGCCATTGCATCCTAGTGAGAGCCCGTGAGAAGGAACACAATGGAATGGAACGTGTAGAAGTCCCTAGAGTATGCTTCCATCAGATGGGCTTAGAAATTCTGAGCCCTTTCCCTGCCCTTAACCCTACACGTCTCTTCATCGACAACCTTTTCAATAAACAAGATAAAAGATAATTAAAGAAGCAAATAGCCTTGAAAATATAAAAGGAGAATAAGGTAGCTGTGGTTCAGTGGTAGAGCAGTCTCCTGGAGAGAGCAAGGACCTAGGTTCCATTCCCAAAAAGGGAGAAAGACTGTGAAACAGGCACCAATAACCAACACCTTCTTTTGATAGTCAATGAACAAATTCTAAATACTTAATGGATAACCTTTGTGAAGAAGCTCAGAAGGCTGGTGTCAAGTGCTTGCCTTAACCTGGACAGCAGAAACGGGCAGATTCAGGATATAAAATTATGGGAAAGTGGGGTTAGTCAGAAAGCTTAGCAGGTAAAGGTGCTTGCTGCCAACCTGAGCCCCACACGGTGGAGAGAGAAGGGATTCCCACAGCTGTCCTCTGACACCCGCATGGCCATGTGGGTGTCTACACATAGATAGGTAAATATGAACAATCTAAAGGAAGAGAGACTTCCTTAGCCACAAGGTTAATAAGTAACAGTGAGGGGACAGGGAGGCTCCAGGGACGCAGCTTTCCCTAGGACAGTCACGGGCTGGGAATAACCTTAGAAAACTGTTTCTGAGGTTGAAGAAGCATTGCTGTCCTACTTCACAATTTGGTTGACTATTTTGTTCTATTCTGAATTTTTGTTCTCTCTCTCTCTCTTCCTTGTTAACAGGGCGTCACTATGCAACTTAGGGTAACCTCCAACACAAGTTCCTCTGTCTCAGACTCCCAAGTGAAGGGGTTGCCAGCAGCTGTCACTAAACAACTTAAAAACCATCATTTGTGTTCAGATCCAGTCAATCAGGGGTGAAGGACATCTAGAAGTGCGATGCTCCTCAGAGTACTGGACTTCCATAGTCCACTGTCACTGCAATCCGTGTCAGAGACGCCATCTGAAAATACAACACATCTAAAACAAAAACAGAAACTCACTTTTCCCTGGCAACAGCTCTTCTTCTCCTTACATTGCTAAGGAACACAGCCTGCAAGGAAGTGAGCTTAGAGGCTGCTGTGACATTTGAGGGACTCCAACTCCTGATGAACCATCCGAAGAACTTTCAGAGCACTGGGTTTTCTTACGGGCTAACTGGAAAATTTGCAGAGCAATTGTGATTGGGCGATGTGAGTATACAAACCAGATTGGGGAGGGGACATCAGGGTCACCGGGCGCTGGTTTAAAATATTAATCCATCTCTCGCAATGAGACTTTTAAGAGGATTTCCTAATACTAGTTGGGAAAAGAGCATGTTCAATGTACTTCTTCTAAAAGGCCCTCCAGAAAAAAAAAGTAGACTTATTTTCTAATATTAATGAATCAATATATATTAAATACCTGCCTCTATTAGAATCTTCAAATAATACAAAACAGCAAACGCTTTTATAACATAAAACATTTTCTAAACATCATCCTCTCTTCCTCCCCATGCCCCAGTGTTAGAGATAGAACCCAGGACTTGCACATTCTAGGCGAGGGCCCTACCACTGACCTACAATTTACCTACAAATACGAATGACTAGCGTGGGAGTAATCTTTTTGTACACTGTGAAGCTGTGTCTCTGCCAAGGCACCTTCTGATTGGTTTAATAAAGAGCTGAGCAGCTAATAGCTAGGCAGAAGAAGCTAGGTGGGAATTCCAGGGAGAGAAGAGGAACTCTGGGAGCAAGAGAGGTGGGGCTAGCCAGTGAGTTGGACATACAGTACTGCGTGAAGGTAAAGAGCCAAGCAACAGAATGCAGATTAATATAAACAAGTTAACTTAAGGTATAAGAGCTCGTTGGGAACAAGCCTAAGCTAAGGTCAAGGTTTAATAATTAATAACAAGTCTCCATGTCATTATTTGGGGGCTGGTGGTCCAAAGAAAGGGCAATAACAGCTGACCTACATCGTTGCCAAATAGTATAAATGTGTTTGAATGTCAGAGTTTCAAAATTTGCAATACATTTTAGTTCTACATAGCAAATTAAATAATCTGCGTGATTATTTTATAACAGTTACCATCAAAATACTAGAAGAGCCTGCTTCCTCCACAGCTGTGCCTCTGAATGTGCTGTTTGGTGTGTAATGGTAAGATAGACTGCATTAGTAATCTGGGTGGCATATCTTCCTTCCTTTCTTTCTGTATTTGTTTGGTTTTGTGGTTTAGGGCATGGAACCCAGGGTTTCACACATGATAGCTCTACCATGGAGCTACACACCAGCCTATATTTTTCTTTAAGAATTAAATTGGTCACTTAGTATATGAGCTGCATTAATCTCCCTACTCACATTTATGCAGTTCTAGAACTATGCATTTTATAAATTCTTTTCCCAAAGAATTCCAGTCCATCTCCTTTTTGTTTTATTTTCTTTTAGAGCCTGTTTATTCTTGAGTAATATCTGTGATTATGCATCCACTCGCCACCGCTTGTGGTCCATAGCTGTGCTCATACCTCAGAGTGTCCTCTCAGTTTGCAATGGCAAGAAAGACTCCAATATTAATCTGGGTGGAGCCACTAAAATACGCTTCCTTTCAGCTCGGATCAGGGTGCCACACCACGAGCTAGAGAACATTCTTTCGGTGGTTTCCCATGTCATAGATCAGTCAACCCGGGCACACACGAGAGGATGGTTTATTACATTCCGTGTCACAAAGGGAACATTTTATACTTCAAACTGAAACCAGTTAGACGTCTGTATCCGGCTGCTGTTTTAACTCCCTGCCTGTGAGGAGGTCCCTATCTGCACCATCGCCCCTCCACACTACAGCTCTCAGGGCTGGAGGCAGCCTTCCACCTCCCACAGGTCCTTACTCAGGTACCGAGGCCCCGCAGTTTCAGAGTTGGGACCCCTGGTGCCTGAAGATCTCAGGACATCTGCGCCCTGGCCGTCAGCTCCTCGTGGCCTCCCCTAGCCAGAGACCGTCAGCTCCTCGTGGCCTCCCCTAGCCAGAGACCGTCAGCTCCTCGTGGCCTCCCCTAGCCAGAGACCGTCAGCTCCTCGTGGCCTCCCCTAGCCAGAGGCTGGCTGCTGTCCTAGCAAACACACAAGCCTCGGTGTCAGGCAGCCCTGAGGCTGAAGCCGGGCTCCCGTTGCCAGAAGAGAGGGCCAACCACAGTGTAACTCGGGACAGTGTTGCTTGGTGATACCAATGCTGAGCGGAATCCACGTACATGAGCGTGATTAGCATTCCTCTCAGAAGTGTCCACCACAAGAGCCACGTCCTAGTGTGTTCGATGAACTCAGGGAAGTTCCTCATTCCAGAATGGGACAATAACCAGTTTCGGGAGCAGAGACAGGTGACACAAGGAAGCAGTATTTTTAAAACGCAGGGCATTACTCACGAGGAAGTGGTTTCAGAGATCAGTTATGGTAAAAGACTTAAGACTTTGGGATCTGGACTTGAATCTCAACCCAATGATTAGCATTAATTCTATTAATTATGACCTTTCAGAGGCTGAAGAGATCGCTCAAAGGTTGAGAGTTTGTGCTGCTCTTGCACAAGAGGACTAGCGTTCAGGTCCCAGCACCAACACCAGGTGGCTCACAACTGCTTAGAACCCCAGATCCAGGGCACCCAAAGTCTCTTCTGGCAGGTGCTCACGCGCGTGCACACACTCAAACATACAGAGATAAAGTGCGTGTACACACGCAAACATACAGAGATAAAAACATTTATTTTTTTTCTTTATCTTATTGCGAAATCAATCATCCAACCACAAATCCCAAAGGAATCCTTCCTCCTGTAAGTCACGACTTTCAGGCTTTTTCTCGCTGCTATTACATTCAGCACTTCAGATAAGAGACAAGCTCACCTCAAGCTCACGGGATCACGAAAGGTGTGTTGACAAAGCTCCTTTGGTAACCTGCTTGCCTAGCATTCAAGAATTCCTGGATTTAACCTCCAACACCCCATAAATTGGTGTACCCAGGGGAAGTGGAGGCAGGAGGATCGAGACTTCAAAATAATCCTCAACTACATAGTTCGAGTCAGTCTGGGATACATAAGCCCCTATCTCAAATGAATAAACCTGTTCTCACGGACTGTTGGAGTAATTCGCAGGATCAGTGATCCAGCCTCAGAGCCCACAAGGAATTAAATATCATCCATCGATCCGCTGGCCACATGTTCTTCCAGCCTTGTAAACCCAGGATCTGCTTATTAATGCAGGAGAAAGCCCTGATTGGGCCCTGCTTGGTTCAGCTATTCTGCCATTGCCCAATCCCTGTAGCCAGAGAGACAAAGGGTAAGGTCAGACTCTGGGTCCCTTACTAAAGAAAGAAAGCAAGTGTCACCGTAGCCACACTGTGTGTGCTCTTGCACAGTAGGTCCCTGCAATCACCACTCTACTCCTCTGTGCAGAGTCCTATCCCATCCCACAGATGAAATGAGCAGACACATGTGATCTTCACACGAACTCAATGCGCATTAGTAGAAGCATCTCTGTGGTACTCGTGGAACATACACACGAACTCAAGCATGTTATTAAAAAGCAGTTTTGTGATACACATGGGATATACACATGAACTCAATGCATGTTATTAGAAGCAGCACCGTGATATGCACGGGATATACACATGAACTCACACATGGTATTAGAAGCAGCCGTGGAAAGAAAAAACCAGGGTTGCAGAGATGGCTCCGTGGTTAAGAACACTGGCTGTTCTTGCAAAGGACCTGGTTTCAATTTCCAGCACCCACATGGTGGTTCGCAACTGACTATCTCAAATTCTAAGGGCTGTACTGCCCGCCCTTCACTGACCTCCATGGGCACCGGACACATGGGTACATACAGGCAAAGTAAAGCACTAGTGCACATAAAAACTTAAGAAATAAATAAAAGAAAATAAAAAAGAAATATTCCCTACCAGGAGAGACAATCAATCCCTTTGTCAGGCTTACTTACATGGCCGGAGTCTATTAGTGTAGACCTGCAATCCCAGGACTTGAGCTAGGAGGATCAGAAGGTTGCTTCAAGGCTAGCCTCGACTACATAGCAAGTTCAAAACTAGCCTGGGTTATATGAAATTAAGGATCTGTCTCGGAAAGAAAAGGGGGGAGGGGAGGGAGAGAGAAATCTTATTCACGTCCAGTTATTTTCCTGGAATACGGGAATAGGGAACTGACCTCACTGTCACAGAACCAGTCTCTTGGGACAGGACCATTCCTTAATGAAATGATGAAGGGCAACCTGAACCTGCCCAGCTTTAAAACACAGAAGTCTTTCCTTCAGTCAAGGAAAGACGGCAAGCAGCAGGCAGGCAAGAAGAACTAAAAGTTCTGAGTACCACTCACATGTTATCTAAGTCCTAGACTTTCAAACCGTGAGTTACAACCCTATGTGGGTCACAACTGGAGTGTGTGTGTGTGTGTGTGTGTGTGTGTGTGTGTGTGTGTGTGTGTGTGTGTTTACAGGGGGTTGTCACGAAAACTTTCGCAACAGTAAAAGACTTCAGAACAAGCAAACAATGATTGATTCAAAAGCTAACACACATGAACCAGAGTTTGGGGTCACACAGCTTCACTGCAGCCTTAGGGGTTACGAGCACAGACAAACAAACAAGCCCTTTGCTCTATGGGACCCATCATCCCTCACAGCACGATGAACGCTGTGAGAGCAGGTTCTGTGCAAGGGCCCTCAGAAACCTTGCCTCAGAGGAAACGTGGATTCCCTGAAACTGGAGTCACATGGGTGCTGGGAACTGGCCCTCAGTCCTCTGGAAGGGCAGGCAATGCTCTTTTACCTACTAAACCATCCCTCCAGCCTGGAAAACATCATTCTTCAGCAATTAGTAACAAACTAGTGTATTTTTGGAATGTATTATGTTTAGATGTTTGATTTTAAGAGTTGCTGCTTGAGACTGTGCGTGATGGTGGCATACCCCTTTAATCCCAGCCCTCAGGAGGCAGAGGCAGACTAATCTCTGAGTTCAAGGCCAGCTTGGTCTGCAGATTGAGGTCCAGGACAGCCAGGACTATATACAGTCTCAAACAAAAAATTAAAAAATAAAAGTCAATTTTAAAAGTGGTGGTTTGAGGACCCTGGGGTGTAGTTTAGTTGGTAAAGTTCACCTGTTTCCCACGCGCAGTCTTGGTTTTAGATCCTGACGCTGCATAAGCCGGGTGCGGTGGAGCAAGCAGGAGGCTCAGCTCAAGGCTGCACTGTAAATTCAAGGCCAGTCCAGCGTATGTGAGAGCCTGTCTCAAAAGGGGGTGAGGGGGGCAGGAGAAGGTAGAGGAGATGGCTCACCAGGTAAAGGCTCTCGCTGTTGTATATTTTAAAAAAGGTTTTATGGTAATTATGGGAGTTGGTGGCACATACCTGTAAGGCAGGTGGATCTCTGTGACTTCAGCCTGGTCTATATGGGGAGTTCCAGGTTAGCCGGAGCTACATAGAAAATCCTGTCTGGGGGAGGGTGAAGCCTATGGAAACCCACTGCCTTGTAGGCTACTTTTTTAAAAATTTTGAATACAAGCTTTAAGTTTGAACACAGGTACCCTCCATGAGTGGACAGTGTGCTCCTAGAAGACGTGAGTTACTAACTGAAAATCTCAGTGTCACGTATAGGCTAGGCCCCTATAGTTGTTGGTCTGGAAAGCTTCAGAGCCCCCTAAAAGAATACAGGGTATCACCATCACTCTTGTTTGCCTACCTCAGCTGGGTGGTAAGATGCTATTGCTGAAGACACCACACACTTCTGTTCAAACCTGGAGAAATCAAGATAGAACTGATCTAGATGCTTCCTCCCTCCTAGCTAGCTTTCAGGATGACAGAAGGTGCCATACAGGCCACTGGAGAAGAAACGATAGCAATGATCCTACCCAGCAGGGGATCATGCATGCTAGGATAATTAACTGCCTAGCAAGATACCATAGTGGCATGACAGTTATTGGAGTAACCAGTCACTTGCTGGGTGGGCTGGAGGCTGGTCCACAGCAGGAAACTTATGTCTGGTACTATATACCTAGTCAAAAACCTCTGTCTAGGAAACTTATAGGCCCTGTGGTGGGGGTGGGAGAGACCGACTACGTTTTCCTGCTAAATTGACGTGCCAGACTGCCTTCAAAATACTTATATTCATAACCATAGACTAGTGCTGCTCTCAGCCTTGCTCAGAGACTTCATTTTCCAGGGGGCAGCACACTCATAACTGGTGAAAGAGCTGACAATAAAAGGTTTTTCAGCCGGGCGGTGGTGGCGCACACCTTTAATCCCAGCATTCGGGAGGCAGAGGCAGGCGGATCTCTGAGTTCAAGGCCAGCCTGGTCTACAAGAGCTAGTTCCAGGACAGGCTCTAGAAATTACAGGGAAACCCTATCTCGAAAAAAACAAAAAAAAAAAAAGGTTTTTCAGTGCCCCTCCCTAAAGGGGACATTTACATCAAATCACAACCCTTCCCCTCCCTTCACCAAGGCTCTGAGAGCATAAAGGAAGGGGATGTGGGCTGCAAAGGCAGGAAGACAGGCAGAGATCCTGTGCAGTGACGCCATGCAGAGATGCTGTGCAGAGATGCGGTGCAATGATGATGCTGTGCAGAGAGGCTGTGCAGAGAGGCTGTGTAGAGATGCAGTGAGGCTATGCAGTGATGTTGTGCAGAGATGCTGTGCAGTGAGGCTGTGCAGTGAGGCTGTGCAGAGAGGATGTGCAATGAGGCTGTGCAGAGAGGCTGTGCAGAGAGGCTGTGTAGAGATGCAGTGAGGCTATGCAGTGATGTTGTGCAGAGATGCTGTGCAGTGAGGCTGTGCAGTGAGGCTGTGCAGAGAGGATGTGCAATGAGGCTGTGCAGAGAGGCTGTGTAGTGAGGCTGTACAGAGAGGCTGTGCAGAGAGGCTGTGCAGAGATGCTGTATCTTCTGCACATGACAAGTCTCTGCACTCCTGAACTCACGATGGTTGTGATTATCTGCAGGAGATCCAGCTAGTCAGCATTCCACACAGATGCAAGAGGAACTCACGAGGCTTCACCCAGCAGACAATTTTGGGCAATTGATGACGGCTGCAAGAGGGAGAACTTTTTCTCTTCAGGACAGGTAGCTTCTGGTAGACTGCCCATGCTACCATAGAGCACCCACCCCTCACCCATGATGAGCATACAAGCAGCACTCATTGGATTTAGTGGGATTTAGAAGAAAAAGAAGAAGAAGAAGAAGAAGAAGAAGAAGAAGAAGAAGAAGAAGAAGAAGAAGAAGAAGAAGAAGAAGAAGAGGAGGAGGAGGAGGAGGAGGAGGAGGAGGAGGAGGAGGAGGAGGAGGAGGAGGAGGAGGAGGAGGAGGAGGAGGAGGAGGAGGAGGAGGAGGAGGTTGTTGAGAAGGAGGAGGTTGAGAAGGAGGAGGAGAAGGAGGAGGAGAAGGAGGAGGAGGAGGAGGAGGAGGAAGAGGAGGAGGAGATGGGAGGGGAGGGGAAAATATGGGAGGGTCTGAAGGGAATGGTGTTAAGTTGGGAGCGTAGACCCCAGCCCCTCGCATTTATCCCAGCCCCCAGGCCTGAGAGTTGTATTGGTCTGGACTCCAAATCCCAGCATTCCAAGTCCTGACCTCTCCCTGGGGTGGGGGAGGGGGGGACAGGACCGCTCCCACAGGGTATTTAAGTGAACTCCGAAAAGAGGAACACGTGGTCTCTTTTCCTTCCTCCTGGTGGTCATGTTCACAGCCTCCCAGTTCCCCCTCAAAACTACCTGAGAGCACAGGAATCCCATTAAACCTGGATATTTCTTAATTTGGCTTGTTTTGATTTGGCTTGATTGGGATTTTGTGTTAGCAGAAAGATTGCGTTAGGAAAAATTCCTAAAAAATGGGATAGGTGATTTGAGTTGGATATGGTCAAAATATACTATATGAATATATATGATCAAATAAAATGAAGATTTAATAAAATAAATAAAATATTTAAAAATTAAATATTGCTATTTACATTGCTGACTTGCTCTTGAAAATATCAAATATTCAGCCAAGATTGCCTGGGCATAATGGTACATACCATTTATCCCAGCACTTGGAATGCAGAGACAAATGAATCTCTATTAGTTCGAGGCCAGTCTGATCTACAAGTAGTGTGTTCCATGCCAACCAGGAATATACAGTGAGACCCTGTCTCACAAAGAAAAAAATATCAGATAAGATTTAATTCTTTATGTAAGATTAAACAAGCATGTTGCCCTTGGTTACTCCCAAGAGGCAGAAGATAAATCCCTATTGCTGGAGACACCAAACATTTCAGAAACAGGTTCCAGAGACCCCTGAGCTGGAACTGACCTAAATGCCACCTCCAAGAAGACTAACTATGATGGCACAGAAGACACCATACAAGCTTCCAAAGGAAGGAGGCAGCCAGCAGTCCTACCCAGTTATGCCACCTATGATCCACATCAACAACCGGCATGCCATGATAACCCCACGGGCACAGTAGTGGCACACACACCTTCGTGGTAACCAACAGCTCTCTAATTGGACTTAAGACCTGCTCAGAGAGAGGATGACCATGGCTGGTCCTGGAAACCAAGCTAACTACTCATTGATAGTGAAGTCCTGGTTATTGGAAGAGAATTTACTAACCCAGCATCATCTCTAAGAACCATTCATAAGCATCTGTCCAGACAGCCACAGATCACTGTGGTCTTCACCCTTCATCAAGGAAACTTCTCTTTGCAACAGACAGAGACCACTATAGAAAACCACAACCAATCAAAATGAAGAGCTGTGAAATCCAATCCCAATGGATACATCTACAAAACATTTCTACATCTAAAGCTCAGAGAATAATGCAGAAGAGGGGACTGAGAGATTGTAAAAGCCAGAGGATCAGGGACTTTGCTGTGAGATTATGTCTCCTAGTAACATCAGAAGCTATACCTGTAAGTCTCACCAACATGACCGCCCAAACAAGAGCTGAACAAGTCTGACACCAATAGACATGCCAACTGGGTGGGGATAATCCCATGGGGCCTCAACCCTACACAAGAACAAAAGGCAACTGAGTAAATCTGGGAGCAGAGAGGTGGCCTCCCCAGGGAAGAACACACCAGTTGACTCTTCAGGGCCAAACGGTCAACCCTGAAAACATGCACACAAGCAGTATTATATGGCCTCAGCAAGTTATGCTTAGGAATATATGTATATATACAAATACATATGTGTGTGCAATAACAATTAGTAAAAAAAAGGCCAAGAATTTGAAGGAATGGGAGGAGTATAAGAGAGTTTTGAGGGAGAAAGACAAGAAAGAAACACTGCAATTAAATTACAGTGTCATAAATAAACAAAAAGCATACTGAATTAAAAAACTAAAGAAGCACATCCATCTCATTAAGTGGATTTTCTTTCATTTTTAACAAAAAAAGTTAAATTATTTTAAAATAAATATTTTTATTATAATTGAATGCTTACCTTATATACCTTTTATATCTACCTACACAGGGTCTTTCATAAATTTCTCAGGCAATAAGTGGCTGAGAGAGAAAAAAGTTTAAGAAGCCCTGGCCTAATTTACTCTTCTCACCCACTCTTACAGCATGGGCTGTGTCTGTGATGAGCAAATCCAGACACAGAGGCCGGAGGATTGAGAGTAGAGCTGGATTTGAACTCAGGTTGGCCAGACTGCGACGCTCCCCTCCTCAATCACGCTGACTCTGCAGCTTTGCCCAAAGTTCCCTCTTTAGTCACTCGGTGGTTCCTCTTTCTAGCCAAGCTGATAAAGCTAATGTCGGTCCCTCCACGTCTCTATCTTGCTTGCTTCTCGCTGATCTCTTTTTCTCTCCCTCCTTCTCATCTCCCTGAGGGCCAGATTCTCCGCTTCGCCAGTTTCCCACTCCCAGTCCCAGGTTCTCCTGGAGACTCCGCTGCTCCTGTTTCCATACTGCAAACCACAATGTGAGCATCATCTCTGCCTTGTTGTGTGTAACTCTTATCTATGCAAACACCATGACAACCACAATCCTCACTGAGCACTTTCCTTAGAGACTCCACCAGATGACCTCTGTGCCGTGGTGGTTGCCGCACACCAGCCTGTCCTGGGACAGAATATCCTAGCGGCTGGATCTTCTCTGGCATTCCAGTCTCCATTCTACAGCCATTACAGAGTGGTTCATTCTGCCATTCACTTGCTCTGAAGCCTGCTGGGTCTTTGTACCAACCTCTGTGTGATATAAGCCCTGAAATGTGACTCTCAGGGATATAATTCTCACTACAGCCCAGAGTAGTCTTGAACTTCTGGGCCCAATTCATCATCATCTCCCTGAACTTCTGGGCCCAATTCACCATCGTCTCCCAGGTAACTGGGACTATAAGCATGCATCATTATGCCTAGGCCTAATTCACTCTTTAAGTATGCACTCAACACGTGTTTGTAAGTACTGACACTATACATGCCTGTAATTCCTATACTCAAAAGACAAAGGCAGAAAAATGGAGAATTCTGGGCCAGCCTGGGCTACATAAAGTCTTGAGGCCAATCTGGAATACAGATAAGGAGTTATCACAAAGAAAGAATGGAAAGAAGGGAAACAAAGACGGAAGAAAGGGAGGGAGGGAGGGAGGGAGGGAGGGAGGGAGGGAGGGAGGGAGGGAGGGAGAGAGAGGGAAGGAAGAAATTAACAATCTCTAGCTCAGATGGTGGCTCACACCTATGATCCCGGCACTCAGGAGACTGAGGCAGAAGGAGTGATAGTTTCAGGTCAGTCTGGGCTACCCATCTCTCTAGACCCCATCTCAAAACAAACAATATATAATTGCTATTCCTGAGAACCGATCATAAAGGTAATAATCTAAAATAAATATTTCATTCTCCAGAGTTAATGAGTACACCACATTCCAGAAAAAGAAAACAATCCAGATTATTAAGACAAGAAAGAAAGTTAGGGGCTAGAGTGATAACTCCATAGTTAGAGCAGGACTCCTCTTGCAGAACCTGAGTTCAATTCCCAGCACCCACACCAGGCAGATCACAACCACCTGCAATTCCAGTTCCAGGGAGACCCAATGCCCTCTTCTGACCTCCAAGGGCTCCCGCACTCCATGAACATACCAACACACAGTCACACTTTCAAACACATGATAAAAAAAATAGGAAAAATAAAACTTACCCAGAAGGGGAGAAACTGTTATCAGGAAGGTGGCTTTCCTAGGATGAGGTTCATCCCGTGCTGACACCTACAATGTTGTGGAACATTAGTTTAAGATGGGTTACATTTGTGTATGCTGCAGAATGTTTGTTTAATGATGCAAAGATATGTTGTATTCTTTTCTGTTGCATTTGTTTAACTCTGTAAAGCTGTATTACTTTGCCTGTCTAAAACATCTGCTTGATCTAATAAAGAGCTGAACAACCAATAGCTAGGCAGGAAAAAAGGACAGGCGGGGCTGCCAGATAAGGAGAATAAATAGGAGAAGAAGAGGAAGAGGAAGGAAAAGAAGAGCAGAGAGGGAAGAATGAGAAAGGGAGGAGAGGGGGTGCCAGGGACCAGTCACCCAGCTACACAGTAAGAAGAAAAGAAAGAGAGAATAGGGAAAGGTAAAAGCCCAGAGGCAAAAGGTAGATAGGATAATTTAAGAAAAGCTGGCTAGAAATAGGCTAAGGCTGGGCATTCGTACGTAAGAATAGGTCTCTGTGCATTTATTTGGGAGCTAGGTGGTGGGCCCCCAAAGACCAAGGAGTGAAAAAAAACAATTATACTGCAGTTTTCCCAAATGTAGGGGGATTCAACCGTGCAATTGTGTAATGGGGACAACATTCACAACCTCCCCAGAAATAAAAGGGAAAAAATAGATTCCCATTACCGTCTGGCTAAAACATGACAATGATACCTTTTTTACAGTCTGTAGCTAAATTCGGATGAAAGTCAAGGAAATTATCCAATTATAAAGAACAACGTGAGTGTATGAACACTACAGCTGAGCTTGTGGAGGCGTGGTTCTAGCTTTGGGAGACAGAGGGCCTCATTACATCTGCAAGCAGCTGGGAAACAGAAAGCCCCCTGCCTGATACAAGAATCCGGGAAGGACTGTCCCCAGAAATCACCAGTCTGCATTCTAACCGGGAGAAAAACGGCTTTCCTGGGGACAGGTAACCTGGACCCACCTTCCGAGGTAGCTGAGGTTTTGCTTGCATGGCTGGTGTTGTTCAGACAAGCCAAGAAGAACCCAGTGTAGATGGGGCTGGTTATGTGACTCATTAATAGGGTACTTACCTCGCATGCTCTAGGATTAACTGGGAGAGACAGAAAGAGACAGAGAGAGGGATGGAGAGAAATGGAGAAACAGAGACAGACAGAAAGATTATGGGAATTTTGAATTTAGTATAGTTATGTGCACACATAATCCCTGAACCCAGTACTTGGGAGGTGAAGGCAGAAGGAACAAGAGGTCAAATCCAGCCTCAATTACATAGAAAGTTTGAGGCCAGTCCCAGCTGCCTGAGACCCGATCTTAAATATCTTAAATACTAAAGTCAGTTGTGTTGAGAGCTGCCAAACTGGTAGTGCCCTTGGCACTTTAAGCCAGACAAACCAGTTTTTCCCTAAAGCTGAGATTCAGGGCTTTTGTTTTGCTTTTACTTATCTAAAATCAGCATATCTACAGAGAAACACATCTCCCTGGCCAGCAATGAAGACTCACAACCACTAGAGAAATCAACCAGCCACATAAATCTACCCAATGAAGATAAAACGGGGGATGGGGTGGAGAGATTGACCAGTGGCTAAGAGCCCTTGCTGCTCCTGTAGAGAACCCTAGGTTCAGCTCCCAACACCCGTGTGGCAGCTGATGACTGGCTGTCACTCCAGTGCCAGGGGATGGATCTGATGCCCTTTTCCGTCCTCCGGAGGCACCAGACGTGCTCATGGCTCACAGACCTTCCCTCATACACATTAATAAGTAAAAGACAAACACTGAAAGTAACAAGGCATGGCGGCGCAGGGCTGTAATCGGAGCACTTGGGGGTGTCCTGGAGTTATCTATTCAACCTTCATTTCAGAAGCAGCATGGAAGAGGATGCACGCCTCAGAGTCACCCTCCCGCTCTGAAGATTCTCAGGAAGGATGCTTGGCTGCCAGACCAATCCGCTCCTCTGTCCTCAGCCTCTTATCCTGGGAAGACTTGTGTCCGGTCCTGTTTTTCTTATGGAGGTGAAAATATCTTTTAAGTTTTCCCAGTCACTAGAATGTCACCCAGCAAAGTGGCAGCAAACAGGCAGGACACTGGTTCTTGGTGCCTTTGGTCATCCTTATTACCATACGTAGTAGCTGATAATGCCAGGTCTTGACACATATGTTCGCCAGCCAAATAACAGAGCCTGAGATATGCGGTAATGGTACTGAAGTATGTTTAAAGGCTGTTATAATTTATGTGGAACATTATTATAGACACAGATGAACCAAGAAATTTATGCTCTAAAGATAAAGGAGAGATTGGTGACATCATTAAAGAGAGTGAAGTGAGGAGAGGGGACATGCCGCAGGCCTGAGGACCTGAGTTCCGTCCTGGGAAACTGCACACTGTCCTCCGCCCTCCACATGCAGTTGCAGCATGCTCATGTGTGCATGAACACGCATGAACATATGCACACTAGTGTTGTGGGTACTCCCCAGGGAAGACTGCTCGGAGAAAATAAAATAAAATTACAGTTGGCATAGAGAACACAACTGGGGCTAGGCAGTGGTGGTGCACGCCTTTAATCCCAACACTCGGGAGGCAGAGGCAGACGGACATCTGTGAGTTCAAGGTCAGCCTGGTCTACAAAATGTGCTCCAGGATAGCCAGGGGTACCTGGAGAAAGCCTCCCTCGAAAACAAACAAACAAAAAAGAACACAACTGGGAAGAACCTAAGGGGCTATACACAGAGAACACAGAAGGAAATTATAAAAAGGTTGATTATTTCTTTTCAACATGGGATTCTCAGGGTGCTCAGGCTGGCTTTGAACTTTCTGTGCAAAAAATGACTCTGAGCTCCGTTCTTCTGCCTCTGCCTCTCAATTGCTGAGAAGACTGGCATGGGATACGATGCCTGTCCAGACTGAATTCATTTGTCTTGTTTTGTTTTCCAAGACAGGGTTTCTCTGTGTAGCCCTGGCTCTCCTGGAACTTGCTCTGTAGATCTGGCTGGCCTTGAACTCACAGAGATCTACCTGCCTCTTCTCACCCCCGCCCCTGCCAGTGCTGGAATTAAAGGCGTGTGCCACCAACACCCAGTTAGACTCATTATATTCAAACATAAAGTCGATCAAACTCTAAACCAGCAAAGTTCCTACAAAGGAGCCCTGAAGCAGGCTCACTGCGCATCAGCTTGTCTGAGTGAGCTGGAGCACTCAAACACAGGCTACATAAGTATGCACGAGAGAGGACAAGGATGGCAAAGCCTGAGGTTCGTGATAAGCCCAGTCCCCAGCTCCAGAGGCTCTGGGGGACACATGGAAACTGCTGAGTTGAGTAACTCCAGCTGAGAAACCCCAGAAAGTATCCAGCCTTTGTCTTACGCAACACCTTGGCGCTTACAGAGTTTCCCTCTTGTAGGCACTGAGCCACACGGAATTACAAGGCATGTGGAAGCCAAAGTCACACTTCCTGTAACAGGGCTCCTTGCCACTGAAGTCTGGTGGTCCATGCCTATGTGAGAGCAAACAGATTTGGGAGTGTGACCAGAAATGGGGAAACATTACACCCTGAGAGGATCTAAGACAAGACAGACTTGCAAATGCATTTGTCTAATTGAGTTCAAGAGAAGTACATAGAAAATGGGCTCTCATGATTCAATGATATTAACAAAAATAATAGTGCTGCCGGGCAGTGGTAGTGCGTGCCTTTAATCCCAGCACTCAGGAGGCAGAGGCAGGTGGATCTCTATGGGTTCAAGGCCAGCCTGGTCTACAGAGTGAGTTCTAGGATAGGCTCCAAAGCTACAGTGAAACCTTGTCTCGAAAAAGCCAGAAAGATAGAAAGATAGATAGAAAGAAAGAAAGAAAGAAAGAAAGAAAGAAAGAAAGAAAGAAAGATAATAGTTCAAGTATCGACTCTAAAGCCCCCAGTGAGTTTGCTCCTGCCAACCGTTGTTTTCTTGCTTCCCAGGAGCCGTGGGACAGGGTAATCCTATCACACAGGAGTACAATGAGATGGTGTAAAATTTGAGACTGAAAGAACATGTGTTTTGTAGCACTCTCATCCCAGGCTATCCTTGAACTCACTGTGTAGCTAAGGATGGCCTTGAACTTCTGACCCCTGTCTCCACCTCTCAAGTGCTGGAGTTGTCAGCATGCACTACCACACTGGTTTAATGATAGACCATTCGTGGAAAGTACAAAGAAACGCAATGTGAAATAATATGTTGCTTAGGAATACTTTTGTGTGTGATCCAATCATCTTTTTAGACATAAAGCTGCCTTACATGTTCAAGGCCCTGAGTTCTAACCCCTGAATTACAATAATCTTTTTCAATAGTGGAAACAAGCATACATTCTAATTCAGGACAATGGTCACAGATGTGGGGAGCATGACTACAATATGTGGTTATACACACAAAAGCTTTTAGCTATTCAGTTATTTACTTTAAGAGATTTGAAGTAAATACAGAAAAGCATTCAAATTCAACAAAATTTATTTGAATATAATATTTTTTTAACTTTGCGATACAACTAAAATATTCACTCACTAAAATAGTAGAAAAAGGGGGGAGAATTTAAGAGAGAGAGGTTCAGTAGAAAGAAGACAGCTGCTTACAGGAAAGGAAATGGGGTTAGAGTGAGCCTTTCCCAGGAACTGCCCGAGGGCCGCAAACAGTGCAGCAGTGTGTCCCAGGCAGAGAGAAGAATGAGTGAGCAAGAGCTGTATTCCCTGCCAAGCAGCAATGGCCGCAAGCTGAAAGAACTCTGAACTGCATGAGCCAAGAGCCTTTGAAATCCAACCCACCAAATAATGGACCAAATAAAGGGTATGGGAATGAAGAGGCCAAGCTAAGAGGTCTGCTTGTGAACCCCGAATTCAGAGAACTGAGGCTCAGCATGCAAGCACATCACCATGGCAAACAGGATGCGACTGGTGTGTGCACCAGCGTTCTGATGTAAGGAGCACAGTCATCAGGATGTGGAGGAGTGAGAGTAAATTCACTATTTTCCCAGCTTCCTAAATGAGTCCATAGGTATCTGTCGCTGAAGAGTTGTTCTCTCTGCTGGGTTTTTGAGAAACTAATGTTTCTCGATCTCTGAAGTTCAGATATTTGTTCACTTTTCTCTCTGGTAAAGTACAGGTAATATTTAAATGTAACAGTTAATAATGAATAGTGTGTACCACAATCGCATGCTTGTGCCTTCTGTTGTATAGATGCATCTCAGAGCGTATTTAATTGGACTCTTGGCATTCTTTCGGTGCCCTCGGATTCTTAGGACTTGGCAAATACCAAAACCCACAGTCATCCTTTATATAAAATGAGGTAGTGTTTGCCTATATGAGTTCTTTATGTGAAATGAGGTAGTGTTTGCCTATAACCCACATGCATGTTTACATATGCTGTAGGTTAATACTAGAGTCTTTATAATACTTAGTACATATAAATTCTACATGAATAACCATTATACAGTATATTTGGGGAATAATAATAAGGAAAATTTGATATTCAATACAGAAAAATGCTTAACATTTCAACCAACAGTTGGTTGAATCTGACAATATGGAGCTGTCTATTGTGGAGAGCCAACTGTCTACTCAGAGAGAAAACTCAAATGATGTCCATCAAATGATGTTTGTTTCTGGGGGCTGGGACAGTGAGTTGGGTGTCTTAGTCAGTGTTCAATTGCTTTGAAGAGACACCATGACCACAGCAACTCTTATAAAGGAAGGCATTTAGTTGGAGCCAGCTTACAGTTCAGAGGTTTAGTGCATTGTCCTCAAGACAGGAAGCATCAGGTGGATATGGTCAGAGAGACATGGTGCTGGAGAAGGAGCCAAAAGTTCTACATCCTGATCAGCAGGCAGCAGGAAGAAAGAGAGAACCACTGGGCCTGGCCTGGGCTTCTGAATCCTCAAAGCCCACCCCCCAGTAACACCCACCCAATAAGGATCTCTCTCCTAATAGTGCCACTCCCTGGTGACCAAGAATTCCAATCTATGAGCCTATGGGGAATATTCTTATTTGAACCACCACATTCCACTTCCTGGCCCCCATAGGCTTGTAGCCACATCGGAATGCACCAGTGTTGTATGGGGTATGGGTTCACGTGGGCCTGTAGAAAGAAGACACAGAGGGTTTGCAAAAAGGTACTGGACCCAAAAGGCAGCAGACACAAAAGGTAGGTCAAAGCTAGGTGCTAACACTCGGGAATCAAACAAGCTGCAGCTCTGCAGGAGTATCCCTACCAAAAACACATTCACCCCAACTTCAAAGGTCCCCATGGTCTGTAAGTCTCAACACGGTTTCAAAGTCGTAAGTCTCTTCTGAGACGTACGCAATCTCTTAACTGGAACCCCTTGTAAAATCAAAATCAAAAAGCATCACACACTTCCTGTTATGATTTTCATCTCTTTAAGAGACAAGCCACACCCACTCCCTCCCCCATCCGCTGAGGAAGGCTGATCTTCAGCTTCCGGCCTGAGCTCGCTCTCTTTTCCGTCTACCTCTTCCTCTTGGAGAGGCAGCTTCACTTCTGCCTCTCTCCCCACTTCTCCGCTCCCCCCTTCTCTGTCTCTCTCCCCCCTCCGTCCTCTTCTCCTTCTACCCCCTCTAAGTAATAAATATCCAATTCTATTCTGTACGATGTGTCTGTCCACGTGTCTCCCACCCGCTTGCCTGCCAGCTGCTCGCCACCACATGTTGCCAGGACCAACCCGCCCCGCTGCCAGCTGCTTGGGACCCACCGACAACAAAAATCATAAAACTTCCAACATAAAATGGCACAAAATATATAGTACCATTCCAAAGGGGAAGAAAGGGAGCATAATACCGGACCAAAGCCAGACCAAAAACCACGTGGGTAAATGCCACACTCTGTATCTCCATATCTGATGTCAAAACGCTCTTCAGCTCTCCAGCTCCTTCCAGCTTTGGTGACTGCAACACACTTCTCTCTCTTGGACTGGTTGTACTCCCTGTTAGCAGCTTTCCTTGGCAGGTATCCCATGGCTCTGGATCTCCAAAATCTTGGGGTCTCCAAGGCAATCCAGATTTTACCTTCATGCAAAGGACTCTCTGGGCCTCTATTCAGGGACACCCCACCACACACCTGGCCTCAGCAGCTTTCCTTACCCCCACAGAGCGAGATTTCACAACCCCTTTCTTTTTTTTTTTTTTTTTTTGGTTTTTTGAGACAGGGTTTCTCTGTGGCTTTGGAGCCTGTCCTGGAACTAGCTCTTGTAGACCAGGCTGGTCTCAAACTCACAGAGATCCGCCTGCCTCTGCCTCCCGAGTGCTGGGATTAAAGGCGTGCGCCACCGCCGCCCGGCCACAACCCCTTTCTTGTACCCTTGACTCTAGAGCCAGAACGATGTGGCCGAAGTTGTCAAATTTTTCTGTTTGCTAGAGCTAGAACATGGCGCCCTCATTCAATTGTTTTCACCAGCTTTCTGTTTTCAACACTTCCTTCACTGCCTAAGTTTAGGTCTCTTGGAACTCACTCTATAAACCAGGCTGGCCATGAACTCCTGCCTCTGCCTCCCAAGTGTTATTCTTCTGGCCCTTTAAGGGGCAAGCCACGCCCACTACCAGCAACCCCCACCACCCCTGCCCGCCTTCCTGTCCCTTGGCATGTGCACGTGTCTCTCCGTCTCTCCTTTCTCTCTCTCTCTCTCTCTCTCTCTCTCTCTCTCTCTCTCTCTCTCTCTCTCTCTCTCTCTCTCTCTCTCTGTGTGTGTGTGTCTCTCTCTGTGTCTCTCTGTCTCTCTCTCTCTGCCCCCCCTTTTCCCTTTCCCCTCCATAACCCCCTGAATAAACATTCAATATGTCGTGTCTGTCCATGTCTCTGTCTTCCGCCCGCCTGCCCCCGCAGCTGCCACAAGCCTCACCGGAGGACTTGCCAGCATTTCCCGCTGCTAGCTGCTCGGGGACCCACCCGGGGATCTTGGGCGACCTGTTCGGGACCTGCGAGTCTCTGTCTTGGGACTGGCTGCTTCCAGAGTCTGCTGCCTGCCTACACCTGCCACCTGGGACTTTATGGAATTTTTAAAGAACAACACCAAGTACTGGGATTAAAGTTGTGTGCCACCAGAACTCACCCTGGTGGAGAAGACAGGAGAGAGCTGGCCAGCTAACCAGCCTTGCAACTACCCAGGCCCAGAACCAGGATTAAGTTGGCCCACCCCATCAGTGATCTGCTGGAGCATTGTGGGAGGGGAGTCCTGTGGACCCAGGATTACTAGATCTCCATTACCCAAGACAGCAACAGGATGTCCAGGAAGAGTCCCAGTGAGGGCCTAGTGTCAACAGTGCAGCGGAGAACAGGGATTTTGAACCAAACCAATGAATGATTCTTTTCAGTGAACGCCGGCATGTAAAGATGTATGGATAAAGGGATTTACTGTGTGACTCAACTGTGTCACACAGAGCTTCTATGACAAGGTTTTCCCTTCCTTCCTCTTTTTTTTTCCTTAAATATTATTTTGTTTTATATTGGGGGGAGGTTGCAGAAGCAAAGGGTGGATGCAAGGAGACAAGATGGGTAGGATCAGGACATATGATGTGAAATACTTATTAAATTATTATAAATAAAATAAAAATAAATAAAGGTGTGTGCAACCACACATAAGCTTTTGGTTTGGTTTGGTTTGGTTTTGGTTTTGGTTTTGGTTTTTCCATACAAGATTTCTCTGTGTAGCTCTGACTGTCCTGGAACTTGCTCCGTAGACCAGGCTAGCCTCGAACTCAGACATCTGCCTGCCACTGCCTCCTAAGTGCTGAGATTAAAGACGTGCGTCACCACCACCCGGCTCCCTGAGCTTTTCACAGGTTGGAAGTCCTGCTCTGAGCCCCCGGTCCTTTTTCCCTCTAGTGTCGGGCTTTTCTTTAAACGTTTTATCTCTGCGCACTGGACTCGGCTCCATTACACTTCTTGGTGTCTCGTTTCTCCTCTAACTGTATGTTTCCGTAATTTTTTTCTTGCTCCGCTTGCTCCTTTTCATTATAGATCTGCACAAAACTGGCCCCGTGACCCAGTCAATACTAGACTGCTTTGAAATCTCTGCCAGTACCATTAATCCAAAATCCTTCAATTCGGCCTCAGGCAGACTTTTCAGAGTAGGGCAAAAGCAGTCACAGTCTTCATCAAGATAACATGAAAATAATCTCTAGGCCACTTATCAACATTCTCCCCTCTGACCCTCTGGAGCGGGGCCACCGCAACCTACACTGCTCTCAGCACGACTGTCCCCCATGTTTCTACTGGGATGGCGCATTAACCCGACTTAAATTGTTCAGCTGCTTCCCTAATCCGAAGTGCCAATGTTCATATTCCAGCAACAAGAAACATAGCCAGGCCTGTCACAGCTACCAACTTCTGTCTTAGCCTTCTATTGCTGTGCAGAGACACCATGACCGTGGCAACTCTTATAAAGGAAAGCATTTAATTGGAGCTGGCTTATGGTATCTCAGAGATTTAGTCCACTATCCTCAAAGCAAGGAGCAGTGTGGCATAACCCCACCTCCTCCAAACTGACAAGCTTCCTCCAATAAGGCCATGCCTCCTAATAGGGTCCCTCCCAAATAATTCAAATCTATGAGCCTTAGCGTGGAGCATTTTCATTTAAAATTATTTTTGTTTTGTGTTGTTTTGTTTCTTTTGTTTTGTTTTGTTTTTGTTCCTGCCTTTGTTTCTTTTGTTGTTGCTATTACTTAAAGCCGTGGTCATAGTCCTGAGTGTTGCATAAAGGAAGCAGAAAAGGTGGCACATGCCTTTAATCCCAGCATACTAGAAAGGTAAAATCTGGCAGATAACTGTAAATTCAATTATCAGCCTATTCTACATTTGAGTTCCAGGACAGTGAGACCCTTGATTTCTCATCCTCCTGCCTCAGCCTCTCAAGTGCTGAGTTAAAAGCAAGCACCACACATTGAGCCTGTCAGCTACTTCTGCAAGAGTGAAGCAAGGCTGGAGAGATGTTTTGGTGGGTGTGAGCACTTGGCGTTCTTGCAGAGGACCAGGGCTCAGTTTGCAGCACCCACATGGTGGTGCACAACCATCTATGACTCCAGTACCAGAGCATTCGATTCTCTCCTGCTCTCCACAGGCACCAGGCATGCACACAGTGCACAGACATTTGTGCAAGCAAAACACTCGGACACATAAAATAAACCTAAAGAAAAACTTAAGAAATCAAAGTACACAATGTTGGCAGCAGAGGAGCCGTCTCCTGGGACTACGGTGTCCTGGAGATAGTGGTTTAAGATGGAGTTGGGGAGCAGTCGAGATGGGGAAATGCAGACATCTATAGCCCAGGCTAGCAGGCTAGCCTCCACTCACAGCAATCCTCTTGCCCCGCCTCCCAAGTCCTTGAACTGTAAGCACGTGTCACCACACCTGGTGGAGATTTACTTTTTGTTGGGTCCCGGGGATGAGCAAGTAAGGGGGACAGACCACCAAAGTCTATCAACCAGAAGCAAACTTTAGTCCAGACACCACGGGCAAGAAGACTTCCAGCTCGCTGGGTCACAGCACTTCGGGCTTCTGACCCTGTGGCAGTGGGAGGAGGCTTCGAGCTTCTTACAGCGAAAACCAAGCACAAGGGAGTGGGCCAAAAGACAGCTTACAATTGTGAGGTTAGGACTGGGGAAATGAGAGGAACTTTTAATCTTGAGTTTAAGCCTAGAGTCGCATTACATTTTAAGATTTACAGTTTATTATAGGATGTTAGTTCAAGATATTAAAGATATATATAATACATACTAATACTACATATATGCTTTATATATAAAGATATGTTCTTAATATGAAGCATATATAGTATATATCTTTACATATATAGTATATTAGATAGATAGATAGATAGATAGATAGATAGATAGATAGATAGATAGATAGATAGATAGATAGACTGACTCTGTGTCTGTGTGTGTGTATATGACTATCTTGATACAGCTGCATTCCCCTTAGCTGGGAAGAACACAAGGCAGGGAGTCACGCAGAGGCAGCAGCTGAAGGGATGTAAGGCGAGGGTCACTTCGCGGCAGCTGTCAAAGATTACCTTTGTCAGCAGTGACTGTCGGCTATAAGGCAGGGAACAATTGTTAAATGTTACCCTCTGTCCACAGTGGCTGCCAGCTCCAGTTTCCCCAGATTATGAGCATAGGTCTACAATGTTTATATTTCTGGGTTCTTCACTTTTGAGATAAAAGCAGAAGATCTTGTTGATCAGCTGGACATGAGAAGAAAGGGGTAAGGAAGAACCCAGGAAGACTCCTGGGACTTTGTGGGGGCTAGGTTTATGTTAACTTGACACAAACCAGAGTTATGTTGGAAGAGGGACCCCCAACTGAGAAAATATCCCCACAAGACTGGTTTGTGTGCATTTTCTTGATTGATAATTGAAGAGGCAAGGCCCAGCTTATTGTGGGCAGTGCCCCCCCTGGGATGATGGTTCTGGGTTCTATGAGAAAGCCGGCTAAGCAAGCCGTGGAGAGCAAGCAAGTAAACAGCATCCTCCATGGCCTCTGCATCAGCTCCTGCCTCCAGGCTCCTCCAGCAGTGGACTAGGAAGTGGAAGTATTAAAGAGATAAAGTTTTCCTCCCCATGTTGCTCTTGTTTGCGGTGTTTCATCACAGCAATAGAAACCGCGAGACAGGTACGGAAGGGAGCAATGGTTCAAAGTTAGCCCTTGTCCACAGTAAGTCATCCAAGAACATGGAAGACAAAGTATGGATTTGTGGTAAAATTCAGATACTTCCACGTGGGAATCCATTTATCCTCCAAATATTAAGCACTGACTATGCCTGGTACTGGGAACAACACAGTAAACAAGACAGGAGGAAATCTTCCCTGGTGGGAATTGTGCTGTAATACAGAAATCAATAAACAAGCAAAACACATAACGTTTTAGAGATTGATAAATGCCGTGTCAGAAAACAAAGCAGAATGGTTGCAAGCGCTATCCAGGTCCCAGCTATCAAGGAGGCTGAGGCTGGAGCATCACGAGTTCAAGGCCGACCAGGAGAGCCTCAAAAGAGCCTGCCTCAAATAAAACTTAAGATGAAGAGTAAGAATGCATCTCAGTGGGAAGATACCTGCCGAGCATTTGTAAGGCCCTGGGTTCAATAGCCAGGCACAGGGACACGTGCTCCAAGTGAGCAGAGCACGCCTGATAAGACAAGTAGGGGCTTCTCAGGGGTGAGTCACCATTGTGTGCAGGTGGTGTTTATGGGATCTTGGTGGCCCTCGAGTACATCTCTAAAGGTTGCTAAGAAACCACTTCCTTTCTCTCTGACTTTAACTAAGGAGTATAATTTGTATGGAGGTTAAAAGTTAAGAGGCTTCTCAGTAAACAGAGTGGTAAGGTGGACTGAAGGGCAGCAGCACATAGGTCTAAGAGGAAGAAATGCCAGGACAAGAAGGTCATACATCATTTAGTAAGCCTTGCCTAGTTACTGTCATTGCTATCTTTGATGGCGGAATCTTGACGAACACATCATCTGTCCCTATATGGAAGCAACTTATTTATTGCCTTTGAACAGATGTCTTTTGGAAAACACAGATTGTCTGCGGTCGTTAGGTCCTTCAGAGGAGTCTGAAGTCCCTGCCGTTCTCAGCCTTAAAACAGATGGGGAGCCTCCTTCCTCCCCCAGCCTGTTCTCCCATATGTCACCATCAATCCCTGCCTTTCTCTCCTGCCTCAGCTTCTCCCTGGGGAAACTAGGAGCACTAAGGTTTGAGTAGAGGAAGGACATGATCTATACTTGGGTCTGGGTGTGGGAGAGCACACCTGTGATCCCTGTGCTTGGGGTTGCTGCAGATCCAAAGGCCAGGCTGGTGAGACCTGGAAGGCAAAGTGTCTAAAAGTCAGGCTCACTCCTGCTGCTGTGTGGCCATAAAGGGAGTGCATAGCCTCTGGCCTCCCTGAGAAGTGACCGTGATTCTGACAGTGATAATGATAGAGATGGCGGAAATAAGGGGCTGACTCTGCAGCACGTGAAGACTCTCTGGCAAGACCTGAAAACAGACTCCCAGGGACACAAGATAGGAAAAGGAGCCAGAGGTGCTCAAGCAGTGGGGAGAAGGGAGTTGCTGCAGAGGTGGAGTGCCTTCCAGAGCGCAGATTTACACGTTCACTTTGAAATGCCTTTAGACAAGACCCTCTTTGCTGCTTGCTCTGTGTTCTAGTCCCTTGGCAAACCCATCCATGTTCAACACTTAGGTTACCATTTTCTTGATTGTTCCCTTGTTTGGATCTGGAGTCAACTAAGACACACACCTCTGAATGAGACTGAGGGTAATTCCCAGAATGATTGACTGCAAAGGGAAGGTTCTCGGCAGAGCAGGCAGCACCTTCCAGAAGTAACCCAGATAGAAAGAGGGCCAAAGGAGAAGCAGTGCTGCCTTTGCCTTCTGGCCTTTACTCCTTACTGGTGAGTGCATCTACTCTGTAGCTGCTATTGTTACTGCTACCCTTCCCTGACATCAGAGCCCAGCTTCTGGGTCAGGAAAAACAGCTCAGAGGCTAAGAGCATTGACTGCTCTTCCAAAGGACCTAGGTTTGATTGATTTCCAGAACGCACATGGTGGCTCATTACTATCTGTGACTCCACTTCAGAAGTAAGAGGGCTGTGGTGGTTTGAATGTAATTGGCCACAATAAACTCATAGGGAGTGGCTCTATTGGTAGGTGTGGCCTTGTTGAAATAGGCGTGGCCTTGTTGGAGGAAGTGTGTCACTGTGGAGGAAGGCTTTAAGGTCTCTTTTGCTCAAGTTTTGCTCCATGTCACAATCCACTTCCTGTTGCCTTCTGATCAAGATGTAGCCAGCACCGTGTCTGCCTGCATGCAGTCATACTCCCTGCCATGATGATAATGGACTGAACCTTTAAATGTTTTCCTTTATAGGAGTTGCCGTCACCATGGTGTCTCCTCACAGCAATAGAAACCGTAACTAAGACAAGGACTGACAAATGCTCTTCCCTCCCAGGACATCGCACTCGGTCGTGCACAGACACACGTGCAGGCAAAACACTCACACACATAAATGTTTAAAAAGCAAAACGGACTCAGCTTCCAGCTTCTTTGGGGAGAGAGGAGGGTTGACACAGGCCACGTCATAGTCCTGGATGTTCTAGAGCTTGCTATGTAAATGACACTGGCCTTGAACTCACTCTGCCTTACTCTGCCTCCCAAGTGGTAGAATTAAAGACATGGGTCACCATGCCCCACTGTTCCAGCTTATTTAAAAAAAAAAGGTAAGCATATGTATGGTGTCTGCATTTTGGTGGGTGCATGTACATGCCAGTGTCTGAGGAAACTAGATGCACTGAGACCCCTGGAGCTAGAATCACAAGCAACTGTAAGTCATCCAATATGGGTAATTGGGAACTGAAGTCAGGCCCTCTGGAAGAGCAAGCAGTTCCTGCTCTCAGCCACTGAGCCATCTCTCCAGCCTACAGTCCAGCTCCTGCAGGCTTCAGTGTGGACTCCAGCACTCTCCGGCCCTTCTCACCGGAACGGGACTGCAGAGACATCAGCCCTGTGACTGAGCAGCTAGTGGGTTCTAAGACTCTCCAGCACACAGACAACCATCGCCTGACTACCCAGCCCATAGTAGGGAAGACATCTAGTAAGTCCTCTTTGGGACAAATATCCATTCTGTCCCTTCCACTACTCTGCAGACTCTAATACACCATCTAAACATTTCTGACTCCCGAGCTACCAATCCAGCCCATCCCTCTGAACTCCAGGTGTATGAACATCACCATGTGTCCAAACTAGACTTCCAATATTCACATACCCTCCTCTCCACCAAAGGAAAACATCCAGGCCTCTTCCAAGTTGTCTGTCGGCACACAGCACCACCATTCTGGTTCCCAAACGTCTTTCCCTCCCTGTTCCGACAGACCCATCCCATCTTCGAGGCCACTTCAGGTGTGTCACTGGCAAATCTGTCCCTTCTTACATCATCCACCTGCCCCACTTCTGCAAGGACACTCTCCACAGCAAGGCTACTCCAGACTACTTTGTTAGGAACGCCCTCAGGATTTATCTCAGTGTGTAATTCCCTGGCGTGTGCATGATCATGTGTCTCCTTTCTGTCTTCTTCACTGGAGCTGTGAGTCCCATAAAAACAAACAATGCCTCCTTATGTTTTTTTTCTGGGGGACCCTCTGCAAGCCTGGCACAAAATAAGTACCATATTCTTTTTGCTTTTGGCTTGTACACATATGACTTGTATCTATATGTGTATGTACACCCTGATTGTGTGTGTGTGTGCGCGCGCGCGCGTGCACGTGTGCCAGAGATTGGTGCTGGGTGTCATCCACAATCCCACAATCACTCTTTACCTTTTTTTTTTTTTGAGGTCTCTTCTGAACCTGCAGCTCACCACATCAAATCTAGACAGCAAGCACTCGGCACCCCGCTGTCTGCTTCCCCAGCACTGGGATTACATATACACACCACCCTCCCTGTTTGAATTTGTTTGTTCTTACATCCATGGGTATTGGGGATGGAATTTCCATCCTCCTGCTACTGCAGCAGACACTGAGCTGTCTCTTCAGCTCAGGGTCACCCCTTCTCACCAGCCTGCAGAGAACCACCTGTAGAGAACACACTTGGTTCTCTACTGTACTGGCATCAAACCATAGTCAATTGTTCCTGGCCTCTGCTCAACCCACGGAGTTAGTAAAGGAAGGAACCTGAGCGGCAGATCTTTTGGCCATGAGCAGCACATCCTTGGGAAATCACATCGTGTCCTGAGCTCCGTGTCTCCTACTGTGAAATGTGGCACTGATAGCCTCACGGGGCTACCAGAAGGAGCAAACTTTTGATGCTAGGCAACAGGAAGGGTTGTAGTTTTTCAAAGGGGATTTTTCTAGGAATTGAAATACAAACAAAAGCTGATGTAAGAGACTAGGGAGACGGCTTGGCTATTAAGCACACTCACTTGCTGTCTTGCAGAGGATCCAGGTTAGGTTGCCAGCAGCAGGTGCTAGCTCACAGCCATCTGTAACTCTAGTTCCAGGGCATCCGACATCTGGCCTCCACGGCACTGGGCACACATATGGTGCACATACACAGAAGCGGACAAAGCACTTATACACATCCAGGTAAACAAATAAACTTGATTTTTAAGGCTGGCATAAGGTTTTTAGGTATTTTGCCTCATGCCACACAATATTCTAGGTTTTAAAGAATAACAAGTCAAGCCCCTGATGGCTTCAACAGACGTAATTCAGAATTCGCCAACTTCAGTGCTAGCTGTTATGGATGCTGAGGTGGGGGCAGCGTCAAACTCTGGACAGAGGGGCTGGGAAAGCCCGCTCTCCAAGGCTCGCACTGGTCCTCTGGCCTGCTCAGGTTACATTAGCAGCCTTTTCTCACCACACACGTTCCAAGGAGCCCTAAATCCTGCCAAGTGGCCTGACCTTGTCTTAGCTGTATTTGCCCCTCTGGGGCCTCTCTGGTTCAAGCCCTAAGGCAAAACCCAGACAGCCACTGAAGTTTCTGACCTCTACAAAAATTCAGCATCCTCCCGTAACTGTAGATTTGAATTTAGACCCTCTAACTATGGGCTTCGAAAGGCTTGGTAATTGTGAGCACGGTAACCCACACTTACAGCTCCAACCCTCAAGAGTCTGAGGATTTAAGGCCAGCCTGAGCTAGAAAGAGATCCTATGTCACAAAAGACATCAAGACAGGAGCAGAGGAGGGGCTTGATGCCACAAAAATTAAAGGGATTATAGGAGATGTCTTTGAATAATTATATGCCAAAAAAAGTGCTGGAGAAGCCAAAATCACTGAATTATATAGGAATCAGAGAAACTGAGGGAGGAGGAGCCCAGACCTGGGCTGGAGTTTAGGGTAGGCAGCCATGCGTGCCAGGCAGGATGACTGACTGGAGCACCTGGTGGACAGCATCGGCTTTGATATGTTAATAGGCACTTCAGTTAGCCCTTTGTCCCGGGTTTGAGACCTCACATTAAACTACTTAGTAAGTTTGAAGCCAAACTCACTTACGTGAAACTCTAATCAGAGAAAGGGAGGAAGGGAGCGAGGGAAGGAGAGGGGAGAGGAAAGGGGAGGGAAAGAGAGGGGAAGGAAAAAAGAGGAGAAGAGGGGAAGGAAAAAAGAGGGGAGGGGAAGGGAGGGGAGGGGAGGGGAGGAGAGGAGAGGAGAGGAGAGGAGAGGAGAGGAGAGGAGAGGGGGGGAGAGGAGAGGGGAGGGAGCGGAGAGGAGAGGGAGAGGAGAGGAGAAGGAGTGGTAGTACACACCTAGACAGACACCCAGCACTTTGGAGGTAGAGACAAGAAGATCAGGAGTTCAAGCCAGACTTGCAAAGAAAGATCCTACCTCAAGAACAAACAAAGCAACCAATATTTTTCCAAAGCTTTCTAAAAACTGAAGTAAAGGAAACATCTGGGTCATCGTATGAAGCCATCGCCGACTCTGATCCATAACCAGATAAAGACACTGCAAGGAAACAGACTGAAACCCCTAATGGACACTAATGCAAAAACAATCAACAAGCCCTAGCAAATTAAATTCAGCAGTACATCAAGACAGCTATAAACCATAACCAAGTAGATTCATCCCTGGAATGCAAGAATTCAATATATAAAAATTAATAAATGAAGTGGACCATATAGCCGGGCGGTGGTGGCGCACGCCTTTAATCCCAGCACTTGGGAGGCAGAGGCAGGCGGATCTCTGTGAGTTCGAGACCAGCCTGGTCTACAAGAGCTTGCTCCAGGACAGGCTCTAAAGCTGCAGAGAAACCCTGTCTCAGAAAACAAAAAACAAAAAACAAAAAAAAAAAAAAGAAGTGGACCATATAAGCAGATCAAAGGACAGAAACCACCACATATCATAGTTGATACAGAAAAAAAGCATTGATATGAATTCAATACCTTTTCATGATTAAAAAAACATATCACAACGCTCAAAACTAGGGATAGGAGAAAGGAGCTTCCACATAATATAAGCCCATATATGCAAAGCCCGCAGCTGCCATTCTACAGTGAAAGCCCGTACCTTCCTCTCAGACCGGGGACAAGACAGGAAAGCTTTCTCTCGTCATTCCTTTTTGTTGTTGTTGTTGTTTTAGTTTGGTTTTATTTTTAGTTTCCAAGACAGGATTTCCCTGTGTAGCCCTGGCTGTCCTGGAATTCACTGTCAAGTCAAGGCTGGACTTGAACTCACAGAGACCTGCCTACTTCTGCCTCCTGAATGCCAGGATTAAACGCGTGCGCCACCACCCAGCTACTCTTACCATTTCTGTTTAGCATAGTACTGGAATTCTTAGAGAAATGAGACTGGGTTAAAAAAAAATAGAGTACATTCAAACTGAAAAGGAAAAAGTAAAATTAGCAGGCGGTGGGGAGTGACACACTACTGTAATCCCAAGACTTGGGCAGCTGAGGTGAGAGCACCTGGATGTTGATCACGGGCTAGCAGAGTGATACCCTAGCGTCAGTGCCTGGGGAGAGTGAAGTATTCAAACAGACACACTGAATTACAGCTTCTTCTTGTCAATTCAGGAGGACTCTGGCGGCCACCTGGTCCTGGTGATTCAGAAGGGGAGCCCATTAGAGAAAGCCAGGCTCCTAGTTGGAGACAGGGTTCTCAGGATCAACCCATTTATTTAAAAAAAATCTTCTAAGGGTTCATTAATTTCTACTTTATGTGTATATATGAGTATTTTGCCTTCATATATCTAAGTGCACTGTGAACATTCTTGACACCTGTGGGGACCAGAAGAAAACATCAGATTCCCCAGACCTGGAGTTAGAGATGGTTACAAGTCACCATGTGGGTGCTGGGAAAAGAACCCAGGACCTCTGCAAGAGCAGCAAGTGCTCTTAATGGCTAAGCCATCTCGACCCCCAACAAACTGCTTTTTTTTTTCTAATGAGGAAAAGAATCTGAGTAGACATTTCTCTAAAGGGTACAGACAACTGGTCACCAGGCACACGGGAAGACACTCGGCACCATCGTTCATGGGGAAATGGAGTCAGATGTGTAAGGAAAGATGGGACAGGGACAGGCAGAAGATCTGCTTTGTGGCTTCAAAATACACTTAAACAGGAGGAAGTTGTAGTACTCGTATGCACTGCAAAATGTCTTAGGGCTGCGCTCGCTTCAGCAGCAGAATAGCAAAACTGCAATAATGCAGAGAAGGTCAGCGTGGCCCTACACGTGGACCACGTGTGAACTCATGAAATGGTCAATCAATACTTTTTTAATGTCTTACTGTAGCACCAATAATAAAAACCTAGAGACAGATATTGGGGTTCAACCTGAAGATCAGAAGTACCCAGCCACTGGCTCTTACCTCTACCTCAGACCGAAAATAGGCGAGGTCCTATCTCCACGAACCCCAAAGACTCCACATCCTACGCTCACACCCCACACTCACTCCGAGTTCCTGTCTCTTCCCCTTTCTGTTCCTCTTCCCACACAGCCATACCGTCCCTGTCTCCACCTCCCTAGGGCTGGGATTAACGGTGTGTGATACCAAATTCTGGGGTCAAATTGGTGTGAGCTGTTTCTCTTTTAGACAGATTCAATCATGTGTAGCCCCAGGGTGGCCTTGAATTCACAGAGATCCATCTGCCTCTGTCTCGAGTCCTGGGATTAGTGTGTGCCACCACTCCCTGGTCTGTATGGCTGACCAGTGTGGCTACTTTGCCCTCTGATCTTCAGGCAAGCTTTATTTATTAAAATACAAATAATGCACCACTGTATCTTACCATTGCTTTGATTCTGAGACAGTCTTGTATGTAACCTCACCTGACCTGCTCTTGATCTATAGTTCTGGGTGGTCTCTCAGACTCATAGCAGTCCCTCGGCCTCCAATTTTCCTGCCTTGGCCTGAGGAATTCTATGATTATGAATAAGCAATGAGCGTCACCACATGCAGCAGCTGCTGCTGCTTCCTCTTCCTCCTCCTCCTCCCCTTCCTCCTCCTCCTTTTTTTTCTTTATCTTCTTTTCATTTTTTGAAACAGGGTCTCATTATTACTCCAGGCTGACCTCAAACTCATAGTAATCCTCCTGCCTCGATCTCCCAAATGCTGGGATTATACAAGCCATTAAATTTAGCTTGAAAATATGTAGAGGAAAGATTTTTTAAAATATTTTCAACAAAGAAATGATAAAGGAATATTGGGTGTCTTTGAAAACAATGCAGCCTTTATCTGCTTGGAAAACGAGGGCTACCAAAGACACCCCTAACCATTGGGTTCTTCTCTTGCAAATTCACAGACCACAGGAGGTAAACTCTGTGTGTGTGTGTGTGTGTGTGTGTGTGTATAGTAAATCTGATTTATTTCACTTAACACGATGAGTTTCAGTTTCTGCAAATAACACAATGTCATTTTTCTTTTTTTCCTTTGTTTTTTTATTGTTTTTATTGAGCTATACATTTTTCTCCACTCCCTGGAGAGATGGCTCAGCCATGAAAGGCTAGGCTCACAACCAAAAATAAAGCAGAAGGTAAATATTTTTTAGAGAAATATTTACTGGTAGAAGCTCAAGAGGAAGAGAACAAGACAGATAGAGACAGATAGAGACCAATAGAGATGAAGTGCATATAGCAAGAGGGGTCTCAGGAAACAGGACACCATCAAGATGCTAGTCTGGGGCTTTATTTGTTTGTTTACACATATGTTCATATGTTCCAGGACAGGCTCCAAAGCTACAGAGAAACCCTGTCTCAAAAGACACACAAAAAAATGTGATAGGTTAGGTAAACAGAGGAAGGAGCTAAGGGAAGAAAGGGAGCCAGGTAGGTGGGATGTGACGTGGGGAGAGCAGAGAACCTGCCTCATAAGGTTTAAAAAAGACACAAACTGGACACTTGCTTGGCACAGTTGAGACTGTAGGTTCAAACCCCAGTACTACAGAAGGAGGAAGAGGAGGAGAAGTGTTGATAAAGATGCAGAGCTGAAGATGGTAGCGTACTCCTTTAATCCCAGCACTTGGGAGGCAAGAGGCAAGCAGATCTCTGAGTTTGAGACCAGCCTGGTCTACAAGAGCTAGTTCCAGGACAGCCAGGACACAGAGAAACCCTGTCTTAAACCACCGCCCCACTCCAAAAAAATAAAAATAAAACAAGTTGCTGATCAATGGATACAGGCTCACAGCCAGGCAAGATGAAACATTTCTGGAGACCTGTCACACCACAGTGCACATACATACATGGCAAGATGAAACATTTCTGGAGACCTGTCACACCACAGTGCACATACATACATGGCAAGATGGGACACACCTGTAGTCCCAGACACTTAGGACACTGAGGGAGGAGGATCACTTGAAGCCAGGAGTTCAAGACCAGCCTGGACAACAAATTGAGAGTGTTCTCTGTCTACCTACCTATCTCTCTCTCTCTCCTCTCAAGGACCTCTATAGTAACCTTGAGCTTGTGACAATCCTCCCGCATCAACCTTCCTACTACTAAGAGCACTATACTTATAAAACACTATCTCAAATCTTATGTGGGACCAGAAAGGAGGCTCAGTGGTTAAGAGTACTATCTGAGCCGGGCGGTGGTGGAGCACGCCTTTAATCCCAGCACTCGGGAGGCAGAGGCAGGCGGATCTCTGTGAGTTCAAGGCCAGCCTGGTCTACAAGAGCTAGTTCCAGGACAGGCTCTAAAAAAGCTACAGAGAAACCCTGTCTCGAAAAACCAAAAAAAAAAAAGAAAAGAGTACTATCTGCTCTTTATGTTTGTTTGTTTTGTTTCATTTTTGTTTGTTTTTCAAAACAAGATTTCTCTACAGCTTTCTCCCAGAGCCTGTCCTAGAACTAGCTCTATAGACCAGGCTGGCCTAGAACTCACAGAGATCCACCTGCCTCTGCCTCCCAAGTGCTGGGATTAAAAATGTGCACCACCATCATCACCATCGTTGGGCAGGCGCTGGCTGCTCTTGTAAAGGACCCAGTTTACTTCCCAGCACTCACAGCAGCTCAACCATCGTGAGTCCAGTTCCAATGCATCCAATGTCCTCTTCGGCCTCTAAGGGCACCAAGCATGCACATGGTACACAGACACACATGTAGGGAACAGACATATAGACATAAAAAGGGTTTGGCCAGTGAATCCCAATACCTGGGAGGCAGAAGCAAGTGGATCTCTGTGAGTTCAAAGCCAACCTGGTCTACAGAGTGAGTTCCTGGACAACCAGGGCTACACAGAGAAACCCTAGCTTGAAAAATCCAAAAAAAATGTACATAGCATTAATAATAATATATTGTGTCATGTATACTAAAAAGTAGAGGATGTTGATTTTAAAAATGGTAAACACACCTTCAGTACTATCAGTACTTCAGTACTTGAGAAGTAGAGGCAGCTGGATCGTTGTGAGTTCGAACTCAGCGTGGTCTACATAGTGAGTTCTGGACCAGTCAGAAATTCATAGAGAGGCCATATAGCAAAAACAAACAAACAAAACCCTTATGCTGTGTGTTGTCATGGTTGATAGTAGATGGTAGATGGATGGGCTGTGTAAGATTGACACCAAAAAATGTGCGAGCAAGTTCTTTGCCATTCAGTTAGGCAGAGTGTTGCTATCTGGAGGAGGCAAAGGTGCTGCCTCTGCCTTTGGTTTTGACTGGAAAAAGACTACTGTGGCTCTCTGTTCCCCGAACAGACCAGTCCCTCAGGCAACAGAACACCAGCTGCAGCCCCCATCCCCCACGCCCACGCCTCCTGTGGACACCACAAACCATCCCTTCATAATTTGCTCCCCCACTCAGTGCTGCATCCCAGCCTCCAACACTCACAGGCCTTCCCTGTGAACACACCAGCTGAGCAGGCCAGCAACACAGACAAAAGACAGCCACCACACTCTGAAAATCCAGAGAGGGAACAGAACACCCACCCAACAAAGACAAACACAGGAATCAGCACCTACACCTATAGTTATCCAAACCTAGATGCCCAGATGCCAGGGTAAGAACACAATCAATAACAGCCAGGACAGTATGACTCCACCAGAGCCCAGCTAGCCTACCACAGCAGGCCCTGAATATTCCAACGTAGCTGAAGTACAAGAAAAAGACCTCAAAGCCAACCTTATGAAGCGGATAGAAGTCCCTAAGGAGAAAATAATAAATCCCTCAAGGAAATCCGGGAAAACACAAGCACTTGGAAGAAATTAATACATCCCTTAAAGAAAGCCAAGAAAAGGCCAGGTGGAGGTAGCACACGCCTTTAATCCCAGTATTCGGTAGGCAGAGGCAGGTGGATCTCTGTGAGTTCGAGGTCAGCCTGGTCTACAAGAGCTAGTTCCAGGACAGGCTCCAAAGCTATAGAGAAACCCTGTCTCGAAAAAACAAAACAAAAAAAAAAAAATGAGAGAATCTCAGCCATTGAAGATAGGACAGAACAATGGATACATAGGTCAAGGAAAATGTTAAATCTAAAAAAATTCCTGACACAAAAAATCCAGAAAATCTGGGACACTATGAAAAAACCAAACCTAAGAATAATAGGGATAGAAGAAGAAAAAAATCTCAGATAAAAGGCACAGAAAATATTTTTAACAAAATCATAGAAAAAAATTTCCTAACCTAAAGAAGACACCTATTTTTAAAAAAAAAAAAAAAAAAAAAAGTACAAGAAGCATAGAGAACACCAAATAGATTGGACTAGAAAAGAAAGTTCCCCTTGTCACATAACAATCAAAACACTAAACATTCAGAACAAAGAAAAAGTATTAAAAGCTACAGTGGAAAAAGACCAAGTAACAAATAAAATATATAAACCTGTTAGAATTACACCTGACTTCTACACAGAGACTCTAAAAGCTAGAAGGGCCTGGACAGATGTGCTGCAGACTCTAAGAGACCACAGATGCCAGCCCAGACCGCTATACCCAGCAAAACTTTCAATCACCGTAGATGGAGAAAATAAGATATCCCATGATAAAGTCAAATTTAAACAACATCTTTCTACAAATCCAACCCTACAGAATGTGCTAGACGGAAAACTCCAACCAAAGGAGGTTACCCACACCCATGAAAATGCAGAAAATAAATCATCTCACACCAGCAAAACCAAATGAAAGGAAGAACACATACACAGTCATACATACTCACACACACACACCAACAACAGCAACAATAAAACAACAGGAATGAACAACCATTGGTCACTGATACCTCTCAATATCGATGGTCTCAAATCCACAATAAATGGATGTGAAAACAGGACCCATCCTTCTGCTACATACAAGAAATATAACTCAACATCAAAGATAGATATTATCTCAGAATAAAAGGTTATAAAAAGATATTCCAAACAAATGTACCTAAGGAGCAAGCTGGTGTAGCCATTTTAATATCTAACAAAAACAACAGAAAGCTTATAAATTCATGGAAACTGAACAACTCTCTACTGAATGAAAAATGGATCAAGACAAAAATAATTAAAGGCTCCCTAGAATTCAATGAAATTTAACACACAGCACACTCAGATTATGGGACACAATGAAAGCGGTGCTGAGAGGAAAGTTCAAGGCACTGTCCACATCAAAAAACTGGAGCATCTCAAACTAGGCACTTAACAGCACACCTGAAGTTTTTGAACAAAAAGAAGCAAGCACACAGAAGAGGAGTAGATGGCAAGAAATAATCAAACTGTGGGCCGAAATCAATCAATAAAATAGAAACAAAGAGAACAATATCAAAGAATCAATGAAACAGAGAATTGGTTCTTGGAGATAGATAGATAAAACTTTATCCAAACTAACTAAAAGATGGAGAAAGACTATCCAAATTAACAAATCAGAAGTTAAAAGGGCATATAATAACAGACATTGAAGAAATTCAGAGAATTATAAAGTGTCTTAGTTAGGGTTTCTATTGATTTTGCAAAGAGACATCATGACCATGGCAACTCTTATAAAGGAAAACATTTAACTGGGGTTGGCTTACAGTTCAGAGGTTCAATCCATTATCATCATGGTGGGACATGGCAGCGTGCAGGCAGACGTAGTGCTGGAGAGGTAGCTGGGAGTCCTACATCTTGCAGGCAACAGGAAGAGGTTTGAGACTCTGGGTGGTATCTTGAGCACATGTGAGGTCTAAAAGCCACCTCCACAGTGGCACGCGTCCTCCAGGGAGACCACACCTATCCCTACAAGGCCACACCTCCTAACAGTGCCACTCTTTTCCTCCAAACCACCACGTAAGGACATGCTTTAGAAACCTGTACTCCACCAACCTGGGAAATCTAAGAAATGGATAACTTTCTTGATAGGTAGCACTTACCAAAGTATAAATTTAAATAGACCTATAAGCCCTAGTGAAGTAGAAGCAGTTGTTAAAAGTTTCCCAATCCAAAAAAAGAAAAGAAAAAAAAAAACAGGTTTTTAGTGGAGAATTCTCCCACACTTTCAAAGAAGAGTAAAGCCAATACTGCTCAAATTATTCCACAAAATAGGGACAGAAAGAATATTGCCTAGTTCATTTTATGAGACCACAGAAACCCTGGTTTCCAAAACATATAAAGACTCAACAACAAAAATTACAAACCAATTTCCTTTATGAACATATATGTAAAAATGCTCAATTTTTTCTTATTAGTTTTTCAAGACAGGGTTTCTCTGTGTAGCCCCGGCTATCCTGGAACTCACTTTGTAGACCATACTGGCCTAAAACTCATGAAGAAACACTTGCCTCTGCCTCCTGAGAGCTGGGACTAAAGGTGTGAACCACCATAGCCTGACTTAGGCATGAGAAGCCAAACACCCAAACTGAAGCAGGGTGATTATATAGCTTGTATGCAAGGGATGAAGTATGATCAAAAGCTAAATGCTTTAGACAGGGACTTGGGGTGCTGGCAACTTCAGGGGAGGAGCTGCCAGTAGCCACCAAGAATTCAGAACTGGGTTTCTTGGTGCCTTTCCTTTGTTCAGACATTCTCTGAGAGGATGGGGTTTGGAAAGAGAGAAAGTAGGGGGGAGGAGGGTCAGCTTTCCAGATGACACAGGAGTGAGCCTAAGTTTCCAACCCAACAGTGACATACCTAAACATAATAGACAGTTCACAGCCAGCATCAAACTAAATGGAGAGAAACTCGGCCATTCCACTAACATCAAGAACAAGACAAGGCTGTCCTCTCCATGTCTTTTTGATATAGCACTTGAAGTTTTAGCTACAGTTGAAAGACAACTAAAGGAGATCAAGGGGATACAAACTGAATCAGAAGAAATCAAAGTATCATTATTCGCAGATGGTATGATAATATAAATGACCCTAAAAATTCCAAGACAGAACTCCTACAGCTTATAAACTCAGGGAAGTGGCCAGATAAAAGATTAAGTCAAAAAAAAAAAAAAATCAGGGTCGGGCGGTGGTGGCACACGCCTTTAATCCCAGCACTCGGGAGGCAGAGGCAGGCAGATCTCTGAGTTCGAGGCCAGCCTGGTCTACAAGAGCTAGTTCCAGGACAGGCTCTAGAAACTACAGAGAAACCCTGTCTCGAAAAAAAAAAAAAATCAGTAGCCCTCCTATATACAAATGACAAATGGGGTGTGTTCGAATGGGTAGTTTAACCAGAAGTGGGCGGCCTTCTACTCAGAAGATGTAGGACTCCATAGCGGCGGCAAAGCAGACTACAGTCTGTCCACCGACTGCCCGCAGGATAGTGGCAGATGTGCAGAGTGCTCTGGGCTTCCGCATCAAGCGGCAGCTGCAGGTCTGGGAACCATTCAGGACCCCAGGTCCAGAGCCAGAAACCAAGAGGCCCCAACGCCAGTATGCACACCAAGTGCTGAAGACTTCAAGGAGCTGGAGTTTCTGACCCAGGCACTGGAAAAGGCTGTGCGGGTGAGGAAAGGCCCGTCTAAGCCTGGATAAAGAGACAGTACCCCCAGCCTGACTTCTGCATCTAATGCAGTCACTTCTGGTGCCACTGCCCCTACCCATTCTCAGGCCTCCAGCCAGGCTGGCAGCCGTGCATCAGGTGCAAGATCCACCAAGGACGTACAACTGGCCGCACTCCCTGCCAAGGATTGCTCCAAGTGCAGATAGAACCCATATGAAAACAGGAGCCCAGCCAGGTGGTGGTGGCGCACGCCTTTAATCCTAGCACTCGGGAGGCAGAGGCAGGCAGAGGCAGGCAGAGGCAGGCAGATGTCTGTGAGTTCGAGGCCAGCCTGGTCTACAAGTGCTAGTTCCAGGACAGGCTCCAAAGCCACAGAGAAACCCTGTCTCGAAAAACCGAAGGAAGAGAGGGAGGGAGGGAGGGAGAGAGAGAGAGAGAGAGAGAGAGAGAGAGAGAGAGAGAGAGAGAGAGAGAGAGAGAGAGAGAGAGAGAGAGAACAGGAGCCCAAGCTGCCGGATCTGGTCCAGGCCTCAAGGACCAACAAATGGTCCCATCAGCTGTTCCTCATGCCCCAGAAGTCTTCACACTGAAAGAAAAGGGAACCCTCAGGAAGGCAGCTTCCCAGAATTCCCGCCTGTGAGCTCAGCTCAGCACTGTACAAGCCAGTGACTCCACAGATGACACCAGAGATGCCAAAATCAGTTCCTCGACAAACTCCAGATGGCTTCCGGCTGGGTCCAGATGCTGCAGAAGTGGAGGCTCATGCCCAGAGCCTGGAGAAGGCCCGTACACTGCTGAGATCGCGCGTGCTGGAAGGGCTGCAGACCACTGCTGGACAGTGTCTCCACAGGATGCAGGCGCGCCAGCAGCTGTGACAGAACTACCAGGATTACGCCCCCCGGAGAAGCCCACCTAGGCCTCGTCGCTCTTCATGGAGCCCTGGGCTCCTTTTCTGCTGTAGCACCAAGGAGCTGCAGACCTAGGCTACCTTGAGGCTTTGTGTGGCCATGCTAGCCCAGCAGATCCATCTAGAAAAGGTTCTGATGGCTGAACTCCTCCCTCTGATAAACACCCAGGAGCCAGGAGGGCCACCTTGGCTGGAGGTGAGCGCTTCCTCACAGTCCTTGGAGATGACTACCTAGGCTGGGCAGAAGCCTCCTGCCTGGGAGAGTCTCCCTCCTCTCAGCTGGAGTGAGTAGGGATTGAGGGGGATTTTCCTGTTTGGAGGAAGCTAAGAGCACAGAGCCAGCTGTGACTTCCATGAGAAAGCTGGTGGTCAGGAAGTGTGTGTGTTTATATTGTATCAAAGTCAGGCTTGGTAAGGAGCTTTTCATGGTCCTGCTTCTTTCTTGGTGGTTTTAAGGATTTTATTAATTAAGGAGCTTGGGCACACCTATAATCTCACCACTGGGGAAGCTGAGGCAAGGGGATTCTAAGTTTAAGGACAGCCTGAAACCCTGTCTAGAGTAAATAAATAAAGAAAAAATATATCAAGCAAAAACAAAAACAACAACAACAAAAAATGGCAAATGGAGTGGGAAAAAAAATTGGGGAAACAACACCCTTCACGGCAGCTTCAAATAATACAAAATGTCTTGGGGTAACTCTAACCCAGCAAGTGAAAGACAAAAACTTCAAGACTTTGAAAAAAGAAGTTGAGGAAGATATCAGAAGATGGAAAGATCTCCCATGTTCATGGATTGAGCAATCTACAGATTCAATGCAATCCCCATCAAAATTCCAACACAATTCTTTTTTATTATTATTTTATTTTTATTTTTTTATTCATTGGTGTTTTGTCTGCATGTAAGTCTGTGTGAGGTTGTCAGAAACCCTGGAACTGGAGTTAGAAACAGGTGTGAGCTTCCATGTGAGGGCTGGGAATTGAACCCAGATCCTTTGGAAGAGTAGCCAGTACCCTTAACCGCTGGGCTATCTCTCCAACACAATTCTTTATAGACCTGAAAGAACAATTCTCAACTTCAAACGGAAAAACAAAAACCTGGGATAGATAAAACAATCCTGAATAATAAAGGAACTGCTAGAGGTATCACCCTTCCTGATTTCAAGCTGTACCACAGAACTATAGTAATAAAAACTGTGTGGAAATGGCATAAAATCAGACATGTGAATCAATGGAATCAGACTGAAGACCCAGACATAAATCCACACACCTATGGACACCTGATTTTTAATAAAGAAGACAAAAACACACAATAGAAAAGAGACAACATCTTCTGTCAGAAATCACCTTCTTCCAGCCACTTCCTCCCTCCCCAAAAATGCTATCAGGACTGGCTTGATCAGCTAGATCCGCTGTTGTGAGCTTTTCATAAATGCGACTGTATGGTGTACACTGTGTCTTACTTGGCTTCTTTGCCCTAGAAGAGAATACAAGGGCTTTCTGGTGCTGATTACATACGTGTATTCATTTTATGAATATTTACCAAGCTGCATCATCGATCATGCTTTATGACTGTTCTATGTATGTAAATACAACTCAATAAAAATGTTAAAAAAAAAAAGAAAAAAGACAACATCTTCAACAAATGACGCTGGTCAAAATGGCTATCTGCATGTGGAAGAATGCAAATAAATTCATATTTATCACCTTACAGAAACTCAAGTCCGAGTGGATCAAAGACCTCAACATAAAACCAGATCCACTGAACCAGATAGAAGAGAAAGCAGGGATACTTTTGAACTCATTGACACGGGAGAGAACTTCCCAAGCAGAACACCAATAGCACAAGCACTAAGATCAACAACTAATAGATGGGACCTCATGCTGTGGGATGTCCTTCTGTACACTGTGAATATGTGTTGCTCTCACTGGTTGATAATATAAGCTGATTTGGCCTATAGCCAGGCAGACTAAAACTGGGCAGGAAAGCCAAACAGAAATACATGGAGAAGGAAGGGCATAGTCAGAGAGATATGTGAGCCAGTCTCCCAAGAAGCAAGATGCCAGAGGACTGGTAAAGCCACAGCCACATGACAGTACATAGACTAATAGAAATGGGTTAATGTCAATGTAAGAGCTAGTTAGTAATAAACCTGAGTTATCAGACAAACATTCTGTAGTTAAAAGTAAACCTCTGAGTGATTATTTAAAAGCAACTGTGGGTTGGGGTGGGACAGAAAAACCTGTTTACAGCCTCATGAAACTGAACAGTTTCTGTAAGGCAAAGGACACTGTCAATAGGACAAAGCAGTAGCCTACAGAATGGGAAAAGATTATTACCAACTCTACGTCTGTTAGAGGGCTAATGTCCGAATATATAAAGAACTCAATAAACTAGATATTAAATAAACCAAATGATGCAATTTAAAGATGGGGTACAGATCTAAACAGAGAATTCTCAATGGAGGAATTTCAAATGGCCAAGAGATAGTTTTAAAAAAATTTAACATCCTTAGCCATCAGGAAAATGCAAATTACATCAAAACTACTTTGAGAGTCTATTTTACACCTGTTGGAATGGCCAAGATCAGTTACACAAGTGACAGCTCATACTGGCAAGGCTGTGGAGCAAAGGGAACACTCCTCCATTGCTAGTGGAAGTGCAAACTTGTACACTATGGAAATCAATATGGCAGTTCCTTAAAAAAATTGGGAATCAATCTACCTCAAGACCCAGCTATATGGGGGTTGAAGAGATGGCTCAGTGGTTAAGAGCACTGACTGCTCTTTCAGAGGACCCAGGTTCAATTCCCAGCACTCACGTGGCAGCTTGCAACTGTCTGTAACTCCAAGATTCGACACCCTTACACAGACATATATACAGGCAAAACACCAGTGCACATAAAATAAAAATACTTTTTTAAAAAGACCCAGCTATACAACTCTTGGACATATACCCAAAGGACACTCCATCCTACTACAAGGATGCTTGCTCAACTACACTCATTGTGGCTTTATTCATAATAGCCAGAAACTGGAAGCAACCTAGATGCCCCTCAACCAAAGAATGGATAAAGAAAAAGTGGTACACTTACATAATGGAGTATTATCCATCTGTTTTAAAAAAATGACATCATGAAACTTTCAAGCAAATAGATGGAACTAGAAAAAAAAATCATCCTGAATTAGGTAATCCAGACCCAGAAAGACAAATATGTCATGTATTCACTTATAAGTGGATATTAGTCATTGTGGAAATGATAATCAAGCTACAATTCATAGACCTAGGGATGCTAGGTAAAGAGGAGGGATCTGGGGGGCATATGGATCTCTCTGGGAAGGGGAAATAGAATAGAATTTGGAGGTGAACTAGGGTGGGAGGGGATGGGATAGAGAAAGAGTGCAGGGAGAAACAGCTGGAGTTGGGCTGCATTTGCGGGATGGTGTGGAACCTGCATAGTGGAAGCTATGAAGACGGTCCTCAGGAGGACTCCTAGTAATGGGGAATACAGAGTCTGAACTGGCCATCTTCTAGAGCCAAGCAGGGCTCCCAATGGCGGGACTAGGCTGCATTTGGTTGACTTGTTGGTTAAGTCGGCCTGTGGAGATCCCCAAACAACCAAGGCTGATGCTAGGACAGAGTGATGCTAACTACAAACTGGCCGTGGGACCCCATTGCTGAGGACAACAGCCATACAGCTCACTGAATGTGGGGAGGTCAAATGGGTGCCTGCAGAGAGCCTTCATCCCTACGCTCTAGTCTCTTTGGTGTGGAAGATACTCGGCAGGCCCCAGAGTTCCTTCTCACCAAAAGAGAAACCTGGACACCCATCCAACCATGAAACCTTTGGCCTGCATCCTGCCTGCAAGATGTCCTGGAGCAACGGCGCTGCAGAACTTGTGGAAGTGGCCAACCATGTCTGATTTAACAGTGAGAGGGAATCCATGCCAGACATTGGTTGGTTGGCCGGGAACCAGAAACTGGGTAGTTCAGAGACCTAAGGTAGAACTAAACAGGACTGGTCTTTTTTAAAAAAAAAAATCAATTAAATAATTCCTAATGATGTTCTGTTATGCTCATAGATCAATGCCTTTGTCAAGTGGCCTTGTCCAGTGGTCAAAAGAGAGGCTTTCTCTGGCAGGAACAGATGCAGAGGCCCACAGCCAGACAGCATGTGGCAAGAGAGTTTATATTTGAAGTCTCCGTCTGACTCGTCCCATCAGAGCTCAGAGAATCATGAGGAAAGGGGGAAGAAAGATTATAGGACTCAGAGGGGATGGAGGACACCAGAAGAACACGGCCCTCTGAGTCAACTAAGCAGGGCTCACATGGGCTCACAGAGACCAAAGCAGCAAGCTTGGGCCTGCATGGGTCTGCACCAGGTCCTCTGTACACATGTTGTTACTGCTAGCTTGGTGTTTTTGAGGAACTCGTAACTCTGGGATCAGGTATGTCTCTAACTCTTGTCTGGTCTTGGTATTCTTCTCCTATCAGGTTGCCTTGTCCAGCCTCAGTGTAAGGGTTCTTGTCTTGTCTTTTTGTATTTTGTTTTGTTGTGTTTGGTTGTTGTCTCTTGTTGGCTTGCTCTTTTCTTAAGGGAAAGTGAAGCAGAGTGGATCCAGGGGAGAGGAGAGGTAGGGGGAGCTGGGAAGAATGGAGGGAGGAGAAACTGGAGTCAGGATGTATTGATGAGAGAAGTATCTACTTTCAATAAAAGAATAGACAGACAGACAGAGAAGGGAGACCAGCAATGCCTTGAATCAGCTGGTCTGAGGCACACCAGTTTCACAAAGTTGAAAATCCTTACATGGACTCTAATAAAAAGTCTCTGCACCTAGGCTTGGCGGTGGCCCATACCCTTAATCCCAGCAGTTCGGAGGCACAGACACTTGGATCTCTGTGAGTTCAAGGCCAGTCTTGTCTTCATAGTGAGACCCTGTCTAAAAAAAATAAACAAAAGCAATGGGGGGGGGGGGCGGGGGGTGGTGGCGCACGCCTTTAATCCCAGCACTCGGGAGGCAGAGGCAGGCGGATCTCTGAGTTCGAGGCCAACCTGGTCTACAAGAGCTAGTTCCAGGACAGGCTCTAGAAACTACAGGGAAACCCTGTCTCGAAAAACCAAAAAAAAAAAAAAAAAAAAAAAAAAAAAAAAAAAAAAAAAAAAAAAAAAAAAGCAATGGGGGGAAAGCAAAACACTCTCTGCCCCTGTGCTTCTCTGGGGCAATCTTAAACTGTGGGGACAGGCTGGGTTTCCTGCCATGTGCGTATTGAGGGCTCCTCAGTGCAGGAACAGAGGGAGATGGAAAAGCTGGCATTGCTCCCAGCAGCTGAAAACTGTGGTTCCTTTCTGTCTCTGGCTTCCTACACCTTTACACAGTTCCTCACCCCACAATGTCTCTGCACATTAGAATTATCCTCTGAGGAGGATCTCAGCCTTCCATGCAACTTATGGCTCAAGACTGAGGTTCCTAGCCCTCTCATTTAACTGCAGTGGGACTAAGTGACACCTACTATGCACCTAGAAGTTGAAAGTGAGTCTGAGAATAGGTTATGAGGGCCTTTGGGAATTGCAGGCAAACAACACCTGCTGAGCTGCATGTCCCAGACTGTCTTTGAACTCCAGACCCTTGTGTTTCAGCCTGGGTTCTAGGGTTACGTGTATGTGCCATTGAGGCCATTTTAACTTCTGGCTTTCTTTTTTTCCCTTGCTTTGTTTGCATATGAGGTTTGCTTGTGAGAGTCCCTGGAGCCTCAGAGTCCAGGAAAAAGACCACCGACATGGGATAAAAACCGAAGGGGTGTGGAAAAGTTAAAGAACATCACAAAGGAACCAGCCAAGAGTTACAAATTCCAATTCCAGCCTTTATTTCAATGGCAGAGCAGAGAGGAGGCTCAACCCAGGTTAGGTCATTCCTAGACAGAGACAGCTGGACAGGAGCCCCTGGGAATGCCTCTCCACCCAGCTAAGAGGTTGGGAGGAAGAGAAGAAGATAATACTGGTGCTGCCACTTCCACAGCTGCCACAGCCAGGAGCTGGGACACCTCAAGCAGCAAGCTGACCTCCAGAGGTCAGGGCAGACCCAGAATCAGGCAAGGATCAGACAGGAACAGCAGACATTGCAAGAGTGTACAGACTCAACAAATGAGGAAACTCTTGGGGGCCCCCAAATAGCATTGATATTTCACAAAGGGGACTCCCAAGGCCTGCAGACTCCAGGGACTGAATGCTCAGGGAAGCATGACCACACTGAGACACTCACAGTGAGACTTCGATAGCCATCCCCCAACCCCCGTGTGTTGTTCTGTAAGGGTAGGAACAGGTCTGGAGGGAGGAGGGAGAAAAGAGTCAATGAAAAGCATGGGAAGAACGCTGGCAGGACATGAAAAGGGACCCGAGAGGGGCCTCTAGCTGCTGCCCTGCCCCTGCTGCTCCTGCTGGCACTCCTGCTGACGGATGAGGTTGGCCATGGGGCTGGTGATACCACCTATCATGGTCCAGTATTCATCAAAACTGATGCGCCCATCATGGTTGGCATCCAGGTTCTGGATGAGCTTGTCAGCTGCCTTTCGGTTCCCCGTGTCCTGTAGAAGAACTGGAGTCAGTAAAACTTGGGATGACCCAGACAGGACCCTAGGCAGAGTCCCGGAAGCAGCCCTGACAGCTGCTGCCTTGGCCAGGCAGGCAGGGCACAGGGAGGGGTCACCGAGCAGGGCATGGGCGGGGGTGGTGGGGGGGAGTATTGCTGAGAGGCCTGTGAGGAGCAGAGGAGACAGGGAGAGCAGAAGCCAGGTACCGTCAGCATGTGGTTCAGCTCTCTCTGGAGCATCTTGCGGAAGCCACTCTTGCTGATCTTGTTCTTGACCAGGCTGTGCTTGGATACGTATTTATAGAAGTTCTCCACCAGGACGACAACTGCCTTCTCCAGCTCCGTGTAGCACTCAGCCATCTCACTGCCTCAGCTCCTAGGAACCAGATAGAGGGGAGGTGAGGAGAGACATCCCCACACACAGGTCCCAGCACCCCCCAAGACTGCTTGTCTCCTGAGCAGGGAGAGGAGCAGGCATGGAAGAGCAAAGGGAGTGCGGGGGCGGCCCTGGAAGGAGAGCTGAGCACTCCTCTAATCCAGGTGTTCCCCAGCCAGGCTGCCAACTGCCAAAACAGGTTCTCCAGGTCCTTCCCGTGCCCTAGGCAGCCATGCTGCCTGTCAGAGCCCTCTGAGAGTTGGAGGCTCCTGTGGGAAGTGGAGGCAGGTAACTGTTCCCCTATACACACCAGGGTCTCCTGTTCTAGGGAACCACAGCTGGGAAGAGTTGAGAAAGGGAAGGCCAAAGACTTTTATCTTCCATCCCAGGGACTAGCTGAGACCCCAGCCCTAGGCCACAAAGCAGGAATAGAAGCCCTTGGCCCATTCAACCCCTTGCATGGGCTCTAAGACCGTGAGTTCAGGGACTCAGGCCACCACTGTCCCTCTCCATCAGAATAGATTTTGTGTGGCTCCCCTCCTGGCCACACCCTGTCAGCCTCTCCTCCCTCATAACCATTCCTAAGTAGACATCATGACCCAACAACACCCTTCACCCCATTACCTAAGAAGATGCAGGCCCAGTTCTGCCCCAGCTGGAGACAGACTCTGGGCCTGTGGACGCAGCGGCTGCCTGGCAGAGGCCAGATGCATCACCCCCTCACCCCAGAACAAAAGGCACTCTCAGTCCAAGCGGATACAGCCTTACAAATAACAGGATATGAGGGGAGCAGGCGGATCCACTCTGCGAGTCGCCGCCCATGCCCAGAGCCCCTCCAAGTCAGCCTGGCAAATCAGACTCCCCTCCCACCCTCAAGCATAAGAATGAAGTCCTGCCACCCTCCCACAGCTGGCCCCAGGAAGGGAAAGTGAACACAAAAGGACACAGCCACTTGGGCAGGCCTGTGCACCCACAATCAGATACACAAAGATGGTCTCCCTCCCTTCACCAGGCCCCACCAGGCCCTCTGTCCTTACCACCTGCTTTCTATCCTTGACAGCAGCACGGTCCTCTCAGCTGCAGCCCTGACACTCTGGTCCTCCCCAAACTGTACTTGCAGAAAAACTCGCCTTGACCTCTGTTGTTGCTCCACTCTTCCCGGACTCCCACAGCCTTGTCTGCCTTCACCACATCAACACCAGCTGGGGCCATTAGCTAGTTTGGTTAGTCTCCGGCTATTATCTCTCCATCTATGGAGCTGGCATAGTCTTTCTTACATTCAGCTGCTGCTCTCCGATCCAAATAGGAGACTACGTAGATGTGAGGGCAAGGGTTTCTAATCCTGAATACACCACCGCCCTCTTCTTAATCTCTGACACTTGACTGGCCTACAATGCCTGGCCAAGTGTCCTGCTCAGAGGAGATGTTCCAATATTCTACCTCCTTCCAGCCTTAATGCCCAGCATCCAAGGTCCCTCCTACCCTTCTACACTTTTATGCATCTTTTTCTTAAGGAATCATCAGAACAGAAGGAAGGAGGCCAGGATGCAGGAAGGAAGGAGAGTTGAGAGGGTCAGGCTGGGGCATCTCTGATGGGAAATCCTCCCCTCCTGACCACTCTGGTCTGTGGCTGGAAGGATGGCGCACGGTGCCAGACCCACAGGAAACTATATTCTTCCCCATACTCTGTTTGTTAAGGGTGTAACAGTGTGGTTTAATGTTTGAAAGACACTCAAATTCTCTAACATACACAAATAAGGAAGAAAAAAGATTTTCAACCCATGATCTGTCTGCTCTAATGCCCTCGGGTGGGGTGAGGATGGCCTGTGGCCAGCGTTCCTGGAGGTTCTAGAACCTGAGCCGGGATCAGGGAGAGTGGCACTCAGCTTTCCCCCACCCAAGCCTTGAGAGCAAGAGAGGAAATGGGGAACCCCCACACACACCCCACAGGGAAGAGTTCTGTAGGAAACAAAGAAAAGACAGGGAACGAGTAGATAACTGGGTTGCTGTGCCTCTGTCACTGTCTGCAAAGACCAGTCCAGCTCTCCCTCTGTCTGCCTTAAGTCTTGTTCTTCCACCGAGGTAGCTTCCTCCTGCCCCCTTAGCTCTATGCCCAATCCCTACCTGGCCTCTTGCAGCAGTTAGGCAAACAAATAACAGAGGAACACCCAACAGATGATGCAGACACCTGTCCCGGGAGCACGGGGCCAACAGGAGATGCAGCCTTGGTGTGCTGACTCTTTCCCAGGCCGACCTCCCATAGATCTGCCTCCTCCCCAGGTTCTTATAAAATGGACAGCTCTGAGATAACCATCAGGACGAGCAATTTTCTGGAGCTTTGTCTGAAGACAGAGTCTCAGAGTGAGGCAGTCAGGTGTCATTACACCCTCCCCCTCCACCCTCCCCTGGGGGGCAGAAGACAGGCTCAGCGGCCCCACCCATTCACAGCCACCTGCTCCTCAGCCATCCCATCCTTCAGCCAGTCAGGCCTGAGGACCTCCAGGCATGGGGGGTGGTACTCTTCCCTTCCTGATCTATCAGTGGCAGATCTATCCAGGAGGCAATTTTGTCACAAGCAAGTCTTGGAAAGAGAGTTGGGGGTCATATGGGGGTATGCCAGTGTACACTAAAACTTTCCAAAAAAAAAAAAAAAAAAAAAAAAAACAGACATCAGGGAAACACCTGCCCTCCAAAGGGCCCTTCCCTAAAGGGGCCATTCATCTTGGGCCGCACCCTTCCCCCAATGTTCTCTTAGTCTCCTGGACTGATTCATCATTGAGCAACCAGAAGGCTCCCATCCCCCCCTCCCCCCATCCCCGCCCACCTGAACCCAGCTTGCTGACTTTTCCAAAAGCCCAAATTACCCTGACTCCATGCCCCTGGATCTCAGCCACTCTAGCACCACCCTCCCACCCCCAAGTCCTGGGCCCTACCCCTTTGGAAGAGCCTGCTCACCACCATCCCTTAGTCCACCTGGTCTGGACCTCCAGAAGCCTGCCACACCCACCAAGGTTCACCTCACATACACTTAATTCGCAACTTATTTCCAGATGTTGAATATGTCCCTACTCAGGATCCTCACCAAAGCCTACAAGATTTTCACTTTTAGGTCTGACGTGCTCCGTGTCCCTCTCCACTGCCTCGGATTGACCCCCTGCTTCACCATTTGTCTGGGTACTCATTCACCAATGGCCTCATTGGCTCACTTCCATTCATTCGCGTTTACATTCACTCAGGCTCCCATTCATTCAGCCATTCCCTCCCTGCTAAGCTCATTCCTCCCAACTGCTATCAATATGCAGGGATAGTAAAATAACTGGGCTAGGAATCTTTGTTCTCAAGGCTCTATGGTGACTCCCTCCAGCCTCCCAGACCCAGTCTCTGTCCCTCTGTGTTTCTCCAGTGTTGGAGGATAATGGTGCAGAGGTGTTCCTACCTTCACACCCTCACAAGACTCACGACATTACACCCACATATAAACATCCACGAACAGAGCAGAGAACTTTGCCAGTCCTGATCTGCTTGGGGACCCCATTTATCCCCAGCCAACTTCTGCTGAAGCAAGAACTCCTTTGAATTTTTCTACCTCGTGAAGTTGTAAGTGGGGGGTGTGCACGCACACACCTCTACCCCAGGCCTCCCCAACCTTCAGAGGGCTCCTCTCCTGGGCAAAGCTGAGCCCACCTTCCCATTACCCCTACCCTTGCCCCCACCTCAGCTGGGCTGGGCAGGCAAACACTCCTACAGTGCAGGTGGCTCTGCCAGGCAAACCCAGTCAAGCTGGGACCTGCCTAGGACCTAGAATGGAAAAGCTGCCAGTTTGAAACTCCACTCCTTTCTCTTTCCCTCTCCCCATCCAGGGGACTTCCCAGGCTTCCCCAGGCCCCTCCTAAGGAACACTACCCAGCAAATGAGGCCTGCATCCAGACCCTGCCTGTGCCTCAGGTAAAGGAGAAGCCACCTCAGCCCCTGCCTCTCTTTCCTGGCTTCTTAGGAGCTCTGGACCCTCTCTAGTTCCTTCTGGACCCCATTTTCTCTCCTAGGTCACAGTTACCACAGTTCAGTGAGGCCTGCGTCTACAGTCCAACCACCCCCAACACCCACCAAGAAACACTCACTCTGTTCCCGTTCAGAGAGGACACGGACGCAACAGCTGTGGGTAAGGCCTTGGAATGCTCTGCCCAGAGTCCCAGCCCCTGGAGACAAGCCAGGTCAGCTGCTTGGCCAGGGAGAGGGGCTTACTACCCTGCCTAGTCCTCTAAAGCCTTCACAGAGCCACTAGGGTTTCTCTTTCCCTAACTAGCCTTTGGGGAGAGTTCATTACCAAAATCTTCTGCCCTGCGTCTGCCAGGCACCTCTCTCCCCAGCCTTGTTTCCATGACCCTTCTTCTGACCCGCCAAGGCTTCAGGATCCCCCCAGCCACCCCAGACCTCCCCAGCTGGGGCTGGAGTGCTTACCTGCCTCCCCGTTGTCCACCTCCTCCAGCAGGGCTCTGAGGCCTGGGCTCTGGCACTGACAGCCAGGCAGCTCCTGCTCAGCCGAGCCAGGACTCCTCCCCACGGCACTCCAGAATCTGTCCCACTCCCTTCGCCTGGCTGAGCTGGCTGTGGGAAGGTAGTGACTGAACCCTTGACTTGGCCCTGGGGTTGGGCCCTTGTTAAAGGGGTACACACCTTTTTTTTAAACACCCCTCTACCCTCACCCTAGAGGGAGTGGTAGAAGCTGGCACTGCTCCAACCCCACCCTCCTAACCCCACAGGCTCTGAGCAGAGCCCAACAGGATAGAGGAGAGAAAGGGAAGGCTCATCACCTGCCCTTCTCACCTCGGTCACTGAAAGCCAGGTTTCAGGGCAGCCTCACCAAAGACGAGTTCAGTTAGATTCCCAGGCTGCCTACCTGGCCAAAGGACTCCTTTGCTGTTGGGATTTAAAGGATCTGTCACCCGATTTCTGTTGGCTAGAGTAAGAGGGCAGACAGCAGCTCTTCTGGTCTCGCCTCTCCAGCTCAGCCACCCTGAGTTCGAAGTACATTCCTAAGACCCTCCTGCACATCCTAACCCTGTCCACACCTTTCCTGCAGGTACCCAAAGAAACTGTCCAGCTCGACCTCCTTCTAGAGGATGGCAGCTAAAACAGAGGACCCTTTGGCCAACTACCATGATGACTTCTGTCAGGTCCCAAAGAGCATCCCAAAAAAATAAGTAAATAAATAAAAGAGTGACTAACTGAGCTGTCTATGGGCATATCAAAGCGCATGCCGGGTTCTCTCAGCGCGTGTTACAGAGTCCGGCTCCTCTCAGTACCTCTTACCCCACACCCTACCCTAAACCTCTCCAGCTTCCCTTCCCTTCCCTTCCCCAGCTTCTGGTTCCTGTATAACCTAGCCATTTTTGTCACCCGCTGTCTTGGGTCTCTTTGTCCTTTTGGCTTCTCTCTTGGTCCTCCATTCGTGGCTCCTGGTCCCCTCTCTCTTCTTTCCCTCTTGCTATCCCCCTCACCCCCAGCCTCCTCTCAAGTCTTTGTCTTTGTCCTCGTCTGCTCTGCTGCCATGCTCGGCCTGGACTCCTCCAGTTGCTTCTGGCTGTTTTCTCCCTCACATCTACAATAAAACCCTTCTCCTCAGCCATACCTAGGAACAGTCAGTGTCCTCATTTTCATTCACATGGTGCTCGAGACCCAGGAGGGGCACATATGAGCCTCCTTCCGAGGGGCTCAGCCTCTCTCTTAACAGAAGCAACCTGCTGATTTGACTCTACTAAAGTGTGTAAGAATCATTTGTTTCTGCTGGCTTCTGCCACCCACCAAATTTGACTCCCAATTCTACAGTCTGCCTCTCCAGGCGTTTCTTCCCTCCACCCGCTTTAAGCTTTCATCTCTCCTCATCTGCTCACTGACTCCTGGACCTGCTGTGCCCTCCAGGGCATCCCCACATGAGCACCCCTCTCTCCCTCCATTGTAGCTGTTCTCAACCCGTGGGTCACAACTCCTTTGGGGGTCGAACAACCCTTTCATGGGGATCATCTAAGACCATCAGAAAACACAGGCTTTTATATTATGATTCATAACTATAGCAAAATTACAGTTATGAAGTAGCAATGAAAATAATTTTGTGACTGAGGGGTCAGCATCACATGAGGAACTGTTAAAGGGTGGCAGAACTGGCAGGCTGGGAACCACTGCTCTATCGGAACCTTCCCCTCTCCCAGAAGCCTCTCCCAGTCCACCTCGGGCTGTTTTCTCCTCTCCCTGCTCTAACCATGCTCTCTCCTCCTCTACTGAGTAAGCGTCATCATCATTTGTCCGTTATTACTACAAAAGCCACATTGGTGTACCAGAAAACTCCATCATGCTCACGTGGGAAATGTGATTTGAGTCATTGCTCTCTGATAAGACTCTCAGTCCCTTGAAGATGCTCCAGGCTGAAATCCTGGTCACCTTGCATCTGCTCTGCACCTTTTGCTCTCAACTCCTTCCTGGAATTTCCTCACTTCTCCCTAGGAGCTGCCGTCCCAGGGTTTCCTTTCCCTCCTGGGCCTCTAGATATTGGAATCCTTCCTCGGGCAGAGTTCCTGTCTGTGACTCCTGTCCCTTCTGTCTCTCAGCACCCTCCTAGAAGGGCCACTGCTTCCTTAGGCCCTGGGCCTCTGGCTTCCTTACACCCACCTGGGCCTTAGAGGACCCTTTCTCTCTTCTTCCTCAGACTCAGATTTCTGTGTAGCACACTTTTAAGTCCAGCACTGGAGAGGCAGAACCAGGCAGATGGCAGATCTTTGTGAGTTCAAGGGCAGACTCGTCTACAGAGTGAGTTCCAATCAAAGCTACACAGAGAACTCCAGCCTCAAAAAACAAAAACAAACAAGAAATAAACAAAAAAGGATCAAGAAAATAAGAACCCCAGTCCCTCTGTCGATTGTATTTATGGTTTTGTAAAGTCCCCAGTCTCTCTGTGGACTTTATTTATGGTTTAAAGTTTATTTGATGCTAAAGGATCTTAAGCTCCAATTTTGAAGACTCAAACTACTAACTTGTAACCTGTTAGATAGTTAAGACATGTAAGTTAATGGTCAGCCACCTTATAAATGAGCAAATTCTTTTTTCTTTTTTTTTCCTGGTTTTTGGAGACAGGGTTTCTCTACAGCTAGTTCTCTGGAACTAGCTTTGTAGACCAGACTGGCCTCGAACTCACAGAGATCCAACTGCCTCTGCCTCCCGAGTGCTGGGATTAAAGGCATGCACCACCACCGCCTGGCTACAAATTCTTTAATGTGCTCAAAACTATTCTCATAAGCCATGCTAAGTACAAATGTAATTTGTTTACAGGGACAAGCTTTATTTAGCCTCCTGTATGTTTTTCAAGGTTAAGCTCAAAGCAAGTAACTAAAAACAAGTAAAGTTTTCTTAACTCGGGTATACTTAATAGATGACGGTCCTCAAACTCCTCAGGGATCTGCTGAATATGCCATTTAAAATGTTTAATGGAAAAAGCTTCCTGAGATAGAGAGAACCGCTACTCCTAGCTGTGGCCCTAAGGTCGAACTGACCCATGCCTCACCCACCACCTGGGCTCTGCCCAAACTGTGGGCACTGCTGAGTCAGCTGTGACCCCTCGAGGCACACGGTTTCCCGTTTCCACAGAAAAGCCCCTCAGATCTCTGGGCCTGGCAGCTGAAGGCCAATGCTGTTCTGTATGGGAGCTGAAGAGTTTTGGGTTGTTTTTTGAGACAAGGTTTCTCTGTGTGTCTTTGGCTGTCCTGGAACTCACTCTGTAGACCAGGCTAGCCTCAAACTCAAATCCTTCTGCCTCTGCCTCCAGAGTGCTGGGATTAAAGACATGCGCCACCACTGCCCGGCTGGCTGTTTCCTTAGTGTGGACTTAAAAGTGCTTCTCATTGTGCTAAAGACATCTGTCCAGTCTCTATACACCCAAGGAAAGTGTGTTCATGCTTTTAACTCAAAATCATTGTTTTGGGTCCCCAAGCTTTTACTATGGCTCGAAGGCGCGAGTCAACTGCTTTTTCTTCAATGTGGATTTCAGTACAGATTACGAAGAGTGATAATGCTAATATATATAAAACTTTTATCTATTTTTGTAAACTTAAAAAATTCTTGTAAGCTTCAGGATGTCGTGAGACTTGGATCCACTTCTCACAGGTCAAACAGACTTCAGACTTCAGATAAGTAGACCTGTTAATCAACAGCCTAAGTTTCCCCACCTGCCTATTCCTGAGGGTAGGGTTTCTTTCTCTCTCCTGGTCTTGGAACACCCCTCCCCTGCCTCTCCCCCTACTGCCACTGCAGCTACCAGGACCCTTGGCCAGGAAGTTTCAAATATATACCCAAGATAAAGAAAAAAATTCCGCTAAGCTCCTTAACTTTACCTTCGGTCCCTAGTCTACCCTTGCCCCAGCAGATTTCCAATCAGCTGAAGAGTCAGACGGCTCCAAAACGACCTGCAAAGCTCCAGCCCCAGATGTTCCCTCAAACCTGCATCCTAGACTACTCCAAAGCAGCCTGCACATCACCAGCCCAGATGGTCCCTCGGAACCTGGGCATTGAGCAAAACGGATGTCATCCAGCTTATGTCCTTCTCTCTTCCAGCCTTTGACCAACCTTCCAGCCTTCTTGGGTCCCCAGTGAGGTCCCAATTTCAACTAAGAAGCAGTTACAGCAGAGATTACATCACCCATGATCATCAACAAAAAAAGCTGGAATGTCAGATCCCAAAGAAAGCCCAGGCAAATGGCTAACTGTGGTTCCTTTTTAGCCTACCAACGCCAGATTCTCCATTACAAGAACCTGATATAGAGGCCTGGCTCTTCTCAACCCTTCTCACCACCACACCCTACCCCAAACCTCTCCAACCCCTGAGCGTTGTTTCCCTTCACCTAGCTTGATCCCTATATAACCAGCCATTTTTACCACATGATTTTTCTTTGTCCTCTTGGTTCTCGGTGCCTTTCCTAGTCCCATTTCTTGCCTCTCTCTCTTTTCCTCTCTCACTCTCCCTTCCTCTCTCCTCTCATGGCCCGGTCTAGTCTGCTGTTTGTGTTCGGTCTGGACTCTCGCTATTCTCTCCCTCATATCTACGATAAAAACCTTCTCCCCAGCCACACCAATGTCCTCATTTTCATTCAGCTTCCACTTCCTGGACACTCACTGTGTCAGGCTTTCTGGTAGGAACTTCCTGTGAGGGGCCACACCCTCCTCCTATGAGAGGACCATTCACACCCCCATGAGGAAACCCACTGTAGGAGAATGCCCAGAGTTCAAAGCCGTAAGTTGGGATCCAAACCCCAGTCACTCAACCTGTTTCTCAGTGCCTATTTCCCTTGACATTAGTCAGCTGTGCCCCAGGACACGTGGTTCCTCCCTTCCCCCAGGTATGAATACATGCTTTCATCTCCTAGCAGAAGACCAGCCCAAGCAAGGAGGAGCCTGTCTCTGAGACAATACTTCTCTAGTTTTTAGGCCTGGGACCACTCTCAACCCAAGTCCACGGAGAGAAGCGAACCCCTAATCTCTTCCACAGCCAACCACTCCATCCTCACATCTCCTACCCACCAATGACCCTGCCATTTGCCCCAATAACCCCCTTATCCCTGGACCCTGAATACTGGGCAGAGGAGAGGAACAAACAGTCAAGACAACATATTTTATTTTTTCCAATATTTTTATTAATCAAATATTATAAAATAACTGTCATCCATAAATGCCCAAGCACCTAGCTAGTCCTCTCACCCCGAAGTCCTGAAGCCATGCTCTCCTTCGCCCCTTTTGCCGCCGCTCTGCTCCTGTTTGCCCCTTATCCTTCAGGGAGGAGGATAGGGCAGAGCTGGAAGCAGCAAGGACGGCACAAGGCAGACAGCTACAGCTTCACTGGACAACACTGGAAGGGGTCGGCTCTCAGACACCCGCCCCGCCAGCTTCCCCATCCACTCTTCAGATCACTTCCCATCGTCCATTCTGCCCTTTCCCTACTACCAAGGGCTTGGCCCTCCCCCCACCAGGATCCCTGCCCATCTTTCCAGCCCCAGCCCACCCCCTGAGCTCCCCTGGGATGAGGACTTTGGACCCAGGAGCTCCTCAGAGCGCCCTAGAGGAGGGCACAGACCCCATAGGGAAGGTTGTCCTGAGCCTGAACCTCACAGCAATGAGGAGAGGTGCAGGCTGGGGAATGGGGTGGTAGGGGTAGAGAGAAGTTTTATTTCCATGCCCAGGACCTCTAAAATCCCCTGCCTCCAACACCCCCCAAACCCCCAACAAGTTCCAAGCAGAAGCTCTCAGCTCCGAGCAACAGGGCTCTCCATTTTCACACTCTTGGCTGCTTCTCCAATCAGCTCCCAAAAGCTTCCAAACTCCAGTTTCGAGTCATTACAGTTGCCCAGGTTGGCAATTTTCTCTTCTAGCCCACAGTTGCTCTGAGAACAGGAAAGACACCACAACTCAGCAAGACAGCAGCTCTAGATCCTCCTGCCCCACCCTAGCCTAGGGCAAATAGGAGGACTGGAGCCTACCGGGCGTTAGCAAAGGGAAAGTCAAGGGGCTACCAGGGCCAGGTGGGTGGGGTCTTGGAGCACCAGCTTGGGATCAGGGGTTTGGGTGGGGTGGGGTCCACTCCCTCAGTACCGGCATGAGGTGAGGCAGCTGCTGGGTAACCAGGTCTCGGAGTTCAGTAGGGGTCAGTGTCTCCTTTCCACCCTCTACCGAGTACTGATGGAAGTTCTTGATGAGAGTCTCGATGGCCCTCTCTACATCACTGAATTCTTGGGCATCCTGAAGATAGGAGACACAAGCCGTGTCAGGAGGACCCACCCATCCTGCAAAATCCTTCTCAGTAGTCTTGGAAAATCACCAGGATAGAAAGCAGCTAGAAGACGCTCTTGAGTCCAGAATCCTGCCTCCACTCCTTCTTTCCCTAGCCCAGCCTCCAGGCCACAGTGACCTCTGCCCTAAGCCACAGATTAGGTAAGCCTCACCACCCCAAATCCTAGGCAGGGCAGGCCCCAGCATGTGCCTAGACATCCTATTTCCAAAAGAACTCCATTTGCAACACCCTGTAGAACCCTAGGGAGGAGATTTGGGGCTTTCTGTCAGTATCACAGGGCAAGGCCTAGAAAAGAAGCAGAAGTCATGGGGAGCATGAACCCCCATAAGAAGAAGAGAAGAGTGGAGGAACAAAAAGACCGGCCAGATGAACGGGCCCACCTCAGCGTTGGCTGACCGACACTGTCCCATGGTGCCTGGTACACTGGTCCTCCGGTGAGTTGCTTTTGTCGTCTGTCCTATAGCCTGCCCCACAGGAGCTGATGGCTCATGATCTGCCTAGAGCAGGGAGGACTGAAGTGAGGGGAGAGCTCATCATTCTCTTTCTCATGCCCGTTTTCGGCTTCACCCAACATGTACATTCACCTAAGCCGTTGGAGTCTACTCCCCAAGATCCAGTCCCTGTCCAGACTCCAGCAGCTAAGGGCACAGCCCCCAGGCCAACCCACTCAGAGGGAACCCCCTGGGCCTCACCTCAGCCTCATTCTTCCCACCTCCTCCAGTCACCCCTGAGAAACTTGGGCAAGAGAGGCATGGAGTACTCCCTGAGGAGAGACAGCCCATCTAGCTTGAAGGAGCTGGGCTTTCTTACCTGCTGGCAGCGTCAGAGACAGGATGGGGGAGCCAGCTCACCTGAGCTCAGCTCTTATACCTGGGGGAAGGGAGTGGCAGGCAGGGGCAGGGCCGTGGCCTGGGCCTTCTCCCTCAGCCACCCCAACTATTGCAGCCTCCTGGGCTGGGAGCCAGCTTTGTGTGCCCCACCCTCCCTCTAGAGTTCTAGACTCAGTCACCACCCAGACAGTGAGAAGGAAGCCATGGAGGGCTGGGTATGGGATACTCCTGGCACAGGAGAGCCTTACAGAGTCACGGGGAGAGAAGAGAAGGAAGACAGGGGGGCGGGGGTGGCAGAAGGAATCACACCTGGGAGGGAGGGAACCTAGCAGCCAGGAGGCAGCTACACGAAAAGGAGAAGGAAGGGTTGCTCAGGGTGGATTTGCAGGATGAGGAGCCTGAAAGAGATCCCCTGGGGTCTCTGTGCTTTGACTCTTCTCTCCTCTCCCTCCCAACCAGAGCTAATTTGGCTAGGAACCCTGGGGCCTGCTGAAGCCCAGAGCCAAGCCAGTCCTGACAGCATACAGATGAGAGGGCTGGAAGGAAGGCCAGAGCAGTGCACTCTGGGACTGGGAACCAACTGCTCTGAGCCTTCACCTGATGTCCTGCCAGCGCCTTGAAGCAGCCCAGGGTACACATGTGCAAGGCTCAAAGGCGTTCCCTGGCAGGTAACAACCTCTCCAAACTGGTTGGGCTGCTACCTCCTCCCTCCCTCAAAAATCCTACCCCCCTTCCCTGAATAGCATGTCAATACCAGCCCTCCAATCTACTACCCAAGAACCCCTAGGGGAGTCTAAACTGTTCTTCCTGGGACTATGACCAACCCAGCCACCCTCCTCACCTGCCCAGGACCTAGGACCTATAGTCATGGGGAAGGACAGACCACGGTGAAAGGACTGGGGGTCAATAGAAGGACTGCATGGGCCTAGAGTCAAAATTACCTTCTAAGGCTGACATCAGAGCACATATCCAGCCTCTCTTCTGTGTCACCTGCTGGAGGTCCCCTGTATTTCTGGTCTCAATCGGGGACTCTTCCACAGCAGTGGCATTTGGAGAGCTCCTCTGAAGGGCTTCTCTGGAGACGCTACAAGGGTCTCGCCATCAGAGGGCTTCTCAGAGTCCCTCAGCCTGGATTCCCACTGAGGATTCTGGAAACCTCTAAATTCTCTACCAACGTCCCCTCGGAGAGCCCCGGGGATGCCTTCGGAGGTCCCTCTGGGGCCTCTTTCCTGGTACATGATGACTAATTTGTCTCTGCTGATCTTCCTCTGGCTGACTAGCTGCCTCAAGTGGACACCCACAGTTACAGCAGTGGCAACCCACGAGGCATACATTGTTGCCACACCCTACTCTCTCTAGCGGTGAGCTGTACAAACCACTCGCCCCTCAAGTCAGAGAGCAGAGTGGGACAACTCCGTCCCTCAGTGCTCTCTGTCCCCGTCACATTTGAGCAGCATTTCTCCAGGCCAGTTCTAGCTTTGTTACCTTAACCTCCCAAAAAACGTTTCCTCAAAGCCAGGAGAGGTAGCGCACCTGCTATCGACCCCAGCACCTGTGAAGCTGAGGAAGGAAGATTGCTGAAGACAGAGAGACTATCTCAAAACAACGGGGCTGGAGAGGTGGCTCAGCATCAGGAGCACCAACTGCTTGCTCTCCCAGAGCACCCACACGGCAGCTCACACCTGTCTGTGACTCCAAGATCTGACAGCCTCGCACAGACACACATGCGTGCAAATCACCAACGCACAGAAAATTAAAAATAAATAAATTATTAAAACAAAAACAACACAAGAAGAAAGAAAAAAGCTAAAAGAGGGCTGGGGGTATGACTCCTCCCAATTGCCTAACATGTGCAAGATCTTAAGTTAATCCTCAACACTCAAAAATCAATTGAATTAATTAACCTTAACTGTCATGAGAGTTAACTAGGGTAATATGGGTTAAAGGTTTAGCAGGTATTCGTATCCTATTATCAACCAAAGAACAAACTCCAGGAATTATATGGGGAAAACTGGGAGCTGAAGCCATGGAGCTGAACCCCAGGAGCTGCCTGCCTCAAATCTCTGTATTTTTCACCCAACAACTATGTATTTATTGAGCACCTACTTAATACAAGGCCTACACCACATGTGCTCAAGGACCCGAGTTCTGTCCTCAACACCAAAGGGATGAAATCCATCACACGGTCGGCAGGATGCTAGATGCTGTGGGATATGTGAAGATGAGTCACATTCCTTGCCTTCAAAGTGCCTTCGATTTTCATGTTCTCACCTCAGGTAAAGACAGAGCTTTCCCACTTCCTGGTGTCCAGAAAAGGAATCTGGGTAGAGTATAAGAACAAGCCTCTGTGTTTCAAGAAGGAAGCTTTATTAGGGGGAGTGAAGTTCTGCCTGGCCCTGTCCAGCAGGCCCTGCTGGGCCCCCATCCCAACAAGCAGGCTTTACTTCTTCTGACAAGCAGGCTTTATTTCTTCCGGATCTCCAGGGCTTTCTCCTTCCTGATTTCCTTTGCCAGTTCCCCAATCAGTCTCCAGTACTCATTGAACTTCAGCTCCGAGTCCTGGTTCACATCCAAGCTCTTCATCTTCTCATCCAGAGAGCCCACGTCCTAAGATGTAAAAGGGTTAGAAACTAGGTATCTTGAGGCAGGGAGAGAGAAAAGTACCGTCAGGCGATTCCTTCAAACAGCACCAACACACATGGAGGGTGGGGCTACGGACCCAGGACGGCACTGCCGGAGGTCCCTTAGCAAGGGACACAGGCAGAACTGCGGCTGATCATAAACTCCCCTCCTCCTCCACAATACACTCCTGCTCATCTGCATCATCCTAATATCTCCTCAATTTTGTTATCACCTGGTAGGTCAGAGGAATAGCAAAAATGCTGGGTTATCTGGTTTACTAGGGTGCTCTTGACAAAACATCTCACGGCTAAGACCAATGACTTCACGATAGAAGGATTCGCTGCCAGATAAACAATTACAACCATAAATGTCATTGCTGAATAACTCACGGATGTCTAATGGAAAGATGTCTCACATAGAGCTTGATTCTCAAGACTAAGGTTTTGGGGGGTTAGATTCATTCATTTTATTGTGTATGTGTGAGTATTTTGCCAACATGTGGTATGCATGTATACCACATATATGCCTGGTGCCCACAGAGGTCAGAAAAGAATTGTCTTAGTTAGGGTTTTTATTGCTGTGAAGAGACACCATGACCACGGTAACTCTTATAAAGGAAAACATTTAATGGAGGTGGTAGCTTACAGTTCAGAGGTTCAGTCTATTATTATGGCAGGGAGCATGGTGTCATGCAGGCAGACATGGTACTGGCTACATCTTGATCAGAAAGCAACAGGAAGCAGGCAGTCTCACTGGGCATAACTTGAGCATATATGAACCCTCAAAGCCTGCCTCCACAGCGACAAACTTCCTCCAACAAGACCATAGCTACTCCAACAAAGCCACACCTCCAAATAGTGCCACTCTCTTTGGGGACCATTTTCTTTCAAACTACCCAAGGATGCTATCTCAAGAGATGTTACAGATGGAGTTGAGCTACCATTTGGGTGCTGGGAACTGAATCTAGGTCCTTTGCAAGAGCAATGTGCCTAACCACTGAGCCATCTCTCCAGTACCCATGTTCAACATTTGGGTCAACATCTTGACAAAGATCTGCCAAACAAATCTCTATATGACACGTAGCAAATTCATAGAGGCCTTTGATTTTGTTTGGTTTTGAGGAGCGTTTTGATTTGTTTTGTTTTTTAGCAGAGTCGTAAGATCACTCATTCATTGCACAACGCCTCTACTAACAGTGGAATGGAAGGTGGCAGGGCCATCCCTTACGTCCTGGACTCCAAGCATTGTGATATTATACTATCTTTTATCTCCTTTGGTCCTCGTGATCCACTAGAATGACGGCTTCTGTGGCACAAGGACCTTGTCTGCCTTGTTCAACACACTATACCTTTAATGTCAGTACACAGCTGAAGCTTGTTCACCAAGACAGGAAAAGACACAGTAGATCTTCAATAAGTACAGGCTGAAGTACACCACCAATCCAATTCAATCTGCCTCGCAGATAAGAAACCTAAACCCCGCCGGGCAGTGGTGGTGCACGTCTTTAATCCCAGCACTCGGGAGGCAGAGGCAGGCAGATCTCTGTGAGTTCGAGGCCAGTCCAGTCTACAAGAGCTAGTTCCAGGTCAGGCTCCAAAGCTACTGAGAAACCCTGTCTCGAAAAACCAAAAAAATAAGAAAGAAACCTAAACCCCAGAGAGGCCAGGTATTGGCACCAAGCACAGCTCAACAGCTAGAACCTATATTTGAGTCCAGGTTGCTTTTTCTTTTATCTTAAATGTATGTGTGCTTTGTGCCATGTGTATGCCTGGAGCCTGCTGAGGTCAAAAGAGGGTGTGGACCCCCGGAACTGGAGAGTGGGCAGTGATGAGCCACCATGCTAGCAATGGAACAGAAACCGGGTCCTCTGGATGGGAAGTCAGTGCTCTTAACCATTAAGCCAACGATCCAGCGCAAACCCAGATTTTCTAAATCAGGGCTCTATTCTTAGCTACTGCTCTGTTTCTTTCTCCCCTGCCTTCACCTGCCCCCACCACAAAAAATAAGAAAAGAAAAAAGAAATAATTCAGGCTTGTTGCCTGTTGGTGCTAGACAGTAACCACAGCTACCAGGCTGGAGGATCCTGAGTTCAAGGGCTATTTAATGAGCGTGTATTTCCAAAACAAAAGGGGAGGTGGCTAAAGAGACATCTCAGTACCTAACATGCAAGAGGCCCTGGCTTTCAATCTCTAGTGCCATACACACAAAAACTATTACTAATAGGTAAACTTGGCATAGTGGCACATGCTTGTAACTTTAGCATTTGGAAGGTGGAAGAAGGAAGATCAGAAATTCAAGATTGTTCATAGCTACATAGCAAGTTTGAGGCGAGCCTGGGCTACATATTAAACCCATGTTTCAAAAATAATTTTAATAGCTTTTAGTTATAAGAATATTAACCAGAGGGCTGGAGAGATGGTTCAGTGGTTAAGAGCACTGGCTGCTCTTCCTAAGGGTCAGAGTTCAGTACCTAGCACACATATGATGCTAACAACAGTCTGTAACTCTAGTTCCAGGGGATCCGATGCCCTCTTCCAGCCCCCACCAACACTGTACACACGGGGCACAGACATGCATGCTGGCAAAGCACCCACACACATCAAACAAAGGCAGTAAGTGTTAAAAATAAAGAAGCAGAAGCTTTCTGTGCTGATGGCACTCCCAAGAACATCTTGAAGTTTCTGAGACCTGCCTGACTTTCACAAGAAGTATGGCAAGCATGAACCCAGCTGCAGTGGGATATCTTGATCGCCCTCTGACACCCCCCCAGACTGCTTAATAAAGTTATACCTTGAAATAGGGGGTGGAGCCAGTGACTAACAGACCAGAATTGGCCATAGGGAAGCCAGACAGAGAGAGTGCAAGATGGAAGAGAGGTAGTGTCAAAAGGTTCACTAAAATAAATGAGTTAATTTAAGTTATAAGAGCTAGTGGGGGAGCTGGAGAGATGGCTCAGAGGTTAAGAGCACTGAGTGCTTTTCCAGAGGTTCTGAGTTCAATTCCCAGCAACCACATGGTGGCTCATAACCATCTGTAATGAGATCGGGTGCCCTCTTCTGGCCTGTAAGTATACAGACAGACAGAACACCGTATATATAATAAATAAATAAATCTTTTACAAAAAAGAAGAAAAAGAAAGAGTTAGTGGGACTAGCCTAAGCTAATGGCCAAGTTTTTATAATTAATAAGACTCCATGTTATCATTTGGGAGCTGGCTGGCAGGACAGAAAAAGACTCGCTACACCCCACAAAGTGACACAGTACAGAAAAGCAAGGATTCTCCATGTGCCCAGGGAAAGTGGCTCTATGACGGGCTACAGTGGGCAGACTAAGCATACTTTCCTCAAAAATATTAAAACTACCAAGAAGATTTCACTGCCAGTGCTTGGTGTCAAGTCTGTTATGGATCTAAGAGGATGCTGGCTCTTAACATATAAAAGCATTTTGAGTTGGGAGGTAAAAAGAGGAGAAAGGGTCAAGTAATGGAGTTCTTAGCTGGTCCTGTCATGAATTCCAGCACACTGTACTAATACAAATGACCCAGAGGAAGGCAACTGACAGTGCAGGGAAGAAAGGAATCGCTGCAAGAATGAGAAAGCAGGTGAGAGGGGATGGGATCCAGGACACCAGCAGAGAGCTGACCTTACCCGCAAGGACAGCGCATTTGTGAGCACAGCACGGAAGGCACAGTATACGCTGACCCAGTAGAAGATCTGAGGATTGGGGAAGCACATAAAACCTTCTTGGTTGCTTATTTTCAAAACGAGTCGATTTCTTGGTGACAGGGAGAATGTGGAAAGAGGTACTGGAATCTGAGGAAGGAAAAGTTCTGGCCTGACCATTCACAGGGGAATGCAGAATTGCTCATCATGGCCAAGGGCGCTTTGGAGTTTGTAGTTACAACTTCGGTGAAACAAGCCAACCTGGCTGTGTGTGCTCCCCTATGTAGAGTCAGCTCTCCAAGTGCAGACACGGGGGAGGATTTAGGCAGAAATGGAGGCATGTGGGGGTCCTGACTGACAAAATAGAGAGACAGGATCAAGGGGCTCGCAAGCATGACTGTAACGATGTGTCTTAGAACATGAACCAATCGAGAAGAGCCATGAGGAGCTGAGTTGATGGGAGGAAATGAAAGTGGAGCAGTCAAGAGATTGCAGGTCCCGATGAAGCCAAGACACTCACGAATGGATCCTACCCTACACGGCCCAAGCCAAAACAGGAGAGCTTCAAGGACTTCAAGGCCACCTTGAACTACACAATTTTTTTTAACCCTGTCCCAAAAACACAAAAAGGAGAGCTGGAGAGATGGCTCACCAGTTAAGAGCACTTGCTGACCTTGTAAAGAACATGGGTTTTTGTTCCCAGCACCTGCATGACAGTTTACAACCATCTGTAGTTCCAGTTCCAGGGGATCCAAAGCCCTCCTCTGGTCTCCTTGGGCACCAGGCACACACATGTTGCACATACATATGTATAGGTGATCCTATACATTAAAATTAAAAAAATAATAAATCTTTAAAAACACACACACACAAATTAACCAAGAAGAAGAGGAGGAGGAGAAGGAAGAGACTGGGCAGTAGTGCATGACTTTGATCCCAGAACTTGGGAGGCAGAGACAGGCGGATCTCTGTGAGTGTGAGGCCAGCCTGGTCTACAGAGTGAACTCTCGGACAGCCAGGGCTACACAAAGAAACCCTGTCTCAAAAAACCAAAATAAATAAGTAAATAATAAAAAGGAAAAAACCCACAAATAATGTGGCTTCAAATGGTGATATATTCATTTAACCCTAGCATTCACTGTGACCCCAGTCCCCAGGGATCTGTTGCCCTTTTCTGACCCTGCAGGCACCAGGATATGTGCACTGCATGTGCACACAAAATCTGTTTAAAAAATGAACACAAAAATGAAGTGGAATAACAGAGGGTGATCAGACAAACGGAGGCTGGAGGAGGTTTTGGAAGCCTCCAGGAGCTGGAGGCTTGGCGTATTTTCTGGCTAATGAAGCACATACGTTTGAATCGAATACTGAAATGTCTGCTGAAGTATGGACTCTGAGTGGACCACTGAGGTGCAGATCTTTAGAAGAGAGAAATGTAGCGAACTGATTTTGGTTTGCTTTGGTTGCGGCTTCCCCATGTAGCCCTGGCTGTCCTGGAACTTGTGCTATAGGCCAGACTGGACCAGAACACAGAAGTCTGCCTGCTTCTGAGGGCTGGGATTAACAGTGTGTGCCCAGCAGGTCTCTGTTTCAGTTCCCAGCACCCACGTGGCAGTTCACAGCCACCTGTAACTCCAGTTTCAGATGACCTGATGATACCCTCTTCTGGTTTCTATAGGCTTCAAGCACACAAATGTTGCACACTGATATAACTGCAGGCAAAACACCCATACATGTAAAGTAAAAATGTAAAAGATGAGAATCCATATTCACGTTGGGACTGGTGGCACACACCTGTAATCTCAGCACTTGTGAAGTAGAGGCAGGAGAATCAAGGGTTTGAGGCCACCCATAGCTACTACATGAGACCATCTTTAAAAAAGAATTCAAAAGCTCGGCATGGCAATAAAATCACAATCCCAGACCTTGAGAAGCTGAGGCAAGTTAGGCCAGCCCAGACTACGTAGCAAGTTCCAGAGTTCCAGGTCAGCCAATACTACATAGTGAGACCCTGTCTCCAAAAAAAAAAAAAAAAAAAAAAAAAAAAAAAAAAAAACCAACAACAACAACATATTCACATACTCTTTTTTGTTGTTGTAGTCCTGGCTGTCCTGGAACTTGCTCTGTAGATCAGGCTGGCCTCATACTCAGAGATCCACCTGCCTTTATGTGCCTGTGGATTTTCATAAAGGATTAAAATAAACTGTTAACAGACTAGAGTAGCAAACAAACTTAGAGTCGATAAATTAGAAGCCCCAGACACTTCTGTAGAATGAGCAGCCTAACTGAGGAAACCCTTATAGGCAGTTGAAGTAATCAAAATGCTCCTCATAGACCTTGGTACACTGAGAGTATAGCTCCCTATAATGTTATGTCTTGTTTGTTGAGAACGGGTATCCCTAACCTGGTTTCAGACCCTTGAGTGCTGGGATTACAGACACACAGGCACCATGTCTGGGTGCAGTTTGATTTTTTTTTAAGCCTTCTTCTAGTTCTTACTGTCTGTAAGTCTCTGGGAATCCACCTCTGGGTTCAGCAATATGTTGGGAAAATGAGACTTGAGAGACACAGGCAGACTCAAGCACTCAACAGCATTGTTCAACAGGAGGACAGACCCCAACAAGAACACATTCCCATTTGCTCATCACAGCATCTTTGCTCATCGAGTTGACATACGCGCGTGCGCACACATGGACACACACATGCACAGGCACACGCACATTGTGCACACACATGCACACATGCTCACATGTGCACACACACGCACACACGTGCGCGCGCGCGCACACGCACAATGTGCACATGCATGCACACACGGGCACACGGGCACGCGCACACACGCACACATGTGCACACATGCACACACGCGCGCGGCAGGGAAGCACAGAACCACCTGCATACACAGCACTCACAATCTTTTCCGTCACCTTATCTATTCAGTGTCATCACCTGGCATACACAGAAAGTCTCAGTCCCAGAGACCTCTACCAACCTTTAGCAAATGAGGCAACTGCTGGGTGACCAGTTCCTTAAACTCATTGAGGCTCAGGCTGCCTTTCCGTCCTTCCCGCCCTGCAAAGGTGAAGAAAGTGGTGACCACAGTCTCAATGGCTGCCTCCAGTTCACTCAGTGGCTCTGCTGCCATTAGTACTGCAAAGTAGGAGCTGATGTCCTCACAAACCAACCTGATGGGAAGAAAGAGACCGAGAGAGTTAGGGATCCAAGAACGGGTGAGGTGACTGCCTGGACGGGTCAGTGTGGGAAAGATGAAGGGTACAGAACAGGCAGCAGTATTTAGTTTGCATTCACTTCCAGAGGTTATTTCTGACTCTCACGTCTGTGTGTCCTTCTTCAGTGTCTGTCTTAGGGACACCTCTGTAGTGGTCTCTCATCTTTGAGGGTTTTTCTTTGGAGTCTCCTGAGTGTGGTAACACCAGATATGGGGTCTCTGCTCTAATGGCCCTTTCTTGTCATTCCCTGTCTTAGGGTCAGGAAGTTGTTTGTCTCCAGTGCTTATTTTTGTTGAGTCTCCACCCTCCCAGACTAGCTACTGTTCCTAGCAGAGAAGCCCAGGGTTGGCAAAGGCCCAGCTGAGGTCAGGTCTGGTTCAATCGGGCCAGACCCACATACTCTGCTCCATACTCCACCTCGTCTAAGGGTGCTCAGCCCCAGACCCTACGACCTTCCCCACTCCTGCTCATGGTTGACAAGGTCCAGAAAGGGACTCTTCAAACTCCTCAAACCCATAGCCCACAAAGTATTTGGCATGGACACCCAGTGCCCTCGGGGCTCCAGAAAGGGAAGAAATTCGTCTGCTCATGCCCCTCATTTCTGTTCACCCACCCACATACTCCTGCAAGGACCTTTGCCTGCTTTCCCGAAAGTCACTTCCTGAATCTCTGCCCGAATGAATCCACTTGGAAGGAGGAACCTGAGAACTGATAAAGAAAAGAAGGTCTCCTCCAGGCTCTCTGCAGAGTCAGGCAGAGTAACTCACCCAGGGAAGGGAGGTGGGATGCGGCGGCGGCGAGCTGAGCTGGAGCCTCGAGGCTGAAGTTTTTAAGCACCAGTGAAGAAGAGAGCCACTCCCAAGTCCGAAGTGTCAAGTTTCCGCCTCCGCTGATTCGGAAAAGAGGGGACCGCCCCTGCTGTCACTAGCCATCCCAACACTGCGCCACGCGACCAGGACACAGCCTGATCAGGAGGGATCAGAGGGTCCCATTACACCCCATTACGGTGGCTAATCAGGAATCTTGTCAGAAGGGCTGCTACTGTTGTTGTTTAGAATAAATAAAATAAAAACAGTTGGGGAATTCAATACTGGAAAGCCCCGTCTCAGAAACCTTAGACCCTGCAAAAGACCCTACAGTCCAAGGACAGTGGGAAGGCCCCAGGCTGAGGCCCCCATAATGAAATCCCAACTGAAATTCTTCGCTGAGCTCCGAGATAGAAGTCCCTCACGGAGGCGCATAGGCTAAGCAACCCTGGGCAGAACTTTCCCTTCCCTGCTCAGTCCGCACCACAGCACACTTCCCAGGGCTTCTCTTCCACCTCCTTCCTGCTGGGCTCGGGGAGGGGGTGCAACCAAGAAAAACATAGGGCAGCCAGTTGCCGCCCGGGAGACAGAGGGCGCCTCTGTCCACTCCTGGCCCCTGGCCCTTGACGGTGTCGTTTGTGAAGGGGTGGAGCCGGCGGGGAGGAGGGTCGGCAGGGAAAGACAGCAAAAGACAGGTCTCCCCTCATCGCTCCAGGTGCCACATTTGCAGCCTGCCTATCTGTCGAGAACTTGCTGCCACCTCAGGCCCAGTCAACCGTGAGTACCCTACCCTGACTAGGATGTGTCCCTGGCTTAGCCAGTCTGGAGAAAAGGGGGCCTCAGAAAGACCCCCAAGAGTCCTGGAAAAGGATACAGCGGTGCCACGAGGGTCTGGCAAGGGTCTGGGAGAGTCAAGGGAAAGGGCGCTTTGGGATCTAGGAGAGGTGAGGTTTGGAAAGCTGGGAGAGGAGATGAGTGAAGGTCAGAGGGCTAAGAGCTTGGTGAATGAGGACGCCACCCGGCTCCCAGGCCACTAGACCTTCCTATACAGGACCCTGTGCTTCTTGCCAGACACCGCAGTCTCTAGGTGTGGAGAGGGAGGAGAGACAGCCCTGCTCCTTTAGGGTAAGAATAAGAAAAGCTGTTCCTGCCCCCTCGCCGTCCTCAGTCTCTGGCATCCCTGACCAGCCTTGTCAAGAATAGGATCCCAGGGAAGACTAGGAGCAGCAGAGCATAGGCCAAGTGACATCATGAAAAGGGGGTCTGTGGCACTGTGCCCTGTCCCATCTCTGCCTTCAGAAACCTCCTCCTTATCCCTATTTTTTCAGCCTTGAACCCCACTTCTCTCTCCCCAAATTTTTCCTCCTTATTTCCACCCCTAGGTCCTCCCTTCATAAAATTCCAATCTGCTGGAGGGCCCCAGGCAAACCTCCAGATGCCCCCCATAGATGAGGATGGTAACTGAGCCACCCAAATTCCTCCCTTGAGCACCCCCTTATCCCTTTCATCAGCCAGGCTTGGGTTCTATCTCCCCCGTCTCTGTGACAACTGCTTCTTGTGACTGGATTCAGGTGACAGTCACAAGGGCTCCATTGAAGAGCTGGGATGTCATCTAATCAGGACCTATTGTCCAGTCTACACAGTGGTGAGGAAGGATGAGGATACCTGATCTGAGACATCTGAGCTACCCCGAGGCTGTGGGAAGCATGACCCTCCCAGAGCCAAGGGACTGAGGCCCCCTAGCTTAGCAGTCCGTTCTGCTCTCGCCCAGCCCCTTGAGCTCAAATGACCTCCTGTGCTCAGTCCTTTATCTCCACACAAACCAGCCCTATCCTGCTCCCACCATAGCCACAGGAAGAGAGCCAGCCTGAGGCTGGCACAGACAGCACCAGAGACAACGCCTTCAGGTTAGCTCCCTCCTTAGAAGCTGTCTACAAGGAAAATCCTCAGGCATTTCCCTCTCCCTTCCTTCTGCCTACCCGATGGAAAGGGGTGGTTTTGCAGAGGAGATAAGCAGAACAGGAGGTATGGGAAGCATGCCCCAGAGGAGACAAAATGACATACTGAGGAGAGAAGGAAGCCAGGCATGGTAGCTCACACCAGTAATCCCAGCACATGGAGACAGGACTGCCCACAAGTTGAGGGCCACCCTGAGCTAGTTCCAGGATAGCCTAGGCTATAGAATATAACTCTGCTATAAATAAATAAATAAATAAATCCCAAGTACAAAAAGATGGAGACATAGCCAATTGACCTGGGTTTAATCCTCGGTGACTAAAGAGGAAGAGCCACACTGCTGACAGGAAGCTGGTAAACAGTGAAACTCCCCTCTCCCAACAACTCTTGAATCTCCCACCTTGACTGCCACACCCCCACACCCCTGAATCAGCTCACCAAAGATAGCAGACTTCTTCCTGGGGATGGGCAGCAACCTCAGCTCACTTACAATAACAGTAAAGCTTGCCTATGACAGGCCTAGAAGATAAAAATAGAACTAGAAGGCTGCCCGGTCCTGTGTCCACCCATACCTACCCCACCCTGTCTCTGCCCAGGCAGCCAGGAACCAGCTGCTGCAGATGTCTGTTGCATGCTTAAGACCACCAGTTTCTATTGCTGGGTCTCCATGCCCATCCCTGACTCCCTCTGGAGAGACCAGAATGCTAGACTGATTTACGTGTGCTAGGTCTCTCCCACATTGCCAAATCTCAATGAAAAATAAAGTACGGGGTTGGGGGAATCCTGTAGCTATTTGAGCTGTGAAACCAGGGTCAAGCCTGAGGATCCCCCTTACCCAGACCCCAGATATCCCGAACCTGGTTTACAATTCACTTCCGTCATTGTGGGGTTGGGTAGGTGTGCTGCTGAAATGGGCTCTGAGCTGGAGACTGCCATGGAGACCCTCATCAACGTGTTCCATGCCCATTCGGGCAAGGAGGGGGACAAATACAAGCTGAGCAAGAAGGAGTTGAAAGACCTGCTACAAACTGAACTTTCCGGCTTTCTGGATGTGAGCAGAGGGTTGAGGTACAGGGTGGAGGAAGGGATGGGTGCCCCTGCTATATCCCTGCCTCATGCCGAGCTCAGCCCAACCAGCTTCCTCTTCCATTCTTTACTAGGCTTTTCCAGGCTCCCTTCACTCCTCCCTGGTAAAGTCAAAACGTCCTAGTTTACTGACCACCTGTCAATATTAGGCACTGCAGATTTATCCAGAACACTACCCACAGCATAGAATGGAGTCATGGCCAGGCCCTGGTGGCGCACGCCTTTAATCCCAGCACTCAAGAGGCAGAGGCAGGTGGATCTCTGTGAGTCTGAAGCCAGCCTGGTCTACAAAGTTAATTCTAGGACAGCCAAGGCTACACAGAGGAACCCTGTCTCTGGGGGAAAAAAAAAACAGAAAAAGGAAAACCATGAACTGAAAGAAATATGGAACCTTAGAATTATGGAGATTAGTTCTCTGAAGTCACATGGCTTCTCTACTGAGGTGGCACTTGAGACACAAGTTTCCACAGGAAGACTGTAGGTAAATTAAGACTTCGTAGGAGGTGTCCGTGGGAAAAGAAGCATGGGAGGAAGGGTGAGAAGTAGGCTCAGTAGCTTCCTTTGGTTGGAGGATGCAGAGAAGTAGAGACAGACTGCTAGGCTTCATGAAGCTGTGGCCTTGCTATTTTGTTGCTGTATAACTTTTGTTATACAGCCCGACTGTCGATTTGTTTCTTCTCTATAATGGAAGCAGTGGAAATGTCTCCACATTATTTGCATTAGTGTTAAAGCCAGGCTTGGTGGTATATATCTGCAATACTGGCACTAACAAGGCAGACCCAGGAAGACCTCAGGTGCCAGGCCAGCTTGGGTCAAGTGGCAAAAACCAGGGTTTTTGGTTTTGTTTTGTTTTGAGACAGGGACTCACTGTGTAGCCCCAACTGGCCCTGAACTTCAATAGATCACCTGTTTCTTTCCCCACTGAGAGCTGGGATTAAAGTCATCTGCCACCGAGCCCTAAATTATTTTGTGTATCTTTTGTTAAAACAAAGTCTGTAAGGTTCCTAGGGTCGCACTTGTCATATTGTAGATGATTATGAACAGCAACTGGTGTTATATTACCTCTGCTAGGTTCTGCAGGCAACAGGAGCACACCAGTCTGCAGTGCTGCAGAAGTCTCCCATACATAGTAGTCTCACTTGCTCATTTCTGCCTCTCAACCACTGTGCAGGCTCTAACTTAGTGGTATAAATTTCCATCTTCTCCTTCCACAGGTCCAGAAGGATGCAGATGCTGTGGACAAGGTAATGAAGGAACTGGATGAAAACGGAGACGGGGAGGTGGACTTCCAGGAGTATGTTGTGCTGGTAGCTGCTCTCACGGTGGCTTGTAACAACTTCTTCTGGGAGAACAGTTGAGCACGTGGCCCCAGTGGGCAGTGCCCTTCCTCTCCACCTTGTCAGGCTTCCCCCTTTAGCCCATTTCTCCTCACCCCACATGTACCTCCCCATGTCTCTATCCTTACCCAGTCTCTCACCAAGGGCACAAGAGTAGTGGTCCAGGTCTGCCGCTCACTCTAATAAATAGGTTTCCCTCACCAGCTGTCAATGTCTGTCTCCTCTGGTCTGGGTATGTGTGAAATATGAGAGCTCACTCCCAACTCCTTATCTTGGGAGTTTATCTTATTTAAGGAACACTCAAGACCCAAAAATGTAGGGGTCCAAACTTTTAGCTGAAATTGAAATGCCAATGGCTTCTCAAGAAATTATATAAGCAACTGGCAATCCCAGCACTTGAAGGAAGATTCTGAGTTCCAAGCCAGCCCATACTACATAGCCAGAGCCTATCTCAAAAAACAAAAACACACAAGCCATCAAAAAACTGAAGAAAATTCAGGGCAGTGGTGGCACACTTTTAATCCTAGCACTCAGGAGGCAGAGGTAGGCGGATCTCTGTAAATTCTAGGCCAACCTGGTGAATGAGCTTCGGGACAGCCAGGGATACACAGAGAAACCCCGGGGCAGTGGTGGAGGGTAACAAAACAAAACAAATGAAAGAAAGGAAAAAGGAAAATACATCAGCCTTTACAGCCATCTACGGTTCTGAACACAGGGACTGGGTGGGGGGAGGGGAGGATTTAGCTCAATGGGTTCAAACCCAGCACAGTGTGTGGAGGGGGGTGTGGGTGGCTTGAACTAGGGCATGGTGAAGTACACCTTTAGTCCCAGCCCTCTGAGGCAGAGGCAAGAGGATCTCTGAGAGTTCAAGGCCAGCCAGGGCTCCACAGTAAGACACCCTGTATATGGGCTAGTCCTAGTTGTCAACCTGACTACTTCTGGAATCAACTAAAACAGGGCTAGGCACACCTGTGACAGATGATATGCTTGAGTGGATAATTAAAGATGAGAAGACCCACCCAAAAACTAGCCACATCTTCTAATGGCAGCCCATGAGACACAGAAGAGCTGGGTGTGGTAGTCCACGCCAATAATCCCAGCACTAGGAAGGCAGAGGCAGGAGGATCTGTGAGTTCAGTTAGAAGTCAGCCTGATCTACATAGCTAGTTCCAGGAGCGACAAGGCTACACACACTATCTCTAAAAACAAAAGAGCAACAATAACAACAAAACATATTGCCTAGCATGGTGCAACATCCTTTAATCCCAGCACTTGGGAGACCGAGGCAGGCGGATCTTTGTGAGTTCGAAGATAGCATGGTTAACACAGAGAAACCCTGTTTCGAAAAAACAAAACCAAACAAACAAAACCACACACCACAAATAGGGATGAGTAGAGGGCCAGAGCAAGTCATCCAAGCTCTGTTTTTTTTATTATTGTTATTATTTTTATTTTTAATTAATTTTTTTGGCTCTGAGGTTTTAATAAAGACTTTTTAGAGTTATCTTTAGTTTAGGGATTGGGGATAACAATACAAACATTGCTTCCAAACAAACCTAAGCTGCTCTTTGAAATCAGAAACCCCTTCAAAGTAGGGCGTAAACTCGTCCAGAAGGTAATTTGGAAGGCACCCTAGCGATTAAGGCCACCGACCACTGCCCAACGGGCGGAGCACCACACTTAACTGCAGGGACCTTCGCCGAAGTCCCTGGGGATTCGCCAGCGATTCCTGCGCCGGCCAAAGCACCTACCACGCCCCTGCTTGCGCGCGCAATGACGCAAGTGCGTCGACGCCATTTTAGCCAGTCACGCTGCACTAATGCCTGGCAGCCATTTTGTTTTGGGCACCAAGCGGGAGTTGGCGGCGCCGGCCGTGGTGGCACAAACGAAGGGAAGGAAAGGGCAGGCCTGACGAGCGGGAGGACCGGCCGACTAGGTACCCAGCCCGCAAGGAGTGAGCCTCGCGTCATACCGTTTAAGCATCTAACCCAACCGCCCAGCTAGTTGACCCGAGCGGGCCCCATCAGCTCAGGTTCGGCCGGCCCCCGGCCCGCCCGCCGCAGCCGTGGTGGCAGCCCCGGGAGGAGCGCTGGCGTCCGTCTCCTTCGGTGAGTTTCTGCGGGGAAGCCGAGGCAGGGCGGCGCGGGCGGCGGGCCGGGCGGGGCGGCGCGGGCGGCAGGTGTGGACCGAGCCGCGGGGCGCGCAGGCCGGGGAGGGGGCGGAGCCGGGAGGCGGGGGCTGAGCCGGAACCGCGGCGGGCGGGCGGGCCGGCGGCGGCGGTGTCGGCGGTGCTGGCCCCGCTGGACCTGTGTGGTTCCGGTGGTTTGGTTCTGGCTTTCGGTCCCGAGCCTTGCTTATCTAGACGAGCGCCCACGCCGGAGCCCCAGCCCCCCCTAGAGTGGTGGTGGGTGGGGGTAACAACGGAAATAAGCAACTGACCAGTGGCGTCTTGAGAGGCTTTGAGAATGGGATGGAAGGTTCAATGTAAGGACTAGGGGATTTAGTGACCGCTCTAGGTGTTTGGTTTTGCGGCATCGAAATGGGACCCAAAACCCTGCTTTGGCTAGACAAGCGCTCCGAGTTAACGTCCCCAACCTCTTATTTTTATTTATTTTAAAAAACCTTTAGTTTGAGGCAGGACCTCTGAAGTATCCCAGGCTTGCCCGGAGCTTGGCCATCAGGTCTGGCTACGGTAAAATTTTGTGGCGTGCTTTTCAGAGAGCTCTCAGGTTGAATACCCGAAAGTAAACCTTTTCTGACTTTACCCTGCCATATCTTACTAGAACTCCACTTGCATTCGGAGTTGAGAATCGGTTTTGAAATCAGGCATTTGTTCCTTTTGATTTGTCTGTGAGAGTCCGTGCCTCGGTGTCACAGTGTAATCCACAATGACTTCACCCTTCCCCTGTCGCAGATGGGAATTGAATTTAGGGCTTCATTAGTGCTAGACAATCCCTGTACCGCTGAGCTGTGTTAAATTCCCGGCTCCTGCACGTTTCCTGATCCATGTCTTTCCGTTTTCTGTAGACACCTAAGATGCACCTAGGTAGCTCCCCCTCCAATCCCAGTTGCTGTTCCCCAGCCCTCGTGGCCAAATTGTAGTTTAATTGGTCCAAGTCCAGGCATTAAGGTAAATTTCATTTGGTGTGGGGTCTTTTTCTTTAACATTCCTTGGCTAAATCAGTCTAGGATGAAAGGAAGAGTGAAAGCCAAGCTCCTAGGCCTTGGCTACATCTGATTCTGCCATTTTGGAGACTTCGGCAGACATTGTCCATACTGGGGCTTTGACATTTTAATAAATTGACAGAACTATGATATAAACTTAAGTTCTTAAAATGAATTTTAATATGATCTTCAGCAGTTTGTAATATAGGCCAGCCTTTCATTGGCTTATGCCTTGCTCTTCAGCAGACTATAATAAGCTGGGTGGTGGTGGCTCAGGCCTTTTAATCACTTGGGTGCGGAAGTAGGTGGATCTCGTGAGTTCAAGGCCAAGCTGGTCTACTGGTCAAGTTCCAGGACAGCCAAGGCTACACAAAGGAGCCCAGTCTCAAAAAAAAAAAGCCAAAAGAGAAAAAGGAAATAAAGAAAACAAGATCTTGATTATTCTGGTTTAATTTACTCATTATGCATATTGTCCTTTGTAGATTCTCGGGATTTGAAGATGGCTGCTCAGTCGGCGCCGAAAGTTGTGCTAAAAAGCACCACCAAGATGTCTCTAAATGAGCGGTGAGGCAGCCAACAGCAACTTCAGCTCCTTCTAAGAAAGCATTGCTTAAGTTGGCCCTGGGGTCCAATACACAAAAACCAGTTATAAGCTAAATAACAGAAGGCTTCAGACTTCTGTTCTTAATTGCATCTAATGTGGTACACAAAACAAATTGGGCGGTTGTTTCAGAACCCGTTATCAGTAGATGAGCTGTCTGAACTATTTACCTGGTGGGATTTTTTTGAAGCACTCCTCACACTCTTCTGTTTTAACCATTGATACAGGTGGTGCAGCATGATGATACGGTGTATCCTGGCTGCAGTAGGCTTGCTGCCTAGTCCAAGACCAGCAATGTTGTGTCTGGCCTGTAAGAGGCAGGTAGCAAGCCGTAACTATGTCCAAAGGCCCCTGAATGTCATTCTTGGGCCTTGTAAGAGGCACTTGCTTTGCTCCATTTCACTTTCTTTCCATTCTGCTTTTTAGTTTGTTTTGTTTTGAATTCTTTTGACAGCTGTGTGTTTTCTTCCATAAAACTTAACAGAAATGATAGAATGTCCTCATAGGCTCTTAAGTGGTTGCATTAATTTAAATTTCTCAGAAGTACTGAGTTAGAAAAAGTGATTATTTGAAGACTGAGAAAAATTAATTTATTTAAAGGCAGTTTTTGTTTCTGAGAGTTTCATTTATTTGGTGTCGTTCACCATTTTATCATGTTGTTGCTAGAACTCCCAAGGCATTTAATGTCTGTTTTTGCTTCTAAAGCAAATGTACTTCTCTGCTCATATTTTAAGATGTGATACGTTAATTACCTGTTTTCGTGTGTTACTAAGTAACATGTTAGAATGTAATAAACTTACATAATTTGTCTGTACTATTTCAGTGGACTTTAAAGGTGTTCTGGTTTTTCCTCCTGTTTGTCCTTAGAATGAACCCTTCCCTCTCCAAACGTGTAGGCATTTTGTTTGTCTTTGTAACTGCATCTCTGTCTCTTGTCATCATATTTGCTTAATGCGTGTTTTTCATACTTTCCACTTCTCTAAGAGCTGTTATCTGAGCCCTTGTTATCACTTTTAATTGTGCTGCACTTGACTGCATTCTGAATTTCTGGTTCTTGCAAGTTTGTGGAAACAGAGGAGTCTTTAACCCACATCCACCTTGATCCAAATGTGCCACTTTAAAGTTCGTGGGATCTGGAGCTCCTGGTCTAGCAAGCCATGAAAATGCCAATAAGTGTTTTATAATAAAGCTTTTATTTAAACACCCATTTTGTTCGACCTTGAAGCTTTACTAATATGCTGAAGAACAAACAGCCGATGCCAGTGAATATTCGGGCTTCGATGCAGCAGCAGCAGCAGCTAGCCAGTGCCAGAAACAGAAGACTGGCCCAGCAGATGGAGAATAGACCCTCTGTCCAGGCAGCATTAAAACTTAAGCAGGTGAGAGAATGGGTTTTGGCAGTCTGTGTCAGGCAGTCCACCAAGGCTGTCAGGATATAATGGATGATTAGAAGATGGCTCAGGCAAAAGCTGAAACTTCTCTGAACAAATGCTCAAAGAATTCCAGTTTGGGCAAGTACCAATTAAGTAACTTTTTTTGGTTTTGTTGTCTTTTCTTTTCGGGACAAGGTTTCTCTGTACATCCCTGGCTGTCTGGTACTCACTCTGTAGATCAGGCTGGCCTTGAACTCAGAGATGCATCTGCCTCTGCTTCCTAAGTGCTGGGATTAAAGGTCTGTGCCATCACCACCCGGCTTAAGTAACTTCTTAGTACTTTTTTCCCTTCGGGAGTTTGACACCTCTGTAGGTTTATCAGTGAGAATTAATTGATTATTTTCTGATCCTTGCTCTTGAAATAGAATTTTTTTTTAAATCTTTTTCTACAAAGAACTTTTGTTTAGTCTGGGAGTGTTGTTCGTTGGTAGAGCACTTTCCTAGCAAGCACAAGGTCCCCCTGATTCAGTTCTCACCACTTCCCAAAAAACAGGAGAATAACTTTGTTTTATTTGCTTAGCTATATATAAAATGATTTCCAAGCTAGAATAATCTTATTCTTCCTGAATGGCCTGGGTCTAAGGTTTTCAGTGCTAAAAACAGCCCCTAATTTTTACATCACAGTAGAGCAAACATACAGGATAATCAAATGTTAGTTCTCTTTCACATTTCCAGTAAGAGGTAATACTGTTCAGGCCTGAAATAAAACCTGCTCTTTATCGTTCGTAGACTTTATATGCAAGTCCGGAGAGTGGCTGTGGAAGGATATGTCCAAGCTGTGGCTGGGCGTCCAGAGGGCGGTGCCATGCAACTGTAAGGACTTTAACTGGTAGCACTGCATGGCTGTGCATAGAGTCAGCACTTATAACACCCACCCCTCACTCTGAACCTTTGGGCTCACTGACTGAAAATAAGCAAGGCTTTCTGCTTTGTCTACCTTTCAGCCGTGGAGTGGTTAGGTTCATCCGTGGCTCGGGAGAGCAATAAGCCATAGGCCCACCATTTTCCAAGAGTAAATAAAAATTATGACACCTCTGATAAGGCTGTGCCAGGTCCTTTCAACAGGCTAATCTCTAAAGCAGCAGCAAACATCAGCTTCAGCATTGGTGGGACGCTCTGAATCTTCAGTAGCCTATGTCCTGTAAAGAACTTCCAGTGTGGCTCGTGCGATGGAGGGGCTTTTTTTTCTTTTACTTACGTTAAGGCCAGATGAAGGATACACAGTGTTTATCTCAGAATTTAGAGGCATTATGAGTTCAAGGCCAACCCAAATTTTGTTTAGTTTTTGGTTTTTGTTGTTGTTTGGTGTGCTTTTGAGACTAGTGTCTCAATATGTAGCTACTACTAGCCTGAACTCTATATGTAGACCAGGGTGGTCTCAGACTCAGAGAAATGTAACTACTTGTACCTCCAGAATACTGGGATTAAAGGTGTATGCCACCCACCACACCCAGATCAAAAACTAAATTGTTTTTTTTTAATTTATGTGTGTGTGTGTGTGTGTGTGTGTGTGGTTAGTAGCTACTTTATTATGGAGCACAGCTCTGCAGTAAAAACAGAGTAGTACTGTGAGTGTCCAGGATGGGTAGCAACTAAGGATGGAGATGGACTCCACGCTCTACTGTTCAGGAGAACGAGTATACTCAGTAATTGAACATGAGAATGCAGTTGTGACTTCATAGTTGTGTACTAGTGTCTGGAGGTACAGTTCAGTGGTAAAGTATATGAATTTCATGCCCAAGCACCACAAAAAATAATTACTGTGGTAATTGGGGGAGTAACAAGACAGGCCCTTGAGGTCGCTTTCGCCTGCCAATGCTAAGTGCCTAATGATAAGAGCCTTTCTCCTCTAATTGGAAGCATTTTAAGATTTTGTGCCAGAAAGCTAATGTTTCAGCATCTTTTTCAGAGCTCTTGAATTCAGAGAAAGTGTATGTGCACAGGCATTTGTATATGTCTGTGCCATTAGTGGTGACGGAAGTGGGTTGTGTGCAAGAAGACCATTTTTATTAATATTGACTGGCTTTGTGGAAGACCAGAATTGCTAGTCTTGGTTACATTCGAGGCTGTATTGTCTCCTTTTCCTTTGAAGAAATCTATCTGAGATGTGATCTTCAGAGCCTTTGGAGAAACTAATTATTGAAAATTGATATATCTAGTATGTACTTATTCTCTGTGTGGTCATTTGTGGTTAATAGATTACTTGTTTTAATTTTAACATGAATTTAACTGACTCTCTATGAAGATACATTTGGATTGTGTGCTCAAGGCCATTCTTCTGGCTTAAGGAAACTGTTGGCAATGGGAAATGTGGAATTTACAGATTTTTAAGAAATGTAAGGAGAGGATTGTTGATTTTTTTGTTTGTTTGCATCTTAAGGTAAAAAAATAAAATAAAAAGGATCGTCTGGCGATAGATACTCAAAGGAAAACTGGAGCACACTGGCCTCTTTGACTGAGAAGCCAATCTTGTCCTTAAGTCTCAAGAATTCAAGTGACCTTGTAATTTAAGTTTACCAGAATGTGATGCACTTCAGTGGTGTGTGAGTAAGCCTTTCCAAACAGTGTAGTTCTTGGGCAGGTATGGATGAAGACATTATCAACCTGTGGCTAAGAAGCAGCAAGTTTGCAGCTACTGCTGTGTGACTTGAGTGGTCATATTAGTAAGGTTGTCTGCGCTGGCGCCAGTGTTGTACACCATGCTAGAACTTCTTAGAGCTTTTTTTCTGGATCAGAATTCTGCTTTATCCATATTTTGAGGTAAAGTCTTTTTGTTTGGGGTCCTATGTTACCCACAACAGGCTTATACCCTCCACACCAGGTGCCTCACTTGCCTCTTTTGTCCCTATACTTTAAACTGCCTTAATCCCTCTGAATTGCTCTTTTTGATCTCAATCCTCTAACACCTTTTTTTCCAGAAGAGCTTAAAGCAGCGCCTGGGTAAGAGTAACATCCAGGCACGTTTAGGCCGACCCATAGGTGCCCTGGCCAGGGGAGCAATTGGAGGAAGAGGCCTACCCATAATCCAGAGAGGCTTGCCCCGAGGAGGAGGACTACGTGGGGGACGTGCCACCAGAACTCTGCTTAGGGGCGGGATGTCTCTCCGAGGTCAGTGTTTGTGTGTAGCTGATAGTGGTTGGATTCTATCCTCTTCCCCTTTCTCTTGAGCTGCTTATAGTCACATTTGTTTAGCATCTTTAATCCTAAATTTGTATTAATCTAATTAATAACTTTTGAAATCACATTTTTAGTACTGCTGCATGTGTTTTATCGATATCATTCCTTTTCTGATAATGTGCAATGGTGAGAGGCTATGACCTGCATAGCAACAGGTAATTCATGTCATCTCCATTCCATTTGAAAACACCTGCTGCTGCTTGAATCAAAGCACATTCAAGTTCTGGAAATAAGTCTTAAAAAATGTGTGGTTAGCATGTGCGAGGCCCTGGGTTGAATATCCTCAATACCAAGAGAAAAAGTACGGGTCTTTTGACCTGTGTCATGACTAACTGACTACCTTCCTGAAGCGAAAAACTATTAATCTGGAAGAGAGGGGACAGTTTGATCCATAGTGTCTGCCTATCTGTATCATTCTCGTGGGACACCCTGTTCCCTTTGTAAAGTTCTTATCCCCTCAAGAATATATTGAAAACAGGAATTATAACATTTATTTTTAAATCTACCATAATACCAGGCATCTGATTGTTAGCTTCTTAAATTCATGAACTTAAGTCCCAACTTTTTTTTTTTCCAAAGATGGCTATGATCAGAATTACTAAATTGAATAAACTGCTTAATCTGCTCACACACTGCAGTTTGCCCCACCCAGACTAAACATTAACTAATTATTACTATTTAACCCTCACCGCCTTCCTTCGGTTAGAATCTACTTTGTCTCTCTTGGATTTACCTGCATATACATTGTATGCCTCCTCTCCAAGGTCAAAACCTGCTCCGAGGTGGACGAGCCGTAGCTCCCCGAATGGGCTTAAGAAGAGGTGGTGTTCGAGGTCGTGGAGGTCCTGGGAGAGGGGGCCTAGGGCGTGGAGCTATGGGTCGTGGCGGAATCGGTGGTAGAGGTTAGTCAGCTACCAACTTCAGAGAGTAGCTCCCTTATTTTCTTCCCTTCAAAACTCAGAGCCACCTTTCTGCACAGCTTCAAGTCAGGCGGGCTTGTTTGTTTGTCTTGTTTGTTTTTTTGAAACTGGCTTGTTTTCTAATTTAACATGCTGATAATGCAAAGGTCTGTTAGGATTAACAGTCAGGTACATTTTCCAGAGCCACATTTTAGCATTCTCCAGGTTTTTAGAAATTTAAATTGTTTATTAAAATGATGCAGTGACCGGCTTGGAATTTTTCCTTTTTTTGTATTTACCTGCTACTGCCACCACCACCACCATTACACACCCATTCCATAGGCCAAAGCCAGTTTAACGGAGATAGGAGAAGTGGAACTGAGGTGAAGCACAGTGAACACTTAGGTGGCATATGTGAGTTGCTGGGTTCAGTCTTACACCCCTAGACACAAAGAGGGAGATAAAGGTGAAGGATGTGGCTCTGTGCTGTAGCACATGCTTGTCCTGTGTGAGACTCTAGAGCCAATCCAACAGTGCTGTGTGGTAATGGGTTGAGACCTGGCACCTGTTGTTGGCATTGAAACTAAGGAAATTAAATGCAGGATTTATGAAGAACTAAACACAGTTTTCCTGATCGATGCTGAAAGATGTGTTTCTACCAGTTAGCCAGCTGGCTGTTGTTAGTAATCTTACCTTGGTGCCTTGATTCTTGTCTTGTGATCTCATGGACCAAATTAGAAGAGTTTAATGATGGTGGTGTCAGTACCAAATTTCATGGGAGGTTTTCTGGCTTAAGAGCTTAACAAGAAACTCCCAACACCTGTTGATGGGTTGAACAACTTACTCTAGTAAGCTCTATAGATAATTGTTCTTGTTCTTTCTAAAGTGTGGGATAGGTCTTCATAATCCACAACATTGATGGTGCTGAAGAATAACTTAGAACATTTGATAACAAGGGTGTATTTTTTTCCTCTGCCGTCCTATGTCACTTGGCTTATTGAATGAAGTATGAGCTTGTATGGGTTTCAGGATTTCCAGATTTCCAAGACAATTTCCAGATTGTCATGACATGGTTTCTGAGAGAGATTTCAGAGGTTAGGAAAGACTAGTCGATTTTGAGAAAGCTGAATGTTAGGTTACTGAGTTGAAATTATTTCTCAGATAATAGTTGTCCTAAGGTGACCAGTCAGAGAAGTAGCAGCTAAGTTTTTTCTCTAGAGTAACAGATGGGGTAATACAGAAGATTACTGTGAATACTCTGGATCCTCTATGCCCTTTTTACTGCCTCCTAACTAACTAGGATTATATATTTTAATGTGTTTTAATTATGAACTTAGTAAGTTCCAAACTTTTGGTGGTTCCTTTGTCTTAGGAATCTTTGCTAATGTTGTTTATTTTAATATTTTTTCAGCTAATTATACACACCTATAATCCCAGCAACTGGGAGGCTCTTGTTTTTGAGACAGGGTCTCCTGTAGCCCTGACTGGCCTTGAATTTATGATTCTCCTGCTTTTGCCTCCCAGATGCTAGAATTACAGGTGTTCATTATGTGGTGCTGAGGATTGAACCCAGGGCTTCGTCCATACTAGACAAGCACCCTACCGACTGAGCTGCACTCCTGCCCAGGAGTGCAAGTTTAAGGCCAGCTGGTCTGCATGGCAAGACCCTGTCTCAGAGTGGGAGGGGCAGATTTTTTTTTTCTTTTAGTAGCATTTAAAGATGAATACATAAGAGGGACTCATTGTGTGTGCTTTCCATGTATTGCTTTCTACCCAGTGTGTTTCTTGTTTTTCCATACTTCTCTTTACCCTGAGCTTATCTCAGCTAGGCCCCCAAAGTATAATGGGGCACTTTTTCTAGGAACCATCAAACCTATGTGTAACTATCTTCTTTATTTTTTTTTTCTTTTTCAATTTGGCCAGGTCGGGGTATGATAGGTCGGGGAAGAGGGGGCTTTGGAGGCCGAGGCCGTGGCCGTGGCCGAGGGAGAGGTGCCCTCACTCGCCCTGTGTTGACCAAGGAGCAGCTGGACAACCAGTTGGATGCGTACATGTCGAAAACTAAAGGACACCTGGATGCTGAGTTGGATGCCTACATGGCACAGACAGATCCCGAAACCAATGATTGAAGCCTGCCTGCCTGCCCACCTGTTAGACTCTTGTTACAGTCACCACATCTATATAAAAAACAAAAAACAAAAAAAAAAAAACCTTGAGAAAACATGAGAAGAAATCTGATTGATGCTGGAAGGACCTATCACAATAGGTTGTGGACTTGCCTGCTACCAGTTGGGGCATTTAGTCTGTTCCCTCTACTTTTTGATACTATGTTACATGAAACCCTATTTTCCTTTGATTTGGTTGAGTTTGTTTTATTGTTTTTCCAGTCACCCAGACTTCTGTTTCAACAGGAATGCGTTGGCTTTGTGAGTAGGACCTTTATCCAGTCTGCTTCACCTGCCATGTATGCTCTCATTTTAATATTTCTTCTGTTCATCTTTATGATCCCAGAAAAGGTTCCCAGAAGGAGCCAGTGTTCTCACTAATGTGTGGGCTCTGGGATAGAGTTCTACATTTTCCTTAGAAGCTTTCTGGTCATAGCTAACACTTTGTAAAGGTGTGTGTGCTAGGCTGGTGTGCAGGTGGTAGTCTGGAAGTGCCGGTACTGCTGCTGGGCCAGGAAAGGCTTACACAAGGCAGCCACCTGGTTTGGTCACTGACGTTGCATAAGTGGCAGCTGACTTGCTGAGGTGGATATGTACAATTTCCACCCTAAAATAAGATTTTTAAGTTTTTTTGGCTTTGTGTCATGTCCAAGAGGCCTGCACACATTTAGTATAGAAGAAGCCATTTGATACGGCAGAAGATACAAGGGTGGGAAACTGTTTACAAACTAACTGCTGGGAAGGGTCATATGCTACTCAAGCTGAAATGCAGTTACCTGTGCCCAGAACCAGTCTATCTCAGTCTAATCCACATAACTGCCTTTATGTGACCCTCTTGAAGGTTTAATTTCAACTATGCTTTGTCAGCTGTTCAGTTTCAGTGGAATCTTGTATTTCTGGTTCATTATAACAAACTGTTCTCTCAAATTCTACTCAAGCTTTCTGTTTATTTTTTGAGTTCCTTAAAATGGCCATATAACCAATTTCTGTGGTGTATTAATGTCCCTTTTATAGTTGAAAATTCTCATGTTAAAATTCTGGGGGTGGGACCCTCAGTGGTGTTGAATGCTTTTAATCTCAGGAGAGGCAGGCAAGTTTCTGTGAGTTCCAGTACAGCCAGGGCTACACAAAGAAAGCCGGACAGTTGTGGCGCACGCCTTTAATCAATCCCAGCTCTCAGGAGGCAGAGGCAGGCAGATCTCTGTGAGTTCGAGGCCAGTCTGGTCCACAAAATGAGTTCCAGGACAGGCACCAAAGCTACAGAGAAACCCGGTCTTGAAAAATAAAACAAAAAATAATCCAGGGTGAGGGTAGTAAAACCTTTGCTTTCTTTTGATTAAGCCTTTAGGAAGGATAACCCACCTAAAAAGTACTGCTGTATTGGTCCATGGTAGTTTTTTTTTTTTTTTTTTAATTTAACTTTATTTTATGTGCATTGGTGTAAAGGTGTCAGCTTCCAGGGAACTGAAGCTACAGGCAGTTGTGAGCTGCCATGTGGGTGCTGGGAATTGAACCCGGGACCTCTGGAAGAGCAGCCAGGGCTTTTAGACGTTGAGCCATTTCTCCAGCCCCCATGGTACTGTTTCTTTTTTCTGTTTGAGAGAAAAGATGTTTTAAGAGCCAGGAAGGACATATTGAACATACTCCTCTACCTTGAATCCTTACTTGCTTGAGGTCTCTGGAGTCTGAGGGGCCAGGCAAGGACTTTGGTGTGTAGGAGGCTGGTACTTGGGGGTAGATCTCAGCAAAGGAAAATGACTCTAGGCCCCCTTTCTTCTCCTGTCACTCCTACCTCATGAAGAGGTTCAAATTCCCCTACCAGCCGTAGGCCCTTCAGCCCCACCTGCTGCATACAGCTGCGGGGAGGTCTCTAAGGCCTGTTTCCACCTCTGCCAGCCTCATGGTCATGCCCCAGCTGGGCCAAGTGAGCCTGACTCCTGAACCGCCTCAGAAACTTCAGTTGCCATCGACTGAGAACTTGCCTTCCAGAATCAGACAAGGCCTCACTGTGTCACAGAAGTGCACTGCGAGCCTAGACGGAAGATTTGACCAGTGGAGGCTTTACTGAAATTTGAAGCTGAAGAAAGTTTAAAGATAGGTGAGAAGAGCCAAGACAAGGGCAAAAGGCTCCTTTGTAATCCCAGCACTCTGGAGACTGATGCAAGAGGCTTACATCACAAGTTGAGTCAAGTCTGGGCTATGTGTCAAAAATTATAAGACGAGGCAGTAAGCGTGCAGTTAAAACAAATAGGTATCTTGGAGCCATGTGTATGGTGCCTGCTACCGTAAGGTCAGAAGTAAGCCATCAGATCACCCAGAACTAGAGTTACAGATGGTTGTTAGCCACACTTAACTGCTGAAGCACTGACCCCATTCAAATGTCACAGTCCTGGTGGGCAGTGGGGCAACGGACAAAGCCCTAGCTGCCCAGTCACTATGGTAGCCCTGCCCTTGGGCGTCTGGGACTCTTAGCACTAGTGCCTATTTTCTGGCAACCAAGCAGCAGTCGCACTGGCTCTGAGAACAAGAGGCGGGGCTAAGGAGGCAAGGGCCCTAAAATGCCTGGGACCTAGAGAGGGCCACACTTAGCCTCGATCTCCTCTTCCTGCTCAGCTGAATGAAGCCCCAGCTTTCTCACTATCCAAGAGTCAAATTTTTTTTTTCGAGAGGGTTTCTCTATAACAGTCCTGGCTGCCCTGGAACTCTTGTCTAGGCCGGACTGGCCTTGGACTCAGCCTCCCAAGAGCTAAGTGTAGAGGTGTGTGTCACCACTACCCAGCTTGAGCCTCAGTTTCATTGCCTCATCTAAGATTTGCAACCGTCATGAGAACTCGTCCCATACCTAACACTGTTAACTAGGAATCCACATCCAGATGTGTGATGGTCTACCTCCTGTTTTGTATTTTAAGATTTGATTTTTGTTTGTTTTGTTTTTTGACATGGGGCTTCACTGTGTAGCCCTGGCTGTTCTGGAACTCACTCTAGACCAGGCTGGCCTCGAACCCAGAGATCTGCCTGCCTCTGATCCTGGGAATAAAGGACTAGAGGCATGCACCACCGCCGCTGCCTGGTGGTAAAACTAGTTCTTAATAATACAGCGTAAACTGACCTTGAACTCATAATCCTGTCTCACCCTCCTGAATGTTGGGATTACAGGTCTGTGCCACCATGTCTGTCTTGTTTCCGCAATTTTTTCGCTTGATATGCCAATGGTGCATTCTGCTCACTATGGATGGCAGAATGGGTAGGGGTAGGGATGGAAGTTCCCACTCTTTGGGTGGGCTCCAACCTCCACACCTTAGCTAATGATTCAACCAAGCATGCTGGGGATCCAGGCTGACCACGTGGCTCAGGGGCAATGTAAGGATAGAGGGATAATATAAAGTAGGCCAAAATAAAACATAGATGATGTGGGATTCCCCTCTGTATACTATAAATGTTTTATTACCATTGGTTATTAAGCTGTTTTGGCCAATGGCTTAGTAGAGTAAAGCTAGGCAGGAAATCAGAACAGAGATATAAAATAGGCAGGGTCAAAGAGATGCCATATAACTGTCGAAGCAGACTCCAGATCCTTACCAGTAAGCCACAGCCTTGTGCGGATACTCGATTAACGGAAATGGGTTAATTTGAAATGTAAAAGCTAGATAGAAATATGCCTAAGCTATTGGCCAAAACAGCTTTATTAACCAATGAAAACATCACAAATACAGAAGAACATCCCACATCACAGGGAATGGAGGCAGGCCAAGGGCAATTGTGGTCTGTGCTAATGGCAACAAATGCCCAGCAGGTCCAGGCCATAACTGAGGGGTGTTTTTGATGCCTTTTAAGGGACTCACTTCATCTAAGTTTGACTTGTGTTTAGCTTTTTTACCTTATCAGCTCAATATAAACATCCATGGAAAGGGATGCAATGGAAAAGCTTTCTGGAAGTTTGATGGGAAGGGTTCTCCAAAATGCCCTACAATCTTAAATTCACTTGCCTTGCACATTCTTTAAAGGGATGAAAATAAAAAACAGGCTTGAGAATGGATGAGGGAAGGCCAAGACCAGGAACACATCCTCATTTCTCATCCTTTGTGATCAGCAGGAGTCCTTAGCAGCTGAGATTTCACCCAAGCAGATGGCTGCTCTCCAGGAATAGCTATCAGTAAGCAACTAGAACCACAAGCTGCCTGCCTGAGTATGCTTAATCCTTTCCAAAGCTCACCCTTCACTCTTTAAGCCCCTGCACTGAAATCTGGGGTACCTTAAGTTCTGGTCTCCTAGAAGAGCAAGCCCAGAATATCCACATCCGTGTTCTTTGGACTTGTCAAGAGACCTGATGCCGAAGTCCTTGGGTAAAGTTAGACATCATTCTTGTGCACCCTCCCACAAGTGCACATTGTCTCACCCAGGTGCGGTACAGGGTACAGGTAGCCTCTAGGTAGAGGCACTGTTTGCTACCTGAGCCAACACAAATATTCCTGCAAAGCTACCTTATGCACCTACCTAAAGGCAACCAAGACAAGTTAGGCAAGTCAGCCTAACAACTGTTGAAGGAGTGGGTAAGTGAAGTCAGAAGAGGGAGCTTGAAGTGAGGCAGGGCCAGACCCTCCAGGACATACACTAAAGCGTGGAGGCACTGGACTCCATCAGCACCAGCAAGCACAGCTGATGAGAAATATAGGCAGAAGGAAAGGCTGACCGCGAGAGCACAATTAGGTTAGCAGGGTATATTGTGCACAAGTCTGCTTACAGGTTTGTGTGTGTCAACTGACCCACTACTTATACACCGATGGTGGGCAACATCTCCAGGCCTGACTCTGGAGGAATCATCCCTGCCATGATTGGGGAGAGAGGCACTGGATTGAGGTTTTTGGGGAGCAGTGGGGTTACCTAGCAGACCATCGGTGTTGGAAGAAGTACAAAGACACCTGTTCAGGCTGAAGGTGACTTGCTTGGGTAGCTCTGATACAGGGGATTCTTAAGTTTTAAAAGTCAGGAAGAAAATGAAATGTGACGATGAAGAATTGAGGCCCAAGTTGGAGGCTAGGAAGTCAAAGTCACCCAGGATGGAGCCCCTTCACCACTTGGACTTTAAGCAGCCGCTGGCATTGTGATGGACAGTACCTATGAGCCCTCTGCCTAAGTGATGGCAGCAGATCATCACTGACAACCTCAGTGGAGGTCCCACCGAGATCAAGAACTAGGGAATGCTGAGAGGTCGCCTTCGGGAATGGTGAGGGTGGATTAAAGATTGGTATGTGTGTTTTCATCCCCAGAGACGCTCTGAGGGACACCCTCCGAAACAGGAGACAGGAGGGTGAATTGATAGGCCTCAAAAAGGAAGAGTAAAAAGAGTACAAAAAGAATGAAAAAATGACAGAGTATAGCCCCAGAGACGCAGGAAAAGAGTAAGTTTAAAAGACAGATTAAAAGGAGTACCCCCAAGAATGCAGCACTCCCGCTCAGCAGGAAGCAGCCAGACAGATCGACAATGCCCAAATTCCCTAAAAAAAGATTGTCGAAGAAAAAGAAAAAAAGGGGTGAGATGTTGGGAGCTGTGAACCCCCCAAATCCTGAATTTCTGGTAAGCAACTTGTAATGCTTGCAGCTTCTCTGAGCAAGAGACCCTCAGAAGTTCCTGATGGCAGGAGAGTGGTTTCTGGTGGGTTTGGCTGGGGCGCGGCTATCAGTTAAGGATCTCTATTTAAGGGGCTCTAGTACACAGGGGGCATTCCTGTTTCAAGGATGACCTGTGTCTCTGTCTGTGTGTCTTTGTGTGTTTCAATCTCCAGCCCCTTGCCCGGTTCACAAACTGGTAGCACATAGAGCGCAGACGGGAATGGTGCGCTACAACAACCAGCCTGAGCACATGCTGTTGTACCAGGTGCCACTGCTGCTGCACTGGGTGTTGAACACTTTGCTCAAACAAATGAAAGAAAGATACTCTCACAGTGATACATTAACTCTTTCTGTCTACTCAGTAAAAATAGTTCTGGATCTCTTGAATGTTTCCTTTACCATCTGACAGAGCTGGAAAAGCAGGAGGAGATGCTGCTTTCTGGCGCTGGTGGCTTCCCCGACTAAGGTCCTGGGATGCAGAACAGCCAGTAGCACCCAGTGTCCTCAAGCTGTTATCAGTGTGCTAAGAGGGCCATCTCCCATAAACAGCTTTAGCAGCAACTTCAGAACACAGAATCCAGCACAGTCCACCAACATGGCGTTACAGCAATTTCTGTGCCATTCATTAAGTTTGCTATGCCCTTTTCAACAGTATCTGTACCTCAGATCAGGGGTACAGGACTTCAAAACTCTAGTGGCTGCTGCTATTCTGCTTATCTGTTTCCCCTGTATGCTTGATCTCTGTGGGTGCCAGGCCAGCCAAGCTACATAGTGAGACCTGCCTCAGAAACAAAGCCAGAAGTGTGCATAACACAATTCACCTTAAGTATGTTTAAAAATAGAGTTCGGTAGCAGCAAGTGGATACCCGTGTATCTTCCCAAACTGGGACTCTTTGCCCATCAAGCAATCCTACTCTTCACTCCACCCTACCCGACTTCTGTTGTTTTTCGGTGCTGATAACCTAACCCAGAGCCTCAGGTATGCTATACAAGTGCCTTCACACAGAGTTACACCTCAGCCCCACCCTACATTTTTAATTCCATGAATTTGGCCATTCATATATGTGAAACCATACGATATTTGTCCTTTGGAGGCCAGGTTATTTTGTATAACAGAAATGTCCTTAAAGGACATCCATGGCCTAGCCTATATCAGTATTTCTTTCTTTCTTTTTTTTTTTTTTTTTTTTTTTTTTTTGGTTTTTCGAGACAGGGTTTCTCTGCAGCTTTTTTAGAGCCTGTCCTGGAACTAGCTCTTGTAGACCAGGCTGGCCTCGAACTCACAGAGATCCGCCTGCCTCTGCCTCCCGAGTGCTGGGATTAAAGGCGTGCGCCACCACCGCCCGGCCCTATATCAGTATTTCATTCTTAAGTCCATTCCTTTTTAAGGAAGGCATATTCAGTTTTGTGCATATTTGATGCCATTAAAAACATTCTTGGGTGGGGAGATGTAGTAAGGAGGAGCGGGTCACGTCCCACCGCCTGGCTAGCTTAACTCCCAAAATAACCACACAGAAATTGTATTAATTTAAACACTGCCTGGCCCATTATATCTAGCCTCTTCTTGGGTAACTCTTACATCTTGGTTTAACCCATTTCTATTAATCTGTGTGTCACCACGAGGTCATGGTTTACCGGGAAAGATTCAGCATGTCTGACCTGGCATCTCCATGGTGGCTCTCTGTCTGCCCTTCTTCCCAGCATCCAGTTCTGTCTACTCCGCCTACCTAACTGCTGCCCTATCAAAAGGCCAAGGCAGTTTATTTATTCAACCAATGAAAGCAACACAAATACAGAAAAACCTCCTGCACCACGGAGAAGTTGAAGAGATGGCTCAGTGGGTAAGAGTACTTAGTGCACTTGCAGAGATCCCCAGATGGGTTCCCACAGCAGGAAACTCATAAACAACTGTAACTCCAGCTCTAGGGGATCCAACGCCTCTGGCCTCAAAGCTCCAGGGGATTTTATGCCTCACTGAACCCATATCACATAGGTTTTAAGTGATAATTTAAAACCACCTTTTGGGGGCTGGAGAGATGGCTTAGCAGTTAAGAGCACATAATGGTTTTCCAGAGGACTGGAATTTGGCTCCTTGTTACCCATGTCAGGCAGCTTACAACTGCCTGTAACTCCAACACTTCTGATCTCCCTAGGTACCTGCACTCACTGCACTTGTGTACACACACACACACACACACACACACACACACACACACACATACAGAGAGAAAGGGAAGGAGGAGTAACCTCGGGACCAGGGACCCACATGCTGGAAGGAGAGAACTGACCTCCACACATATGCCATGGCAGAGGTAGCTACACACATACACATGAACACATACTACAAAAAACTGAAAAACAAATTGGAAACTTCTTTTGAGCCAGACCTGGTGCAAGCCTGTTCCTGAAACAGGAGGGCGCATATCCAAGGCCTGCATGTAGTGGCTACAAAGCAAATTCAAGTCCACTTCAGCAATTTAGTGAAACTTAACCTCAAAATAAAAAGTGGAGGTGGGAGGTAAGGTTCTGTGTGGATATAATTCAGCAGAGAGCATTTTTCTAGCAATCGCGATGCCCTGCTAGGTTCAAACCCCAGGGATCCTCTCCTGCCCCCCCAAATCAGCATAAAAATCTTTAAAAACCTGTTATGATGGCACAGGCCTATAACTCCAGCACTAGAGAGACTGAGACAAAAAGACTGTGAGCCCGAGGCTAACTTAGGCTACATGGCAAGAATTTGCTTAACAAAAATAAATAATACAATCTTTAGAAATATAAAAATTCACTGGGCAGTGGTGGTATAAGCCTGGGATCACAGAGGCAGGCGGAAATCTGAGTTCAAGGCCAGCTTGGTCTACATCACTAGTGCTAGGACAGCAGGGCTACTGTCCCAAAAACAAAACAACAAAAATAAAAAAGGAGAAATATAAAACTTTAACATGAACATCAACTGGCTTTCTCATCGATTCCCATGGGGAGGCTATGGACAACAGCACTTAGTTTCACTTTTCAAAAAAGAAAAGAAAAAGAACAAAAGCCTTAATCCCAGCACTCGGGAGGCAGAGGGAGGCGAATCTCGGTGAGTTCGAGACCATCCTGGTCTACATAGTACTAAGCCACCCAGGGCTATGTAAAGAGACCCTGCCTTAAAAAAAAAAAAATAAATAAAGTAAAATTTAAAAATAACCAATCCAAAAACATGGTTCTTGAAGTCTGGATCCCGCTCCTTCAGGCCCGCTAAAGAACTGCAATTTCCAGGGGACTAGCACGCTCGCCCGCGGCTCTCTGAGGACTCCATTTCCCAGCTAGCCCATCGCCGGACGGACTGTGCTCCTCAGCGCCCCCTCGCGGCGCAGCGCCGCACGCTGCCTTTCCCGGCGGCCCTCGCGGCAGGCTGCGGGCGTCAGGGCAGTTGGTGATGGCGGCGGCAGGTTCTGCTGCCGTGTCAGGGGCAGGGACCCCGGTGGCGGGGCCCACGGGCCGCGACCTCTTTGCCGAGGGGCTCCTGGAGTTCCTGCGACCCGCTGTGCAGCAACTCGACTCTCACGTGCACGCGGTCAGGTGCTGGACCCGGAGGGCTGGGGGCGGGGCCTGTGGAACTGGCTTTAGGGGCGGGGCCGCGAGAGGTAAAGACCCGGTAAGTTCTTGAGACTCTTCTGGGTCAAAGAGGCGGAGGTGAGGCCTTTGAGACTGGCTCGTCTCAGTACTTGAGGAATAAGTAGAATTAGTTTCCCGCGTCCCATTCACTGACCGTGTAGGCCTTTGTACCTCTTTGCAGAGAAAGCCAGGTAGAGCTCCGGGAACAAATTGACAACCTAGCTACAGGTGAGTGAGCACCGGGATACCTAGAACCCTTGAACTCACTTTTACGAGCTTTGGTTTCCTCAATATCAGAACTACTCACGGACTCTAATTTCTGGGTATATCTTAGGACAGAATGAAAGGGAGTGAAGGGTAGGTATCTGTGGTCACACAAGACTGCAAGAGTGTTTTTCATCTTGTTCCTCTTTTATATTCCCTAAGAACAAAAAATGAGCCCTTAGATGTTGGTTGCCCATTTAATCTTCTCAGAACTATGCCGGATCAGTGAGGATCAGAAGGTGGCCTTGGATCTGGACCCCTATGTTAAGAAGCTGCTTAATGCCAGGCGACGAGTTGTCTTGGTGAACAATATTTTACAGAATGCCCAGGTAATTAAGTTTTCTTAGCAGAGCATGTTGACACATAATGAAATTTCAGAATTTGGTGGGCTAAGGCAAGAAGGATGGTTAGGACTTGGAGCATAGCCTGGACTACACAGGGACTTAGATCAGCCAGGGCTACCTAGCAAGACCCTGGATCAAAAAAGCAAAACAGACCAGGCGGTGGTACGCCTTTAATCCCAGCACTCGGGAGGCAGAGGCCAGCCTGATCTACAAAACTTAGTTGCAGAACAGGCTCTAAAACTACAGAGAAACCTTGTCTCGAAAAAGCAAAACAAAAGTCTTAACAGTTCTTTATCATACTTTATGTCTTCAACACAGTGAAAGCCACCAAACATTTTAAACGCTGGGGAAAGGGCGGTGTTAACCCCTCCCCCATACTAGACCTCAGCCTCAGGTCCTCTAAAATACTAGACAAGTATTCTTAATATCTAGTGGATGTCGTTTACAAGCTTATATATACTTAAAGGATTGCCTGAACCAGCCTTGTGGTGGTGGCACACACCTTTAATCCCAGCACTTTAATCCCAGGGAGGCAGAGGCAGGTGGATCTGAGTTTGAGGCCAACCTGGTCTATAGAGTGAGTTCCAGGACAGCCAGGACTACACAGAGAAACCCTGTCTTGAAAATAAAATAAGATAGAGTCCAAGCCTAAGGTAACGCTCAGTGTCTTCTTAACTCAGGTAAACTTTTTACAGCGGTTATTAGATTCCCTGTCTTCCTGTCTTGTAGGAACGGCTAAGGCGGCTAAATCACAGTGTTGCCAAGGAAACAGCTCGAAGGAGAGCAATGCTGGATTCAGGAGTTTACCCTCCTGGTTCTCCAAGCAAATAAGTTGGGCCTGTGACCTGAGTGTACAAGTACTGTTCCCCAGCTGCTTTTTTTGGTAGCCATGAGAAGATCCCAGAAGTTTCTGTCGATGTTAGGTTTGTTTGAACTGTGTACTCGTTCATGTAGTGGCCTCAAGAAACATGCATACTGCAGACTTTCCTAAAGAGCTTCCGTTACAGCTTGTGCTTCCAAAAATAAGCTTCTGCCTTTGGATTTTGAGACAAGGTCTCACTGTGTAGCCCAGGCTGGCTAAATGCTGAGATTACAGGCATGTACCAGGGTGCCTGGCTCACATCTACACATTTCCCCACAGAGAATGTTAAGGTTAGGCATCATGTGATAGAAAGTTCAAAACACACCAGAGTTAGTGCAGGAATATTTCCACTCCTCCCCCTCTGCTTTACCACAGTTCCTCTCATGGTCATGACTCTTCCAGATTCATCTCTACATATATATCCTATATATTTTTATCTTTGTTTCTTAGCAAGGGTCACAACTATTGCTGCCTGCCCCGGGAGAGCACAACAAATGAAATGAAGATCTGAGGTCAAGGACAGAGTGCCTTGACAGAGCAGAGCCCCTAAGCTTTTAGGGTTTTTTTTTTTTTTTTTTTTTTTTTTTTTTTTTAGCTATGTATTTTAAGTGCTGGAGGGGTGGCTCAGTGATTCAAGAGCACTGACTGTTCTTCCAGATGATGGAGTTCAGTTCCCAGCACCTAAGGGGTGGCTCATAGCAATCTACAGCAGTTCCAGGGGATCCAATGCCCTCTTCGGGCCTTTTGGGGCACAGCACACATACAAGATGCAGACATAGATGCAGGCAAAACATCCATTCACATAAAATAAAAACTTAAAGCTTCATAGTTGGAGTTCCATCCTTTCCAGGCCTAGTTAACCAATGTTAACCATCCTGTCACTTGCTGTCTTAGGATTCCCTCTACGTGTGGTTTCACTTGTTTTGTTTACAACTGAGGACTTAGGCAAAGTCAAGGTAAATAATCTATCCCCCTTGACTACCCTGGCTTGAATGTTGATAGTATTGGTCAACATTATTAAATGCTTCTTATCGGTTATTAACAAAAAAGGATTTATCTTCTTTGTGGTCTCAAAGGGTTCAGGACATGGTCACCGTGACCCATGTTTCTGGGCCTATTGTCAGACATGAGTGTGTGGTAACCAAGCTTCTCCATCTGCTGCTGGCCAAGAGAAGGGAATGCTGGGATTCTGCCTGCTTTTTTATACTTTATTCTGTCCAGGCACCCAGCTCATAAAATGATTTCATCCACATCTAGGGTGATCTTGCTCAGTTAATCCTCCACAGAAAACTAGGCATGTCTCACCAATCTCCTAAGCCACACTGACATGAAAATTAGCCATCACAATGTTGGTGTACAAGAGTTCCACAATAGCCCAGAATGGTAGAGTCCCACATCACAAGACTTCAGTGTATTCCAGTTTAGTCTCAAACATTAATTTATATAGGCTGAAATTGCAATCTCAGTGTTTATAATAAAAGATTCAACTTTAATTCTAAATGAAGTGTATAGAAGGCAAAAATGACTGCTACATATTAAAAAATAAAACCAAAAGCCTGGCTAGGAAGTACTTTACTCATTTTTCGTAGAAAAAAAAATTCCTAGACACTTTACAACATTTCAACAGAATATACCAGTTGGGAGTGGTTAGGTTTAAATATTGGGAATGTGCTTCATTCAGATGGACGGATGGCATATACAGTCACAAATGGGAGACATCTGGCTGCTTAGCCGCTATCGAAACAGTAACTCCTTCTTTCCTTTAGTTTGTTTTCCTTCCATCTCCCTATGCCACAGAAATGCCACCATATAAAGCCCATGGCAGCTGGCTTAGCCCCATCTTCCCTTGGGCAGCAAGGAGTAAGGGGAGTTCACTCCTGAGTCTCCATACTTTCTTCTTCTTCCCCTTGAGGTGGCTCTTCTGTGTTCTCCTCTTCCTCTTCTCCCTCCTTCTTCTCAGGTGGTTTCTCATAAGCCTTTTCTGAAGGTGTCACAATGACTCCATCCCAGGTAGATATTTCAGAAGCAAGATCTAGAAGAGAAGGAAAAAACGTGTTTCATAAATATAGTCAGTAAACAAAATAAGCTATATCCAGAAATATTAGGGCACCTTAAGATACAGTGTCTCTATAGATCAGAACCCCTGGACCACACCACAGGGTGAACTCACAGCTGGCATCCCCCTCCTGGCCAAGGATCTTCCTAAAGCCTCCATGGGAGAGAATTCGAACCAGAGTCTGAGCTGTGTAGCACACCATGTCCTGCTGTTCTAGGGTCATGACTGTGTGTACTCTGAAGTTGCCACTCTCACAGGGGTCAGTGATGCCCACTGACCCTGGCAGGAACAGTCCTGCAGCCAGAATCTGCAAGCAACGCCTAGAACACAAAGACACTTACTTAGAAAGCACACAAAACAGCTTATACCCCAAACCTAAAGAAGCATGCTATACCTGTATGCCACATTTAGGGCCAAAGGCTGTCTGGTAGGGTTATTCATCACCGCGTAGTGCCCCTGGAAGAGAATAAGTCTGCTAGGTGTGCTACCAACCGGCAAATCTAAGTTCAAACAAACTAAAACCTCAAGTAAGGAGGAAACTAGCTGTAATGATGAGCTGACAGAGGAATGGGAGCACAGAGTACTTTCACCGCGCACTAAAACCGTCAGTGAAGCAGTAAACTTCTAGTCTTCCTAGACTAAACTTTGGTGGGTTATTTTTTTTAGGACAGGGTCTCCCTAAGACTATCCTCGAACTCCAAATGCTCCTGTCTCAGTCTGTCGAAGACTGACTACAATTTCTTTTTGGCCTCATTGGATTTCTGATGTTGGTAGGTCTAGGAGTAAATCAAGCTGGGTGTGGCAGCACATCCTTTTAATCCAAGTACTCTAGAGACAGAGCAGTTGGACCTGAGTTCAATGCCAGCCTGGTCTACAGAGTAAGTTTCACCACAACCAGGGCTACAGAGAAACCCTGTCTCAAAATTAACTAACTAAATATAGGGGAAGAGTGACTCCAATTGCACCATGACCTCTCACATACTAAACAAGCACTCTACACAGAGCTACATCCTCAGCCACTCTTTTTTTTTTTAACTTACAAGTAGGTCAAGGATCCAGGGTGTGAGAGGCTCGAAGCCAGGAAAACGAATCCTCAAGTCCTTTAGCAATCTGATGAGAACTTTAACTCTGAATGTAAGAGACCCATAGGTTAGAGGTAATAACATCATACTGGTAGTTCCACACTGAGGAACACTGACTATACTGTTTAGAGAACTACATGTACAGTGGCCACCAGCTGGATCAAGAGAGAAAGGCATTTGTTCCTAAGTCTGAAAAACCTGAAATGAAAGGAGAAAATTCCTTAAAGTTGTCCTGAGACTAGCTACCCAACTGACCTGTGTATGTGCACTCACACACATAATTAAAATATTAACATACCCTCCCCAACCTTGTTTATTTAGGTAAAAATCAAAACCCAGACATCACATCTGAAACAGTTCTGTCAGAGGAGGCGGGGCTATTGTTCATGGTGGCTAGATCACAGGCCAGAACCACTACACTCCAGGAAGCGTTATCTTCTACAAATAACCAGTGAGACTCACGTGGACTGAGAAGCATTTTCTTCAAACCAGCGGGCATGCCGGATGGCTGCTAAGGCGCTCTGCAACACCTTGATGTCCACTGGAGACAAGCATAACAGGCTAAGAAACTTTCCTATTAAATGTGCAATAGAGTCAATCCCAATGCCTGTCCAGGAGTACGGCAAGCCACTTGTCCAAACACTATGGTTGCCCCCCAGCTAAATCTGAAAACAGGCAACATACATATCTCTTCCAATAATCTACTTCCCGTCTAAGTATTTACACACGCTTTTACTTTTTTAAAAATTTTTCTTCAAGTTTTTTTCTTCTATAATCCTTTTTTTTAAAATATTTATTTATTTATTATGTATACAATATTCTGTCTGTGTGTATGTTTGCAGGCCAGAAGAGGGCACCAGACCTCATTACAGATGGTTGTGAGCCACCATGTGGTTGCTGGGAATTGAACGCAGGACCTTTGGAAGAGCAGGCAATGCTCTTAACCACTGAGCCATCTCTCCAGCCCCTATAATCCTTTTTAAGGCTTTGAAAATCTTACTAGGAAGCTGGTAAAGCTGTTTACAAATTATGGTGAAAGTAATCCCTCACAGTTAACGCAATACTAAAACTTCCAGAAAGCGCCAAAGCCTTGGCTCCCGTCACAAATGGGGACAGAAGACTCACAATGGAGTTCTGGGTCCAGTTTCCGGAGATTGGGCGGGACTGTTGTAATGAGAATTTTCACCGTAGCATCAGAAGAGCTGATTTCAAAGCCAGTTTCATTAGTCAGCATGGTCAAAACTAAAAGAACAAAATAATCAAAATATGTAACACATATTTGTTCTGTTTTGCTTTTATTATTAAATTATATTTAGAGCATGTGTGAGTGGGCCAAAGGACAACCTTTTAGGAATAAGTTCTTTCCTTCTACCATGTAGGCCCAGGAAACAAACTCAGGGCATCAGGCTTAGTGGCAAGCACCTTTACCCACTGTACCATCTTGTTAACCCATTTTCCTTTTGAGATAAGATCTCATTTTAGTTCAGGCTGCCTTCTAACTCATTGTGTAGCCAAAGATGACTGCCCTGCTGATCCCCCTTCCTCTGCCTCACTAAGCTAAGCATATGTAAGTGTGCCACCAAATCTGCCGGATATAATGCTGAGTACTGATCTCAGAACTTCACACATGCTAGACATGGACCCTGCCAGCTAGGCTCTATCTTCCCAGCCTTCATTTTGTTTTGGGAACAAGGTCTTACTATGTATATAGCTCAGGCTGGTCTTAAATTATCAAACCTCCTGCCCTAGCTTCTCAAATGTTGGGATTATAGGTATGCCGCCATACCTGGTTAACAGGTGGGTTTTCTGGCAGTGAGCTATTTAATTTTTGAGACAAGATGTATATGTAGCAAAGGCTGGTCTCAAACATCAATAAGAGCTTGGATACCAGTAAGTGGAAGGTGGCAGCAAGATCATCAGGAGTGCTAGACCAATCTGACATGATACCCATCTCAGAAGTAGGCGGGCAGAGGGACAGTGCGCTGAAGAGACGCGGTCTGGAGATGAAGCCCAGTGGCCAATAATCACCATGAATGAGAGGCACTGTGTTCAACCTCAACACCACACATGCAAATTTAAGCTTAGGGTTATTTCTGAATTACAGAGCTTTTAAACACATCACAATTCAGTGGTGCATACCCATCTATGATCCTAGCACCTGGAAGGCTGAGGGAGGAGGAAGGTAATTTAAGGCCAGCCTGAGCTACGGAGTAAATCTCTCTCATAACCCATCCTTCATAATAAAAGAAAATAAACTCTGACTGCCTGAGACTCCTGCTAGATGCTGCCCCACACAGCCCTGACTCTATGTAAGTGCAGCTGCTGCTGCCACTACACAGATATTCAGAGCAGACACAGACCTTCTGAGGGGTCCTGGGCTCTCAGGCTTTCCACAACCTTGTTCCCCAGGGCAGCAACAGCTTCCACTAGATGGGAAAAAAAGGACATAATTAATGTTACAGTACACATTTTATGTAGACTACTTCTATCAGTAAACAATGTGGCATTTCCACATTGTTTCTAGACTGAAGCTTATTCAACTAAATGAACACTCTTGCTAGGGGAATGAAAGTCTGGACACAGAATTTGGAAGTCTCAAGCAACAGGAATCCCCAGGCATACACTTCTTTTTACTTTTTCTTTTCTTTTCTTTCTTTTTTTTTTTTTTGCGGCAGGGTTTTCCTCTGTGGCCTTGGCTGTCCTGGAACTCACTCTGTAGACTCTGCTTCTCAAGTGCTGAGATTAAAGGCTTTCTAATGCCTTCTTTGCACAGCAGTGTTCCCAGGTCACTAGCACTCAGGACATGTGGGCTGGGTTATTCTCTGCAGTGAGGACAGGGTCTGTCTTAGCACTCCTGGCCCCTTTCCCTACTCGTGCCAGTAGCACCTCCTGGTTGAAATACTCAAAGATGTGTCTAGACACAACCCATGTCTCACAGGGAGCAAAACTGATTCCAGTTAATGGATGTGGACTTTAGTACTGGCCATAACTTCTAGACACACACCACAGTTAGTCCCATATCACTCCAATCGCAAAAAAAAAAAAAAACCAAAGAGCCCAGTGTGGTGGTAAACACCTTTAATCCCAGCACTCAGGAGGCAGAGGCAAGCAAACCTGAGTTGGAGGCCAGCCTGCTCTACATAGTGAATTCTAGGATAGCCAGAGCTACAGAGTGAGACCCTGTCTAAAACAAATAATAAAAATAAATAATAAATTTACTATTTCCCTTCCACTCACAAATGGATGGACAGACAGATGGATGGTTTGGACTTTAAATTATTACCAGCCCTACATCTAACCTCAATGTTTACGAAGGTGGGCTGGAGGGCTGGCTCAGGGGTTAAGAGTACTTGTTCCTCTTGCAGAGGACCTGGGTTCAATTTCCAACACCTATTTGGTGGTTCACAACAATCTATAGCTCCAGTTCCAGGGGATCCAAAGCCCTCTTCTGACCTCTGTGAGCACCAGGCATGTACTTGGTATTCATGCATTCATACAAGCATAACACCAATAGAAATAAAATATAAAAATCTTTTTTTTTTTTTTTTTTTTTTTTTTGGTTTTTCGAGACAGGGTTTCCCTGTAGTTTCTAGAGCCTGTTCTGGAACTAGCTCTTGTAGACCAGGCTGGCCTCGAACTCAGAGATCCGCCTGCCTCTGCCTCCCGAGTGCTGGGATTAAAGGCATGCGCTAACACCGCCTGGCTTTGTTTTTGTTTTTCAAGACAGGGTTTCTCTATAGCTTTGGAGCCTGACCTGGAACTAGCTCCTGTAGACCAGGCTGGCTGGCTTCGAACTCACAGAGATCCGCCTGTCTCTGCCTCCCAAGTGCTGGTATTAAAGGCGTGCGCCAACACTGCCTGGCTAAAAATCTTAAAAAAGAGGTTGGGTTCAGACTCCTGCTAGATGCTGCCCCACAAAGCCCTGACTCTTTATGTAAGTGCAGCTGCTGTTGCCACTACATAGATATTCGGAGCAGATGCAAACCTTCTGAGGGGTCCTGGGCTCTCAGACTCGCCATGACAAGCTAACATGCCCAAAGCAGACGCAGACCTTCTGAGGGGTCCTGGGCTCTCAGACATTGTAGAAGGAGCTGTGGGCAGGCCTGCTTTTCATCCCGCCCGGCTCCAGGCCGCCCGGCTAGCTTATGCCTCGAAATAACAACACACAAACTGTATTGATTTAAACACTGCCTGGCCCATTAGTTTCAGCCTCTTATTAGCTAATTCTCACATCTTGCTTTAACCCATTTCTAATAATCTGTGTAGCACCACAAGTGGTGTCTTACTGGGAAAGATTCAGCATGTCTGACCTGGCAGCTGGCTCCATCGCATCTGACCCAGAGAGGAAAGGCATGGCGACTGCCCGAAGCGCCTGCCTCACTCCCAGAGTCCTGTTCTGTCTACTCCACCCACCTAAGGGCTGGCTATCAAATGGGCCAAGGCAGTTTCTTTATTAACCAATGAAATCAACACAAACAGAAGACTCTCCCACATCAAGACATCCCATGACAAGCTAACATGCCCAACACCATGTCCCATTCCCAACAGAGAAAAACACTTACATGTTGGCAGGATCTTTAGTATTACCACCAAGTCAGCCACATTGTGTCCTGTAGTCATTGTCCCCTTTTTATAGGATCCGACCTGTCGGACTTCTTCAATTTGCTGTTGAAAAAGGGATTTCCGGGAAATGGAGAAAAACGATGGTGGTAAGTCCCCACAGGCCTATTTTAGCAGCCTTACTACCAGATCTGGAAGCCCCTGTGACCAAATCACACCCCAGACAGCCACACAGGACTAGACCAGGGACACAATCTTGTCCTTAGATCACAAGTTCCAGAATGCCCCAGTACTTTTCCACTTTGGGCTTTGAACTGGATAGCAGACAACTGGAAGATTAACAGGCAAGGGCCAAGGGAATTTCCATCCCACCAAGGGCGCCCTTTCTCAGGGCTAATGCAGTAAAGCTCACCACTTCAAATGTCCCTGGAGCCACGATCAAGTTGTCAATCACATTGTTTATTTTTGTCACCAAAGAAAGGATAGAAGCCTGAAAATGTCACAAAGCAAAAATACCCTTAGGCCAAAAACTACACAAAATAACATATCTAATCTGTTTGTATCATCACCAAACTCTCCACCTACAGTAAGAAGGGGGATGAATTTGGGCTCTGACAACCCAGACCCTCAAGTGTGCTCGGTAAGTGGTCTACCAGTGGCCTACAATCCTAGGCAAGACAACACTCTTATTAACCAGATGGATTATTAACTCTTCAATTTATTTTTTAACTTTATTTCATAGACACAGTGGTGTTCTGCCTGCATGCATGTCTGTGTGAGGGTGTCAGATCCCCTGGAACTGGAGCTACAGGCAGCTGTGCGCTATCATGTGGGTGCTCTAGAAGAACAGTCAGTGCTCTTAACCTCTGAGTCATCTCTCCAGCCCAACTCTAACTCTTTAGGCCCTTAGCACAGACTCAGGAAAGAACATACCTGCTCCGCAGAATTGGGGGCAAGGTCCTGATTCCTCTTCAGCAAAGCTTCGCTGAAGGATGTTTCATCGGGTGCAGGCTTGACGCGAGGAAAAGCCATTTCACACTAAACCAGAAATTAAACTGTTATTTACCAAAAATAACATACAGAAGAATATACTGTTGAGTAACAGAAATAAAATTGTTATGCACTTGTAATCCCAGTACTTCCAAGATAGAGGCAGGAGAATCAACAGTTCAGCACCAGCCTGGACTACAGTGAAACCCGGTCTCAAAAATATATAAACAGGATCCACGGAAATGGCTTGACAATAAAGGCCCTGAATTATCAACTTCTGGGACCCGCACAATAGAACCAAATCCTGCAAGTCGTCCTCTGATCTTCACACATTTGCTATGGTATATGTATGATAATAAATGTAATAAAAATACCACTATTATTTATTACTTGGTTTTTTAAGATGGGGCTTTCCTATGTAGTCCTTGCTTCCCTAGAACTCTCTGTAGACTAGGCTGGTCTTGAACTCAGAAATCCGACTGCCATCTGCCTCCCAACTGCTGGAATTAAAAGTGTGCATCACCACTCCTTAGTTATAAAAACATTTTTTTTTATTAATTTATTTATTAGTATACAGCGTTCTGTCTGTCTGTATGCTTGCTGGCCAGAAGAGGGCACCAGATCTCATTACAGATGGCTGTGAGCCACCATGTGGTTGCTGGGAATTGAACTCAGGACCTCTGGAAGAGCAGTCAGTGCTCTTAACCTCTGAGCCATCTCTCCAGCCCCCTTATAAAAACATTTTAAAAATTAAAAGTAGGAGGGCTAGAGAGATGATGACTCAGGGGTTAAGAGCACCAGGTCTTCCAGAGATCCCAGGTTCAATCCCCAACAACCACATGGCAGCTAACAACTGTCTATAACTCCAGTTCCAGAGGATCTGACACCCTCATAGACATATGCAGGCAAAACACTAATGCACAAAAAATAAAAAGAAATCATTTTAATAATAATTATAATAGAGGCTAGAAGTCAAGTGTGGTGGTGCATGCCTTTAGTCCCAGCACTAGACAGGCAGATGATCTGAGTTCAACGTCACTCTACAGAGTTCCAGGATGCTACACACACAGAGAAACCCTGTCCCGAAACAAGGAAAGAAAAGGGGGAAAGGGGGCTGGAGAGATGGCTCAGCAATTATTCTTACAGAGGGCCCAGGTTCAATTCACAATACCCACATGGGCTCACAACCACCTGTAACTTCAGTTCCAAGGAATCTCACTCCCTCTTCAGCCTCCACTAGGACCAGTACTAGGCATGTGTATGGTGCACATACATACAGACACTCACATACAAATCTTTATAGTAACCCCACCCCTCACTCCCACACAGGAAAGTCTGTATTTGATCCTGTTTTTCCATCTACTCTGTTATTTCAAAGCCGTTACACCCAACTTGGAACACTTGCTTTTAACTCCTCCAAGTTCAAGTCCAAATATAAATAGGAAGAACCTAATTCAAGTTCTCATTACCTTACTGTTCTGTTAATTCTTTGCGATAGAGAGCCTATTATATCATAGGCTGGCCTGAACTTGCTGGGTAGCTGATGCTGACATATCCTCCTGTGTGCTTGGATTACAGGTGTGCACCACCTACCTGATACATAAAATGCCCTGGGCTCTGTGCATCCTAGCAGAAGGCCCAGGTTGGTTCCTAGCACGCACACGGTAGCTCACAACCCCTGAAAAACCTCTTCTAGCCTCTAAGTGGACCAGGTATGCATGAGGGTAAACATACACATACATGAAATAAATAATTCACTGTGAAGTCAGGGTATGGTGGCAGTGGCACATACCTATAATCCTAACACTGTGTTGGGGGTGAGGGGGGAGAGGCAGGTGGATCTCTGAGTTCCAGGACAGTCAAGGATACACAGATAGACCCAGTGGGGGGGTGGGAGTAGGGGGGGACCCACCACGTGTGGTAGCACACTTTTAGCACTTAGGAGGCAGAGACAGGCAGAGTTTTGTAAATTCTAGGCCAGCCAAATTATATATACAGGTCTTGTCTCAAAATTAAATCCTAAAAATTATTTATTTATATTATAATCAAATAGTAAAGGAATTATCTTCCCTGCTCTGTTTATACTGTTTCCTGTTTTGTTCTTGTTCACTATTAGTAGCCCAGGCTGGCTTTGGGCCTTGAACAGGGTCCTTCTGCCTCAGGCTTCCATTCCTGGGATTACAAAAGGACCACAGTCACTTTAAAGACTGGCTAGCCAGTTGGTTTGTTTTTTGTTTGGTTGTTTTGGGGTTTTTTTGTTTGTTTGTTTGTTTTTTGCTCCAAGCCGGCCAGGCATACAGAGAAAGACCCTCTCTCAAATAAAACACCACATCCATTCATAAATCTACTCCGAACAATATCCAACTTCATTAACAAGGAGATTCAAGGCTCCATTTCTTCATCTGAAAGTGAGCAGTGGCCAGGAAAAGTCCTCGGAAACCAAATACTCACCAAATAGAAATCAAAAGGGATATGGGGCACAAAAGGCCTGAACCTGAAACACAAAAACAATCCAGAATTACTCAAACAGAAAGCAGGTGAGAGGGACAGCTTTGTCTTTTACGGATTCGGGAGTTTCTGAGCTGCATTAAATTCACTTAGCAGGACATCAAGAGAGAAATGCTTCATGGGACCTCCACAAAATCAAGTAGAGCAGGGCGGTGGTGGGCCTGTCTCTAACCCCAGCACTCAGGGAGACAGAGGCAGGCGGCTTTCTGTGAGTTTGAGGCCAGCCTGGTCTACAGAGTGAGTTGCAGACAGCCAGAGTTACACAGAGAAAACCTGTCTCGAAAAAAATCAAAACAAAACAAAAAAAAATAAAAATAAAAACAAAAACAAAAAACCAAAATCAGGTATAACAGCCCACTCCAAACCTCCATCTAAATGACTGGAACAAACCTGGCCAAAGACGCAAAGAGCCACACTTACCCTCCTCCAGGCCCTCCTCTGGAACCAAAGCGCCCTCCACGACCACGTCCTCTGTCGCCCCTAAAAATACATACATTTTCCATGACCTCGCTGGAAACGTCTCCATCATACCAGCCAAGCTGTTTCCATCTAATTTACCTTACCGTTCCCAACTACAGAAGTCACTTTTCCCCCATTACAACGGTGCCCAGCCCCACCCCCGTGACGTCCTAATTCTGAATTTGTTTTTGTTTTTGAGAGGGGTCTCAAGTATTCCTGACTACCCTAGAACTCCGGACCGTGAAGCCTTACGTCCCCAGCGCTGTGACTGCGGCGTGCGACACCACACCCGACTTCTAATTCTGGGTTTTATCAGAGCTCATATCAGGAAAACACAAGGTTCAGACGCTGACACACAAGACCCTACTAAGCAGCCCCGAACGGGAGGCACACCAAGCCTAACAGAGTAAAGTGACTTCTCTTTTATCAGCGCAGCCTAACAGCTGCCAGGCATGTCCTACTGGTCAAACACTAGGCACCAGGAAAACGCGCAGCGCCCCTGCCTTCTCGCTGCAGCCGAGGATGCCCGCTCTGGTCCTCTAGTCCCTCCAGGCCGGCTCCCCGCCTCCACCAGCCTCCTCCAACTCCATTCTCGCCGGCCAGGCTTCCCGTCAGCCGCCCAGTCACAGGCCCTTGGTCCTCCGCATCCGCTGCAGCCCGCCCTGCCGAGGTCTCGGGAGGAACTTTCAAGCACCTCTGTCCGCTTACCTCATGGCCCGCTTAATCCCGAACAATGGAGACCACTCAACAGCCCTTTCCCTTAAAGAATCAGGTCCGCAGAGAAGCGTCGGCCGGTGCGTCCCAACAAACGCAGGCGCGATAGGCTCCCGCCTCGCTCCCTCCCTCGTGATAATTGGTTAATTCAACAACCAATGAAAAATGCCCTATAAGGAGCCAACCAATAAGAAGACAAAACGGGGATTAAATGCGATTTTCCTCACTGACGATAGGGGGCGTGCGGAATTCAGGCTGTGCACTGAGAAACTTCATCTATGGTAATAACGAACAGCTAGGAAGTAGGTAGCAGAGTGGCGCAGCGGAAGCGTGCTGGGCCCATAACCCAGAGGTCGATGGATCGAAACCATCCTCTGCTATCGGAGACTTTGTTTTGTGTCATGGACTCCCGCCTTCGTTTTCGTGATAAACTTGCTTTTCTACAATAGGAAACATAATTGCATTTTCTTCTCCAACTGTTTTTGGTCTTGCTTGGTCACCCCGGCTTACACAGTACTCGTTAATATAACCCAAGCTGTCCGCAATCTTCACGTCTCAGTCTCCCAAGTGCCGGTATTTCGATCGTGTGCCACCTCACCTGAAAATACAACTTTTACCCTATGAAAACACAAGGAAGAACTTATTTTCATTTACCACAATTTCCTTCGATATTATTGTTATATAATTCCTTTTATTGAAATTATTTTCATACATTTTGATCATGTATCTCCCCTCCATCAGTTCCATCCAGATCCTCCCAAGCTTCCCTTTATTATGTGATTTCTGACAGGTGCTCACGTATTGTTTTTTTTTTTTTTTTTTTTTTGGCATGTATTCCTTCCAAGTAGCCTAATCCCACCCTGAATAAAATAAAGAATATTTTATCAGGTCCGCAAAGCGGCTCAGCAGGTAGAACCTGAATTCGACTTCTGAGACCCACATGGTAGGAGAGCGACGACTTCTACATTTTGTCCTCCAACCTCGCTACGTGTGCTGTGGGTGTGATGACACCCATAAAGACAACATAAATACATTTACAGAAAGTTTTTTCAAAAGGATTATTTTGGCCGAGCACGGTGAAACGCCTTTATCTCCGGCGACGGCAGCGGATTAGGCTTGCCTTTAGATTTTTTTTTTTTTTTTTTTTTTAAATTAGGGCTAAAGAGCTGGCTCAGAGATGGCTCAGCAGTTAAAAGCATGCACTGCTCTTACATGTTCTACAGAATGAGTTCCAGAACGGCCAGGGCTACACAGAGAACCCGTGCCTTGAAAATAATAACGATGATGATGATGGTGTTTATTTAGGGGCTAGAGAGATAGCTCAGCAATCAAAAGCACTTATTACTCTTGCAGAGGAGGAAAGGGGGTGTCAAATCCCATCACCCACACAGTGTCTGTACTCTGGCTCCAAAGGTCCAAAGTGGTCTTCTGACCGCCACAGGCATTGGACATGCACGTGGTACACAGACATACATGTAAGAAAACCACTCATATACATAAGTCTAAAAACTATGTTTAAGCTGTTGCAAAAAAAAGTTTATTCATTTGTGTGTGTGCATGATTTGAGGTGGGGGCTGGGGAGAACTGCCACAGCCATGTCCCACTGGGTCTTCTGCTTTTAATTTCCTCCACATCGTCTCTCTACATACACCTGGGCCTGGAACTTGCTGTGTAGACCAAATTAGCCCAATAGTCATAACTCCTCCAGCTGCAGCCCGACAGATGCTGAGGTTACAACCCAGCTTGTGTGATTATACCCAGCTTTTCTATTATTTTTTCATTTTTAAATTATTATATTTATTTTCTATACTTTGTGTGTGTGTGTGTACGCGCGCGCGCGTGCATATGCCATGGCGTGCTAACGGAGCTAGAGGACCACTTGCAGGAGCCGGTTCTCTGCTTCCACCCTATAGGTCCTGGAGACAACTCAAGTCCTCAAACTCTGCAGTTTATGTCTCTAAGACCCAGCTTTTGGGATGGAGGGGCGGGTGGAGGCGGGTTGGGGGCGGGGCTTCTGGCTTCCTTCACTTGTTCTACGGAGATTCTGAGTTTGGCATTTTATTTTGTCTTTGTTTTGTTTTGTTTAATTAATTTATTTTTTAAGTGCATTGGTATTTTGCCTGCCAGTATGAGCCGTCTCTCCTGCTCAGTTTTTTGGAGGGTGTCGTTGTTTGTTTGGGGGGTGATTGTTTTTGTTTTTCAAGATAAGAGTTTTTCTATGTAGCCTTGGTTGTCCTGGAAGTCACTCTGTGGATCAGACTGGCCTTGAACTCACAGAGATCAACCTGCCTCTGCCTCCTAAGTGCTGTGGGATTAAAGGCATTAGCCATACCGCCCCCACCAACCGGCCTTGCTTTTGTTTTCTGACCCAGTGTCTCCTAAGTAGCTCTAGTTGGCCGGGAGCTCAGAGATCCACCTCCTCTGCCTCCTCAGTGCTGGGAGTTAAGCATGTACTACCATTCCTAGCATTCGTTATTCTTCTTGTTTCACCAGACATCTATAAAATAAAACAATAATGCTCAGTGCATTGTTTACCTAATTTTTAGCTTATGTGGGGAAGTGACCAAGACCTGGTGTCTCTTCCTGTTCACTTTGCCTCCTAACCTGTAACACCCAATTTTGTGTTACCCCCTCGGTACAGTTCGCGCGCCACTGTATCGTATGTGAGTCAGGCAAGGGCCTGGAGATTGAAAGAACACACAAGAGACCTGGGTCACTGGAAAGGAGATCAGCCGAATGCCGTTTATATAATCTTGGGGAAATCCTTATATACCTCGCTGCTGCACAAAGATTTCCGCCCAGGCAGGTGGGAAATTACCACACCAAAGATGGAGTCAGCAATGCCCTACATCTAATCACCAGGTAGGGCAGAGGGAGCACCGGAACAAACAGGATGTTTTAGTTAGCTGACCAGAAACTGTCCTCAAGATGAACCCCAAGAACAAGGGTAGACCCAGGCCCTACACTAACCTGGGCACTTTGCAGGAATGCATCTCTGTCCACACTGGCCAGCCTGATGGCCACATGCCAAGTGACAAGACCATGGAGGAAGGAGGTGACTTCAGCATCTCCTTCAGTGAGACAGGTGCTGACAAGCGTGCTAGCAGCAGCCACTGAAGTCTGTAGTGGTGCATCTCCAGCTTTCCCATCTTGAGCAGTTGGTCACAGGCAAGTGAGATGCTGCCAGCAACTATGCCCAGAACAACCCGTGGACCATGGGACTGGTGACCTTGTCTTGGATGGAATTTACAAGCTAGCTAGCAGGTGCCCAAGCCTTATTTTTCCATACCTTTGTAGGAAACTGGCTCTAGGTCTTATTGCTGCTGATGAAGTGTCACCTACCCAGCCAGAGTCCTCACTTAGCCCACCCCGGGTTTCCACAGCCTTCTTTAACCCGACAACTCCACCTTCACTACACTACCCTGGAGAACCCTCAATGTGTCTTCATGATAGACAGTGAGGTCATCTATAACATCTATCATGAAAACCTCAATGTTGCCAGGTGGTGGTGGCACATGCCTTCAATTCCAGAGGAGGCAGAGGCAGGCGGATTTCTGTGAGCTCAAGGCCAGCCTGGTTTATAGAGTGAATTCCAGGCCAGTCAGGACTACACACAAACCATGTCTCAAAAAGAAAGGAAGAGAGAGAGAAAGAGAGAGAGAGAGAGAGAGAGAGAGAGCGCTCTCAGTATTGAGTACTCAACCTACATTAACCTTACAACCTTCTTAACCAGATGGTATCTTCCCTCTGCTTTGAGGGCTTTCCACCCCACTTCTGCAGCTGCACACGCCCCGCCCCCAATCCCCCATTCCTCCCCATCCCAGGTCTTCTCTGCCCTCCCACCTCTGCAGCTGCACACGCCCCGCCCCCAATCCCCCTTTCCTCCCCATCCCAGGTCTTCTCTGCCCTCCCACTTCTGCAGCTGCACACGCCCCGCCCCCAATCCCCCATTCCTCCCCATCCCAGGTCTTCTCTGCCCTCCCACTTCTGCAGCTGCACACGTCCCGCCCCCAATCCCCCTTTCCTCCCCATCCCAGGTCTTCTCTGCCCTCCCACTTCTGCAGCTGCACACGTCCCGCCCCCAATCCCCCTTTCCTCCCCATCCCAGGTCTTCTCTGCCCTCCCACTTCTGCAGCTGCACACGTCCCGCCCCCAATCCCCCATTCCTCCCCATCCCAGGTCTTCTCTGCCCTCCCACTTCTGCAGCTGCACACGTCCCGCCCCCAATCCCCCATTCCTCCCCATCCCAGGTCTTCTCTGCCCTCCCACTTCTGCAGCTGCACACACCCCCATTTTCTCGGCCCCAAAAGCTTATGAGGAGCAGGTTTCTTTAGTCACCAGTGCTTACCCTGAGCTAGCCAACCAGATGGTAGAAAATGTGACCTCACTACCATGGTGATGTGACTCCTAAGGAGGTCAATGCTGCTGATGCCACCATTAAAGCCACAAACAGCGTGGAGTTTGTGTTCCCATACTCTGATGGCCTCAAGGCTGGCATACACCTCTCCCAGTGTTACCTGATCGAGACCTGGAACAGCTACAGGGAGCTGTGTGCATGCTGAGGCCTGGGGTTGCCGAGACTACAGGCTTGACCTGCTATGTGCAAGAGGTACCTTTGCTCACTGGCATGTGGATGAGGGGAGGGAGGAAGGAGGGTCTTTGGAGGAGCGTGAGGACACTGCAGCCCTACAGAAATATTACAGGGAGGTGGGTGTGCTGCTGCTGGGGGGGAAGGGAGGAAGAAGGAAGGGAATACTAATTATCCATTCCTAGCACGGCAGCTGCAGACCTCCTTCCCGGAACTTTACTTCAACCCTAGCTGACAGCTATTAAAAGCTTCCTCATTAGATTATCTTCGCTTATCTTAAAAAAAAAAAATAATTCATCCGCGGGTCTGGAGAGATGGCTCAGTTGGTTAAACACCACTGCTTGATCTTCCAGAGGTCCTGAGTTCTATTCCTAGCAACCACGTGGTGGCTCACAACCATCTGTAGTGGGATCGGATGCCCTCTTCTGGCATAAAGTTGTACGTGCACATAGAGCACTCAAATAATAAATACATTAATTAAAAATTCATCTGGGCTGGAGAGAGGGCTCAGTGGTTAAGAGCACTGCTTGCTCTTCCAAAGGTCCTGAGTTCATTTCCCAGCAACCACATGGTGGCTCACAACCATCTGTAATGAGGTCTGGTGACCTCTTCTGGCCTTCAGGCATACATAGAGACAGAATATTGTACACATAACAAATAAATAAATAAATAATATTAAAAAATTCATCTGCTGGGTGGTGGTGGCGCACGCCTTTAATCCCAGCAATCGGGAGGCAGAGGCAGGTGGGTCTCTGTGAGTTCAAGGCCAGCCTGGTCTACAGAGTGAGTTCCAGAACAGCCAAGGCTATAGGGAATAACCCTGTCTCGAAAAACAACAAAAAATCCATCCAACATTTTGTTTTTGTTTTTGTTTTTCAAGACAGGGTTTCTCTGCAGCTTTAGAGCCTGTCCTGGAACTAGCTCTTGTAGACCAGGCTGGTCTCAAACTCAGAGATCCGCCTGCCTCTGCCTCCCAAGTGCTGGGATCAAAGGCGTGCACCACCACCGCCCGGCTTCATCCAACATTTTTAGTGTTTACAGCTCCAGCTTTAGTTCACCATACTGACAGGACTTCAATAACCTAACACGGTTTCCAGCCCAGCCGTTTCCTCTGCGCTGCAGCTTCACCAGAAACATAAGGGAACTTCTACTTGGGTACCTACAGGCACCTGATTCAACAACCTAGCCACCATCCACCTAAACCCCTAGAGTTAGCTTCTCAACTAAAGAGGTCAACATCCCTTAGATCCCTATCTTCCAGAGTCCAGTTGATCCTACTGATAAGCCAGCTTCCATCTCCTATGCACCCCTACATGTGGGCTCTACTTATCACTGCATAGCAAACACCTTACACCTGTCCCACAAAAGCCTTCCTGATCTCATTTCCTTTGCCCCATTTCCTGCTCAGTCGTTCCCACTTCCCAGATCAGAAGTAGAAAATCAACTGCTATGACAGCAAGGTAACTATTGAGTGAAATAAGGTCAGTAAAAGCTGTGCCCACTGACTGTGCATGAAGGGATGCAGAGCCTATGCTGCTAGCTTTTTCAATATTTCAGGGAAAGCAGGGGGCTAGAGAAATGGCTCCGTGGTTAAGAAAGAATGCTGCTGTTTCAGAGGACCCAGGGCCACGAAACAGCACCTGTGTGGGGAGGTTCACAACTGCTTGTAACTCTAGACTTAAGGCCTCTAAGGGCACCTACACATACACACACACACACACACACACACACACACACGCACGCACACAGGACATACCTCTGGTACTGGCTGGCTGCAATTTGGGTTCCAGGTGCTGCCTGGAACTCCAGCTCCAGGGGATCCCATGACTTCTGGCTCACCGGGGCACCTGAACTTCACCCCCATGGATATACCCACCCAGACTTAAAACTTAAGGAACACTTTGCTGGAGAGATGGCTCAGCGGTAAAGAGCATTGCCTGCTCTTCCAAAGGTCCTGAGTTCAATTCCCGGCAACCACATGATGGCTCGTAACCATCTGTAATGAGGTCTGGTGCCTTCTTCTGGTCTTCAGACAGAATATTGTATACATAAATGTAATAAGTAAATGAGTAAATATTTTTTTTTTTTTGGGTTTTCGAGACAGGGTTTCTCTGTGGCTTTGGAGCCTGTCCTGATACTAGCTCTTGTAGACCAGGCTGGTCTCGAACTCACAGAGATCCGCCTGCCTCTGCCTCCCGAGTGCTGGGATTAAAGGCGTGCGCCACCACCGCCCAGCATGAGTAAATATTTTTAAAAAAACCTAAGAAAATCTATTTTAAAAAAACACAAATAGTCATGAACCATCAACTATTTCGATTTTAGAGACAGGGTTTCTCTCCGTAACTCTGGCTATCCTGGAACTCTGGGTCAGGGTGGCCTTGAACTACGAGATCTGCCTGCCTCTGCCTCCGAAGTTGTGATTAAAGGAATGACACCCCCCACACACATGCACACTGGCCATCTGATGTTTTTTAAGCACAGACAAATAAATAATGGAGATACTGAAAGCTTGCCTCCTTAAAACAAGATTCTCCTGACATTTCCTGTCTGGAAAACAGACTTCAACATTTTGCTCTCTCCACACAAAACCCTTTCTTTCCAGGTCAGAGTTATTGGATCCCCTGGAGCTGAATTACAGTTATTTGTGAGTCACTTACTTTGGTAGCTGGTCCTCGGAAAGGGAAGTACACGGTCTTAACCACTTAGCCATATCTCCAACCCCAAATACCCTTTATCATCCTTTTATCCTTACTGAGTTTTTTCTCTTTGGAGGTTTTCCTGGCTCCAGCCCAGGTAGAATTAATAGCCCTCATCTTGGTCTCTGAGCACATCCCTGTCTTCTTCGCAGTGCTTAAAGTATATTGTATTGTGGTTATTTGTCGTCAGAAGCATATATATACATTTTATCGTCATGCCGTCAGCATTTGACTGGCCCTTGACACAGAGGGTTCTCAGGAAATGCTTGCTGACCTTAGATCCTGCTTAGGCTTGAAGGCTGGCAAAGTTGATGGCACAATACGGTTAATGAATCCGGATGGCCATTAGAGGGCAGACTAATCCCACGGCGCTTCGGCGCAACGGCCCAGCAGTTTAGTGTCCCCAGACTCCTCGCTCCTTCATTTACTCTTCCCATGTTCATTTCCAACTACAACCTCACAGGTCCCATTTTAATAATCTTCCATACAAAACACTCACATGAAGTTACAGCTCTTCTCTAACCACCCATTACCTTCCGCCCCCACTTTCCATCATTACTTGGGAACTAAAGAGTTAACTCCACCCTCCCACCTGGTCATCTTGCTCTGTTAATCTGCTCGATCTGGGAGGCGGCGGAGAAGAAAGGGGAGGTTCTCATTGATGGACTGGGTAACCCGGACTCTGGCTCGCCTCTACTAGATTGTCTTTTCCAGAAACCCTCCCAAACTCCCAAAAGCCACACACACACACACACACACACACACACACACCTTTTCCGGCCAACATTTAAACAAGCCTCTACTTCCCTCTTCCCCAGGAGGAGCCAGGTAGGAGAGGAGACCCCAGGAGGGGCGCCAGGGTCAGGGAACAGCTTCCTTACACCTCCCTCCTTAGCCTTGCTCTCCCCACGGCCTGTGCGCCCCGCCTGCGGAGGGAAACCTAGCACAGAGGCGACACGGCGGGAAGAGGGGTCAGCAATAACCGCGCTGACGCCGGGGGTGGGGGCCAGCCGTAGCCTAGGCTGGGAGGAAGGAGTTAAAGAGCCGGGATTGGCTCCCTGGGCTCTCTTGTCAACGAATCTGTGAGGGGAGGATTCGCCGCCTGGCTTGGGACCTTGTGGTCCCGTGTGTCGTGCCCCCCCTTCCTCTCCTTCTCCCCCCCCCCCCCAACGCCTGCCCGCCTCCGGAACGGCCGGAGACTTGAGCCAGCCGGACGCCCCTTCTGGCACACTCTTGGGGCAAGCGCGAGCGCACACTCCCCTTTCCTCCGCTGGCTCTCCCTCTGGCCCCGCTCTCCCTAGATCACCCGCTTGCTCGCTGCTCGCTCGCTCTCCACCGACTCCCTTCGGGCGCTGCGCTCGCTCCCACCTGCTCCAAGGCGCCCTCCGTTCCCGCTCCCGCTCCCGCTCCCGGACGCGCCCAGTTTAGCGTGTTCACTCGACGGCCGGACCTTCGCAGCCCCGGCAGGCAGCGTGCCCTCGGGACTGTGGCTACGACCCACCCTCGCCCTCGCTCCCGCTCTGGAGCTCTGGATGTCCGCGACTAGTCCCTGAGCCCGAGGACGGCGAGCAAAACATGGTGACAGCGCTGTCCCGTCGCTGCGCTCGCTGAGGCCATGCCCGGCTCCCGACGCGTCCGTCCGCGCCTCCGGGCGCTGCTGCTGCTGCCGCCTCTGCTGCTGCTCCGGGGCGGGCACGCGGGCGACCTGACGGTGGCCGTGGTATTACCGCTGGCCAACACCTCGTACCCGTGGTCGTGGGCGCGCGTGGGGCCGGCCGTGGAACTGGCTCTCGAGAAGGTGAAGGCGCGGCCGGACTTGCTGCCGGGCTGGACGGTCCGCACGGTGCTGGGCAGCAGCGAGAACGCGGCGGGCGTCTGCTCCGACACCGCTGCACCGCTTGCAGCGGTGGACCTAAAGTGGGAGCACAGCCCCGCGATGTTCCTGGGCCCGGGCTGCGTGTACTCGGCTGCCCCAGTGGGGCGCTTTACCGCGCATTGGCGGGTGCCGCTGCTCACCGCGGGCGCCCCGGCTCTGGGCATCGGGATCAAGGACGAGTACGCCCTGACCACGCGCGCGGGGCCCAGCCACGTCAAGCTGGGCGATTTCGTGGCGGCACTGCATCGACGGCTGGGCTGGGAGCACCAGGCGCTGGTGCTCTATGCAGATCGGCTGGGCGGCGACCGGCCTTGCTTTTTCATAGTGGAGGGGCTGTACATGCGGGTACGTGAGCGCCTCAACATCACAGTGCATCACCAGGAGTTCGTCGAGGACGACCCCGACCACTACGCCAAGTTACTGCGGGCCGTACGGAGCAAGGGCAGAGGTGAGGCAGGCACGCCTGGCTCGTGCGGCCTTCTCTCCCGCCTGTCCAAGGCCTGGAACTCCCTCCTCCTCTGGGAGTCAGGCATCCTCCTGGCTGTTTCTCTGAAAGTCTCGCCCTACACGACTTTCCTACCTCGGAGTTTCTAGTTCCCTCTCTTATAACCCTTCGGCTCCGGGTTTGCATTTCTACCCTCTCCCTCTCTCTCCCCCACCTCTTTCCTCCGGTCTCCCTGTGACCTTCCTGCTGGGCGGACTTTTCCTGAGTTAAGCTTTAAGCGCGGAAGGGCCTAGTTCTAGCGCTACCGCATCCTCTGCTTGGTGCCCCGCTCTTCCTCCTGTTTTCGCTCTACCCTACCACGTTCTCTCTCCTGTTTCTTCTATGGCTTCCACGCGAGCTCTCGGGTTCCTTCTCCCGCTGGCCCTTTTCTGATTCCTCCTGCACTCTTGGTCCCCCACCTTCTGTTCCCTCCCTACTCTGCACACCTTCTCCCATCTTTCACGTTCCCTTGCCAAGGCTCTGCCTGATGGAGGAAGGAGCTGGGGCCATTTAAAGACTACAGACTCAGAATTCCCTCCCTTGCAATGCCTTATGTTCATTCGTGTGCTCTCTCTCTCTCTCTCTCTCTCTCTCTCTCTCTCTCTCTCTCTCTCTCTCTCTCTCTCTCTCTCTCTCTCTCCCCTCCTCTCCCCTCCCCCGCTCCATCCCTCTCCTCCTCCCCTTCTCCTCCTTTCTCTCCAGTTATCTATATCTGCAGCTCTCCGGATGCCTTCAGGAGCCTGATGCTTCTGGCCGTAGATGCTGGCCTGACTGGGGAGGACTATGTTTTCTTCCACTTGGATGTGTTTGGGCAAAGCCTTCAGAAAGGCCCTGCTCCCCAAAAGCCCTGGGAAAGAGGAGATGGGCAGGACAACAGTGCCCGCCAAGCGTTTCATGTGAGTGCTGGGGTTTGGTTTGAAGTTCATGTGTAGGGCTCTGAACTGTTGACTCGTCATTTCTGGGCGCTATGTCCCTACATGTCTGAAATGATTCCAGAAAACAGGTTTTTGATAGAGAGTTGTGACTACATGGGATTTGAACTACATGGGATTTGGGGTCTTCAGAGCCAGAAGGCTGAGCAGATGACAGAAGGGGTCTGAAGCAGGAGGATAGTAAAGACCCGTGGACCAGACAGTTCTTGAATCTTTTGCTCAAGCACAGAGGCCACCCCATAAAAGACAGGGTTCAATCTGATCTTTTTGTTGTTTAATATTTATTGTTTATTTTTTGTTTTTGTTTCTCTATGTATTCCTAGTTGTTGTCCTAAAACTCACTACGAAAACCAGGCTGACCTCAAACTCAGAGATTCTCTTGCTTCTGCCTCCTGGGTGCTAGGATTAAAGGCCTGTGTGCCCCCACACCCAGCCATTCAGTTTGATCTTGACCTGAGCAGAGAGGCTGGTCTGGGAGGTGGGACCCCAGGATACAGGGAGAACTGGAACCAATCCCCAGCATTCTCCCTTTCCTCAGGCTGCCAAAATCATTTCTTACAAAGATCCAGATAATCCCGAGTACCTGGAGTTCCTGCAGCAGCTGAAACTCTTGGCTGACAAGCAGTTCAACTTCACCGTAGAAGACGGCCTGGTAGGAGCGGGTCCCGGACCTCCAGTGTGGATCTCCAGACCCTAATCCAAGTCTCTGCCACGTCTGTGTCTCTCGGACATCCTCGTCTTCCATCTCCCCTTCTTCCTAGTATTTCTGTATCTCTCCTGATGATGGAGGGGCACAGTTCAATTCAGCCCTTGAACCTAAAGCCCTCATCAGGGAAACGGGAATGACATACCCTGCCCTGTCTACCTAGCGTGACTCTGAGCAGGGGGCCATGGTCGATGCAAAAGCATCTTTTAGGCAGTCACTTCTCTGTGGAATATGCTTGTTGTCTGTATCCTCTTCTGAACTCCCAGTACCACCCCTCTGTGCCCTGTAACCATCACCCTGTCTGGGCTCTGCTTGCTTCTGCAGGAGAATATCATCCCAGCATCCTTCCATGATGGGCTCCTGCTCTATGTCCAGGCAGTGACAGAGACTTTGGCACAGGGGGGAGCCGTCACTGATGGGGAGGACATCACTCAGCGGATGTGGAACCGGAGCTTCCAAGGTCAGGGCCTAGAATGAGCTGGAATGGACTGCTTTGGGGGTGGGAGTGAGCCCCAGGTGGCCCAGCAGGAGACCACAAAATGCCTGTTACCCAGCCAGATCTCCTAAATTCCATAAAATTTTGTGTGCCAAATCTGCCATTCCCACGGCCATATGGCTGTCCTTTTCCTCATTATGTATATATCAATGTTTGTGTCTACATCTCTGTCTCTGCAGAGAGAGAGAGAGAGAGAGAGAGAGAGAGAGAGAGAGATGTTGGGATGAAGTGAGGCATCTCTGAACCTCCTCTATGTCCCTAGGTGTGACAGGATACCTGAAAATCGATAGCAATGGAGATCGGGAGACCGACTTCTCCCTCTGGGATATGGATCCAGAAACAGGCACCTTCAGGGTAAGTTCATGCATGCACCAAGAAGACAGTGCCAGGCAAGAATGGTGTCTCATCCTCCTACCCCCTGTAAATGGAAGTGGAGTTTTCCTGTCTCACTGCCCAGTCCCAAATAACTGACTCAGAGGCTAGATATGAATTATGAATGTTCAGCCAGTAGCTCAGGCTTATTACTAAGTAGCTCTTACATTTAAATTAACCCATTTCTATTAATCTAATTATTGCCACATAAAAACCTTGTGCCACCACACCTGACTTCTACCTCATTCTTGGTTTGTTTGTTTGTTTTGATAGGGTTTCTCTGTGTAACAGTCCTGGCTGTCCTGGAACTCGCTTTGTAGTCCAGGCTGGCCTTGAACTCAGAGGTCCTCCTGCCTCTGCGATGTATTGCCACCTGTCCTCTACCATCTTGCTTCTTGGGCAGCTTGCTGGTGTCTCTTTCAACTCTGCCCTTCTTCATCCCAGCCCTCGGTTTGATTGTCCTGCCTAACTTTATCCTGCCCTGCTATAGGCCAAACAGCTTTATTATTAACCAGAGAGAGTAACACATATTCACCGAGTACAGAAAGGTGATCCCACAGCACACACGCCCTACCCCTGCCAGGTATCTGCTTGTTCTTTGGACAGCTATTAAAGTACTGGATAAGGCAAGCTCAGCTCCCCAGTTTGGGGAGCAACCCAGATGATCAGGATGCACAGGCTTGCCCGCTCAGGGAACCTCAGGTCTGAGAGGTAACCCAGAGTCCTTCCCTTGAGGAGTTCTTTTTTTGTTTGTTTGTTTTTTGTTTTGTTTTGTTTTTGTTTTTGTTTTTCGAGACAGGGTTTCCCTGTAGTTTCTAGAGCCTGTCCTAGAACTAGCTCTTGTAGACCAGGCTGGCCTCGAACTCAGAGATCCGCCTGCCTCTGCCTCCCGAGTGCTGGGATTAAAGGCGTGCACCACCACCGCCCAGCTCCTTGAGGAGTTCTTAAGACAGCTGGGACCCATCCTAGCAGAGACAGCCACTCAGGGCCAAAAGAATGGGTCGCTGTGTAAATGCAGCAGGCACAGGAAGGGACAGAGGTTCAAAGACACCAAGAGTCAGATCTACCAGGGAAAGACCCCTGGAGGAGACATGCGGGGATGAGGCTGGGAGTAGAAACTGGGGTGCTGCTTCTGTCTTGCAACCAATGCCAGCCCCCTGATTATAGAGCTGGGGTTTCCAGTAGGAATTCCTATGGATACATCTTTGTAAAGCCTTTTACAAAGGATTCAGGATTTTGCCTCTTTTGCCTTGGGCATGGATTTAAAGACTCTCTAGATAGTCAAGCAGGAACCTGGTGAGTAGTTGGTAGCCTAGACACAGGTCCTGGAAGCAGAGATTGGTAAGCAGGAGGCAAGATGGCACAGGAGTCTACAGGCTCTCACCATTCCTGATCTTCCTCAGGTCGTCCTGAACTATAATGGGACTTCCCAGGAGCTGATGGCTGTGTCGGACCGCAAATTATACTGGCCCTTGGGATACCCACCTCCTGACATCCCAAAATGTGGCTTTGACAATGAGGACCCTGCCTGCAACCAAGGTGACTGGCCCATGTTTCCAAAGTCCCGTTGTCGAGCCACTGCCTCCTCCCAGGGAGCTAGAGGCTCCTTCCCACCCGACGTCACCTCCCTTCATCTGTCAACGCAGCTGACTAGTAGACAATCCCCCTCCTGTTGTCTAACACCAGTCTCTCTTCTACAACTCGGACCCTCCCACAGACCACTTTTCTACCCTGGAGGTCCTGGCTCTGGTGGGCAGCCTCTCCCTGGTTAGCTTTCTGATTGTGTCCTTCTTCATATACAGGTAAGTTCTGGGCTAGGGGTGCTAAGTGAGACTGGGGAGACTTGAGAGCACAGAGAAGAGAGCAGGAGAGCAGGTCTGGGAGGGAGCCTCATGTGGGAAGAGAATACTTAAATTTAATTCCCTCCGGGAGGAGGCAGAAGCTCCGGAGTGGAGTCTAGAAAGCATGGACCAGTCAGGTTGGTTCAGGCTGGGCTATAGCTACAAAGCCTTATCAAGGAAACTCAGGGGAACAGAGAAGTTGAGGGTGACATCATAGCAGAGGAAATGTGTGTGTAGAACTAGCATCCCTTGCTGAGGCCAGGTGGAAAGCAGAAGTTCAAAACCTTCAGGTACAGGCCCAAAGTAGTTGGTCCTGCTGGTGAACCCTGCTGTGGGCTAGGTGCTGACCCAGAGTTGGAAAAGCGGGGTGAGGGAGCCCACCCCTGTCCTGCAGTGCGGGTGGAAATGGAAGTCCAGGGCACACTAAGGAGACAGGAAGAGAGGGAGGAGAACAGTGCTCACCGCACGTCCTGTGGGCAAGGCACTTCATCCTTGTGATAATTGAGAATGAAGGAGCCGGGCGGTGGTGGCGCACACTTTAATCCCAGTGCTCGGGAGGCAGAGGCAGGCGGAGCTCTGTGAGTCTGAGGCCAGCCTGGTCTACAGAGGGAGTTCCAGGACAGCCAGGACTACACAGAGAAATCCTGTCTCGAAAAAAACAAACAAACAAAACACAAAGAATGAAGTAGAAGCTGGGTGATGGTGGTACACGCTTTAATCCCAGCACTTAGGAGGCAAAGGCAGGTAGATCTCTGTGAGTTCGAGGCTAGCCTGATCTACAGAGTGAGTTCCAGCCGGGCGGTGGTGGCGCACGCCTTTAATCCCAGCACTCAGGAGGCAGAGGTAGGTGGATCTCTGTGAGTTCGAGACCAGCCTGGTCTACAAGAGCTAGTTCCAGGACAGGCTCCAAAGCCACAGAGAAACCCTGTCTCGAAAAAACAAAAAAAAAACAAACAAAAAAAAAAAACAGAGTGAGTTCCAGGACAGCTAGGGCTACATAGTGAGACCCTGTCTCGAGAGAGAGAGAGAGAGAGAGAGAGAGAGAGAGAGAGAGAGAGAGAGAGAGAGAGAGCGCTAAAAGTCAATGTAGAGGCCTCCAGTTTTCAAAAAAAAAAAAAAAAAAAAAAAAAAGACAAACTAAAGTGCCTGTGAGGTAGATTTCTCTCAGGCCCCAGGCCTCACCACGCTCAGCTCAGAGAACAGAGAACAGGACTCCCTCACTCATCCCTTAGCACACAGAATGTCCCAGGGCTCTGAGGGGCTGCTGAGCAGCCAGGGGCTCAGGTGCAGACTTCATATCTCAGGAAGATGCAGCTGGAGAAGGAGCTGGCCTCAGAGTTGTGGCGGGTGCGCTGGGAGGACCTTCAGCCCAGCAGCCTGGAGAGGCACCTTCGGAGCGCGGGCAGCCGGCTGACTCTGAGCGGGGTGAGGACACCGTTGTCTCTGGAGGGTGGGAAGAGCTGAGTACCAGGGCAATGCCTGAGGAGTAAGTAGAAGGTGGGTCTAAGCTAGATGAGGTGGCTCATGCCTGGACCCAGGACTTGGGAAGTTAAGACAGGAAGATTGCTGCAGGTCTGAGGCTAGCCTGTGCTACAGAATGAGACCCTGTCTTAGAAAACCAAAAAAGAAAAAAAAAAACCTCAAGCTGGGTGGCGGCGGCACATGCTTTTAATTTCCGCACTGGAGAGGCAGAGGAACCCTGTCTCAAAAAAATTAATGAATTAATTAATCAGTTAATAATATTAAAAGCAAAACCACACAAAAGAACAAATCTACTCTAAGCTCTGCCTTCACTTGCTTACTCTGACACTGTCTCCGGTGAGGGCTGCAGCTACAGCCTCCCTGGCAAGGCTACTTCAAAGGTCAAAGCTAAGGGTTCAAGTGAATATACAGCTATGATTCTAATATACTCCTTAAAGGAGATGAAGGCTAGCCTGGGAGGCTGAGGCAGTAGCACTGCTAGGAGTTCCGGGGTAGCCTGGGCTAAAAAGAGTAATACCCCTTCTCAGGAGGGTGACACAGATACGGGCAGTGTGACAGAACTTCCAGGGTGCAGACTGGCCCCTGAGCTGACCACGCACTCTCCTGTTCACTTCCACAGCGAGGCTCCAATTATGGCTCCCTGCTGACCACAGAGGGCCAGTTCCAAGTCTTTGCCAAGACAGCATACTACAAGGTAAGTCTGGGGAAAGACTGCTGATCCTGGGGACCCGGGTGGACTAAGAGATGGTTCTGAGGTGGGGTAGCAGAGGACAAGGGTGGTCCCAGGGGCAGCGGTGGGCTTTCAGAAGGAGTTAGGGACCTGGGGTCATGGATGGGCTTTCAGAAGAGCTGGGCGTTTCAGGGCCATACCCTGCATGACAAGTCTCCATTTCTTGCTCAGGGTAACCTCGTGGCTGTGAAACGTGTCAACCGGAAACGCATTGAGTTAACACGAAAAGTCCTGTTTGAACTTAAGCATGTAATGTAGGGGGTGAGGCCGTGACCTGGGAAGGGACCCCTGGGAACTCCAGGAGAGTTGTCAGCAGAACTGGTTATGGAGGGATCTGTAGACCTGGGATGGGACCTTGAGTCTGCTGGATAGGAAGAGGGGGATTAGTCTTAACCCGAGAGACCACCGGGTCCTTCAGGTGCACAGCCTGGCGGCCAAGAGGTTAGGGAGCAAGCACATGTAAACATGTGACTTGAGGAACAAACAAAACCAGGGCCTTTATGCTGCCCCTACCTGCAGATGCGAGATGTGCAGAATGAACACTTGACCAGGTTTGTGGGTGCCTGTACCGACCCCCCCAACATCTGTATCCTCACAGAGTACTGTCCCCGTGGGAGCCTACAGGTGAGTGGAACGGGGGGGGGGGGGGATAGGGTCGGGCAGTGGCAGAACACTTGGCTCTTACCCCACTGACCATATGGGCCCAGACAAATCTCTTTTTCTGGCTTCTCTTGGCCCTCTCTGTTGGGAGTTGGGGGCAGGCATGGTGATGGCACTAGAGTAAAATCCAAGTGTCCTGGTATAACAGTTTATGCCAGTAGCTCCCTTGTACCCTCCTCCTACACCCAGGGGGTTCTGACTCTTGCCGCCCCAGCAGGACATTCTAGAGAATGAGAGTATAACTCTGGACTGGATGTTTCGGTACTCACTCACCAATGACATTGTCAAGGTGAGTTCAGCAGAGGTCACTGGATACCAGGCAAGGGCTGGGCATGGTTGGAAGCCACACACACTCATGTCCAAGCCCTCTGCCTTCCTAAATTTCCCAGGGGATGCTCTTTCTACACAATGGGGCCATTTGTTCCCATGGGAACCTCAAGTCATCCAACTGCGTGGTAGATGGGCGCTTCGTGTTAAAGATCACCGACTATGGGCTCGAGAGCTTCAGAGACCCGGAGCCAGAGCAAGGACACACCCTCTTTGCCAGTGAGCCTGTCTCCTGACCCTTAGGCTTTTGCTGCTTGCACAGCCCAGAAGCAACTGGGCTTGGGTCCATCTCTTACCTCGAGGCTCAATCTTCATTGGTTAAAGAGGTCAGACTAGGTGGCCTCTGGCTCTCAGTGCTGCGCAGTGTCCACAGGAGCCCTAGCTGCTGCCTCGTTCCCAGCTGACCTTAAACTGTATGACCCCTTCTTTTCTCGGTATTATCATACCATGCTGTCTTACTTTTATTATTGCGTTTATTACCCATGAGATACGATATTCATTTGCTAGTTTTCCTTCTCCTATCAGAATATAAAGTGCCTTATCCCTTAGCTTTGGGGCCCCTCCTTCTATGACTCCTAACTTCTTTTTTTTTTTTTTTTTTTTTTTGACTCCTAACTTCTGATCCACAGAAAAATTGTGGACCGCACCTGAACTCCTGCGGATGGCTTCACCGCCTGCCCGTGGCTCCCAAGCTGGTGATGTGTACAGCTTTGGTATCATCCTTCAGGAGATTGCCCTCAGGAGTGGGGTCTTCCATGTGGAAGGTTTAGACCTCAGCCCGAAAGGTGAGGCTCACGTGGCCTATGCTCCCAGAGAGGGAGGCTCTGCAAACACCCCTACCCTTCCTTCTGGGGTGGGGCACCAACCACCATCCTTCGCTCCGTGGCTGCTGAAACCAGTCTGCTCTGTGCTCTGGTCCGGACTTGTCCCAGCTGCCCCCAGCTGGTAATGCCACTCTTCAGCGCATACCGCTTCCCATACAGAGATCATCGAGCGTGTGACTCGGGGTGAGCAGCCCCCATTCCGACCCTCCATGACTCTGCAAAGTCACCTGGAGGAACTGGGGCAGCTGATGCAGCGGTGCTGGGCAGAGGACCCACAGGAGCGGCCACCCTTCCACCAGATCCGCCTGGCGCTACGCAAATTTAATAAGTTAGTGGTCTCTTCCCACCACACTTACACCTGTCTCTCCAGTGGCAGAGGGAGCCCGCCGCAGCCCGCCACAGCCCCACAGGCATCTGCATGTGTAACATGGCTGACCCCATAGCGCTCTACCTTTCACGGCTCTTTCCTCTGCCAACATTGACGCCCCACACCCTTCCTGCCCGCAGCCCTATACTGACCCCCAGACTTATGATAAATAGGAGTGCATGGACCAGATGCCCCAGCTTCTTTCCACCTCCCCCCTTAGTCTCAATCCTAATCAAAAGCTCCGACCCCAGCCCTTCTGTCTCCCTCTTCCAGTAGGCCAGCTGTGGCCTAGTCCTCCCAGATGTGTCTCTCTGCTGCCTGTGTACCCATCACTGTCCTCGGCTCATCCTGTCTCACCTCCTCTCCACCTCCTTCCAACTCACTTGTGTTCAATAAGAATAAATAAGATATCCAGCTGGGCTCGGGGGCGGGTGGATGTCTGTGAGTTCGAGGCCAGCCTGGCCTACATGGCAAGTTCCAGGACAACTAGGACCCTGACTCAAAGGGTCATCTCATCTCATCTTGTGTCCCCACATGCCCCACGACCCTCAGGGAGAATAGCAGCAACATTCTGGACAACCTGCTGTCACGCATGGAGCAGTACGCCAACAACCTGGAGGAACTGGTAGAGGAGAGAACTCAGGCTTACCTGGAGGAGAAGCGCAAAGCTGAGGCCTTGCTCTACCAGATTCTGCCCCAGTGAGTATTTGGCTGTGGACGTGCATGCACATAGGCACAATCACATAGCCCAGCCCCCCACCTCACCTCTGGTCACCTGCACTTCCCCCTCAGCTCCGTGGCTGAGCAGCTGAAAAGAGGCGAGACCGTCCAGGCTGAGGCCTTTGACAGTGTCACCATCTACTTCAGTGACATCGTGGGCTTTACAGCTCTCTCAGCAGAGAGCACACCCATGCAGGTAAGTGGGGTTCAGCCTCAGGCAATGGGTCAGGTGGCTCAGCTCGGCCTTTGGGTTAGTATTCCGCATTTGTCCTTGGTGGGAGCCCACATTCCCCATTTCTCTCGGCTTCCCTTGCCCTCTAGGTGGTGACCCTGCTCAATGATCTCTACACCTGCTTTGATGCTGTCATTGACAACTTTGATGTGTACAAGGTGAGGTTGTGACTGGGTACAGGAAGGATGTGGACAGAGTCAGAAGAATGTTCAAATAATAATAATAATAATAATAACAATAATAATAATAAAAGGCCAGGCAGTGGTCACGCCTTTAATCCCCACACCCAGAAGCAGAGGCAGGCTGATCTATGTGAGTTCGAGGCCAGCCTGGTCTACAGAGCGAGTTCCAAGGCAGCCAGAGCTACACAGAGAAACCATGTTTTGAAAAACCAAAAGGAAAAAGAAAACAACGACCAAGGACATGGGCGAAGAGACACAGGGGGCCCAGGAACAGACGGAGAAACGGGGGATGGAAGATGGGTACAGCGACGGGCTGATAGGGACAGAATGACGGATGATGCACATGGTTTGGCGGGCTCACAAGCACAGTACCGCGGTCCTTCACGCTCATGCCACCCCCACAGGTGGAGACCATTGGTGATGCTTACATGGTGGTGTCAGGGCTCCCAGTACGGAATGGACAGCTCCACGCCCGAGAGGTGGCCCGAATGGCTCTTGCGCTCCTGGATGCTGTACGTTCCTTCCGCATCCGCCACAGGCCTCAGGAGCAGCTGCGCTTGCGGATTGGCATCCACACAGGTCAGACCCTGGACAGCGTCTAGAGTCAGATCCGGGAGGCTAAACTAGGGAACAAGCAGTTGTCTCTGCGTCTAGTCCCCTTATCCCAACTCCTCCTCTTCTGGAGTGCCCACCTACCTCCTCTAATATCCCTGGGTTCTGTTCGCTTCTTTTCCCTTCCCAGGTCCTGTGTGTGCTGGTGTTGTAGGGCTGAAGATGCCCCGATACTGTCTCTTTGGAGACACAGTCAACACTGCTTCAAGAATGGAGTCCAATGGGGAAGGTAGGAAGCCCCGCCCTCCCGAGGGAATGAGAAGGGCAGCTGGCCAAGGCATCCTGCTACTTATGCCTACATAGTTTCTCAGCTAGCTCCCGGCCTTCTCTCCTCCTACACTGCCTTCTCATAACACACATATCCCCGACATTGTAAATCTAGACTATTGCTGAGTGTGTGTGTGAGTCTGTGTGTGCACATGCGTGTACTTTACCTATGAACATCATAGCTTAGTTAAGGTTCCTGAATTGTTTTCAAGACACTTTCATTAACTGAGCAGCACACTCTAACCCAATCCCTTCCCCCCGGGCGTGCTATTAGAGCTTTAACAAATGCTAACATATCTAACACCGAGGTATGTGATATAAGATATTTATATTCTTTGTTTTAATATAGATCTTATTAAGTTGCTCAGACTAATCTTGAACTTATAATTCTCTTGCTGTAGTCTCCACATAGCTGGGATTACAGGCCTAAGCCACCAGCCTGGAAAACAGAGTTTATTTTATAATAAAATATTGAATGTGCTCATGCACCCACAAAGATAGATAGGTGCTTTGCTCAATGTGTTAAGGTGCTTGCTGGCCAAGCCTGATGACCTGAGGTTGATCCCTGAGACCCACATGGCACCAGGGGAGAATGAATTCCCACAAGTTGTCCTCTGACCTCCATATAAATACCTACACACATATGTACACATATGATAGAAGAATAAGACCAGGCAGCGGTGACACACACCTTTCTAGCACTCAAGAGGCAGAGGCAGGTGGATCTCTGTGAGTTCTACGCCAGCCTGGTCCACAGCGTACATTCCAGGATAGACAAAGTTACACAGAGAAACCATATCTCAAAAAAAAAAAAAAAAAAATGAAAGTAAAAACCACAATGTGCCAGGAGTGTTGGAGCACATCTTTAGTCCCAGTACTCAGGAAGCAGAGGCAGGAAGATCTCTCAATTCCAGGCCAGTCTGAGCTACACAGTGAGTCAGGACAGCCAGAGCTACCTAGTGAAACCCTACTTGAAAACAAAACAAAAAGCAAACACCCACACACATAATGGCCAAATATGTCCTCTCCACCCACAATACATAAATAAATGTAATTTAAAATTTAAAGACTTAGGAGAAAATGCAGTGTAAAATGCCAAGCATGTAACTGTCATTCATCTTTCCTGGGCCTCAGCTGCTTCTCCATATAGTATTCCTGTTTGTGGGCTGTAAAAGACTTAGCACACTCTGGGGAGGTAGTAGGCAGCTAACAAATGCTTGTTTCCACCCCTCCCCTTGCTCTTGCCTCCTGCTTCCTCTATTTCTGTCTGCTAGGTGGTCGTTTGAAATAGTATCTCAAGTTGCCACAGCTGACTTAAACTCCTGATCCATCCATCTGCCAGCCCTTACCTGAGCTCTGAGATCACAGGATTGTGTCCCATCTGTTTGCTTTGTTTTTAATTTGTGTACATTGGTGTTTTTCCTGCATCTGTGTCTGTGTGAGGGTGTCAGATCCCCTGGAACAGGAATTACAGACAGTTGTAAACTGCCATGTGGGTGCTGGGAATTGAACCCAGATCCTCTGAAAGAGCAGCTGTGCCCTTAACTGCTGAGCTGTCTCTCCAGCCCCGGGATCCAGTTTTGAAGCAACTACCAGGCTGTGTGAGCTCAAAAGGCCATGTGACCCTCACCTGAGCCTCGCGGTAGGAAACCTGCCCCCAAAGCCCAGAGAACTGTTCAGCTGATAATGTTTGCACCTATATTTGGGGCTGAGGGAGGGAAGAATTCTCTCTTAGATCATTTTTCACAGAGCTCATTCTCAGAAGTGGGTCAGTGACACAGGATAGCACAGGATAGCACAGACTGGCTTTAGAACGAATGTGGGACAGTGGGTGATCACTGACCTCCCAGACAGCTTGAGCAGACCTCCCGCCATCAAAAGAGAGTATTGACCCCTGCAGGTGGTGCATTCCTATAATCCCAGCAGGAGGAAGGCTGCGGCAGAAGGAGTCCAAGTTTCAGGCTAGCCTTGTCTACAGAGTGAAACTATGCGTCACAAAATGTGTATGAGGGGGTGTAGGGTGTCTAGAGAGACGGCTCACTGGGAGGACTTGAGTTTGATCCCCAGATGGACATTAGAGCATGTAACCCCAGCAGTACCAGGAGAGACAAAAACAGGCAGATTCCTGGAGTTCACTGCCAGCCAAGTCTAGCCCACACAGGGATCGCCACAGTGAGGTTCAGAGTCAGTGAGTCCCTGTGTCAAACATTAAAGTGGGGAGTGGCAGGAAATTCAAAATTCACCTCTGCCTCCAGGTGTGTACACTCACACATGCACACACACATGCACACACACACACACACATGCAGCATTTAGTCAAGTAACCGATCACAACAGCTAAGATAGTGTTTTCTGTGTGCCACACTGTGTCCAGACACTTTGTGAATGTTTTGCTTATTTGCAGTGATGAGTGGGGCTCTCTTCATACAGCAGCCACCCTTTGGAATGAGCACTGTCACTGGTAGCCTTTTACGGACTAGGGAGACAGAACATGTTTATCTCATGCCTGAGGAGTCCAAGCTAAGTTAGAGCAGCATCTGCAGTCTGGGTTCATCCCCAATGCTGTGCGCGCCCTCAGGAGCTGGTTGGGTCTCAAAAGCAGTGCTGAGTGACAGTTTTCCACTGTGCAAAGATGCTCTGTAACCTGTAGGTACAGTGTTGTAGCCTTGCGTCTCGTCTGCCAATCAATGGCGTTCAGAGCTAGCCAGTGAGCTGAGAGTGTAACAGTCCTTAGAGGCTGGCCTAGCAGCAAAAGGCCCTGGGCTCCATCCCTGACGCCACATACACCAGACTTGATGTTTGCCAGTCATTCCAGCTCTTGGAAGGAGGAGGCAGGAAGATCAGGAGGTAAAAGTCAGTTTAAGTAACAAAATCTTATCTCAAAAGAGAGATGGAGAGGGCTTGAGGACTTGGGAGGGCCAGAATTGATGGCTCAGCAGTTGAGAGCACAGACTGCTCTTGCGGAGAACCCAGATTATGTGGGCACACTCTACAGGGACAGTCTAGGGCTTCGTGAACTAAAGGGAGCAACTGCTATTCGGCCCACTGCGCGGTCTTGCCCGCCTGCACCCTCCTGCCCCCACCCCTGGCACTCAACTTCCTCCACCCCTGTCCTCTCCAGCCCTCAAGATCCACTTGTCTTCTGAGACCAAGGCTGTGCTGGAGGAGTTTGATGGCTTCGAGCTGGAGCTTCGAGGGGATGTGGAAATGAAGGTAGAAAAGGAATCACCTTAGATCCCAGAGGGTTCCAAGGCCACTCCCGTACTTAAACTTTTCAAGGAACTAGGGCAAAAGTGGGGGTGCCGTTCCCTACCCAGCCTTCTCTTTTATTTCTTCCAGGGCAAAGGCAAGGTTCGGACCTACTGGCTCCTGGGGGAGCGGGGGTGTAGCACAAGAGGCTGACCTACCTGCCGTCCCTTCCATCACCTCCCTTTCCTGTGCTGGACGTGATGGAGGCACCCAGCTTCCACCCCTCCCACAGCGACCTCTGAGAGGATGGAGATGGCGGGGCCTGGCGGGGCCTGCTGGAGCTGCAGGGCTGACTGAAACATGCGGTCACTCCCAGTGACACATTTGTACCCTGTCACACCCTTACTCACCTGCCTGGGTTGGGAAGGTGATTCCTTCTCTCCCTCAACTTTGCTCCACTGTAGCTTTTAGAGGGAGGGAAATTGCCACATGAGGGGACCAGACAAAGAGGCTCCAGGAGTTTGCAGGAGGTGAGCGGTCGGTCACGCGTCACAGATACTCCCCCTCACTCCCACTCCACCCCACAGACCTTGGACACAGTACATTGAGGAGAAGAATGCCTTGCTTCTCCTATGAGCAAAAAACATTAAAGTCTTTCTTCCTGTATATATGTGGAGGTCAGAGGGCAGCTCAGGATTCATTTTCTGCTTCCACCACCAAGCTCCTTCACTGTTGTGACCTCCTCTTCCCTGCTCTCTATTCCCTGTGTTGGTGCCCCCCCCCCCCCCCCCCCCGCAGCTGTTAGGATGCCTAGTATGCATGAAGCCCAGGTTCCAGCTCTGACACTGAATTCTGAAGCCTGGTGACCCAGGCCTCTAATTCCACCATTCCAGAGGGATGAAGGTCACCCTTGGCGCTCAACTTGGAGGACAGTCTGTCAAAAATAATAAATAATAGGTCAGAGCTAGATCCAGAATCCTCCTTTCCCAGCTCCATCCACCTAGCACCTTTCTAAGCCGGTCAGGCCAGGAATGTGGGGGAGAGGTGTAACTTCACTTCCCCCACAGGGAAGGAAAGTGCCAGACATTTCTTCATTACCATCCATCAAATGCAGACAGGCCTCTGCCCTGACCTCCCCAGGCCTCTTCCTGGAGTCCGTGCCAAGTGGAACCCGGTGGTACGGTGGAACACCAGGGGCTTAAAGGTCTGGCTACCAGACAGTCTGTGTTCTTTTGTACACCAAAGGTGGCTTTGGAGAGCTGATGAGATTTATTGAGAGCGTGTGCTTACACTCACCAGCCATGCTTCCGATGAAAAGCTTAAGGAAGGATGGTTGTCCTGACAACCACAGCACTCTCAACTTTCTGTGGGCCCTGGTCGCCATTTTAACTCCCATGCTCAGTTCCTCCTTCCAGGACCGGTAGACAGTCCCCCAAAGAGAGGCTGGGATGTAACTAGGGGAGCCTATGAGGTGATACACCGGGCCTGGGCCATCCAGAGAGACTGGCGTTGGGGGGACTGAGATGAGGTGGGGGTGGGGAGCTGGATGACTGAGGAGCTCCAGCAAGACAATTCTAGGAAATTGCCGGTCAGATCCTTCCGGGGCAGCCAGGCTCCAGCGGGCACTGGGAAGGAGGGGGCTGGGAGGGGACCCAGAGGAGACGCCAAAGGAGTAGATGATTTCTGCAACCCCAAAACTTTCACTGGAACCGAGGAGATTTCCTTCCGGAGTTAGGCCTCTGAAGCCAGGAAGAACTGGGAAAGCCATTACTGGGAGGAAAGTGGGGGAGCAAGACGGCCCCACCCCCAAGCAGTGGCTCCTGCCCACGTGGGAGGGGCTGTCTAGCCTCGGCGTTTCCTGGGCTGTCCGGCCTAGTGGGCTAGGAGGGGTGGAGGAGGGCAACAGGGTTTCCCTGGAGTAAGATTTGTGTAATAACAACAGCAACAATCGGCATTCAGCTATGCTTTACAGCTGACAAAGGCTTTCACATACATTAGCTCATCAGCCCACGTGACAGCCCGAAAGCGGAGGGCAGACCAAGGAGGCCACCCCACTACGGGTAGGAAGGCCCAGCAGAGGTCCAGCTGTAGACCCGCAGCTCCTCAAGGCCAGGCAGGACCTGGAAAAAACAGAGCTGACATAAGCAGACAAATATCCTCCCCCACCCCCCAGCGTCTGTTTTCTCTACGTCAAAGCGCTCGGGTAATTTATCATTGTGTTACATTTATTTGCTGCAAAATAATTTATACCTTTGAGGACAGATCTATGAAACCTAATTAATGGCAGAGACCAATTTTGCAGCCTTGAAGCCATTTTTAAATTAAGTTGCAGAAACCATAAAAATATATCTTTTTTTAATTAAATATTTTAAAAAATGCCTTTCAAGAAGATTTAATCTCTCTGGGTTGGAACGCAAGGAAGGACTAGGATGCTGACAAGTTCGTGCTGCACAAAACCGATGAGGGGGTTCATGCAGAGGGTGAGGCTTGGTGCTTCTGGGAACTCAGCTCTGCACTGTCACCAACCAGGAGAAGGTTCCTTCCCTGGTAGAGATCTCTACTCAGCTAGTGCTGGATCCTCGACTGCTTGGCTGAAAAGTTCCCAGATAAGCCAAGGGGAAGCAAAGTGAGTTTATTCAAGTTACAGGAAAAGGACCACGTGCAATCCAAAGGCCCCAGCATGGCGTGTGGTTGCCGTTGACTGTCTTTACAATGGCTATGTAGTCAGACAGTGGTGACTCAGGAGGCAGAGGTAGAAGGATCGCTGTGAGTTTGAAGACAGCCTGGTCCACAAAGTGAGTTCTAGGACAGCCAGAGTTAAACAGTGAAACCCTGTCTCAAATACACACACACACACACACACACACACATATACTCATTATATATACATTCACATACATATACACATTGCTCAAAGGATGTATTTACGACACAGGTTAAAGATTAGATAAAGCTTAAAATTTAAATTTAAAAGTTAAAAATATAGAAGCTATTTATTTGCGTTAGAGGCGGTCTCATGTAGCTCTGTGTCAATATGTAATCAGGGTGACCTTTAACTTCTGATTCCCCTGTCTCAATCCCTCTCAAATGTTGGAGTTACAGGTGCACACCAGCTCATCAGTTTACAGCACATGGAAGGTAGAACCCAAGGTTCCATGCATACTCAGTAAGCATTCCACCAAGTGAAGCAGTCTCTGAAAGATTTGGCAGGTACCCATGACCGGTGAGGAACGCAGGCAGGAAACAGAATACGTCATGCAGAGAGAGCCTGCGTATGGAGAGTTTATTTAGTGGGTATTGGAGGGGGGGTATATGAGGGTATGGGGGGAGAGAGAGAAAGGGGGAATGGAGAGGGAAGACGGGGTTAGGACAGGATGGACACAGGACAGAGAAAGCTGCCTCTTCAGAAGAGAGAGAGAGAGAGAGAGAGAGAGAGAGAGAGAGAGAGAGAGAGAGAGAGAAAGGAAAAGGGGCAGAGGCAAGGTAGCTTCAATAGATACACAGAGAGAGAGAGAGAGAGACTGGGAGTGGGTGGAACTTCTCTTAAAGGGACTGGGTACTGCTGCCTGGGTTCATACTGACAGGTGACAGGGAGGGCAGCACAATCATAACAATCTCACCCTACAATTTTTTTCCCCTTAGTTTTTTTGGGCTCTAGAGAGATGACCCAGTGAGTAAAGAGCTTTGCTGAGCAGGCGCTGAGTACCCATGGGAAGCCTGGAGCAGCAGCACTATCTGTAACTGTAGTGCTGGGGTTAGAGGGGAGAGTTAACTGGCCACACAGCCCAGCTCAGTCTGCAAGTTCAGGGTGTAGCGAAGAGACCCCAGACAATGAGGGTGGTAGAGGAGGCCACTGAAGCCAACCTCTGTCCTCCAAAGCATGCCACACTCATGTCTGAGTACTCACACATAGACCACACGCAAAGACCCACAAAAGAATTCCGGGCCTGAGGACATGGCTCTGTGGTAAACTGCATGCTGAGCATATGTGAGAGCCTGGAGTCCGCACAGTACTAGGGGAATCTTTGTTTTATAAAACAGATTGTGTTTGTGATAGGCTCATATGTTTGAATGCTTAGTCATCAGGAAGTGGCAGTACTTGAGAAGGATTAGAGGTGTGGCCTTATTGGAGTAGGTGTGGAGGAAGTGAGTCACTGAGGGGGGGCTTTGAGATTTCTTTCTTTTTTTCTTTTCTTTTTGTTTTGTTTTTATTCGAGACAAGGTTTCTCTGTAGCTTTGGAGCCTGTCTAGGAACTAGCTCTTGTAGACCAGGCTGGCCTCAAACTCACAAAGATCAGCCTGCCTCTGCCTCCTGAGGGCTGGGATTAAAGGCGTGCGCCACCACAGCCCGGCTTGGGCTTTGAGATTTCAAATGCTCCAGCTAACCCCAGTGATTTTCTCTTCCTGCTCGATCCAGATGTAGAACTCTCAGCTACTTCTCCAGCACCATGTCTGCCAGCTTCCTGCCATGTTGATAATGGACTAAACATCTGAAACTATAAGCCAGCCCAATTTTTCCTTTGTAAGAGTTTCTTGGGGGCTGGAGAGTTAGCTCAGTGGTTAAGAACACTGACTGCTCTTCTAGATGATCCAGGTTCAATTCCCAGCACCCATATCACAGTGACTCACAGCCATCTGTAACTCCAGTTCCAAGGGACCCAATACCTTCCCCAGGCATACATGAGGCAAAAACACCAATGCACATTAAAAAAAAAAATTTTAAAAAGTTACCTTGGTCCTGGAGTCTCTTTACAATAACGAACACTAAGACACGGGTTCACAAGATGTGGCTTAGGTTTAGGGTAGAGAGCAATGCTAACACAGCAAAGCTGACCTTGCAAACATTCTGGCCCTGAGGAAGCATAGCGTCTGATTTTGGCATCCTTGTTTGATATTTCTTTAGAAGAAGGCACATTGTCGCTTCAGAAGGTTTGGCTTTCTCAGCTACGGTGCCGTTTTCTGTCAGTAACCACAAAAGGCTATCTAGACTTCACAGTAAGAGGCTTAGTTTCTTCTGCACATCCCTTTCATTTTATCCCGTGCCTGGCTCCACCAGGAAAAGGGGGAAGGGGTGGCAGGAAGGAGCTCCAACCCACTATTAGGAAAACAATCACTACTCACCTACTTTCATCCCACACACACTGGCTCCAGTGAGAAAGACAGACACAGATTGATTGTCCTTTAAGAAACTTTGTAAAGAATCTGTAAGTGTGTAAAGAGAGGCAGAGTTTTTCTTTTGTTTTGACTACCTGAACCCAAATAAAAATTTAAAAATTTCAAATAAAATTTTCAAAATGATCAGCTCAGGCTTATTACTAACTAGCTCTTGGAACTTAAATTAACTCATTTCTATTAATCTATATTTTGCCACATAGCTCGTGGCTATACTTGTTCTCTGGTATGTCTTGTTCCTCTGGCAACTGGTTTGCATCTCCCTCTGAATCTGCCTTCTTCCTCTCTGTATTTTCAGTTTGGCTTTCCTGCCTAGCCTTATTCTGCCTTGCTATAGGCTAAATAAGCTTTTTTGTTTGTTTGTTTATTAACCAATGAGAGTAAAACACATTCACAGGTACAGAGGAATTATTCCACAACATTTTCCCCTTTTTGTCTAATTAACTAATTAAAAAGCAAGGTTTTAACTTTAACAAAGATGATATCCAACAAAACAGTCATCAAGCAAGAATTACAGTTATAATATCTAGTCTTTTTGTATTTGATAAAACCAAGAAAACACTCAATTATCTATTCTATTTTGGTGAATCCAAAGTTTTTGTTTTTATTTATTTATTTGGTATCTGCATGTACACCTTTATCATAAAAGAGGGCATTAGATCCCACTGTAGATGGTTGTGAGCCACCATGTGGTTGCTGGGAATTGAACTCAGGACCTCTAGAAGAGCAGCCAGAGCTCTAGCCATCTCTCCATCCTGAGTCCAAAGTTTTATAACTAATTTACCCTCTATTATAACTAAGAAAAGCTATAATTATTGGTTTTTCAAGACAGAATTTCTCTGTGTAGTCCTTGTTGTCCAAGAACTCACTCTATAGACCAAGATGGCCTCTGCCTCTGCTGAGATTAAAGGTGTGTGTCACCACTGCCTGGCCTAGATTTAGTTTATTTATTTACTTTTGTTTTTGTTTGAGGCAGGGTCACTCTACATAGTCCTGGCTGTACTGGAACTCATCTGTAGACCATGCTGGCCTCAAACTCATACCTGCCTCAGCCTCCAAAGAGCTGGGATTAAATGTGTGTACCACCTTAACATTTATTTTTAATTTATGTGGATATGTGGATATCTGCTCATGAGTTCAAGTGCCAGAAGAGGGAAAATAAAATGTCAGAGCCCCTGGAGTTGGAGTTACAGGTGGTTGTGAACTGCCTATCATGGGTTCTGTGTTCTGGGAATTGAATTCAAGCCCTCTGGAAGAACAGTATTCCCTCTTTACTTTTCTTTTGTTATGTTTGAGACAGGACATGGTCTCTATACAAAGCTCTGGCTAACCAGGAATTCACAATGTAGATGAACCTGGTCTCTAACTCACAGAGGAGGCCTGCCTCTGCCTCCTGAGCGCTTGGACTAGGGGCATGTGCTACCATGCCTGGCCAGTATTCACTCTTAACTCCTGAGCCACCTTTTAGCCCTACGTATATCCCAGTAACCGTAGCAAACGCTGGACTTGATGCTGCCAGCCCAGTGGCACTGCTTTGGCTTCCAGATGTGGGCAGCTGATGGTCTCTGTTGGCTGTGTTAGTCTTGTGATCAGATCAGTTTGTATTGTCTCAGCCCAACAATTCCCAGCAGGCAAAATTAAACCAAAGCACCATTTCAGTGTGGATACATCAATCCTTGTCTTCCAGTGTGCTTCAGAAATTGTCACTTAGAGCACTCTACATACATACGGTGCGGCAGTGTAGTGGTCTGAATAAGAACAGCCCCTATAGGCTCATAGATTTGGCTGCTTAAGCACCAGAGAATGGCACTGTTTGAAAGTAGTCTAAGGACTAGGAGGTGTGGTCTTGTTGGAGGGGAGTGACACTGGGGGGAGGGGGAGGAGCTTTAAGCTTTCAAAAGCCCATACCAGGCTCAGTCTCTGTCTTTCTGCCAATGGCTCAGCTATTGCCCCAGTGTCTGCCCGCCTTCTGCCATTCTTTCTGCCACAACAACAGACTAAACCTCTAAAACTACAAGCAAGCCCCCAGTCAGTGATTTCTTTTATAAAAGTCGCCATGGCCATGTTGCCTCTTCACGGCAGCAGAACAGAGACTAAGACAGGCAGTATGTATTAATTTCCAGTCAATCAGGTCGCGGGCTCAGTGTAACGTGCATATGTTTACTGTTCCAGTGTTCCCAGGGTTCGCTGTTTGCTTGTTTGCCTGTTTGCTTTCTTAGACAAGGTCCCACTGTGCAGCCCTGGCTGTGCTGGAACTCACTATGCAGACCAGGTGGGCCGTGAACTCACAGATCTACGGGCTTCCGCCTCCCGAGTGCTGGAATTGAAGGCGTGCACCACCACAACCGGTTTGTGTTTTTATCTTTTTAAGGACCATTATAGTTTTTGGTATGCATTATAATATCTGATAACATTATACTTGTTGGGGAGGCCCAGAGTTTTGGCCCCAAAATGAAGTCACCTAAGACACCAAGATGAATTACCCACGTGGGACCCAGCCCCTTCCAGGAAGTGGAAACTGAACACAACGCACTTCTCAGCCGCTCAGAACAGCTCGGCCATAACCTCCTGCTATCCTATCAGCCAGAGTTCCCCAGACTCCACCTCGTAAAATCTGGCTTTTGCAGGCCCTTTGGCCTGTGACAGTTCCTTTTCCTGAACCATCCCTCTAGTCTCCCGCTGACTAAAACCACCCTCTAAAACCTAAACTCCCCCCCCCCCTTTTTTTTTTCAGTTTCAATACAGGGTTTCTCTATCTAATCCTGGCTGTCCTGGAACTCACTCTGTAGACCCAGGGCCGGGGTTAGAGTGCACACTACACCTAGTTTGCTCTTCGCGACAAAGACTCAGACCCAAGCTGGTTTGCACCTTTGTTGCTGAGAATGGCCTTGAACTTCTGGTCCTCCCACCTCTACCGTGTGTGTGTGTGTGTGTACCACCATGCCATTATGTTTATTATTTCTGTGTGCTGGGATGGCTCTGTCATGCTGCCAACTGAGCCACATCCCTATCCCAGATCACGCTATTTTTAAACAGCTGTGACTAGAATTGTCTTCCTGAATTAAGGAGATACTGAAGTCCTTTAAAGTTTCGTTGGAAAGAATGTTTCTGTTTACAGAAGAGAAGTCATAAACCTGGTGTGGTTGGTGTCATCTGCCTTTAATACCAGTGGTGTGTGGGGGAGGGCAGGCAATCTATGCATTCTTGGCCAGCCTGGTCTACAGAGCAGAGTTCCAGGACAGTCAGAGAAACCATGTCTTTAAAAACCAAGCCAAAAACAAACAAAAAAGAAAAAGAAAAGAAAAAAAAGAAAATGAGGGGATTTGTTGTTTTTCCGTTTTTCAGTACTGGGTATTGAATTTAGAGCCATCCCAGCCCACAATAGGTTTATAATGTAATTCCAGCTTTGCTAGTTGAATATCCTGACAAGTATTTTGTGATTATCTCATTCTAAGAGGGAAAAGAATTCCTGCAGTATCACAGCAGAGTTAAATGAAATTAACTTGTTTGGAAGGGACTGCCGGGAACTTAACTCAGGCTAGGTAACCACTCTACCGCTCAGCTCTGTGCGTCCTTATTGTACTTTTATATTGAGACAGGACCTCATTAATTTGCCTAGCTTGTCCTTGAACTAACTTAATTAACTCCATAGCCCAGGTAGGTCTACAAACACCAAATCACGGAGCAACAAAATATATGAAAATAAAATTAAAAACTAATAAATGAGATGGAAAATCCCAGGTATGGTGGAATAAGCCTATAATACCCACATTCAGGAGGCTGAGGAAGAGAGATCTTGAAGACCAGCACAGGCTACATAGCAAGACTTATGGATCTAAAAAAAACAAAACTGTGCTCTCTCTCTGTCCCTTTCTTCTGAAGAGTCAGGCTCTGCCTCTCCCCCACTTCTTTCCTCTCATAACCCCCTTACCCTTATATCTTCCCAATACCCATTAAATAAAGTTGATTCCCCCCCAAAAGAAACAAGTGTGTAATGACTCCATACCCCAGCAGCCATCACTGAGGAAGAGCATCTGTATCCCAGCTTCCACCCACACTTCCAGCCTGGTCTCTCCTCTGCTCAACATGCATTCTGCTGAGAGTGACAGCTTTAGGTCGGGAACTACCCTCATGCCTATCTTCTTCCTCAGGAGTAGAATATTCCCAGGAAACTTTTTTTTTTAAGATTTATTTTTATTTTATATGCATTAGTGTTTTTGCCTTCATATATGTCTATGCGAGGGTATCAGGTCCTCTGGAAATGAGTTACAGACAGTTGTGAGCTGCCAAGTGGGAATTGAACCTGGGTCCTCTGGAACACCAGCCACTGCTCTTAACCATTGAGCCATCTCTCCAGGCCATCCTTTAAACTTTCTATGTGAGAGTGGGAACAGTAAATAGAAACATCTCCATACAAGCACTCACACTTGCCCACTAAGTAAATGTGTACCTAACTTGTCTAATTGTCCATTTTTCTTTATATTGAAATGCCTGAGGCTTGGTATAGAGAAAAGGCTTGGGGTGGAGACTCAGTTTAGCTTGTGGTTGGGAGCATTGACTGCTCTCCCAGAGGATCTGGGTTCTACTCCCAGCACCCACATGTAGCTCACAACCATCTGAAAATCCAGTCCCAGAGAACTGAGATCCTCTTCTGTTCTCTGTGGGTAGAGTATGCACAGATGTGGCACACACATACATGTGCACATACATGCAGGCAAAGTCTTCATACGCATAAGGGAAATGCTTATTGTGACTTGAAGACTTAGAATAAGGAATGTTTCAGTCTTGGAGGAAACCATTACACAACACTCTCTCTCTCTCTCTCTCTCTCTCTCTCTCTCTCTCTCTCTCTCTCTCTCTCTCTCTCTCTCTCTCTCTCTCCTCTCTTTAAATTTGGCTTTTTCAAGACAGGGTTTCTCTGTGAAACAATCCTGGCACTCACTCTGTAGATCAGGATGCCCTTGAACTTACAGAGATTCACCTGCTTCTGATTCCCAAGTGCTGGAAATAAAGGCATGTGCCACCACACCCAACTGAAATCCAACCTCAAAAAATAAATCAGTAATTACAATTAAATACACACACACACACACACACACACACACACACACTGAAGGAGAGAGAGGCTTAGTGGGAGAGACCTTGCTTAGTATGCTCTGTTAGGAATATTTCCTAAAGCAGGCTCCCTGCCGACGCAAAATTCCCAATCAAGCCAAATCAAAACCAAATTTAAAAATATCCAGGTTTAATGGGAGTTCTGTGTTCTCAGGTGGCTCCGAGGAAGAACCGGGAAGCCGCGAAACCCAACCACAGGGAGGAAAAAAAGGAACCACGTGTTCTTTTTTTTTTTTTTTTTTTTTTTTTGGAGCTCATTTAAATACCCTGGGGAAAAAAGTGGTCCTGACCCCACCCCCAGGGAGGGGTCAGGACCTGGCCTGCTGGGAATTGGAGTCCAGACCAAGCCTGGGGGCTGGGATAGATGCGAGGGGCTGGGGCCTATGCTTCCAACTTGACATGCTCCAGGCTCCAGGTTTTGAACTCCAGCATTGTAAAGAAATGAAAAGAAGACTTAAAGTTGTTTTTGGTTTTGAGAAAGGGTCTCTTGTATTCCAGGCTGGCTTTGAATTCTCATGTAGCTAAGGATGTTCATGAATTCCTGATCCTGTGAGTCTGCCTCCCAAGTGTGAATAAATAGGTATGCATATTTTGCTGGGTTTTACATCTTATTATTGTTGTCGTGTGTGTGTGTGTGCATGTGTACATGCCATAGTACATGTGTGGATGTGAGAGGTCAACTTTATGGGCTTGGTTCTCTCCTTCCTCCTTTGGATCCAGCTCAGGCCATCAGGTTTGAGAGCCAGCACCTATACCCACCTTCCTATCTCACTGAGCCCACTTCTTTTAAAAGATCTGCCTGCTTCTGCCTCCTGAGTGCTGGGATTAAAGGTGTGAGCCACCACCACCACCACCTAGCTTACCTTTTTATTTCTATTTGACATATAATTATTTCACATATTTATGGGGTATTATTTTTCCTTTCTTTGGAGAGGCACGGCTACTAATGATACACATGCAGATGCTAGCATGACCTCTAGTCTTGAAGCGGTGACTAGGATGCCAGTCAAGTATGGGTTACCCCGCGCTTTGTTTTGGATATAGCATTTCTAAATGATGAACTTATCTATATGAAGAACTGAGTAGTTAAGGCAGCAAAGTGAACAAGCACACTGTGAAAGCCTTAGCAATCCTCCAGTCCCACTGCACAGCTGCAGGCCCCAGTGAACAGCCAGCATTTTCAGCTAAAAAGGCCTTCGAGTTCCTCAAAAAAAATTTTCAAATCAAAGATCAATGTTTATTACAACTTTAACTATAAATAACTAAAATAAAAAAAAAAAAGTCATCTGCTCTGCTTTGACTCAAACTTCTAGGTCCTCTGTTCCTTGCCCTTTGGAGAAAACATTGCGTTGTAAGGCTGCTGTCTTTGGGGACGAGGGCAAAGATCAAGATCTTCCTTGATGTAACCCCTTTCCAGAAATGTCTGAGTAGAAGGAAAACTAACTTCCCAGAAATTCTCTGGTGTGCTGGGTGGAATGTAGCGAAATCCGTGTTGGGAGCAGGAAGCCAACTTCTCTTCTCTTTCTTCTGCTGGCGTATTTGCATAGTAAATTTCACACTCTTTACATGTTTACCCAAGCGATTTCCTTCTCTCTTCTTTTTTCTGAACTACCTCAATATGAGGAAAATTATGTATGCTACTTTTGCTCTCTATCTTTAAAATATGGCTCCACAAATGCTTCCTGCTTGACTCCATCTTGTTTACCAGGTATGTTTGGTTTCTTTGTGGCAGCAGACACTTGTTCCTCAGCTGCTACCTGGGGAAAGTTATCTGCCAAATAGATTTGTATTCTTCATGTGCTGTCTGATCGAACATTTCTTCCACGCTATCATTTTTTTTAACATTGAATATAGTTTAATAATAGGAAAACAGAGAGACTCACACAACTGGAGTTCTGCGAGCATCATGCACTGCCGAACGCCAAGCTAGAGAGAGAGGCCAAGCTGTCATTTTTATGTCTCTTTTTGGACTTCTTTCTTTTTGCTCTTGTTTCATTGGTCAATGAAACAATGCTCTTAAAAATGAAGAAACAAGGGCTGGAGAGATGGCTCAGTGGTTAAGAGCATTGCCTGCTCTTCCAAAGGTCCTGAGTTCAATTCCCAGCAACCACATGGTGGCTCACAACCATCTGTAATGAGGTCTGGTGCCCTCTTCTGGCCTGAAGACATACACACAGACAGAATAGTGTATGAATAATAAATAAGTAAATAAATAAATATTTTTTAAAAAATGAAGAAACAAGACTTCCTTAAAATTAACCTCTTATTGCCAACCCAGATAGGAGGCTGAAGCAGGAGGATCTTAAGTTCAAAGCCAGTCACAACTACATGGCTTGTTGCAGGTCATCCTGAGCTATGAACGTTGTCTTAATGAATGAGTGAATGATTATAAATAAGTACCAGCATGTCTGAGGTGTTAGCTGTAACAAAGCTGATGAGAAACCAATAACGTATTACTGAGATGTCTGACCTCCCAAATTGGTGATCTTTAAATTGTCTAAAGCCAATGGTATTGAAGGGTCCAGCTAGGCTTGTCTTCAGTTAACACCAAGGGACAGAAATTCCATGAAGAAACTATGGCCCTGGCTAGTGAGATGGCTCAGGAATAATGTCGTTTGTTTGCTGCCAAGCCTGAGGACCTTAGTTTGATTATAGGAACCCACAGGGTGAAAAGAGAGAACCAACTCCTGCAAGTTGTCCCCTGACGTCCACAAATATGTACCCCTCCCATCTTTGCACAATAAAAAAATGTAAAAAAAAATAGGGGTGGGGTATGGTGGTGCATGCTTTAATCCCAACACTCAAGATGCAGGGGATCTAAATTCAAGGCTTCTGAGTGAGAAAAAGACAGAAACCCTTTCTCAAAAAGCCAGAGAAAAAGAAAGACAGACAGACAGACATGCACAAAAAGGTAAGGAGAATGGATATGCAGATATCTGTTTATTTCTGTTATGTATAAAAGGAAACACAGCCTGGTAGCACAGGCTGTAATCCCAGCTACTCAGGAAGCTGAGGCCAGAGGATTACAAATTCAAGGCTTGCCTGAGCAATTTTGTGAGACCTTATCTCAAAATAATATACCTTTTTACTAGAAAAAGGCTGGAGTGTATCTTACTGAGTACTTGCCTAGCATGTCTGAGTCCTGGCTCAATATCTGTACTAAAAAGAAACCATAATGTGGGTGGAGAGATGGCACTCGTATGATACATAGATGACATTCATGCAGGCAAAACCCTCACACCTAGAGCTAGGCGGTGGTGGCGCACTCCTTTAATCCCAGCATTCGGGAGGCAGAGACAGACGGATCTCTGTGAGTTCGAAGCCAACCTGGTCTACAGAGCAAGTTCTAGGACAGGCTCCAAAACTACAGAGAAACCCTGTCTTTAAAATCTAAAAACATAAAGTCCAAATGGATCAAAGACCTCAACATAAAGCCAGCCACAATGAACCTTATAGAAGAGAAAGTGGGAAGTAAACTTGAATGCATTGGCACAGGGAACCACTTCCTAAATATAACCCTAGCAGCACAGACACTGAGAGAAACAATAAATTGGACTTCCTGAAACTGAAAAGCTTCTGTAAAGCAAAGGACACGGTCAATAAGACAAAACAACAGCTTACAGAATGGGAAAAGATCTTCACTAACCCTGCATCAGACAGAGTTCTGATCTCCAAACTACACAAAGAACTCAAGAAATTGGACACCAAAAGATCACATAATCCAATAAAAGAATGGAGTTCAGACCTAAACAGAGAACTCTCAACAGAGGAATCTAAAATGGCTGAAAGACACTTAAGGAAATATTCAACATCCTTAGTCATCAGAGAAATGCAAATCAAAACAACTCTGAGATTCCATCTTACATCTGTAAGAATGGCCAAGATAGGGAGGCAGAGGCAGGCGGATCTCTGTGAGTTCGAGGCCAGCTTGGTCTACAAGAGCTAGTTCCAGGACAGGCTCTAAAAAAAAAGCTGCAGAGAAACCCTATCTCGAAAATCCAAAAAAAAAAAAAAAAAAAAAAAAGAATGACCAAGATCAAAAACACTGATGACAACTTATGCTGGAGAGGTTGTGGGGAAAAGGGAACACTTCTGCATTGCTGGTGGGAATGCAAGCTGGTACAACCTCCTTTGGATGTCAGTGTGGTGATTTCTTAGAAAAATAGGAAACAACCTTCCTCAAGACCCAATAATACCACTTTGGGGTATATACCCAAAGGATGCTCAATCGTGCCACAAGGATATGTGCTCAACTATGTTCATAGCAGCTTTGTTTGTCATAGCCAGAACCTGGAAACAACCTAAATGCCCCTCGATCGAAGAATGGATAAAAAAAAAAAAAATGTTGTACATTTATGTTGTGATCTAGCTACCCTCATTCCCCCTGACCGACAGAAGGAACTTCCTTGGGGTCTGTAATTGATATTTGTGTTCTTTCTGGCCGGTGGTTTTCCACAGAAACAGTAGAGGTATAAAAGGTTTTAGCTCAGGGCAAAATAAAGGTTGCTGTTCTTCCACCTGAAAAGAAGTCTCCGTGTCTCAATCCCAGCACCCCCGCCAGTCTCGGCATCCAGGCCCTGCTAGCGCGGCACTAGGGCTTGCTGATTAGGGCAGGGTGACTGATCAGCAGGCCCCAGGGTTTGTCCTCCTCCTCCTCCCTGGCACTGGCCTTCCAAGCTTGTTGCCAGGCCTGGTTTTTAACGTGATGCTAGTGATCAAACTCATTCACGCTCAGCAGTCAGCTGGGCTCTCCCTCCCACCATTCGTTATTTATTGATTGTTTTTAAGACAAGTCTCACTAGTAGCGCTGACTGGCCTTGAACACCTGGCAATCCTCCTGCCTTAGCCTCCTAAGTGCTTGGATTACAACATGAACTACCATGCCCTGCTAGCTCTGGTGCTTTTAATGAAAATAAATGTGTGCCCTCTCCCTGTTAATTTGTTGCTAATTGGCCTCATAGAAAGAAATTACTGAACTGCCAGAGCAAAAAGAGAAAAATTGGACTTCCTTACAAACATAATCACACAACTTTAGGCCTGACATTTCTCCTTTGTTTCCTCCCACATTCAATGATAATGATCTCTCGACCTTTTTCAAAGACAAAAAAAATTTTTTTCTCTTTTAGTTTGTGTGTGTGTGTGTGTGTACATGTGAGTGTAGTGCCTGAGAAGACCAAACTTCTGCTGCCCTGGAGCTGGAGTTTCCTAGGCAGCTGTGAGTGGCGTGGTAGTCCTGGGATTGAACTCAGCCTCTCTGTAAGGATACCTGCTCTTAACTTCCGAGGCAGACTTGTGTCCGGCCCTCCCCCACTCCACTTAGATGAACGCCCCCTGTAGTCAAGGTTGGCCTCAAAATCCCAATCTTCCTTTAAGATGCTTTTCTGTTTTATTTTTTTAAAATATTTTTATTTATTTATTCTGTATACACTATTTTGTCTCCGTGTATTCCTACAGGCCAGAAGGCGGCACCAGACCCCATTACAGATGGTTGGGAGACACCATGCGGTTGCTGGGAATTGAACTCAGGACCTTTGGAAGAGCAGGCAATGCTCTTAACCATTGAGCCATCTCTCCAGCTCCTGTTTGTTAAATTTTTTAAATTTTTTTCTATGATATTTATTGAGCTCTACATTTTTCTCTGCTCCCCTCTCTGCCTCTCCCCTCAATCCTTCAATCCTCCCCCAAGGTCTCCGTGCTCCCAATTTACTCAGGAGATCTTGTCTTTTTCTACTTTCTACTTCCCATGTAGATCAGATCTATGTAAGTCTCTCTTAGTGTCCTCATTGTTGTCTAGGTTCTCTGGGATTGTGGTTTGTAGGCTGGCTTTCTTTGCTTTATGTTTAAAAACCACCTTGAGTGAGTACATGTGATAATTGTCCTTCTGTGTCTGGGTTACCTCACTCAAAATAATGTTTTCTAGCTCCATCCATTTTCCTGCAAAATTCAAGGTGCCGTTATTTTTTTCTGCTGTGTAGTACTCCATTGGGTAAATGTGGGGGGGGTTGCTGGGATTGAGACACGGAGACTTCTTTTCAGGTGGAAGAACAGAAACCTTTATTTTGCCCTGAGCTAAAACCTTTTATACCTCTACTGCTTCATTGGAAAACCACCGGCCAGAAAGTACACAAACATCCTTGTCAATTACAGACCACAAGGAAGTTCCGCTGTCCTTCAGGGGGAGTGAGGGCAGCTGGATCACAACACCTGAGGTTGCAACAAGACAAAAAACGCAAATAAAACACCAAAGAAAGATAAAAACACAGGGCTGTCCCTAAGGAATACCACCAAAGGCTGATTGACCTCCACACATATGAACAAACATATGCTCAGGCATTCATAAATACACACACGTGCACGCACACACACACACCTAAATACACATACACACACATATATAATATATATAATTAAAGAACTATCCTAACCATCATTCCATTTTTTTCTTTGTTTATTTGGCTTTTCAAGACAGTCTCACTATGTAGCCCTGACTGGCCTGGAACTTGCTATGTGGACCTGGTTGACTTTGAACTCACAGAGCTCCACCAGCCTCTGCCTTCTGTGTGCTGTGATTATAGATGGCCAGCACTCCTACCTGGCTTTTACATGGGCTCTGGAGATCCAAAGTCCAGTTTTCATATTTCCAGGACAAGCAATTTTTTTCACTGAGCCATCTCTCCAGCACCACCCCTTTAATTTTTACTTTTTTATGAGACAGGGCCTTGTGGGGTATTCACCAGAAAATAATGTTCTGACATGGATTTAAGCCAATAGAAAGTCTTTATTAGCCGGCCCAACTACACTAGGTGTTTCAGATCCCAGTGTAGTACTAAACGTTTCTCAGGATGAGCTTGTAAGCACAAAAACCATGACCTGGGTTGACATACTTTAGTTAATGAGAACAGTTAGCCAGAGGCAGCCTATATACAGAAATTTTCCCAGAATTATAAGGACTTCGATGGATTAGGTCTTTGTTTTCATTTTGGCTGGTGGTTCTGTCTACTTGCTAATTTTACAGCCTGAATGACACTTCCATCATGGAGTCAGTTGCGCTAAGGGCTGGGGCTTTGTTTCCTAGCTCAAGATAGTCTAGAGCTCACAGTATAATCCAGTCTGGCCTTGAATTTTCAGCAATCCTGCCTCAGCCTCTAAAATCCTAGGATTACAGGAATGAGTTGCACTGAGCTTGCTTGTTTTTCAGTTCCATTATCTGTAAAGAAGATAGTGTTTACTCAGGTGTAAATGAATTAAGTGTTCCTTCGTGCAGCAAGCCTTTGACAATGTCAGTTTGAATTAATATGTATATAAGAATTGTAGTGAAGCACGAATAATCAAAACCAAGACAGATACTGGGGTTCAACCTCAAGATCAGAGAAGCGAAGCAGCCAGCCACTAGAGAGCTCTCACAAAGAGACGGAGGTTCCTCTCTCATCTGTCTTATGTTCCTCGCTAGTGCTGGGATTAAAGGCGTGCACCATCACCGCCCGGCCTCTCTGGCTCACTAGTGTGGCTGCTGGGATTAAAGGTGTGTGCTACCGCTGCATGGCCTGTATGGCTGACTAGTGCGGCTGCAAGCTTTACTTATTAAAATGAAATATCACTACATTATAGCTTATTTCCTGCCACAAGCACAGGGAAGGGGAATTCCTATAAAAATCTTTTCAAGTCAGGCAGTTGTTTTTTGTTTTTTTCTCTTTCTTTTTTAAAACACACTTTAAAAAATTTGAATGGTGAGCCAGATGGTGGTGACACATGCCTTTAATCCCAGCACTCGGTAGGCAGAGGCAGGCGGATTTCTGTGAGTTCGAGGCCAACCTGGTCTACAAGATCTAGTTCTAGGACAGGCTCCAAAGCTACAGAGAAACCCTGTCTCGAAAAAACAAACAAAACTTTGCATGGTGTTTTTATTCATTTGAGGGTGCTGAGGACTTTGCTGATGGAAGGCAAGCACCCCACCCCCAACTCCAGCTACACCACTAAATTCTGTACGGAACTTTTTTTTAAAAAGTAAAAAAGTAAACCGGGCCGTGGTGGCACACGCCTTTAATCCCAGCACTCAGGAGGCAGAGGCAGGCAAATCTCTGTGAGTTTGAGGCCAACCAGGGCTACAAGAGGATAGGCTCCAAATCTACAGATAAACCCATGAAAAACAAACAACAACAACAATAATAATTTTAAAAAACAATACAAAAGAAATTGAAGAAGCTACAAGGCAGTCAGCTGCGGTGTTGCATAGCTGCAGTCTTAAGACCCGGGAACCAGGAATTCAAGGTCATCCTTATCTATATCGCGAAGACCAAGTGTAGCAGAAAGACGGTAAATGAATTTTTGAAAGGTTAAAAAGGGTGGGGAAGCTCACGGCAGGGCATTTACCAAGTTTGAATTCCTGGGATCTGTCTTTGGTGCGGAAATACAAACCTAGAACACTTCAAACAAATGGGAGCTTAATACGAAGCGTTGTACACCTTTTTATCTTTTCATTTAATACATGTGTCAGGTACATAAGTCTATTGTAATGACTTGTTTGTATTTCAGAGGATAAAACAGTCCCATACACCTAGAAGGAATCCAAAGCATACTCAGGAGGACTGAGGAGTAAGTGCCGGAAGTGTATTTGGAGATCAGCCAGTCCAGAAGAGAACAGGCCTGTACCTAAGGGTGGGGGAACAGAGGGAAGTATGAACTGGATGGCCCAACCTCCCAAGGGCTGGGATTACAGGCATTTACCACGCCCGGTTTGGAGCTGTTTACAGCAATCGGTTCGTATGCCTAAAAATGAAAGGTTTCATAGAGATGCACAGTGAAAGAAAGTAGAAGAAATGGACTCACATACAGTCAAACTCTATAACATTCTCAATGGATTGTGTGTGTAACCACGATAGACTTAAGTAATATTTGCCAGTCCCAGGGCCTCAAAGGACGAAGAGAGCCCATCATTTGGTAAACTGTGTGAAGTTAGTGCTGGCGAGATTCTAACTATTTGGTTCGCACTAGTGGATCAACGCACTTTTTTTGTTATTTTCAAAAAGTCTTACTGATAATCGCACACTTGGCTGTGTGTTGCACTCGCAGTTCAGGAAGTAGCTTCAGACCCTGAGGGCGTTTGCTAAGTGTTGGGGCTCCGCCGCTCCTGCCCCCGCAGACACTTTTAGGGGAGCAGTCTCCGAGACTACCCAAGGACAACGGTCCGAACACCTGTAGGGAGTGGGGCGCCGGGGAGACGTCGCGCATGCGCCCTTGCGCGCGCAGGCGCAGCCCGGCTTTTTCCGGATCGCCCAGCGCTCGCACCTACTCCGTACCTCCCGTCCCGCCTCCTGATGCGGAGGAAGGATGCGATAGGACACACTTGTTGCCCATCAGACCAGGCTCAGTTCTTCTCCCTACAATTGGCAGCCCGGGAAAAGGCCAGTCTGTCGTCGTCGGCTTACTCCTTAGAGACCTGGCGCCACCGCGGAAGCCGCGATTGGCGGACGCCCGGGACCGCGACTGCTCACTTCCGGCGCCGGCGACGACTCTGCCCGCTCGGGCGCTCTCAGCCTCCCCCGCCCTTCCACCATGGCCGCCTCTGTGTGGTGTGGGGAGAAGCTGTTCCTCCCATAGCGCTTCTGCCGCATCCGCACCCGCTAGGGGCCGGATCCCAAGGAACCGCGTTTCCCAACCCCGCCGGGAAGGTTTCCCACCCCCACTTCAGGGCCAGGACTCCTTTCCACACCTCGAGAGGCAGAAACTTAGGGTTTCCCCTCCTTTCAGGATAAGAAGCCAGAGGGTTCCCGATCCACTTCTGCAAGGGTGGCAGTCTTGCCCACCTCCTGCAGGTTACAGACTCTTTAAGTCTACCGTGCTTCTGCGCTAAGGCTTTGCCCCAGCACGGCCACTCCAGAGGGAGCATCTAGAGAACCCGCGCCTTCCCCCTCCGCAGGACAGGAGGCAAGAGTGCGGAAAGCCGGGCCTGTGGCCTCCTTCCCACTTGTTCTCTTGCTCCTTGTCCTTGGCAAGCCAGAGTTCTCCATTTCTAGGACTTAACACCCGTCCACTCCCTTGACCTCTTCCGGTCTCCTGGCTGCAGCCATGGAGTTACAGAAGGGAAAGGGGACCGTAGCAGCTGCTGCATCAGGAGCAGCGGGAGGTGGAGGAGGAGGAGCGGGAGCAGGAGCCCCAGGAGGGGGGAGGCTGCTACTTTCAACCAGTTTGGATGCCAAGGATGAGTTAGAGGAGGTATGTGTGGGGGGTGGGGAAGGGAGCTAAGGAATTGGGTTGAGGGATGCTGGAGCGGATACGGGGTGGGGGTGGGGAGAAGAGGCCTTCAAGTTTTTTCCAAGGCAGAAACATTGCTCTGGCTTCCTGCTTCTGGAGGAAAAGTGTGGGTCAATTTCCTGGACAGGTTGCCCTAGTAACAGCTACCGCTATTATGAAAATGTGTGAGGGGCGTTGGTTACAGAAGGGATGTAGCATCCATATTTACCAAAGTTATTTTCATTCCTTCCCACATACACACCAGTAGCTATCTAGAATATCCACCCTATTTGAGTGTGTTAAGTTGAAAAGTATATACGTGTTTACAGGCAGGTGTCTGAGGATTGGCAACTTCCTACAGACTTGGCCCCTCTTTTTAGGTGGCATCATTGACTGTGTGTGGATACAGCGGGCAGTGGTTTTAACCAGGCATTTAGAGTGAGTAGTGTCTGGTTTGCTACAGTCAGCCGTAGTAGAGGGGTGAGCCAGGATATAGGACTGCTTTCTTCAGAACCAGAGAGTAAACACAAAAAGAACATGAGTGAGGAGTCTTGTCCCTCCTCCTTTTCCCTCACTTCTCACCCTGTCCTTGACTAGCAAGAGATGACCCAGCGATCCCTTTCTACTACACACACAGGAAGACTTAGGATGTGTTACAGAATTGAGGCCTGATCGCTGAACTGTGCAATGCCTAATGCATTCATTTCAGTATCTAGGGATGGGGAGGAAACCGACAGGCCCTGGCTCTTCACGTGCTAGGCTATTTCCCTGGCGGTGGTGGATTCCTTTACCAGATGCTGGAGTGGCCAGGTTAAACTCAAAGTTAAAATAATGTTAGATTGCCAGGTGTGGTGGCTCATGCCTGTAACCCTAGCTCTAGGAGGGCTGAGTCAGGAAGATTCTGTGTGTGTGTGAGAGAGAGAGAGTGAGAGAGTGTGTGTGTGAGAGAGAGGGTGTGTGTGTGAGAGTTACAATGTGTGTGTGTGAGAGAGAGTTAGGGTGTGTGTGTGAGAGTTACAATGTGTGTGTGTGAGAGAGAGTGTGTGTTAGGGTGTGTGTGTGTGAGAGAGAGAGAGTGTGTGTGTTAGGGTGTGTGTGTGTGTGTGGTGAGTTCTAGGCTAGCTGGGGCGTCATTAACAAGAAGCTGGCCTCTAGAAACAAAAGACAGAAAAAAAGAAGCTATGTATGTTAGGTCACAAGCTTTGTAGCCCAGCACTTGAGGCAGAAGCAGGTGGATCTCTGTGGGTTTGAGTCCAGCCTGGTCTACATAGCAAGCTTTAGGACGGCCAGAACGACCATAGACAGACTCTGTCTCCAAAAGAGAGGTGAACTTAAATCAAGGTGGCTTTATAGCGACCTTGTTGCTTATCCACCAGCAGATTCACTGTATAATTCTATGTGCATTTGGAGAAAATTTGCTATTTCTTTTTTAATCAACTAAGACAGGCATAACTAGTAATGTAAACATTATTTCTAAGACATGCATGGTGGCACAGGTATGTAATTCCAACAATCCAAAGAGGCTGAGGTAAGAAGTATGTGCGTATGATACATGTGTGGGAAAGTGTGGGAAAGTGTGTGTGTGATGTGTGATGTGGGGGGGGAAGTGTATGATGTGTGGAGGAAAGTGTGTGTATGATATATATGGGGAGTGTGCATGCTGAAATGTGCGTACAGGTCAGAGGATATCTTTATGGAGTTGGTTCTCTCCCTCCACTTGTTTACAGACTTGTTTACAGGATTGAATTCAGCTTTCCAGGCTCACACAGCAAGCCTCTTTATCTGCTGAGCCTCTCCCTACCCCTGTATTATTTTTTGAGATAACTTTTTTGGAGGGGGGTTGGTTTTTGGGGATAGGATTTCTCTGTGTAGTCCTAGCTGTCCAGGAACTCAACTCTGTAGACCAGGCTGGCCTCACACTCAGAGATCTACCTGCCTCTGCCTCTCAAGTGCTGTGGTTAAAGGCGTGCGCCACCATCACCTGGGCTGGGCTGGAACTTACCACCAATTTGACTGTCTAGTGTTGAGCATGGTGTGTTAGCATTGGAGCTTTAGGAGGGTGGCAGTCAGTCAGCAGGTGACTGGCCACCGCTGATCCCTCCACCAGAGCAAGGCTGGATGAGAGTCTGTTGATTCCCATCCTGACTCCTGCAGGACACATGTACAGCTTCCTTTTCTGGGCAGTAGATGGTCTGGCTGGGGGAGATCTCGAGCAAGGAAGCCTTGATGTTCGTTCTCGCTTTCTTAGACTATGAGAACGAACTTTTAACTTCCTAGGGAGAAATGGGAGGGTTTGTTTTCTCCTTTCTGATCTCTTTTATGGTGTGGATGCTTCCAGTATGTCTCAGGCTCCCCCTCCCATGTTTTCTTTGCCCTTTGTCCTTTGCGTCTTAGTTTCCAGCAAGTCTTGCTACACTAGACACCCCCCCATGGGTGTGGTTCTGTTAATCCCTGCTAGGCCATCATGTCTGAGGGCCAGGCCTGCTGGCCTCTTCTTCCTCTGTGCCTCCCCACAGATCTTTGCACACAGAAGTTATCAACACCTTCTGTTGACCAACTGACCTCTGCTCATTCTGACTTGGTAATTTTCCATCGTCGGCCTACCAGTGGCCCAGGAAAGTGGGTCAGCTTTTTGACTCTGTACTTAAAGTGTGCTGGGTCTGATAGGAAAATAGGAGGAGGATGTAAGGTGTGCCACCTAGAAGTTTATCATCTAAAGACAAAGTATCAGGCTACAAGAAGTCCTGAAAAAATAGATGAGGGTAGCGAAGGCGTGGGCATAGTTGGGCATGATTAGCACAGGCTGCTTACAGTCTGCAGTGGGACGCACCCCCCAAGACCGTCGTGGGCAGGGACTGGGACTCTTCTCTCCTGGGGAGTGTTTGTTGTATCCTTTCTTCTCTTTGGCCTTGTTCCTCCCTTTGAAGACTGAAGTCTTCTTTCCCATCTCCATCCTAGTTTGGGGAGGGAGTGAGATAAAAATAGTGGCAGAGGTTGGAGGAGTTCAGAACGTGTAGTTCCTGGTCTCATGAGGCTTCCCAGTCCTGGCTCTTCCATTGCCAGGGAAGGACCAGTCACTTTGAAGGCAGGCCAAGAGCAGGAGCTGTGGCCCAGAGAAATAAGAATATCTTTAAGATAGGTCTCAGAATTATGTTTGGCAAAATAGAGGTGTGTCCCCACCATATTTACTCTGAGAGATAACTCAGCCTCTCTGAGAAATCTCCAAGGGCTGACCTTTGAGTCATTTTTAATTTTTTCTCCCTTAAATCATCATTTCACATATCCCTGACTGTAGAATATAGGTCATTCCTTGGACTCTGTAGGGCATTTGTGCTAGATCCCTGGGAGGATACTGGAGTCTGTCCTCTGTGTACACTGATAGCAAAGGCTGGCTGTACTAGGAACCCAGCATGGTCAGTCACTTCTTGTTGATGTGGGTGCTTAGAAATTGTGCAGGTGGGATCACATTTTCCTTTCCTGAAGATAGTAGAATGAGTGTTTCTAGACTACTCACCTTCTATAAGGGAGCTGTGCACTGTACGCTCAGCAGAGTGTTTCCTCTCACCAGGCCCAGAAGAGGGAAATGGGGTGCGTGTATCTCTAACTCCTGTTTCCCGCTTCAGGTGTATACTGAGAAGCTGGAAGGCTTCCCTCCCTTCCCCGTGCCATCCACTGCTGTTGTCAGGTAGTTTCAGTACGAGAAGAATGAGTTCCAGAGATCCTGGAGATGATAAATATTTACTCAGCTCTCTGAGGTGCTGTCATAGAGAGCTTATTCTGAACAGAGCCATCCTGCCAGCAATTGCTGGCAGCTGTGTGTGTGATTTCATCTTTTCTGAGGACCTTCAGAGACTACGGGGAAAGGATACTGTTACCCAATTATACATCTGGTTTCCTGTGGCCTTTGAGGAGAGTGGTCCTTTTTTGTTTAGTTTTTGCGACAGGGTTTCTCTACATAGCCCTGGCTGTCCTGAAACTTGCTCCGGAGACCAGGCTGGCCTCAGACTCACAGATCAGCCTGCCTCTGCCTCCCAGTGGCTGGGATTAGAGGTGCTCACCACCACACCCAGCTGAGGAGAGAGTCCTTTTGTCACTCAGAATGATTTCTGGTTATTTCTTTTCGTTTGCTTATTTGTCTTTGGTTTGTTTTAAACAGGCTGTCTTTGAACTCCTGATGAGGTTACAGATAATGTACCACCAGGAGCAGTTTTAGATAAAAGTTTTCTTCTGTACCTCTGTTGTCTTAAAATGAATGTGTCCACCCATTCAAATTCTGGGCTCCACTTTCTACATCCTTCATAGGGCCTCCCCGTTTCAAGAGACCGCTTTTCTTGACTGGGCAGTGTCCTGTAGTTAGGCCTCTGATCAGAGCTTAGAACATGGGGAGGAGCCTAGAGAAACTTTGCTCAACCCAAAGCCTCATGAATGTTAAACCACACCTAGACACTTAGCCAGTGCGTAGGGCCTTGGAGTGGGATTTGCAGACTCTTGGTTTTGGATCCATTACGCCTCCTCCCTCCTCCCTTCTCTTTCCTATGTTCTCATGCACACACTCTGTTTTGTTTGTTTTTTTCAAGATAGTGTTTCTCTTTTAACCCTGGCAGTCCTGAGACTCGCTCTGGCCTCAAACTCTTTGAGAGCTACCTGCCTCTGCCTTCTGAGTATTGGGATAAAAGCATGTACGACCACCGCCTGGTGTTTCCTCTGTTCTCTTAACGGCAAAATAAGAGAAGCCTTTCATGAGTTGGGAAATTATCCGTGTCCTGTGGCAGAGGATTTGGTTTTCAGGAACCTTTAAGGACATGCCATGAGAAGTAGTGGCAGGAGGGCTAGCAAGATGGCTGACTATGGAGTAAAGTTACTTGCTGTGACCCCCTGATGGCGGATGATTGCTGATTTCCAGGAGCTGACCTCTGGCCTACACACTGTGCCCACACGCACACCCCCCCCACATACAAGTAAATAAGTGAAATTTAAATCTTAAACAAAGAAATGGTAGGAGATTGGAGAGAGCCAGGTCTTCAAGGTTAGATTTGTGCAATTGCTGAACTTCACAAATAACACAGATTCTATTTAACTGAGACTGTGTGCATGGTGCAACTTTATGATACAGGCGTTATCTCTGGGGTTTTGTTTGCTTTTTGTTTTTGTTTTTTTTTCTCCAGATAAAACCAGGGTTTACAGAAGCTCAGCTAAGATGAGCCTCGGCCTGGCTAGCAAGGACCGGTTCAGTCCATACTCACTTCCCAGTGGCTTCTGCTGCCGGGCTGCTGCTTGGCTTCCCTTTGGTGATTCAACAAAAATGTGTCTATATTTGATAACGAGCAGTGTGTGGAGCTTCAGGTTGCTGCTGCTCACCATCTCCCTTCACTCTGAAGCTGCAGTTAACCTAGGCTGGAGACAGGGTGCCAGCAAGACATAATCATCGGCTAGGTTGGTCTCTAGTCCTGGTGACTGTCTTTCGTAGAAAGGGACAAGGTTTGATAAGAGAGGAAGCCCCTCCTCAGGTTTTCCTCCCGCACTTTTCTTATACAGGAGCAAAACTGGGTGATAATGGCTCCCAGAGCTCATGGGTCGGCTTCCACGTGATCGCACAGTTCCTTTTCACAAGTATGTCCTTGCTGTTTATTAAGGCTGAACCTGCTGGTCTGCCCTGATTTGAAGCTAGGCCTGCTGTCAGAGTGGCAGCTGTCACACCCAGGCAGTCTTAGGTTTGGACCCATCAGCGCCTCCTCTCAGAACCTTAAACTCTTTTCCAAGATTTATTATCGCTGAGCATGGTGGGGAACGCTGTTAATCCCAGCACTCAGGAAGCAGAATGAGTGGATCTTTGAGTTCAAGGCCAGTCTTGACTACATAGTGAGGTCCAGGACTGCACAAAGAAACCCTGTAACCAAAAAAAAAAAAAAAAAAAAAAAAACCCAAAAGCAACAAGAAAGGTTTATTAATAGTATATTGTTCTGTTTTTGAGACAGGGTCTCACTTTGTAGACCGAGCTATCCTGGAACTTAAGATTTATTTTACGCGTATGAGTGTTTTGCCTTCGTGGCTGGCTGCACTGTGTCAGTGCAGGGAACTGAACCTGCATCCTCCACAAGAGCAGCAGATTGCTCTTCAGTCCCATCGCTTTGGGCTCCTACCAGGTGGACGTAGATAACCTCTGTCTGTTCTGTTCCCCTTTCTCGTGGCGTGTGTCATAGCCGCAGAAGGTGGCCAGCAGGATCATCGTCATTATTACTGCGTTGCTTTTCCTTTGCAGCCTAGGGCTTGGGTCCAAAGTCTCAAAGATGTTCGGGTTGTTTTTTGTTCGTTTGTTTGGTTTTTCAAGAGGGTTGCTCTTAGTAAAAGCTCTGGCTGTCCTGGAACTTGCTTTGTAAACCAGTTGAACTCACAGAGATCTGCCTGCCTCTGACCCCCAAGTGCTGGGATTAAAGGTGTGTGTCACCACCGCCTGGCCCTTAGGGTTTTGTTGTTGTTCTTTTAAGTTTTTGTTTCTTTTGATGTTGTGAGATGGGGTCTCACATAACTCAGGCTGTCTTGAATGCTTTGTAGCCAAAGATGACCTTGCATTCCTGATGCTCTTGCCTGAAGTATGATCCCTTGCCTTGCTGTACCAGCGGCAAGCGGCAGGGTTTTGTTCCTACATTGTTGTTACTGTTTCTTTTCCTACACAGTCTCACTTTGGTGGTCCAGCTGGCCTAGAATTTACAGCAATCCTGCTTTTGTCCTGAGTGCTGGGCTAACAAGTGTCACCACCACACCCAGCTCCATCACAGGCACAGGTGCTGTACGTTAGTTTCACTGCTGGGCTGCAGCTTTAAATTTCTCCTGTTGTTCCTTTTCTCTATATATACTTTTTTCCCCTTTCTTTTTTCTTTTTCTTTCTTTTTTTGTTTTTTTGAGATAGAGTTTCTCTACTTAACCCTGAACTCAGAGAGATTCACCTGCCTCTGCCTCCCAAATGCTGAAACTAAAAGCATGCACAACTTTTGATTATGTTTTAAATTCTTTTTATAAAGTTGGCTTGCTCAATTCAGAAATGAAAACAAGTCCCATACCTTATATTTGACTTATGTTAAAAAGTCTTAGGTTTTTGGTAACTTTATATTTAAAATTTAAAGAAAAATTATACAAATTTTGCTATGCAGCCCAGGCTGACCTTGAACTCAAAATCCCCCTGCTTTCGCTTCTTGAGTACCCAGATTACAGGTGTGCACCTTCATGTTTGTTCATTATTTTTGGACAGACGATGACCATACTGTGTCACTAGGTTGTTCTTAACTCCTGGGCTCAAGTAATCCTCCCATCCCAGCCTCCTAATTACTTGGGACTACAGCCAACACCACTTACTTGACTTTCCTAGTCTTAGAGGCAAATGGTGTCAGTTTGCCTTACTGTGCCTTTGGTGACGTCCTCCAGGCTGTTCTCCGTGTACTGTTTTCCTGTGAAAGTCAACATTGTTAATTTTTATGACTTTGTCCTTCTTGGAGGTGTTGCCCACTAGCTGTAGTACACGGTGATGGTGGTGCTGGCCAGAGTCAGCTGATAACTGCTGCTGTTCTTCTCACAGTTGTTAGTGGCTGTTCCACGTGCAGCGTGTTTCTTTTTTAAGCAATAGCAGAAGAATGATCAAGCTTGAAGTGTTTTTGGGTCAGAAGTACTTCATAAGCTGTGTTATAACGCACTCCCCACTTGTTCCCATCCCTCCCCACAGAGGTTGGAAAGGTGTATGAGTATTGTGACGTCAATGACGACTGGTGTGTCTGAGCGAGAAGCTAACGATGCCCTCAACGCTTATGTGAGTACCATGTCCTTACATCCGTTCTGCTTGGGGAGGCTCTGAGATGCAGACAGGAAGGAGGAAAGATGGTAGCCAGGATTTAAGGGACTGAATTCACATCTTGGTTCCTTAAGTGAGGTTTTGCTCTCCCACTAGGATAGTTTATTTCTTGGAGCCTTTTTTTCTGAGATCAGGCCAGCATCATACTCAGGGTCCTGCTCAGCCTCCCAAGTACGTGATCACAGCTTATGCTATCTTGCCTGACTTACATAACAACTCAGTGTTTGACTGGGTGGCTCAGTCGGTCAAGGGCTTTGCACGTAGCCCCAACAGTCTTGAGTTCTCATTTCTGGATTCTACAGGATGGCAAGAGAGGATTGGCTCTCAAGAATAGTCCTCTGATTTTCTTTGACAATTTGTAAACTTTTATTTGTTTAGACTTGGTCTCAGCCCTGGCTCACCTGGAACTTGATGTGTAGATTGTGCTGGCTGAACTTAAGAGATCTGCCTATGTCTGTTTCTCAAGTACTGGCATTAAAGGCATGTGCCAAACCAAAAAAAGAAAAGAGAGAGACAGAGAGAGCGCCAGGCAGTAGTGGTGCACTCCTTTAATCCCAGCATTTGGAAGGCAGAGGCAGGCTGATCTTTGAGTTTGAGGCCAGCCTGGTCTAGAGCGAGTTCCAGGACAGAGAGGGTTACACAGAGAAACCCTGTTTCTGAAAACAAAAAGGCATATGCCACTATACCTGGCAAAAATTTTTTCAAGATTTAAAAAAATATTAACTCATGGGACCAACAATATGGTTCAGCAGATAGTGATTCCTGCTGTCAAGTGTGACAGCGTGTTTGTTCCCTGGGGCCCACATGGTGGAAGGTGAGAAGTCACACTAGCAAATCTTCCTCTGATCTCTATATGCTTCATCATGTATGTGCACGCGCACACACGCACAAACACACAGGTTTTTAAATGAAAAAAATGCTTGTCTTATAATTTCTTTGCAAATCTTTGGCTGTCCTGGAACTCACTGTGTAAACCAGGCTGGCCTCGAACTCACTGTGTAAACTCAGGCTGCCTCTGCCTCCTGAGTGCCGGGATTAAAGCTGTGTGCCACCACCACCCGGCCTGCAAATCCTTCTTACATGTGTTTTATCTTTTTCTTCTCTGTAAATCTGTGCAGTTAAAATAATTTTAAATAGCACATGTGAGAAATTTATATAGCAGCGATATACAAGGTTGCTTACAAGGTCAGGGTATCTGTCTCCAGGCTTCACTGCCTGAGTCCAGTCCCTGAGAGCCACCTCCTCCAAGTCGTCCTGGACCTCCATGGGCATACTGTGACATTGTGTGTGCACACGCACACCACAGAAATTAATTATTTAATGAAAAAGAATTTAAGTAATGTGGTTGATGGCTCAGTCAAGCATGGCGGTCTGAGCTTGGGTCCTTGGTTATCTCTAAAAAGAGTGGCAACACATTCAAGTAACAGTAGCCTGGGAGTGAGGTGTGGTGGGCACAGTTGGATTCCTCAAGCTCATTGGCTAGCCAGCGTAGCCAAATCTGTGAGCTTCATATTTATTGAGAAGCCTTATTTCAGAAGCTACAGGTAGAGACTGAGTGAGAAAAATACCCAACATCTACCTGGGGCCTCCTTGAACATATGCAGACAACACACACATGTATAACACACATATTACCTTATGTATGTATGTATAACACACATATTACCTTATGTATGTGTGGTATTGTATATGTGAAAATTTAAATAGTGAAATATGTGTGAAGATGCTGTAGTAAATCCTATTGCTTTGTATGTTAACTGAAAGAAATACTTTAAATAATTGTTACTGAGCAGTGGTAGCGCATAGCTTTAATCCCAGCACTCAGGAGGCAGAGGCAGGCAGATCTCTGAGTTCGAAGCCAGACTGGTCTACAGAGCTCATTCTAGGACAGGCTCCAAAGCTACATAGAGAAACCCTATCTTGAAAAAAACAAAAATAGGACTGGAGAGATGGCTCAGTGGTTAAGAGCACTGACTGCTTTTCCAGAGGACTCGGGTTCAATTCCCAGCACCCACATGACTGCTTACAACTGTCTGAAGATCCAGTTGCAGGTGATCTGACACCTTCACACCAATGCATATAAAATAAAATTAAATGGACCATAAAAAAATTTTAAAAAAAGAAAGAAAAACCCTAAATAAATAAATAATAGTTGAAAATAATTTAAAGGACTCTTACAGAGTCAATATTTAAGAATTACTTGTGAATTATCAGGAATCATCATTGCTGTGCTGACGTGCCAGAGGTTCTGTGGTTGCCTGTGGTCACGATTGGTGTAGGTCTGTCTCCACTGCAGGATTTACGGCTCCTCTGCTTTTCCTGTCTTACGCACTCTTGGATTTTCTGGCTCTAGCTCAGGTGGTCAGAGAAAGCAGTACATTTTTCCTTTTCCTCACCTCCTGAAATAGGTGTCTCATTCCTTTTAAGAGAAGGAAATCAACACATTTGAGAGTTGTTCCCCCCCCCACCCCCGTGACGTGTTATTCAAGAGTCTCAAGAATATTAGGAGAAATTGTGCTTGCACTTCCTACATGTGAGTGACAGCTAATTGTTTTCTCTCTTCCCTCCCAGGTGTGCAAAGGACCCCCCCAGCATGAGGAGATCTGTCTAGGCCTGCTTACTCTTGTCCTCACGGAGCCTGCCCAAGCCCAGAAGGTAAGGCGCCTGCTCTCTTCCCTGGGTCCTGATGAATCTGTGGTACCTTTACCCTTTAACTCAAGTCGCATCAGATTCTAGACAAGAGCTTCATCACCTTCTTCTCCAAATGTGATCTCCAGTCTCTTCTTCTCAGTGAATTCATTGGTCTCTGGCTGGAGTCCTGTCAGTCCTCACGTTCTAAAGCTGAAAGGCAAAAAAAAGCAGTTAGGAGAATAAGAATAACATGAACGTTAAGGCTTTCCTGTTCTCTCGCTCTTGGAGAGGCATCCCCTCCCTCCCTTCCTCCCTCTCTCTCCCTCCCCCCTTCTCCCCTTTTTCTTCCCCTCCATAACACCAAATAAATGTCCAATTCCAAAAAAAAAAAAAAGAAAAAAACCATGAACGTTAAGTTTTTGTGTAAGACATGATCATAGCTCAAAGTCCAGCATTTGGGGGGATGGGAGAGATAAAGGACAGCTGAGTCTGTGGGAGCTCTTACCCAGAAGAACAAAGAACAGGCTGCAAATCATAGCATGTAACCTTTAGATTAAATAGCTTAATGTACTGATTAAGAAAACGTGGGAGCACAGTGGAGTCTGACTTCCTAATGAGTATTGCCAGAGACCAGCGTGGCCTTTTCATAAACAGAAGAGGCTCCTGGGAGGCTCAGGACCAGGTGAGATAGTTCCTCAGGATTCTGTTCTTTTTATAAATTAATTCTTCTGTTTCTCCAGATAGCCCTTGTCCAGCAACTTTGTATCTTTTGAGTCTTAGCATAATAGTTAAAGTTTGGATCTTGCTGGAACCATCTGAAGGAAGTGAGAAGAGTGAGGGACTTGGCTCTTGGCCCCTCACTGAGCACAGCTGGTGTGGAAGGAAACAGATGTGCTCTTTATCTTTGCCTACTGGGTTCCACTCCATCAGTTGATCTGTCTGAAACCTGTATGGTGTTTGTAGCTTTTCCCTCCCTCTAGACTGAGTTCCTCTAGTTCCTCTATAAGGTACCTTGGAACCTAGATATGTTGTCATTTGTTCAGGGATAACCAAAGGAAACTCATTTGAAGGGATACAGACAGGATGCTCCTGGTACCCTAGCAGAGATGCTGACCTCAGTGAAGTATGTGTGGATGTGGGAACCTGCTGTGTTTGTACTTCTCTGATGCCGGCTTGGGTGCCCGTGGAAATGAAGGGGTAGAACAGCAGCTCTTCACATATTCTCGCTTTCCCAGGAGAAAGACCAGTCATTTTGAATTTTATTCAGGTAGAATTCTATGTGTGCTTTCTGGCTTTCTCTTCTTTCTCCTTTTGAGATGTGTCCCAGGCTGACCTAGAACTCCTTCCCTCAGCCTCTCAAGTGCTGGGATTTCAACTCAGGCTGAATCTATCACCCAGATTCTTTTTTTAAAAAAATATTTATTTATTTATTATGTATACAATATTCTGTCTATGTAGATGCCTGCAGGCCAGAAGAGGGCAACAGACCTCATTACAGATGGTCGTGAGCCACCATGTGGTTGCTGGGAATTGAACTCAGGACCTTTGGAAGAGCAGGCAATGCTCTTAACCGCTGAGCCATCTCTCCAGCCCTCACCCAGATTCTTAAGAGATAAATTGGTGATGTTAATTTGATGGTGCTGAGCCGTAACATGAGCTCACTGATTTTAAAGACGTTGTTGGCAAAGAAGAAGGTGGATAAGTGAGTTTATTTCCTCTTGTATATATTTTTATAGATATTATAATTAAAATCTGACTAAAGGGCAGGTGAGATGGCTCAGCTGATAGATGTACTTATCACATAAGCCTGATGACCTGAGTTTGATCCTCATAACTTATGACAGAGCGGGCGGACAGGCTCCCAAGATCCCAAAAGGTGTCCAGTTCGTTTGTTCTCTCTCTCTCTCTCTCTCTCTCTCTCTCTCTCTCTCTCTCTCCCCCCCTCTCTCCCTGTCCCTCCCTCCCTCTCTCTCTCTCTCTCCCTGTCCCTCCCTCCCTCTCTCTCTCTCTCTCTCCCCACCTCTCCTCCTCCCCTCTCCCCCTCTCCCTCCCCTCCTCTCCTCTCCCTCTCTCTCTCTCTCTTTCTCTCTTTCTCTCTCTCTCTCTCTCACACACACACACCATATACACACTACATAAATTTTTTAAAGATCTGATTGGATGTTGCTGTGTGAGGCCCTGGGTGTGAGCCCTGGTTTCCTTTACTCCCATAAAACTGGGTGTGGTGATGCATGCCTGTAAGATCAGTAGTTGAGAAGTTAAGATAGGAGGATTGCCTTTTGTTCAAGACCAGTTAGAGCTACCTATCAAATGCCAAGCCAATAAGTTAAATAAGTAAGTAAATCTTGAAAAATAAAAATGGCTGAGTGATGTTAACACACGCCTTTAATTGCAGCACCCAGGAGGCAGAGAGGCCTGTGAATTTGAGACCAGCCTGGTCTACAAAGCAAGTTCCAGAACAGCTAGGAATACACAAAGAAACCCTGTATCCAAACAAAACAAACAAACAAATAAATAAAAAATGACTGGCAAGATCGCTCAGTAATTAAGAGCATTTATTACTCTTGCAGAAAACCAGCTTCAGTTTCCAGAATCCATATCACAGTTCACAACTGCCTATAACTCCAGTTCCGGGAGAGCTCACCTCCAAGAAATGGCACATACATGGTGTACTTAAACTCATATAGGCGAACAAATAAAGAAATAATAAGCTCCAGGCCAGTCTGCATTACAGAGTCAAACTTAACTTACAGCAGGCAAACAAAACAATAAAGCCGAAATCATCTCAGTGCAAATTAGCCTTGCCTTCTGGAGAGGGTTGTTTCAGATGAGGTCTAAGTCTGCCTGGGTAAATCAGGGAAGGAGCCGGCAATGTCTGCTGCCTTTATTTTCTTACCTGATTTGGCAGCGAGAGGCCACAGGGTTCTACACCACAAATGTATGTTATGCCATGAGTTTGGCTACCGAGTCTAGTAAGGGCTAGAATATTCTACTCCTTTTGCACTGTGGCAGGCCCATGCTCCGAAGGGAGTTGAACCATCTCACTGGCTTTCATAACTGATGACTGCGCCAGCTTCGTCAAAGGCTGAAGGTGTCTAAGTCAGTCCTCTGCTTGTGGGTCCCTAGGTTAGACCTCTTCAGGCAAGCATGTTAAAGTAGGAGGAACAGTTTTAGATGAGGGAGGATCTATCTATCTGGTGAAAAAGCCATTTGGAGACTTGAGTTGGGTCAGGCTGGTGGAAGAATTAGTGGCAGGTCTGCCCAGTTGTTTATCCTTCTCTGGCAGGAGTTGCTGATAAGGGCTGACCTTAATGTATTGTCTGAGACTATAGCTTTAAGCAAGAGGACTGTTTGTAAGAGTTTATTAGGGTTAGTTCTGCCTTTGGACAGAAATCCAGGGTGGATTTAAGGTTTACTTGGTCATGGTGTCACATGACTTTAATCCCAGCATTTGGGAGGCAGAGGCAGGCAGATCTCTTGAGTTCAGGACAGCCAGGACTATGGAGAGAAACCCTGTCTCAAAAAGAAAAATCACAAATTTTAAAAACATATACACAATGAAAATCAAAACAAACAAGTCAAATCACTAAAATAAAAAGTGCCCAAACAAAATGAAACCAAAACCCCCATTAAAAAAAAAAAGCATGAAAGGCATGCGGTGGTGGTGCACACCTTTAATCCTGGCATTCGGGAGGCAGAGGCAGGCAGATCTCTTAGAGTTCGAGACCAGCCTGGTCTACAGAGCTAGTTCCAGGACAGGCTCCAAAGTTACAGAGAAACCCTGTCTGATTTTGGTTTTTCAAGACAGGGTTTCTGTCTGACCTTGTCCTAGAACTTGCTCTGTAGACCAAGATGGCCTTGAATTCAGATTCGCTTTTTTTCTTCCTGACTACTGGGATTAAAGGCGTGCACCACCACTCCAGGTGTGCAAATAACTTCTTAGTTAGGAGTGGGACCCTGTGTCACTAATTAATTAATATATATAATATACAATTAATTAATAAATATAAAATTAATTATATATTAATTATTATTGATATATTAACAATATATTAATAATATTATATATAATATATTATATATAATAATATATGTAATATATAATATATTATATATAATATGTCATATATTATATATAATGTAATAATATTATATGTAATAATATATAATGATATATTATATATAATATATCATTATATATTAATAATATATCATTAATAATTAATAATTATTATAATACATCTATTAATTAATATATAATTGATTTATATATATATATATATATATATATATCTCCCTCCCTTCCTTTTTTGGCTGGGTGTCATGTGGCTCTGATTGCCGTCAAACTTGCTATGTAGTTGAGGATGGCCTTGAACTTCTGATCCTCCTTCCTGCCCAAACGCTGAGATTGCAGGCTTGAACCTCCACACCCTGCTTTTTGTTCATCTTTTTTGTTGGTAGTGGTGATGATGGTGGGTTTTGTTTTGGCTTTTTTCAAGGCAAGGTTTCTCTGTATAGGCCTCGAACTCACAGAGATCCACCTGCCTCCGCCTCCTGAGTGCTGGGGTTAAAGGCGTTCAACACCACCACCTGGCTTGTTGTTAATCTGATGCCACCTCTGCACCAGCCTTCTGAGGTTTCTATTTGGCTAAGAAGCTATCTAAGTTTTGCCCTTCGACTGAGACCCAGATAGAACTCAGCAGGCGCAGGAGGAGCTAATGAGGTTCCCTAAGGCCTGACCTCATTGAAGAAGCAGTATAGGGAAAGCTCTAAGGGGAAGGGAAGCAGTGACTCAGAAGAAACTTCTACACACCCTGTCTCCCTCCACCCCCATTCCCCAACCCCGGGCTGAGGATGCTGAAGGACCTCCCCTCTTCAGTACTTGGCATTCAAGAGAAAAGAAGAAAGCATTTAGTTAATAAAATTCATGTTTAGGGACTGGCAAGTGGACTGAGTGGGTAAAAGCACTTGCCACACAAGCCTGATAATTTCTGTCTCAGACAAGTTCAGAGTTCAGTCTCTGGAATTCAGTCTCTGGAATGTAAGTAAAGGTAGAAGAAACTGATTCCATAGAGTTTTCCTGTGAGACACACACACACCTTCACACAAAGTAAATAATAAAAAATGAATGTTTGTTTTGTTTGTTTTTTTCCTGAGATAGGGTTTATCTGTGTAGCCCTGGGTGGCCTGGAACTTACTCTGTAGACCAGGCTGGCTTTACAGAGATCCACCTGCCTCTGCCTCCTGAGTGCTGGGGTTAAAGGTGTGCACCACCGGGGCTGGAGCAATGGTTCAGTGGGTTAGGAGCACTGGCTGCTCTTCCAGAGGACCTGGGTCCAATGCCCAGCACCTTCATGGCAGCTCCCAACTGTGTTACTCCAGTTCTGGGCGACCCAATGCCCTTAGACATACATGTAATCAAAACACCATGCACATAAAATAAAAATAAATCAATTATGTGGGGAAAAAAAGTTGCGCACCACCATGTCTGGTTTTGAGTGGCTGTAATAGTTCATACCTGCGATCTCAGGAGGCTGAGACAGAAGAATTGCCATACATAGTGAGTTCCAGGATAGCCTTAGCTACAATGTAAGGCTCTATCTCAAACAAACAGGAAAGTATTTGGTTTTGGTTTTAAGCAAGGGTCTCACTTTGTAGCTCAGGCTGGCCTTGAACTTGTGATTTCTGTCCCTTACCCTCCAACTGTTGGGATAATAAGCATGTGCCACTATATCAAGCTAGAAAGTGCGAGACCCTGGTCCCTTGGCAAAATTCCCTGTGCTACATCTGGCTGAGTTAGAGCACGTCTGAAAACCTCTGGGTTTCTCTTTGACTTTCACCCAGACCCATTTCTCAGTGAACTCTACTGGCAGATGGAACGCAGATGGCTTCCACCTGGGTTTGCTCAGCTTGTGGCATCAAACAGTCTTGACACTTTCTGAAAAGGGAGGTTGGGGGACAGGGACAGAGCTACTAGCAGCTTTGCCCAGCAGCCTTTCTTGAAAGCCTTATTAGAGAATCTTGAGTCATTTTCCCTACCCCAAGAGGCAGAGCGGAGGGTCGTTTTGGAATGGAGGAGCCTGTAGAAGGAAGAATCCAGAGTGCAATGTGTCTGTTGCCACTCAGTATCCCACTGCTGTTATTTAAGAGCCAGGCTTGGGTTGGCTGGGTGACTGTGGGGTCAGGATCTTGCTCACCGTCTACTCACAAACCTTACTTGTCACAGTGTTACCGGGACTTGGCGCTGGTGAGTCGCGATGGCATGAACATTGTCCTGAATAAAATCAACCAGCTACTCATGGAGAAGTACTTGAAGTTGCAGGACACCTGCCGCACTCAGGTAAGGCCAGGAAAGACGGAGGATGGCTGGAGTGTGACTCAGTGTTAGAGCATGTGCTTAGCATGCACAAGGAGGGGCCAGTCCCCAACCCCAGACAAGAAAGATAAAGAACTCCATGGTGTAGGCTGGAGAGGGTGTGGGCTGTAGCCATTACTGTGGGTGACCGAGTTAGCTCCTTTCTCAGCCTCACATCTGTGCCCTGTGTGTCTGTTCCTCTCTGTTAGTTGGTGTGGTTGGTTCGGGAACTGGTGAAGAGTGGCGTTCTAGGAGCCGACGGTGTCTGCATGACGTTTATGAAGCAGATCGCAGGTGAGCTTGTTGGCAGGAGCGTGTGAAGAAAGGGAAGGAGCCCAGAGATAAGCTTAGGCAATGAAGGATGCTTAAGTACCCAGGAAGCGTGATTGATGGGTTCTTGGACCCCAATGTAGAGATCTTATGACCACATATGTTGCAGGAAAAAAATGGATTGAAAAAATCACAGATGGCTTTAGAATCAGTCTTGCCTTGATTTCTTTCCTGCTAAATTAAGACCTGACCAGGTGTTCAGCCTGTGTTAGCCATTGCCACTCTGGAGTGAGGGGCGTGCTAGATCAGGAAGGTGGGCAGGAGAAACAAGGGAAGCCATTTGCTCTCTGCCTTTCTGCTTTCCCTGGCTCCACCCCTGTTCTAAACACTGGCTCCCTAGTCATTTTGGCAACTAGCTGGGGCCAGTTTGAGGAATAGCGTCACAGAACAGTCCCTGACATTTAAGGTATTTTTAATCTCGGCATTCGTGACATCTGTCTGAAATATTGGGTATGGAAAGATCTGCCCAAACTATCTCTTCTGCGTTTGGGATTGCTTGTGGGGTTTTTTGTTTGGTTGGTTTTTTGTTGTTGTTGTTTTGGTTTGGGTTTTTTTTTTCCTGTTAAAAACAAGAAAGGAAACAAAATATCAATGACAAATAAATACTAAGTGAAAATGCGGCTGAGCCTGCAGCTCACTTCACCAGTGCCCACCAGTGCCTCTCGTTTTGTTTTCTTTCTTACGGTGGTGAGAATTGAACCCAAGGCCTCACTGTTTAGGCGAGCACTCCGCCACCAAACTGCGCCATGCCCAGCTCTACTCCACCCTTGCTTTTTTTTTTTTTTTTCCTTTTTTAAATGAAAAAGTCTTGCAATGTAGCCTGGGCTGGCCTCAAATTCGCAATCCTCCTGCATCAGCTTCCTTGATGTTGATGGTCCAGGCATGCACCATCACACCCGGCTATGCTTTGCCCTTTGCTCAGGATTTTCTCTAACACTGATGTTCCTGCGTGGTGCGTATGACCCTAGCCTTTGTGATGACAGTGTGAACACTGAGTTTTCTCGCTGAGACCCAGGGCGGTGTGTAGCGTTGGGGTGCTGTGTATTTTTATTCTTTCTTGGCACTTCCTTTTCTGTTTGACACTCCAGCCCCACTTCTCATCCCAATATTTTTGTCTGGCAACACTGCATGTTAATTCTGCTCCAGATCTAAAGACTGATGTCTAGAGATGACCCCGAGCCTGCCCGGATCCGAATCCCACCCTCACATCCGGGTACTAGACTGCAGCCGTGCCAGGCACTACGTCTCTTGCCCTAGTCGAGATCACACCTTTGATTTTCAACTGGGGCTTCTGTCTGTCTCAGATAACACTTTTCACCGAGAAAGCGTTCCCTCTGCATTTCCTGGTGGGTAGAAAAGTCCAGGCTCTGGTAAAGAGGCAGTTCTAGAAGAATGGAACTTTCTTTCCCTTTCTCTCTCAAGGCAAAGGGGAAACTAAAACCTAAAAGGAGAGAGAAAGGTTATTGTAGCATTCAGGGCAATAGTGATGGGATAGCTGGGGGGACCGGCAGGATGAGGTTTGTTCAATTAGCTGAGTTGCTAATAGAGCTACTGTATTCTGATTCTTCCCCTTCCCACCCCCTTGAAATCAGGTGGCGATGTTACAGCCAAAAATATCTGGTTGGCAGAAAGTGTTCTGGATATCCTGACGGAGCAGAGGTAGAGTTTACCGTGAAGGGTGGGGCAAGAGCCAGACACGGCCATGAGGGGTGTGGGTATGGGACGTGGGGAAGAAAGGCTCATGGCTGTAGTGTGCTCTGATGCAGTGAGAAGGTGGCAGATGCCACAGTGTGTCCCAAGGGATGAGGAGTGGGAAAGAAGGACCTTGCTAAAATATCTCAGAGCCCAGGAAAAACTGGTTTCATCTGATAAGGGTTTATTTTTGACCCAGACCTCCTTGGAATGTTTATATTTTGGGGGAGCTGAGGGGGAAATGAGCTCAGTAGAGGGGGCTAGCCAACCACACAAGCCTGGCAGGTACCTCGCCTTCGCTTCCAAGCTTCTCAGTCCAGCACATGCTCTTTTTTGGAATGGCACAGGGGCAGTGTGGTGAAGAAGCAATATAGAGCAGAGAAGCACGTTAGAAGGCGATGCGGGGCGCATTTGGCTCTCTGCCCCCCCCCCCCCACACACACACAGTGAAATGTGTGAGGGCAGCTCTAGTGTGGACATTTGCTTATGACTTTCCCTCGGCGCTCTCGCCCCAGCTTCCACATCTTCATTTTAGCATCTCTTTCAGAAAAAGGACATCAAGTCGCCAAATGACTGGGGGGCCTATTATTGTCCATATTTGTTTCAATTTAGAAGAATGGTTCTCTTCATATGCAGAGTTGTGCTCTGCCCAGGCAGCTGTGCAGTGCCACCTACTGCCCTGAGCTCCGTTATGCAGCTGCCCTGGGACTGGCATCCTCACAGTAGCAGGGGGACTTTATTACTCCGCCTCTGCTTCTCTTTAGATCTCATTTCTTTGTTACCTTTGGCTAGAGAGCCTTACTTCCATCTCCTCTTCTCTTCATTGTGCCATCCTAGTGGTCAGGTCTGTCCTTTCCTTCTGCTGGTAACTTCCTCAAATTGATTTTCTGTTGTGTTCCTCGTGCCAGAATTTGTCCCCTCATCCCTTAAAGCTGGATTTCCCTTACAGGTGTCACATAGCAGCCCCTTTGCTGCCTATCCCCTTCACAGTTTTGGTGAAAGTGAACACCTTGCATTTTAAACTGTTCTAGCTTGCCTTCCTGTTTCCCTAACCTTTCCGAGTGTTATTAGGGGTGTGGGGGGAAAGGGAAGTATGTGTCCTTGGCTAGCATTTCCATTCATGGAAGCAAGGACAGTGCTGGGCATAGCAGTGCATGCCTCTAATCCTGGCATTTGGGAGACTCAGGCAGGAAGATTGCTGTGAATTCAAGTCTAGCCTGGGCTATATATATAGCAAGACCATGTCTCAAAAAACAAGAGAAGACGTCAAAAGAAAAGAAAATCTTTTAGTTAATTAAGTGGCTTGATTACTTTTCCTGAATCAGGATGTTGCCTGGTTATATTAATTAAACTCTTCCTCCAGTTCTCAGCCTTCCAGCAGGGGTGTCAAAGCAATTACAAACTCGTTGGCACTGGAGGCAGCATTAGAGAGTTGGGAACCTCCCTGCTGTGTCTTTCCCTTTGCCCCTTTTGAACAGATAATGCTTTCATTGCTGTTTTCCAGGGAAAAATCTAAAACTCTAGGGAAATGGGCTTTACCACCTAAATTCAGCTGTTGCCCACACTACCCCACCCCGCAACAACCTCCCAGATTTTGGCTTAGGGCTTAGGGCAGGTGACTCATTATCTAAGGGTGGGGTTGGTAGCGTGGTTGACCATAATAAGCCTGATAGAGGGCTAGTACAATGTGTTCTGAGAACTCCAGGTCCTGAGAGGGTCCTGAAATCCCCAGAGGGCCTTGCGTCACACTTAGAGAACTACGGACACGGAGGGCATTTTCCGTGGCAGAGCAGGAGAGGTGTAGCTTGCCTCTGTCCCAAGTGCCCCACATGGGGTGGCCCTGGTGCTTGAATGAGTCAACCAACACAGTTATCCTTTGGCAGCTACGAAAGTTCTTACGTTATAAGAGGTTGATTTCATTCGGCACCTACCTTTGTTGGGTATCTGTCTGGTAAAGAAAATCAGTCACACCTTTGCCTTAGTCAACTCTTAGAATAACAGCCTGAGGAAGACCCTAAAGGACAGAGCCATTCTCAGTGTGTGGTCGCTGATGAGCTTCAGGTGCAGGTCTGGTCCAGGCAGAAGGTAGGTGCAGTGTCTTCCTTTCTGCAGGGAGTGGGTCCTGAAGAGCAGCATCCTCATCGCCATGGCTGTGTACACATACCTCCGACTTATCGTGGACCACCATGGGACTGCCCAGCTCCAGACCCTTCGGCAGAAGGAAGTTGACTTCTGTGTCTCCTTGCTTCGGGAACGGGTAAGGGAACAGGATGAGATCAGTTTGAGGATGTGGTCTTTGCCTCATCATCCCTAGACAGAGAATTGGTGTGGAATACCCCTTGCACTTAGAAATGTCACAAATAATGCTGGCATCCAGGGTTTTTCTGGTCGGTTTCGATTTACACTGTTGTACAACAGACAGGAGCTGTTCTTGTGTGTCCACTGTTACATCAACACCACCTGTTCCGGAAGTAATTGACATGTTTACCTGTATGGATTATGAATTTATTACTATAGTTTCTCCCAAGAGAGATATTCTAAATCTAGGCTACTATGAGGCTACTGGCCATATTGAAGAATTTAAATTAAAAGCAGTTACCGGATAAGTTCAGTAGTTACAGCAGATGCTACTCATGCAGGGGACATGGGTTTGGTTCCCAGCACCTACATGGTGACTCACAGCCGTATGTAATTCCTATTCCAGGGGATCTAGGACTCTTATGGCCTCTGGGCACATGGTTCTTACATACATGTGGGCAAAACACTAATATACGTAAGAGTAAACCTTGCCAGGCGGTAGTGGTGCACACCTTTAATCCCAGCACTTGGAGCCAGAGGCCCGTGGATCTCTGTGAGTTCGAGGCCAGCCTGGTCTATAGAGTAAGATCCAGGACAGTGAGAGCTACACAGTGAAGCCTTGTCTTGAAAAACAAATATATATACACATATATACATACATACATGTATGTATGTATATGGAAAACAAACCTTAAAAAAACCAACTTCAAAGCATACCCCTTTAATCCCAGTATTTTGGGGGTGGAGGCAGGCAGATCTCTGATTTTCAGCGAGTTCCAGGGCAGCCAAGACTGCACAGAGAAACCCTGTCTTGAAAACCCCCAGAATCAGCCAGGCCATTGTGGCGCACACCTTTAAATCCCAGCACTCAGGAGGCAGAGGCAGGCAGATCTCTGAGTTTCAGGACAGCCAGGGCTGTTATATAGAGAAACTGTGTCTTGAAAAAGAGGAACAACAACCAAAGAAAACTTCCCAAAATCTTGGAACTGTGTCCATACAATTGTGTAACACGTGATTTTAATCAATAGTGTTTGGACCACACAGTTACACAGATCATTTCTTTTATCACAACTGTCTCTTCTGTTGGCCAGAATGAACTTTGCTGTAGGATGCATGGGGTGCTACTTCCCGGCCCCATACTTTTGGAATTCAGTTTCCTTGAACTGAATCAGAGCAGCTCCATGTGGGGAGGGACTTGTTTGATGTGAGAGTCCTCAGGGCTCTCAGCCTCTTCCTGAGCAGCTGCAGCCAGCCCCCTTGACTCCAGAAGCAATCATGTTATGATTTCTTCAGCCATCTTTTCTCCCCTCCACAGAACATGTTATTTTGTGTCCTCCCTCTAGGAGGTGAGCAGTACATGTTTTATCCTCCCTCCTGCTCCCATTCTCCATCCTCTCTCCCTTTCAGTTCATGGAATGTTTGATGATTGGCCGCGACCTTGTAAGATTACTTCAGAATGTTGCTAGGATACCAGAATTTGAACTGCTCTGGAAAGATATCATCCACAACCCTCAGGCTTTGAGTCCTCAGTTTACAGGTGAGCAAGTCCCTCGGTGCGCCCTGTCCTTGTGTGTTCTGAGTGGATTTGAAGGGGCGGAAGTTAATTGGCAGGAGAGATTTAGTCAGAGAAAGCTTGGGGTAGGACACACTTTGCTGAGTATAGCTGGGCACGGACGGGAGTGGCAGAAGCACAGAACGGTTCATGTAGTTTCTGGCTAGGTCCTACTTGCTTGGCTCCAGCTGCCAGTGCTTCTTTAAAAAAAAAAAAAAAAATCAGACAAGGCCTCAAGATAGTTCAGTTGGTAAAGGCAGTTGCTGCCAAGCCTAGTGCCCTGAATTCAGTCTCCAGAGCCCCACATGATAGAAGAAAAGAACTGGCTCCCCAAGTTAGCCTCTGACCTCTAGACATACACTATAACACCTGTGAGTCCACACATGAACTTCAATAAGATAAAATATAGTCAAAAACTTAAAACACAGATGTGGACAGAAAACTGTGATCCTCCCTCTTCCCACAGCTCCTTGACAAGGTGATGGCCAGACTCCAGCCTCACTGTGCTTGTGGTTGACGGGGTCACTGGCCAATTCCTGAAGCGGAGTCAGCAGAGGGTCCTCTTAGTCCTAGAAGAGTGGCCCGCAGGATGTAGCTTAGTGATAAAGCACACAGTGTCCTGAGTTTGATTTCTGGAGCTATAGAGAAGAAGAAATGCTCTTGCCTCTCACTACAAGGGTCTAGTTTGGTAAAGCCTCTGTAGGTTTTTTTTGGTTTATGTGTGTGTTCATATGTCTTTGACATTCCCAGAATCCTGTTGTATTCTACAACACACGTGCACACCTATGCACAACACAAGCTAAGGGAGTGAGGGTGAGGAGAGCAGAGTGTGCTGCTGTGTGCAATCCTCATGCCTTCAGCACACGCTGTGTGCAATCCTCATGCCTTCAGCACACGCTGTGTGCGATCCTCATGCCTTCAGCACGTGCTGTGTGCGATCCTCATGCCTTCAGCGTGTGCTGTGTGCGATCCTCATGCCTTCAGCACACGCTGTGTGCGATCCTCATGCCTTCAGCACATGCTGTGTGCGATCCTCATGCCTTCAGCGCATGCCAGCACATGCTGTGTGCGATCCTCATGCCTTCAGCACATGCTGTGTGCGATCCTCATGCCTTCAGCGCGTGCTGTGTGCGATCCTCATGCCTTCAGCACGTGCTGTGTGCGATCCTCATGCCTTCAGTGAGTGCTGTGTGCGATCCTCATGCCTTCAGCACATGCTGTGTGCGATCCTCATGCCTTCAGCGCGTGCTGTGTGCGATCCTCATGCCTTCAGCGCGTGCTGTGTGCGATCCTCATGCCTTCAGCACGTGCTGTGTGCGATCCTCATGCCTTCAGCACGTGCTGTGTGCGATCCTCATGCCTTCAGCTCGTGTTATGTGCGATCCTCATGCCTTCAGCTCGTGCTGTGTGCGATCCTCATGCCTTCAGCTCGTGCTTTGCGCTTGGGCTACTCCGCAGGCGGAGGGTGTCCCAGCACAGCCCTTAAGATGAGTGTTTCACTTTCTGCACAGGAAAGTCAGGGTCAAAGAATCACGCACTGAAGGACCATATAGCTAGTAAATGCCAGGCAGGGTTTGGATACAGACCTTTCTGACTACAGCGTCTCTGGCTATGCTATTCAATCACATTGGTCTTAGGATTTCATAGTGTCACCCTTAGGAGTAGGAAGGCAGGTTAAGACTTCACATATTAGTTGGGGGGTGCGGGTGGCACACGCCTTCAATCGCAGCACTCGGGAGGCAGAGGCAGGAAGATCTCTTTGAGTTCGAGGCCAGTCTGGTCTACAGAGGGAGTTCCAGGACAGCCTGGGCCGTTAAACAGAGAACCCTGTCTCAAACAAACAAACAAACAAACAAGCAAACAAAAAATAAGAAAATGAATTTCCCATCTATTTCTAGCTATAAAAACATGGGTATCAGAATTTGGGAGGCCAGCGGAAGGGAAGCGCTGCAGTTGGCATGACTGGAGGCAACTTTGTGTGCCTTTGCCGGGCTTCTTTCTCAGGCTTGCCATAGAATAGGCCCATGAGCAAAACCACACCTGCTCTGACCCAGTTCCCTTCTGCCTTCCATTTCTCTGGTCTCATACTTCTCTTGTCCCTTGGTTCAGGTATCCTACAACTGCTTCAGTCGAGAACGTCCCGAAAGTTTTTAGCCTGTCGTCTAACCCCAGACATGGAAACCAAGCTCCTCTTCATGACGTCCCGGGTGAGACAGTCTGTGTTTGGTGTCAGCTGAGCTCATTGCAGATCTGTCACCGCTGATTACTGACACGCACAGTAGTGGCTAAGTCCTTACCTTTTTTGGTGTTTTCCTTGGTTCAGTCTAAACCTGCACATTGCACAGTACACGGAAATCATGTTTAGAGAAAGCATTCGAGGTGTAGCGTAAAATAAGCAAGACTCTTTTGAAGTTTTGTTTTTAAAAGCAGCCGTTCAGTGGTTGTACACAGGTAGTCTGTCTACAGTGTAGGCTGTGGCCTTTGGTTTCCAAACATGGTTGCACTGTGGTAAAAATGTTGGAGGACTATGGTTTTTCTATCTCTGAGGATGTTTGTGGAATCTACAGTGGACTAACGAGTGTAGTCACCTGCCTGTAATTCCAGCACTCAGAGGTGACGGAGGAGGCCCTGCTACAGGGTCAGAGACAGCCTGGTTACATGAGACCTGTGTTCTTTCAAAGAAAAACAATGACAAAAAGTGCGGGGCATGGTGGTATACACTCTACATTTTAATCACAACACATGAGAAGTGGGCACATCTTTATGTATTCAAAGCCAGCTAGGACTACCTACTGGACTGTGTCTCGAAAGAAAGAGGTAAAAGAAAAAGAAAAAAAAAAAAAACAAATTGTAATGGGATGTGATGGCATATGCATTGGGACCCTGAGGCAAGAGGTTCTCAAATTCCATGCTAGCTTGAACTACTTAGCAGCAACATTGTGTCTCTAACAAGGCCACGTTTAGAGTCTATACATACTGTCTTAGTTAGGGATTCTGTTACTGTCATAAAACACCTTGAGCAGAAGCACCTTGGAGAGGGAATCGTTTGTTTTATCTTACACTTCCAGGTCACACAGTCCATCACCAAGGGAGTCAGAACAGGAACTCCCGCAGGGCAGGAAGCTGGAGGCAGGAGCTGACACAGCATTCATGGGGCCTGCTGCTTGCGCTAACTCTCTCACGGCCTGCTCAGCCTGCTCTCTATCATGCCCGCCAAATCACTCACCAATCAGGAAAATGCGCATGGCTTTCCTAGTTCGCAGGCCAGTCTGGCGGGGACCTTTTTCCAACTGTGGTCCCATCTTCCAAAACTATTCTAGTTTATGTTATAAAACTAGCCATTACATGCACACACACATATGTTAAAATTTGGTATCTTTGCCACAATTGTTAGAGTTCAGGTGTTCAGCCACGGTTGCTGCTACAAGCTGTTTCACAGTGCTGACCTGGGAGCAGCTTGTTAACCGTTTTGCTCTGTTTTGATGTCTTCTGAGCGGGTACTAGAAGAGCGTGAGATCTGCCCTGTTGAGTGCTGCCTTTTGGCTGCTGGTTTGAGACAGGCTCTGACTGTGTAGCCCAGCCATCTTTGAACTATTGGCAGTCCTCCCCCAGCAGCTTTGGGAGTGCTGGGATTTCAGGTACGGGCCACCACATCTGGCTCTAGTGTAAACATTTGAGGTGTGTTTGGACTTGCGGCCAGGTCTGGAGAGTCTGTGCCTTGGCTAACAGTCCTGTTCAGGCTACCCTGTGTCAGGCGGCAGTCAGCGCTGAGTGGGGCCAGGGTTGGCTCTTACTCTCCAGGAACAGTCTTTGCTGTTCAGCAGTAGCTCCAGAAAAGGAGAAGCTTCCAGCCAGAGAGCCAGTGACAGGCACGAGAGGTAGCGGCCAGAAAGGGCCGCAGCCGTTTTGGAGGTCGGTGAGCTTGAGGCCTGCTGCAGGAGCAAGCAGACGCTGATGCATGCTGATACATGAGGCAAGCTAGAAAGGGCTTCACAGTGGTTAAGACCAGGATGTCCCCAAAGGAGAGGGCACTTGAGAGACAGAGTTTACTGAAGTTGTCACAAGCACACGGTCCAAGCTTCTAGTCTCCTGCTCACCAGCCTCTCTGCTTCCTCCTCCCTCAGGTGCGATTTGGCCAGCAAAAGCGATACCAGGATTGGTTCCAGCGCCAGTACCTCTCAACCCCTGACAGTCAGTCTCTGCGCTGTGACCTCATTCGATACATCTGTGGGGTGGTCCACCCTTCAAACGAAGTGCTGAGTTCAGATATCTTGCCCCGATGGGCCATCATTGGCTGGCTCCTGACCACGTGCACGGTAAAGGGCCATGCAGTAGGGCAAGACTGCTGGGTGGTGAACAGCGCCTCTTCTAGCATGTTCCTGGACTTCCCTTCTGATTCCAGGGCCATGTGAACCCTAATGGACCTTTCACTGGGTCTCCTGAATGCCTCAGGCTCGTTACCTTCCTCCCTCATCTCTAGAAATTGATAGTTGTCTTCATCTGAGCTTGGGTTTGACTAGGCTCACCGTCTTCTTTTCTGCCTAGCCCCCATACCTTGATTTCTGTTTGTTTGTTTGTTTTGTTTGTTTGTTTGATGCAAGACCTTATTGTATAGCTCTGGCTAGCCTTGAGCTACAATCCTCCTGTCTCGGTCCCCTCAGTCCTGGGATTAGGTGTATACCAACCACTGTGCCCAACTCAAAATTCTGGATTCTTGAGGCATTCCTACTTGAGTCCCTGAGAGATCCTCTTAGGCCTGAGTCTCAAGAGACATCCCTGTGTTTTTCCTGTTGTTTCTAGAAGCCATAATAGTTATTCTCTTTTTTTTTTAAATTTATTTTGTGTGTGTTGGTGTGCATGTTTGTCTGTGTGAGGGTGTCAGATCTTGGAGTCAGACAGTTGTGAGCTGCCATGTGTGTGCGGTGAATTGAACCTGGGTCTTCTAGGAGAGCAACCAGTTCTCTTAACTGCTGAGCCATCTCTCCAAACCCAGTAGTTATTCTCATGAGCTGTTCCTTATTCATATTCAGGGTTTTCATTTTTCTGTTTTATTTCATTTACTTATTTATTTTATGGTATATGTGTATGCCTGAGTGTATGTGTGTGTGTGCTGGTGTGTATGCCTGAGTGTGTGTGTGTGTGTGTGCACGCGCGCACACGCGCGTGCTGGTGGTGGAGGCCCAGAAGTGAGAAGAGGGAACTGAGACATAGCTGGTTGTACATCACCGTGTTGGTGCTAAAATAAACACACGTTCTTTGCAAGAACTCATTAACCACTGAGTTTTGAGACAAGGTCTTGGAGTGTTGCCTGAATTGGCCTCAAACTTGCAGCAATCCTCCTGTCTCGGCCTCCTAAGTGCTATAATTGTAGACATATGTCATTACACCCCCTGACTCTGTTCAGTGGTTCTCTACCTGGGGATTGAATATCAGATATCCTGCATACCAGATATTTACATTATGATTCATAGCAGTAGCAAGATTATAGTTATGAAGTAGCAATGAAATAATTTTATGGTTGGGGTCACCACAACATGAGGAACTGTGTTAAAGGGTCACAGCATTGGGGAGGTTGAGAACCGCTGCTTTAGATTTTTCTGTCCACGACTTTGGCGTCAGCTTTCGATACTTCCTTTCCCCAAACACAGAACCTTTAAGAGAGCTGCCATCTTCTGTTTCCTTTTTCTGTGCTCGGCTAACACTGTTCTTAAACATCTCATACCCTTCCCCCATTTTATGGTGTTCCTGGAATGTGCTGGTTCAGGCGCAGGCCTTTCCTAGGGGGGTCTGTAGGGAGGTGCCTGGGTTGTTCAACAAAGGCAGCTGTAGGCTACTGTGAACATCACGCCAACTTGTGGTTGGTCAGTGTTCCTGTGCTGATCTCCTTATAGAGAGTAGGCGTGTGTACTGCATGATACATGAAAAACCCAGGCCAGTTCCCATATAATAGACTGTGTGCCTCACCCCATGAGGTTATGCCATCTCTTACTGGGAACTGAATTTCAAAGATGAAACAACCAAGAGGGCCCTGCAGCATCCCCTTGGCTCTGGGAAGATGGGAGCCGATTGATGGAGCTAGCCCTCTCCCTGTCTCTTTTCCAGTCCAACGTTGCTGCCTCTAATGCCAAGCTGGCTCTGTTTTATGACTGGCTGTTCTTTAGCCCAGAAAAGGATAGCATTATGAACATAGGTATGTGATTGGGACCAATCAGCACCACCCTCCCGTCCCCGAAGCCCCCACTGCTTGTCCTGATAATAGCAGCCATCAAGTCTCAGGGAAGTGGGGGGTGGAAGTGCCTGTTTATCCAGGAGCAATTCCCTTGTTCCCCTTCAGTTTTCCCTTGACCTAGAGGGAAAGTTGCTTTGATGAGGCCAACCAGTTGCTGCTGCCTTTTCCCCATAGCCTTGGGCTCTGAGTGGGGAGGGCCTAGGCAGAAGTCTGTCCTCCCTTCCCATCTCCTTTTCTTCCAAGCTGAGTACTGGTACAAAAAGGGAGATGAGGACTGAATGTAGTTGGGGAGGGTTCCCCAGCTGGGGGAATACACACAGCACTTCCTGGGGGCTTCACAGATATTGAGAAACTATTAGTAGACATGGAAACGGTGTCTGGTGTCGGGGGACCTGTTCATTTTTACCTCGCACTCTCTAGAGCCGGCCATCCTGGTCATGCACCACTCCATGAAGCCCCACCCAGCCATCACTGCCACGCTCCTGGACTTCATGTGCCGAGTAAGTGCCACCGTGTTTTCCTGGCTCCCCATCCTGAGTGAGCAGTCTCCCAGTGTGCCTGACTGTAGTCCTGACCCTGATGCAAACGCTGTGGCAGTGGGACGGCCCTGCGCCATGCCGCCACTGTCACTCGCTCAGACCAAAGCAGCTGCTTAGGTCTCGTCCAGCAGAGCTTCGCAGCTACTCCTCCTCTTCTTCCCTTCTAGATCATTCCTAACTTCTACCCACCGTTGGAAGGCCATGTGCGTCAGGGTGTCTTTTCTTCCCTCAACCACATTGTGGAGAAACGAGTCTTAGCGTAAGGAACTTGTGTGTTGTGGGAGGGGATTCTCCATTTTCATTAGGTCCAATCCCTCTAGCTCAGATGCTGTTGCCCCACTTTGACTCCTTGCCTTCTACTGGACGGAAGACCAGTGTCCCCTTGACGCAGGAGCTCCTGCCCCTGTGGATTCTGAAGGGTCTGAAGCTGTGCTAGCCAACCTGTGTGTTCATTCTGGGTTAGCAGTGAGTAGCTCTGATGTTGACCGTCATCTGTGTTCTCTATTAGACACTTGGCTCCCCTATTTGACAACCCTAAGTTGGATAAAGAGCTGCGGGCCATGCTTCGAGAAAAATTCCCTGAGTTCTGCAGCTCGCCTTCCCCGCCCGTGGAAGGTATGGACTTCACAGAGGATCATCTGGTCTTAGTTGAATTTCCATTCTTTGCTCCTGTTCTCTTTTCCCATGGTGGTCTCCCGGTGAGTGCACGGCTTTCCTGGGATGCCTGCCGCACAGCTGGCACTCGCCTGCCGCCTGTCTTCCCCGTCCTTAGTCCAGGCCCTGACAGATCTTGTCATGGGGATTTTGTCCCTGAGTTTACACTGCCGTTTGCCAAGTTGGCTTCCACAATTTTTTGTTGTGGAATAAGAGCTTAAGCCAAATACTCCTTTCCAACTTGGTTTTAAATTAAAGAACACTAATAAATATCCCTTGAGCTGAGCTTGGCGGTGCAACCCTGTTATCTTTGTACCTGGGAGGTAGAAGCAGGAAGACCAGGGGACCCAGGAAGGCCCCGTTTCAGAAAAGAAAGTGATGCTCTGCTCATCACTCATTCTGAGCTGACATGGGTCCCAGAGAGCTGAGAAGGCAAGTTTGTCCATCTAGGGCCAAGCTGCATTCGCCCACTTGCCCACTAGTCTCATCCCCAGAAGCATGGGGTGTACTAGGGACATCAGGAGTCTTTTTCTCTTTACTCACAAGTCAAAATTGAAGAGCCTGTTTCCATGGAAATGGACAACCATCTGTCGGATAAGGACGAGAGTTGCTATGACAATGCAGAGGCAGCCTTCAGCGATGATGAAGAGGATCTCAATAGCAAAGGTAAGATTAGCACAGGGAGTGTTTGACTTGTGATAACCCAAGAGGCCTAGTTCTCAGGTAGCCTGTCTGCAGTCTTTCTAGCCTGCCTCTTTGTCCATGAGATTTGAGTTTTGTTTATTAGCGGATGAGGCTCAATGGTCCACTAAAGGCAGGAGAGTAGATAGAGTGGTTCTGTCCTTTGTGGGTGTGAGCTGGGATTCAGCACACTGAGTGAACAGGGACACAGGTGTAAGGAGGGCGCAGGTAGCTCATGGCGACAAACCATCCTCAGGGAAGAAGAGAGAGTTCCGCTTCCACCCCATCAAGGAGACTGTTGTGGAGGAACCGGTTGATGTGACCCCCTACCTCGATCAGTTGGACGAGTCCCTAAGGGACAAAGTTCTGCAGCTACAGAAGGGAAGGTGGGTACAGACCCTGCTCCCCGCCTTAGGTCCAGGTACTTCCTGCTACCTAGATGGTGTACAGGTGGTGGGGGTGGAGGGGCAGTTGAAGCTTCATGAGAAATGTCTTTGGCTGATGTTGGGAAGCATGGGCTGGGAATAGGGGAGCCCCTGCTCTCTGGATTCTGAAGGTAAAAGCCACTGAAGACTGGAGCGGGGGAGGGGAGAATTGGGGATTGTGACTTCTTTGGGCCTCTGCCCACAGAATGGCACTTGCTAGCCAGAAGTCTTCCCTCTGAGCTGGGAGCTCATAGCTCCCTTGTAGGTTTGCATGTGCCTGTGCACAGTTTGGGAGGTGCCGTACCCCTGCTGTTCCTAATCTCTCGCTTCTATGCTGTAGTGACACAGAGGCCCAGTGTGAGGTCATGCAGGAAATTGTGGACCAGGTCCTAGAGGTAAGGGGGAACCAAGTCCTCAGAGAAAGAAATCCCAAGCTTTCCCAGCTTACAGCTGCTCACACATGCCTCATGGGGAATCAAGCTCCTACCTTCCCTTCCCCCATGAAGCCCTTCTGAGCAGGGAACAGGAGTGCGCTGAGCTGAGAGGCAGATGCAGGTGGGGACAGTGAGGCTGGGTCTGGGTCATAATGTCTCCTCCCTCTGTCTTGTCACCAGGAAGACTTCGATTCGGAGCAGCTCTCTGTCCTTGCTTCCTGCCTACAGGAGCTCTTCAAAGCCCACTTTCGAGGAGAAGTGTTGCCTGAAGAGGTCACTGAAGAGTAAGGCTCCTCTCTGACACCCTGAGCCTCAAGCCAGAGTGTGCTCTTCAGCCCAGACCCCAGGCGCTCTTTCTGTAGACTTGGGCAGAGTCCCCTTCACATGGCGCTTCCATGTTTCCATGTACTAATGGGCCCCGAGAGTACTGGGCAGTGGTCCAGCGTCCCTGCCCTGTTTTTCCAGGCCTGCTGCCAGGCCAGTGGTCTCAAGCTTTGCTGCTCTCCAGGGATTGGCCCCTGGTCTGGACTTGGCTGAAGGGCAAGAGTCTGATCCCCAGTGAGGATGACATTCTCAGAGTGTGCTGCTGTGTTGGGAACCTGTTTCTCTATTGCCAAGCACTAGGCAACAGGGAGTTTTGCCTTTGGTAGGAAGGGAGCAGGCGGGATACCTGCTCTTCCGTATCTTTCCATGCATGTAGACTCTCACATGGAACCTTCCTCTTTTAGGTCCCTGGAGGAATCTGTAGGGAAACCTCTCTACCTAATATTTAGGTAAGCCCTCAGCTGAAGAGCTGTCTGCCTGCCATCTTCCCTGAAGCTATCTCTATGTTTGGTGGGGAGCCAACCCTTAGAGTGTGCGCTAGGTGATAGTTTTCTTCACCCCATCTAGGAACCTGTGCCAGATGCAGGAGGACAACAGCAGCTTCTCGCTGCTTCTGGACCTTCTCTCCGAGCTGTATCAAAAGCAACCCAAGATCGGCTACCACCTGCTCTACTACCTGAGGGCAAGGTGGGTGTGGTCTGTGTCGTCTCTGTGATGTTGGTGTTCTGGAGAGGCAGCCTCTCTGGTACACAAGCCAGTTCTTCCCCTTTTGGCTACCAATAGCAGCACAAGCCATTTTGTACATTAGTTTGGGTGCCAAGGGCTTAACCCAGGGTCCATAGTCGGGCGACCATGGTGCACGCCTTTAATCTCAGCACTTGGGAGGCAGAGGCAGGCGGATCTCTGAGTTAGAGGCCAGTCTAACTAAAGTGAGTACTGCCAGGGCTGTTATACGCTGTCTCAAAAACAAACAAACAAACAAAAAAACGCAAGGTTCGTCCATCCTGTGTTAATAAGTTTTTCATCATTGTGACACAGAGACTTAGAGGAAAGATGTGTGCTGGCTCTTGTTTCCAGAGAGCCCAGCGCAGGGTCTGCTGGACCTGTTCTTTCAGGCCTGTGTGAAACAGAACTTTGAGAACTTTGTAGCAGTGGGCATGTGGACATTGTAGCTGCAGGTATCGCGGGCATGTGGACATTGTAGCTGCGGGTATCGCGGGCATGTGGACATTGTAGCTGCAGGTATCGCGGGCATGTGGACATTGTAGTGGCGGGTATCGCGGGCATGTGGACATTGTAGTGGCGGGTATCGCGGGCATGTGGACAATGTAGCCACGGGTATCACAGGCATGTGGACTTTGTAGCAGCAGGCATCATGGGCAAGTGGCCGAGGAAGCTGTTCAGCTCAGAACAGCCAAAAAGAGAATGTGACAGGGAAGGGCCAGGAGCAAATCTTGTGAATACAGGACCCAGTGCCTCTAGCTAGGCTCCAGGCTCCAGGAAATTTCTCTGGCCGTCAGATCGTGAATCCCTTAGTTCCTCAAGGTCTAAACAAAGTCTTAGCACTTTGGAGGTGGAAGCAAGAATTCCAGGCCAGGGCTGGAGAGATGGCTCAGTGGTTAAGAGCATTGCCTGCTCTTCCAAAGGTCCTGAGTTCAATTCCCGGCAACCACATGGTGGCTCACAACCATCTGTAATGAGGTCTGGTGCCCTCTTCTGGGCTGCAGACATACACAGAGACAGAATATTGTATACATAACAAATAAATAAATATTTTAAAAAAATAAAAGCTTATATAATAAAGAAGACCATTTACCAAAAAAAAAAAAAAAAAAAAATTCCAGGCCAGGCCAGCCTTAGCTACATGAGATCCACTGCTCAGGTTTGCTGAGACAGAGTTTCTAGGTGTAGCAGGCCTGACTGTCCTGGGACTCGCTCTGTAGACCAGACTGGTTTCAAACTCACACAGATCCGCCTGCCTCTGCCTTCTGAGTTCTGGGATTACAGGTGTGCACCACCATCACCCAGCCTTTTTTAGACATTTTCAAATTATCTCTTTGTTCCTGTTGTATATGCATTGGTGTTTTCCCTTCGTGTATGTCTATATGAAGGTGTCAGATCCCCTGGAACTGGAGTTACAGACAGTTGTGAACTGCCATGTAGGTGTTGGGAATTGAATCTGAGTCTCTTTAACCACTGAGCCATCTCTCCGGCCCCTTTTTTTTTTCCCCCGAAGACAAAGTTTCTCTGTGTAGACTCAGGAGTAGCCTGGCTGTCCTAGAGCTCGCTGTGTAGACAAGGCTAGCCTTGATCTCAGAGATCTGCCTGCCTTTCTTCCTGAGGGCTGGGATTAAAGGTGTGCACCACGATGCCCAGCTTGTTTTGTTTTTTAAGATGGTCTCATTGTTGAAGTTGCTTTGCCAAGGATAGCCTTGAACTCCTGATCCTCCTGCCTTCACCTCACAAGTACTGACTGGCCTACTTAGAGTTCTTATTGTTTGTTTGGCTTCATTTTGAGTCAGTTCTTGGAACCTCCAAAGATCCTCCTGCCTCATCCTCCTGAGTGCTGTGATTATAGACATTTGCTACCGCACCCAGCTTCATGAGTTTCGTCTGAGTGACACATGCTTTAACTCTTACATTTAAGCCTCAGTTTCAACTTTGGCTTTGTACATGGTGTTAGCTGCTACTTCTCCAGCTTGACAGGAGCCCTTCCCTCTTCTCTGGGGGGTCAGTACAGTCACTGCTGGTGGTCAGAGCATTGGGGAAGCTGGGCATAGTGGCACACACTTTTAATACTAGCTATTCTTTGGAAGGAGGAGGCAAGTAGATCTCCATAACTTCAAGGTCAGCCAGGGATATACAGTGGGACCCTGTCTCAAATAAGAAAACAAAGGCTAGCATTGGGGGAAGAAAAGTGTCTCCTGGCCCCAAAATTGCTGAACTCTTGGTGAAGGCAAGGAGCCATGTGGGGTCCCTAAGCACAGCTTGTAGGGTAGAACAGGCACCTCCCTGGTGCTTGGTTGCACTGCTGGCTTAGATCTGACTGGTTTTGTAGCAAAGCTGCGGCAGGGAAGATGAACCTGTACGAGTCATTTGCCCAGGCTACCCAGCTGGGTGACCTGCACACCTGCCTAATGATGGACATGAAGGCTTGCCAAGAGGACGATGTACGTCTGCTGTGCCACCTCACACCGTCCATCTACACAGAGGTCAGTATCTCCACACACCGTCCGTCTACACAGAGGTCAGTATCTCCACAGGGTCCATGTGGGGTGGAAGATGGCAGCAGTACAGGGCTCACAGGAGACCCCACCTCAATAGACCCTCATTTGTTTTTTTGAGACAGTCTCATTCTGTAGCCATGACTGGCTTAAAATTCACTATGAAGCCCAGGCTGACTATAGACTAATGGGCAGTCCCCCACCTCAGCCTCCCAAGTGCAACTTGAGTTAGTGTCTATGCACCCACTGACATAAGTGGTCACTGCTTCCCATACATGGCTGTCTCCTTCCACCTGTTGAAGCTTTTCTCAACTGTAATGTGAGCTGCAGCCTTTCCCTATTCACTTGGATTCTCAGGTTTAACTGTGTCTTCTGGGCCAGCACAGGTGTGAACCAGAGAGATCCCTGTTCGTATCTCCCAAGCTTCTCTGATGATTAAGAGGCCAGCGCTTCTCTAGTAGAGACCCAGTTTCATTTCCCTGTTGACAAGGTCTCAGAGCTGGATACAGGAGGAGAGATGAGCTCTTCCTCCTCTTGGCAGAAGTTCCCAGGAAGAGGGAAATGAGGGCTCAGGGTGTGGGCATAGCAGGAGGAACTGTGATCACCGCCAGGCCTGGAGGGAGGAGGGTACAGGTGGCACCCCTCCCTGTTCCCTCTCTCTACATGGGGACCTCACCCATCCCCAGACATGGCCTCTAACGTTGTGGCTGAGACTGTTCAGGTTGGGTCTGTCCATTGCCAGGCACGCAGAGGTTGGCTAATTACACCCCCACAGAATTGGCATTGTGTCCTGTCTCCGTCAGCTTTGGCTTCATCTCCCAGCCCCCCATGCCTTTTTTACACAGATACTGAAACAAGGCTTAGATTCCAGATTTGTAGCCGATAGCTTCTGTGCTGGACCAGAACCATAGTCTGTGATAAGGGTGGGGCAGGCTAGATGGAAGCCGGGGGTCCAGCCCACCTTCCTGCCCAAATCACCTTTCTTTCTTTCTCTGTCTAGTTTCCAGATGAGACCTTGAGGAGTGGGGAGCTGCTGAACATGATCGTGGCTGTTATTGACTCCGCACAGGTGAGCTCTGGGCTTTGGCTTCTCTAAGTCTGTACATGAGAGCTCACACCCCTCAGGCATTCTGCCTCCCACTGCATGTGGGTGCCCTTCAGGCCATTAGGGCCAGGAAGGGAAAGCAAAGCCCAAGAAAGAAGCTGGTATTTCTCCATGTTCTCTGGAAGTTCCTGTTTGCACAGAGAAAGCTGAGGGTGGGCAAGAGGATGCATGTGTACACGCTCATACATATGTGTTTTGCTCTTGCCTGGCCTTCTCTTTGGCTCAAAATAAAAATGTTTGGGCCAGCCGGGCGGTGGTGGCGCACGCCTTTAATCCCAGCACTCGGGAGGCAGAGGCAGGCGGATCTCTGTGAGTTCGAGACCAGCCTGGTCTACAAGAGCTAGTTCCAGGACAGGCTCCAAAGCCACAGAGAAACCCTGTCTCGAAAAACCAAAAAAAAAAAAAAAAAAAAAAAAAAATGTTTGGGCCATTTCTCCATGCACAGGACTCCTAGAGATTGTAACTTCTGTGCACTGCCCCCTCTCCCCCCGGTTTTTTGAGACAGGCTTTCTCTGTGTAGCCCTGGCTGTCCTGGGTCTCATTTCTACTCATGTCCACTCAGAGGGACATAGCACTGAGGATCCCTCTTATGTCTTTCCCCATCCACGCCAGGTCAGAGCCTCCAGGGTCTTCTCACTTCAGGCTAGACAGAGGTGGCTCCTTTCCTTTATATCAGGGTGTGGGGAGTTTTTCCATAACAGGCCTGTTGTTCCCCTACAAACCTGTTGCTGTACAAACCCTTCCAAACTGTGTGTCACGCCTTTCTCTCCTAGCCTTTGGCCTCTCGTAGAGCTAATGGGTCTGATGTTTTCTCTTCCAGCTCCAGGAGCTGGTGTGCCACGTGATGATGGGGAACCTGGTCATGTTTCGGAAGGACTCGGTGCTCAACATCCTCAGTAAGTAACCAGCTCTTCCGGTGCCTGAGAGGAAAGGGGCCTCAGCTCTTCAACAGTGACAGAAAAGTTGTGCTGGGCATAGAACATTGAGAGGTAGAACGCCATGTCTCCTGATCAAGGGTCCTTACCCTCACCTCTCTAGCCCTTGGTAGCAGTCAGTGTTGTCTGGGAAGAGAAAGGATCTAGATTTTAGCTCCATCTGTTGGGGTTCTACTAGTGAGTGTATCAATCGTGTATATATGAGAGAGACAGCAGGCAGACAGGAGTTTCTTCCATCTCTTCCAGTTCAGAGCCTAGACTGGGAAACATTTGAGCAGTACTGTGCCTGGCAGCTCTTCCTGGCCCATAACATCCCCTTGGAGACCATTATCCCCATCCTGCAGCACCTCAAATACAAGGGTGAGTAGGACCGGGCCACAGGCTAGAGGAAGGTGAGCCTTCTGTGAGTAGGGCACCAGGCCTCAGCAGCTCCAGACTGCTGAGCGAGGCCCTGGTTCTTCCTGGCTCCTGGAACAAGGCTGTCTTCTGTTCTGGTGGTTGGCTGGGGTAGGAGAGGTGCTAACTGCTCGTGTTAACTCCTGAAGTGATACGTTCCTTGAACAACCTCTCCTCCCACAGAGCACCCAGAGGCCCTGTCCTGTCTCCTGCTTCAGCTGCGAAGAGAGAAGTGAGTTCCAAACCAGGTGGCTCCAGGTCCCAACATTCCAAGAGATACTGAGGCACAGGCTTTGCGCCTTTGGTCCTGCTTTCGTGCTATGGCCATCTGCCTCTCCCTGCCCTCCTCCTCTCCCTGCCCTCCTCCTCCTCCTCTCCCTGCCCTCCTCCTCCTCTCCCTGCCCTCCTCCTCCTCTCCCTGCCCTCCTCCTCTCCCTGCCCTCCTCCTCCTCTCCCTGCCCTCCTCCTCTCCCTGCCCTCCTCCTCCTCTCCCTGCCCTCCTCCTCTCCCTGCCCTCCTCCTCTCCCTGCCCTCCTCTGTATGACTTAAAAACAAGCAGCTCCCTGCGCTGCCCTCAGAGGTGGGAGGTCGGGACTGGACACACCTGTTTTCTTACCTACACTCCTCAGACTGGCACAGGTCCATTAAAAGGGAAGAATCAGGGGTGAGGGACCACACCCGCCCTCATCATCCTAACAGGAGAGCCAGCTGGAGCCATCACATTGCTTGGCAGAGCTGTAGTGGTAGAGGCAGAAGGTCTCCATTCCATCTTAGCTGCACCGCTGGCAGCTCCTTGGACAAATGAGGCAACAGTCAAGTGCCTCTTCCTATGTTTTTGCTTTTATCTGTTTTTGTTTTGGTTAAGAGACAGGGTTCTCTTAATTTTGTGGCCAGAGGTCACTCAGCTGTTGATTCTTCTGCCCCTGTCTGGGCATTACAACCTTCTTGTCTTAATCTTGTCTTGCCTGAGACCCTAGAGAAAGTGGTGATATAGCCTCTCATCTCCCTCAGGCTGGATGCTAAGCTGGCCTAAGGCTATAGCAGAACAGGGCTAAAGGGCGTGTTAAGCATGCTGTGCCCCTTTGCTTCTTGGGGCTTCACCCACCTGCCCTGGGGAGAGTCAGGGCTCATTCTCATTATACCTCATGTCTCCTACCAGCACAGAAGTGAGGCAATCTCACTTCTCATGTAGCTTCTGCAAAGAATGATACCAGGAATTCCTTGGCCCAAAGAGAAGGGGGAGAGGGATGTGAGAGGAGGAAGCCACAGGAGCAAGGAGGTCGGGGTTTGGAGAGAGATGTAGCTGTTCTCGAGGTCAGGCAGCTCTGTATACATGACACCCAGCTTGCTTTCCTTCCTAGGCCCAGTGAGGAGATGGTGAAGATGGTGCTGAGCAGGCCCTGCCATCCCGACGACCAGTTTACCACCAGCATCCTGAGGCACTGGTGCATGAAGCACGACGAGCTGCTGGCTGAGCACATCAAGGCCCTGCTCATCAAGAACAACAGCCTTCCCCGCAAGAGGCAGAGGTAGCGTGGGCGCAGTCCCTGCCTCCTGTGCATCCCAGCGACTGCTGCCCGGGGTGCTATACCAGCCTGGTTTGTGGGTGACATCTAACACAGGACCACACCCCCTGAGCCCTCCCTAGCCCTGGGTGCTTTAGGATTGCCTCTGACGTAGAGAGGGACCCCAGTGGAGTGCAGAGTGTTTGATTCTCTGCCTCCCCATACAGCCTCAGGAGCTCTAGCAGCAAGCTGGCCCAGCTGACCCTGGAGCAGATCCTGGAGCACCTGGACAACCTGAGACTCAACCTCGCCAACACCAAGCAGAACTGTATGCCGCCTCCCGTCCTGCTCCCTTTTCTCTGGCTATTTTGGGGGCGGTGCTGCCCTGGTTCAAATCCCCTCCAGCCAGTCAGGGGTCAGGGATGAGATACCAAGACCACTGTTCAAACCTGAAGGAGAAAAGCTTTTGGTGCTGTGTAGTAAGCCTCCTGACATTAACTGAGCTCCCCTTGTCTCCCTTCTGTAGTTTTTAGCCAGACACCAATCCTGCAGGCGCTGCAGCATGTCCAGGCCAGCTGTGATGAAGCCCACAAGATGAAGTGAGGTTCCTTCTACCTGGGCCGTGGAAAGTGGTGGGGGGAAGAGGTCTCCTGGGGTCAAACCGTGGGGTTGAGAAACAGACTGGGTTTGGTGCTGAGAACATGGTGAGGGGTCTGAGTAGGCTGCTCATCTCAGGAAGCACGTTCCTCTTAGGTTCAGTGACCTCTTCTCCCTGGCGGAGGAATATGAGGACTCTTCCACTAAGCCACCCAAGAGCCGGAGGAAGGCAGCTCTGTCCAGCCCTCGAAGTCGAAAGAATGCCGCACAGCCCCCCAATGCTGAGGAAGAGTCGGGCTCCAGCAGTGCCTCGGTGAGACCCGCAGCCAGTGTGCAGGAGGCGGGGAGTAATGGGAATGGTGAGGTGTGGCCAGCCACTGCCAGGCTGGTAATTGCCTCCTGCCCCTCATTTCTTCCAGGAGGAAGAAGATACGAAGCCCAAGCCCACCAAACGGAAACGAAAAGGTTCCTCTGCCGTGGGCTCAGACAGTGACTGAGGCCTGGTGTTCCCACCCCACCCCAGCCTGAGAGAGGCAAGGGTATACCCTTCCTAGCCCCCTCACTTGGGGGAGGACCGAGCTGCTTCCTGTGGCCCAGCCTGAGAAACTTCCCTGCAGCCCCACCCTTCCTCCCCTCAGGGCCTCCAGCTCTTTTCATCCCCTTCACTGCTGCTCCACTGGTAGGTTCTCACAGCAGCCGGAGGCTGCAAAACCAGATCATGGCGGAAGTCCTTAGCCTTTGGCTCCTCCCCCCGTCTCCAAAGAGCCATTTGGACAGAGAAGGGAGCAATCAAGAGGCTGCTGGACCAAGAAGCTAGGCTGACAGAAGTGCGGCGTGAATGGCGTCCTGCTTCCCTTCAGTCTGCATTTGTTCTGAACAGACTTGTAGTGCACGGTGGTCTGTACACCAGTGTGGCGTGGGCAGTGCCCATCTGGACAGATGCCACAGCCATCAGAAAAGAACCTGACAACAGCGTGAGCGCCTCTTGCTGCACCTGGGATGCTTGGGTTGGCCCAGCATTGGCACTTCAAGCTGAGCCAGAGCCCAGGGGAGTCCCAGAGGCAAGTTCCTCAGAACTATCAAATGGCCTGATTTCTGTGGTTCTGTTTTTGCTTTTTCTTTTGGCAAAGATAATCGAGTTTTAAAATTGTTTTTAAGTGATAATGAAGCAAGCCAGAGCATCTTTTGAGCCTGCGTTATCTGTGTTCACCTGTGGATAGGTGCGTCTGTTTAATTTGATGCCTCTACTTGTGCCTTCCCCTTCCCCCAACACAACGTCTACAGGAGGGACTTGGCTGCCCTTCCACTAAAAGTGTGAGTCAGGCATCTGACCTTTCCACTCAGAAGCTGATGCTGGCACCAACTCCCCACAGGATGGCCTTGCCTATTGCTTCTCAGGAACTTCATCTTTTGGAGGGTGCAGGGGAGGAGATGGTTCAGTAGATCCGCACTTGGCATACAAGCCTGAGGACCAGTGTTCCGGCCCCAGAACCCATGTCAATGCTAGGTGGATGTGGTAGCCTACCCGTGATCCCAGAGCTCGAGGGCAGTAAGGTGGCTAGCCAGCTACACTCAGTATTGGTGAGCTCGGGGTTCAGGAGTGAGTTAACTGAGTGAGGTGGAGAGAGTTCTGGGAGGATCATTCATGGAGACCACCCATGTATACACATGCGCTCACATGCAAGCATGCACGTGCTCCACACATTTCATTCCAAATTGTCCAAAAGCTAGTATTTGTCCTCCGCTTTGTTAGTGTGTGCTTTCTAAGCGAGCAGGGAAGGATGTTCCACGCTGAGTTTTGAAGGAGAGAGGACTAAAGTTCTAATACCAGGGTCAGGAGACCCTCCTCCTGGTCTGACCACTGATGTCACCATGTAGCCGCAGAGAAGAATCTTCCCAGGCAGGCCGTGCTTCCAGTGGAGGGGTGTGCAGACAGTTTAGTGCATATGCTTCCCTTGATTCAGCCTAGACTCCCAAGCGTCTGTGCTCCTTTAAAGCCACTACTCCTTTTTAGACTCAACCACCAGAGGCCTCTTTCTTCCTCCTCCCATCCCCATTTTCCACTGCACCCATTAAAACCAGGATGGGAAGCATTTGCTTGCTGGTCCCAATTATTGTATCCTTGCCTAAAATGGAGGGCCTCCTTCCAAAACTCTGACAGTCTGGCCTCCACCTCTCCCCTACTTAACTCTCAGGCCCCCACCCATTCCCTGGGGTTGCTACTGCTGCTGGTAGCTGAACGTCCTGCCTGGGCTTGCAGAACTGAACAGGCCGGGGTCCAAATTATTTAGTCTCCTTGGAAAGAGAGCAATGGTACCATCCCATCACGGGTGATAAAGAACCACCAAGAATGACAGACACGCCCTGGCTTCTGAACCAGGACTCCTTCAACCAGCCGATAGCTTAGATGGCCCTGAAAATGCCTGGCTCTGGGGTTGAGGGTAGGTACCACTTCAGACCCAACAGGCTGCTAGCCACCAGCAGTCAAATTCCAGAGCGAGTGCGCCTAGGGCGGAGCCTGGGCTGTGGGGGAGGGCCTAGCTGCCCCCCCCCCCACTCCTGGCTCCCGCGCTACACCGCAGAAGCTGGGTGGGAAGGGCCGGTGCCAGCGCACGCGCGCCACGCTCCAGCTCCCGGAGACAGCGTTCTCGGAACCCGACGGAGATCAGTGTTTGAGGAGGGACCACCCGGAGTGTATGCTAGCCGCAGGGGCAGACCAGAGGAAGAGGGCACCATGGCGGCCCTCCTGTTGCTGCTGCCCCTACTCTTGCTGCTGCCTCTGCTGCTGAAGTTGGACCTCTGGCCTCAGTTGCGCTGGCTGCCGGCCGACCTGGCCTTCACAGTGCGCGCCCTCCGCTGCAAAAGGGCCCTTCGAGATCGTGCGCTGACCGCAGCGGCCGCAGACCCAGAGAGCCCCGAGGGCGGCTGCAGCTTGGCCTGGCGCCTCGCGCACCTGGCCCGGGAGCGCCCGACGCACACCTTCCTCATTCACGGAGCTCGGCGCTTCAGCTACGCGGACGCCGAGCGTGAGAGCAACCGGGCTGCTCGCGCCTTCCTGCGCGCACGCGGCTGGGCCGGGGGCCGCGGCGACTCGGGCACCCGCAGCACCGAGGAAGGCGCAGGCGCGGCGCCTGCGGCCGGAGACCGGGAGACTAGAGGAGGGACGACCGCACCCCCTCTGGCACCCGGGGCGACTGTGGCGCTGCTCCTCCCGGCGGGCCCGGAATTCCTATGGCTTTGGTTCGGACTGGCCAAAGCCGGCATGCGCACGGCCTTCGTGCCCACCGCCCTCCGCCGAGGGCCCCTGCTGCATTGCCTCCGCAGCTGCCATGCGAGCGCGCTCGTGCTGGCCTCAGGTAGGACTGGGGAGCCAGAGGGGGCGGGTCTGGTCCCGGACCGAGTTCCCGAAGTGAGTAAGAAAAAGAGGCCCCGGGTCTGGGAAAGAATGGTGCTGAATCCAAAGGATTCCCAGGCCGTCGGATTACAGGTCCCAGGCGCAACATGGATGGGATACCCATAGTGTCACCCTCACCCTAGAGGGACAGAGAGCAAGCCAACGGTGCTGAAGAGTTTAGGGTAGCTGGAGAGCAATGATGCTCTATCTGCCCATCCTTGTAGAGTTCCTGGAGTCCCTGGAGCCCGATCTGCCCGCCCTGAGAGCCATGGGGCTCCACCTGTGGGCCACCGGCCCCGAAGCTCATCTTGCTGGAATCAGCAATTTGCTGTCCGAGGCTGCAGCCCAAGTGGATGAGCCAGTGCCTGGGTACCTCTCTGCCCCCCAGAGCATAATGGACACCTGCCTGTACATCTTTACCTCTGGGACTACTGGTGAGATGCCAAAGCAGAGCTGGGAAGGTCTAGGGAGAGGACTTTCAGGTTACTCTGGCCACCATCCCAGGCAGTTCCACTCCTTCCACTCCCCAAGCTACCCAGTTTTCCAGGACATGGGACTCCTCACCTGACTGTGCCCCTCTTTGCCACCCTTCAGGCCTGCCCAAGGCTGCTCGCATCAGTCACCTGAAGGTCCTGCAATGCCAGGGGTTCTACCAGCTGTGTGGAGCTCACCAGGAAGATGTGATCTACCTCGCGCTCCCACTGTACCACATGTCTGGCTCCCTGCTGGGCATCGTGGGCTGCTTGGGCATTGGTCAGTCTCCCTCACATATTCCTCTAGCACAGGGGTCCCCAACCTTCCTAATGCTGTGCCCTTTAATACAGTTCCGCATGTCGTGGTGACCTCCCCCACCAAGCCATAAAATGATTTCATTGCTACTTCATAACTGTAATGTCGCTACTGTTATGAATCATGATGTAAACATCTGGGATGCGACCCACTGGCTGAGAGCCACTTCAGCAAGTGCTGAAGGACCTCCTATGCCTGCCTTGCCGGGAGGAACTCCTGGTGGATGGCAGGAAACGTTATCCGCTCGGGACCACAGGCTGAGCCGGTATGGAGGCCACACAGTGCCCAGACCCAGACTTCGGCGGGGGGACAAAGAAAAGGGCTGTGTCAGTCCGTAAGGAGTGTTAGCCTCACTAGGGGCAAGTGGGGAAAGATTCGTCCACCAGCCTGTCCTGGAACTAGCTCTCGTAGACCAGGCTGGCCTCAAACTCATAAAGATCCGCCTGCCTCTGCCTCCCAAGTGCAAGGATTAAAGATGCGTGCCACCACTGCCCAGCTCATCCACTGTTCTTAGGGCAAGTCCTTCCCAGGGAGCAGAGGTGCTTAGGGTCATCTCTTGACCTTCTCTCCCTTTTCTGGCAGGTGCCACGGTCGTACTCAAGCCCAGGTTCTCAGCTAGCCAGTTCTGGGAAGATTGCCAGAAGCACGGTGTGACAGTATTCCAGTACATTGGGGAGTTGTGCCGATACCTCGTCAACCAGCCCCCGGTGAGTAGGTGACAGAGCAGGCCAGACAGTGGGAGACGCTGGAGAGAGGAAGCCAGGACGTGCCAGTAGCCTGCCGGAGCAGAGAAAGCACAATGGAGGGAGGGACCCGGAAGCTTGATGCTGCAGCCCTGTTTCTCTCGCTCATCCCAGAGCCAGGCAGAACATGGCCACAAGGTCCGACTGGCAGTGGGCAGTGGGCTGCGCCCGGATACCTGGGAGCGTTTCGTGCGGCGCTTTGGGCCTCTGCAGATCCTGGAGACATACGGAATGACAGAGGGCAACGTGGCTACTTTCAACTACACGGGACAACAGGGTGCCGTGGGGCGCGCGTCCTGGCTGTACAAGGTGAGAGGCAGAAGGGACATGAGAGCCCTCAGAGCAGCAGGGGAAGTGAGAAGGCAGGCTCCTGAAGCTGGTGGCCCAGCGTGGCTCTCCTCTTCCCCAGCACCTCTTCCCCTTCTCCGTGATTCGATACGATGTCCTGACAGGGGAGCCTGTTCGGAATGCCCAGGGGCGTTGTATGGCCACAGCTCCAGGTTTGTACTTGGGTTGGGGTGAAGCTGGCAGGCAAGGTTGGACTTGGCAGCTGAAGCGGGGTGGGGCCTGGAGGTCTGGGTGACATTGGGTAACTCACTCCTGACCTCAGAATTTTTCCAGGTGAGCCAGGGCTATTGGTGGCCCCGGTGAGCCAGCAGTCCCCTTTTCTGGGCTACGCTGGGGCTCCAGAACTGGCCCAGGGGAAGCTGCTGAAGGATGTCTTCTGGCCTGGGGACGTTTTCTTTAATACTGGGGACCTCTTGGTCTGTGATAAGCAAGGCTTTCTTCATTTCCATGATCGTACGGGAGACACCTTCAGGTATCTGTAACTTTCCAGTCTTCCCAGACTTCCAAACTCAGTGATTCAGACCTGAGAAAGCCAGCGCTATGCCTCCCACCTCACCCCACGTCCAGCCCCACCTCTTTCTCAGGCTTGGCAGCAGCCTTCTTCCCTGACCTCTTTGTCTCCTCAGCAGAATTCTAAGCCCTTAACCCTTCTCCATGTCTCTGTCTTCAACAGGTGGAAGGGGGAGAATGTGGCCACTACGGAAGTAGCCAAAGTCTTGGAGGCCTTGGACTTCCTGCAGGAGGTGAACGTTTATGGAGTCAGTGTGCCAGGTACCCAGTGTGGGGGGCGGGGAGGACCCTGAACACCGCACACAGCCCTGCTCAGTCACAGGGACTAGAAGAGCTTCCGTGTCTCCCACCCACTAGGGCACGAAGGCAGGGCTGGCATGGCAGCCTTGGCCCTGCGACCCCCACAGGCTTTGGACCTTGTTCAGCTCTATGCCCACGTTTCTGAGAACTTGCCACCATATGCACGACCTCGATTCCTCAGGCTCCAGGTAACCAGCCACTCCTGTCCCAACCCCCACCCACGTGTCTGCCACTGTTAGTGGTTCTGTTTTTATATCTCAACTCTTGCTGTTTTCTTTTTTTGTTTATTGTTTTTATTGAACTATATATTTTTTCTGCTCCTTTCCCTTTCTCCCCTCCTCCCCTATGATCCCCACACTCCCAACTTACTCAGGAGATCTTGTCTTTTTAAACTCCACAAATGGGGCTGGAGAGATGGCTCAGCGCTTAAAAGCATTGCCTGCTCTTCCAAAGGTCCTGAGTTCAATTCCCAGCAACCACATGGTGGCTCACAACCATCTGTAATGGGGTCTGGTGCCCTCTTCTGACCTACAGGCATACACACAGACAGAATATTGTATACGTAATAAATAAATAAATATTAAAGAAAAATTCCACAAAGGAATCCAAGGCAGGACACTCCAGGAAAAGAAAGGAAGAGGACACTTGCCCCTTGCTAGACATGCTTCTCCTCCCCTCTCTTTTGGTCTTCGTGTGTGTGTGTGTGTGTGTGTGTGTGTGTGTGTGTGTATGTGTGTGTGTAAAAATGTGTGTAAGCCAGAGGACAGCTTTGGCTGTTAGCCTCAGGGTCGCCAGCCACCTCCTTTGAGGCAGGGTCCCTAGTTGGCTTGCGTGCTTGCCAGTTAGGGTAGATTGACCAGTGAATTCCAGAGGTGATCCCGCCTGCTTCTTCTCCCAGCGTTCTTCACAGGTCCTGTTGACCGACTCCAGGTCTTCCTTCCTGCTTTGCTGACTGGGCTGTCCCCTTCTTAGCCCCTCCTTCAGGCTTCTCACTCTTTTCTCTCTGGCCCTCACCTTACTATGTTGTGTGTATGTGTTCAGCATGCAAACAAGGCTGTGCCCTTCTGGCCGGTGCAGGCCCGCACTAAACGGACAAAGTGCTTTTCTTCCAGCTCTCTTTGAAAACTCCCTTCTCTCCCCAGGAGTCTCTGGCCACTACGGAGACCTTCAAACAGCAGAAGGTTCGAATGGCGAATGAGGGGTTTGACCCCAGCGTGCTGCCAGACCCTCTCTATGTCCTAGACCAGGAAGTGGGTGCCTACCTGCCCCTCACACCTGCCCGCTACAATGCCCTCCTCTCTGGAGACCTTAGAATCTGAGACCTTCCGCTTAAGGGAGGGCTCTGGGGGTACAGCCACCATGACTGTACCAGGGGTTTGGGTATCTTTTGTATATGGAGTGATTATTATTTTGTAATAAACAGCTGGAGCTTATCTGGTTCATCTTCCTGGTCTGTGGGGCTGCTTTCCCAAGGAGCCCCAGGCTCCACATTCCTGTCCTGACCTTATGTGACCCTGAGCTGTGGCTGAGCCTTTCTGATAACCACATCTGACCCTGCTGGGTCCTGGAGAAGCCCTGGTCGTTGATGTTTGTGCTGTTGAGTGTTCATTTTCACTGCTCTGTCTCAGGAGCTGTGGGATTCCAGAGGACTGACTGGGGTGGCAGAAGCAGATAGAGAAACACAGCCTCCCTCCACCCCGCTCCGCTCCCACACACACACCCCCCCCCCCCCCCTGCCCTCCCGTGGCCTCCCATGGCCTCCCGTGGCCTGCTGACACCACCACAGCCTGAGGAAGTCTCAACCATGGAAGACAAATGTGGGCAGGGGTGGGGAGCACTGAGATACCGTGATCTAGAGAAACCAGAGGGGGAGGGAGCCCTCAGCCTCGAGACCACCAGTCAGGCTTCCAGAAGGAGAGTTGACTTCCACAGCCCCTTAGGGTGGGGCTCAATAAACTGCAGTAACAGGGATGGGGGGGGGGAGCAAAGAGAGAGGGCTTCTTTCATCTCCTGAAGGAGGAGTACAGAAAGTTCACCATCTGGGAAGATTAAGTGGTGAAACTCCTGTCTTCCAGGAACGGAGGTGCCTCTGTGTTGGGCCATAGTTGTTGTCTTTGAGTTTTCCTTCTCCTGACTCCGCCCCCCACCGTGAGTGGTCGAAGGCTGGGGACTCAGTGGCAGAGACACCTGCAGCTACTGCCTAGTTCTGGCACCATCGCCAGGCAGCTCCCAGCCGTGAGAACCAAACCCCTCTCTGGCTTTGGTGGGCACCAGGCTTGTGTGCATGTTGTACACACACATACATGAAGACGTGCACAAACACACGACATGCCTCACCTCCAAAGCCTGGACCCCTACCGCCAGCCCTCTTGCCAAAGCCTGCATCCTGCACTGTGTCCACCAGCAAGCTCACAGCAACTGGCTCCTAAAAGACAACTCTGCCAATCTGCCCAGGTCTTCCACCTCCTCCCTTGGGGAATCACCACTGGCTGCTAGGGCAGCTGCTAGCCACAGGAGAGAGGCTGCTCTAGCTATGCACACAGCACATGCACATGAGAAACCTGCTCTAGCTATGCACACAGCACATGCACATGAGAAACCTCTAGCTATGCACACAGCACATGCACATGAGAAACCTGCTCTAGCTATGCACATAGCACATGCACATGAGAAACCTCTAGCTATGCACATAGCACATGCACATGAGAAACCTGCTCTAGCTATGCACACAGCACATGCACATGAGAAACCTGCTCTAGCTATGCACACAGCACATTAGAAACCTGCTCTAGCCATGCACACAGCACATGCACATGAGAAACCTGCTCTAGCTATGCACACAGCACATGAGAAACCTGCTCTAGCCATGCACACAGCACATGCACATGAGAAACCTGCTCTAGCTATGCACACAACACATGAGAAACCTGCTCTAGCTATGCACACAGCACATGCACATGAGAAAACTGGGACACAGATTCATTAATAGTTGTTTTAGAGTCAAGTAAAGTGATATTCACTTGAGAGAATTATTTGAGACTCGGGGTTTGCGGCTAGCATGGGAAACAGCAGAAACCATCTCAAAAACAATATGGGGACGGGGATGTAGCCCAGTCAGTAGAATGTTTGTCTCGCCTCCAGGAAGCCCAGGGGTTGATGCTCAGCACCACATAAAACCATAAAGCCTGGCGTGGTAGCACATGCCTGCAGTCCTAGCACCCAGGAAGCAGAGACAAGATCCTTGCCTACAGAGTGAGCTCGAGTCCAGCTTATAAGACCCTTCTCCAAAAAATAAACAGAATGGTTTCTTTTCTTTTTTTGAGACAGGGTTTCCCTGTAGCTTTGGTGCCTGTCCTGGAACTAGCTCTTGTAGACCAGGCTGGCTTCGAACTCACAGAGATCCACCTGCCTCTGCATCTACCACCCAGCTTAAGCAGAATGTTTTAGCATTATATATTGCTTACATGAGGAGATACAATCTTGACTATGTGGAGTTAAAACCTTAATATTGCTTTGTTAAAGAGTTGCTATTTTAGAATTATATGGCTCACTTGCTCCCTCTCGATCTACCAAATCAGTTATTTAGTGTCTCCTGGTTTTCTCGTTATGGCTCACACACTTGTATTGAACAGTGCCGGTCGAAACGCTGACCTTGCTTCGCTTGGTAGTAAAACATCAGGTGGGTGTGCAGGACGCCTGCGCTTACCCACAGGCTGAGAGAAAGGGGAGTCTGCACAGAAGGCTGACCCAGGGGTGGCCTTCCCAGGAACAGCTACTGCGCAGCCTCCCAGAGGCTATAACTAGAGATAAAAGGGAAGGCTAACAAGCAGGCCTTATTGTTTTAAGGTGGGAGAGATCTTCCAAACAGACTCTTTCCAGTAGCCCAGGCCGGCCTTGAACCTCCCCTGCCTCAGGCTGACTTAATTCAAAAGAATTAATTTTTCCTTCAAGAGCAAAAAACAAAAAAGTTGAAACAAAGTTAAATAGGATTATGAGATAACCTACAAAAGCGCTGGCTGGAGCCCTTTATTGGGCGGGGATGGTCAACGCCCTGAAAGCCGCAGTGGAAAGAACCACAGCACACGAGCCTGTGTGCTTTTTTTTTTTTTTTTTTTTTTTTTTTTTTTTTAACTGGGGCAGAAGCAAAGCCACAGCAGGTACACGTGGAGGTCAAGGGACAACTTGCCAGAGCCAGTTTTCTCCTTCTACCATATGGTCTTGGGGATCAAACTTGGATCATCCAGCTAGGCAACTGGTCTTTATCAACCGAGCCATCCCCCCCCTCCCTGCCATCGCTGAGTCTGTGACATCTTTGCTGGACACTTAAGGGCACTCCATCTCAGGGCAGGAATCCGAAAACTGTGACCTCTGCTTTTGTATGGAATGCACACAAAAGTTTTTGTATTTTTAGGCGACTGAGAAAAATCAAAGAAGTGTAAGATTCTAGTAGCTCAATTTTCAACGTCCCCACGCAAAGACACTGCCACTTCCACGTCTTTGTAGCTGTTTCTTCAAATCGGTGCCACACAGGACAAAGACCTCAGGGCATGCAGAGCTTCACTGTAAGGAAGTGGCCTTCACATTTTCCTAGCTCCTGGGCCTCATCTCTCCAGAAGATCTTGGTCACCCGGGAGCTCCTCCTAGTCCAACCTGCCCAGAGCGAGCCCGGGCTCACCGCACAAGCGCACACAGTGCCAGGAAGGCGGGAGGCGTCCTCTTGCTCCACGCTTGGCGGAACTAGCTACTCACCTGACTTCTTTGGAGCCTCCCCTCCCCTACTTGTCTCTGAAGCTGAGAGATGAATGGAGGGGCGGGACAGACAGAAGCATCGGGCGGCTCCTCCTTAGGTCTTTAGGGGTTAAAGATGCAGATGCAGCATCGTTTGTGGGATGAGGTGGCACCTCCGGCCTCAGGAATGTACACAGAACAGAGTTCACGGAGCTCTGTTCCCTGTCAGCCGCAGCTCCACTGTACTAGTCTACCCTTGGAGGGGAGCCCTGGGGTGCGCCTGTCCTAGCCGCGCCAGATGCTGTAACGGGGAGGCCCAGGACGCAGCGGTTCCCCATTTCAAAACAAAACAAGGAAAATGAACTCTTTAGAATATTTTCATCATCCCAGAGAGAACAATCTATTAATTGCCAGTCATTACCTACTCTTTCTTCATGGTGCCCTGAAAGTCACGCATCTATTGTCTGTCTGTGTAGACATCTGCATTGTAGATACTGGTGTTTGTTTTACTTAGTTACAGCATAACCTCACTCGGGAAGTCACTGTGTAACCCAAGCTGGTGTGGAACAGGCATCAGCTAGCACACCCAGCTTAGGCATTTTATGTATCATAGACTATGTGATCTTTTATGTCTTTTTTCACTTAGCATGTTTTACTTTTTACTATTATTACTCTTAGAGTTTTTTTTGTTTTGTTTTGAGACAGGATTTCTGTAATGGTTTAAGTAAAATGCTGCAGGTCCCCTAGTGGCTGCAGCAGACAGCGGGTCCCGAGAGCAGCCAGTCCCAAGCAGGGAGCAGCATGGTGCACCTGTGAGAGACCTCGATGGGGCAGTCAGTCCCATGAGGAGAGACAGATGGGCATGCCACGAGACCATGCTGCAAATCTCCAAAGGCGGCTGGTCCCGGGCAGGGAGCCATGCCACAGGGGAGAGACAGAGACATGGACAGGCACACCATGCAGAGTGAGGTTGGATATTTATTTACTGGGTTATGGAGGGGAAAAGGGAGAAGAGCAGAAAGAGAGGCAGGGGGGAGAAGTGGGGAGAAGGGAGAGACTGAAGCTGCCTCTTCAAGAAAGATGGAAAGTGACAGGCTGGAAGCTGAAGACCAGTTTGCTTCAGCAGAACAGGGGAGGGAGTGGGCGTGGCTTAAAGGGACAGAGCAGACCCCATTAGAGTTTCTCTGTGTAGCCCTGGCTGTCCTGGAATCACAGATGCCTCTGCCTCCTGAGTGCTGGGATCAAAGGCAGGCATGTGCCCCCTCTGCCTGGTTTCACTTAGCGTATTTTCGATTGATGTAGTCACATTTCGTTCCACTTTATAGATGAATGTATTCCAGTGTATGTGTATGTGTCTTTAAGACAGGATCTCAAGTAGCCCAGACTGTCCTTGAACTTACTATACGGTGGACTTGAGCAGGACCTAAAACTTCTGATCCTCCTGCTTCCACTTCCCGAGTACTGGGATTACAGGCACAGGCCACCTTGCCCCAGTGCAAGGCCTTTGTGCGTGCCAGATGGGCATCTACTAGGTGCACGACTCTCCAGCTCAGGACTTGTCTCTGTGCTGCTGATGTATCCCCACCTCCTCCACGTGACAATCTGCTGTCGCTGTCGTACCGGATACAAGATTTTGGTTGGGGATTTTGTCAGGTTTTTTTTTTTTTTTTTTTTTGGTTTTTCGAGACAAGGTTTCTCTGTAGCTTTGGAGCCTGTCCTGGAACTAGCTCTTGTAGACCAGGCTGGCCTCGAACTCACAGAGATCCGCCTGCCTCTGCCTCCTGAGTGCTGTACCACCACCGCACGGCTTGGTTGGGGATTTTGAATTTCAGTCCCAGGGTCTTGTTCTAGTAAACCAGGCTGGACTAATGATCCTCCTGCCTCAGGCAGCCGACACAACTCTGGACTTGGGGATCTGGCTTTTTGTCACGGGAGCGTTTCTTGTTCACACACAAGCCCGATATTACGAGAACAGTTTGCAAAGCTCCCAGTCACTTTGTGAAATGCCCTTTCAGTTCCTTGTGGGAGAGTGTCTTTTCTTGTTTGTTTTTCAAGTCAGGGTTTCCCCATGTAGGCTTGACCAGCCTGGGCCTCCCTCTGTAGACCGGGCTGGCCTTAAACTCAGAGGTATGCCTGCTTCTACCTCCTGAGTGCTACCATTAAAGGTGTGAGTCACCATGCCCTGCTTTTGGAAATGCTCCCCCTTAACCATAAATATAAGCGTTTATATTTTATTTATGTATCCTCGCAAGTCAGGGTGTTTTGCCTACCATATGCATGCCTGATGCCTGTGGAGTGCAGAACTCTCTGAAATAAGTGCCGGAAAACAAAGGGAGCAAAGAAGCGGGGAGGGGGGCTCCTGTTGGCCTGCTGCCAGGGGCAGTTTGATCATTTGATCTGTGAGTGCATTGCAGACACTGAGAGGTTAAAGAGTGTGGTCTGAGAGTGAAACTAGAGAGAACTAGAGAGAGGTAGAGGCAGAGAGAGGAGCAGCTAAGAAGAGAACAAAGCCTTCGTCCCTTCTGTGCAAACTCTGGGAGTCACCAGGTTGTCCTAGAGGGTAAGAGACCATTCTTCCCTGTCTTCTTCTTCCTCTTCTTCTTCTTCTTCTTCTTCTTCTTCTTCTTCTTCTTCTTCTTCTTCTTCTTCTTCTTCTTCTTCTTCTTCCTCCTCCTCCTCCTCCTCCTCCTCCTTCTTCTTCCCTCCTCTCTCTCTCTCTCTCTCTCTCTCTCTCTCTCTCTCTCTCTCTCTCTCTCTCTCTCTCTCTCTCTCTCTCCAGGGTTTCTCTGTGTAGCATTGGCTGTTCTGGAGCTCACTCTGTAGACCAGTCTGCCCTTGAGCTCAGAGATCCGCCTGCCTCTGCCTCCCGAGTGCTGGGATTAGCGGCTGCTCCACCAGATCTAGTGCTTGGCTTTTCTAAGCACGCTGGAAGTCAAACTTGGCCCCCCTGCTCGTGTGGCAAGCACTTCACGCCTGAGCCATCTCCCTGGCCCCAAAAAGCTCTTACTTACAACAGAATTACAGTTAACAGCTGGAGGGAGAGCTCTCAGTGGTTAAGAGCACTGGCTGCCCTTGCAGAGTGTAGCACCCAGCCATAACAAGTTCAATAGAGGCCCGAAGTCTCAGTAATTTACCCTAAGACAAATCCTGGGGGCTGGAGAGATGGTTCAGTGGTTAAGAACACTGACTGCTCTTCCAGAGGTCCTGAGTTCAATTCCCAGCAACCACATGGTGACTCACATCCACTGTAATGAGATCTGGCGCCCTATTCTGGCGTGTGGGCATACATGGAGGCAGACCTGAGCATAACACAAAGGAATGGGTTCAATGGCCATCTTTAACTCTGGTTCCCTAGTTACTGGGGTACTAGACAGGCACGTGATGTACAGATATATTTTTTCTTTTTTTTTCTCTCTCTCTTGAGACAGTGTCTCTCTATGTAGGTGTGGCTGTCTTGAAACCAGGCTGGCCTCAAACTCACAGAGATCTCTGCCTGCCTCTGCCTAACATTTTTTTGATTGATGATTAATGTGGGTGAACCCAGTTTACTGTGGGCAATGCCACTGCTGGGTGCTATTAGAAAGTAGACTGAGGGCTGGAGAGATGGTTCAGTGGTTAAGAACACTGACTACTCTTCCAGAGGACCTGAGTTCAATTCCCAGCAACCACATGGTGGCTCACAACCATCTGTAGTGGGAATCTGATGTCCTCTTCTGGCATAAAGTCATACAAATATATAGAGCATTCATATATAAAATAAATCTTTAAAAAAAAAGAAAGTAATTGAATGAGGCCTGAGTAATAAACCAGTAAGCAACATTACTCAGTGACCTCTGTATCAGTTTTTGCCTCCAGGTTCCTGCCCTAAATTCTTGTCCTGCCTTTGCTTAGTAATTGGCTTATAATCTATAAGGTAAAAATAAACTCTTTTCTCCCCAAGTTACTTTTTTTTCTCTCCCAAGACATGGTTTCTCTGTGTAGCTGAAGCTCTCCTAGAACTAGCTGGCTTAGTACTCACAGAGAGTCTCCTGCCTCTGCCTCTGAGTGTTGGGATTAAAGGTGTACTTGACCCCTCAGGGGTGGGAACACTCATGAGAGGCACAGGTCTGCGAGAAGTCCCCCAAAGACCCCCAGTCACGATGCAGTCAGCAAGAATGTTTATTATACCACATGTATGTGGGGTCGCACACCTGTGCAGAATGGCAGCAACCCTGAGAGGGACGCTAAGCTCCTTCTAAGCACAGCTACAGGAATTTTTTTTTTTTTTTTTTTTTTTGGTTTTTCGAGACAGGGTTTCTCTGCAGCTTTTTTAGAGCCTGTCCTGGAACTAGCTCTTGTAGACCAGGCTGGTCTTGAACTCACAGAGATCCGCCTGCCTCTGCCTCCCAAGTGCTGGAATTAAAGGCGTGCGCCACCACCGCCCGGCAGCTACAGGAATTTTAAAAGCAGTGTGACCATTCTACTTAGGATTGGCTTACATGAGTGGCAATCATATTATTACATTTCTAATTGGTTAGAGCTAGTATGGGTGGGCTAAGGCTATAGTTTTTCCATTCTCGGGCAGGTCTGGACAGGTCCCAGGCTTTGTCCTTATTTATTATCAGCTGTTGGTGGTGGTGGGGGTTGACCAGCCTTCTACGAGCCTCGTCCAGTGTTGGGGCATTAGTGATTGATTGCCCTTTGTTTGTGAACTGAGGAACTGAGTCCAGTTCTTTCTTCCTTTCTTTTTCTTTCTTTCTTTTTGCTTGTTTGTTTGTTTGTTTTTCAAGACAGGGTTTCTCTGTAGTTTTTGAAACCTGTCCTGGAACTCACTCTGTACACAGGTCTGGCCTTGAACTCACAGAGATCCGCCAGTCTATGCCTCCCAAGTGCTAGGATTAAAGGCGTGCGCCACCACTGCCCAGCTCCTAGTTCTTAACTGAGCTATTATGGACCTGTCACGATATTGGCCTGGCCCTCTCAAAATCCAGGGCTAAGGGAGGAAGTCAGGGTTAGGGAGGCCCGGAATGCAGACCCTGAGGATGGTATTTAGTCAGAGGCCTCCTGGTATCCGCAAGCCAAGGCCAGAGGCACCACCGTGCACCTGAGTGTTGGTGGGAATGCTAAAGGCCCAGGGACTGGAGGTGAGGTTGAGAGGGCAGGGCCTGGAAGCATGGGACTACCCCACTGCTATCGTCTATAAGACTGGGGTTCGGGGAGACACTAGGGGTCCAGGGAAACTGGATCCAGCAGGATCTGAGAGGAAAGTTGAGGCAAGTGGTAGGAGACATAGAGGTGGGACAGCTGGGCCAAAGATGGGAGGAGCAGAGGGCAGAGGTGGCAGAAGCAGGACACCCTGAAGGACTACTGCACACGGAGACTGCAGGAGGGAGACATTCTTAGGGCCCAGAGGGCTGGAAGGTGAGCTGAAGGGTCATATGGCCAACACTTAGGACTGTGGGTGGGGAAGAGCATCCCTGGCAGAGTAGCAGGCCTGAAGGCCTTCGGAGACCGCTCTTGCCCACCTATCTGTCCTACCCCACTTGCAGGTTTGTGATGTTTGTGGAAGGGTGCCTGTGGCCCTGGGCTTCTGACACGGCGCCTGCGCCTGTGGCCCTGGACTTCCGACACAGGTGTCTGTGGTCCTGAGCTTCTGTAGAATCATCTCCTAGTATCTGTGGCTTCTTTGAAGGTCTATGTTGTCTATGCCCTGGAGTCAGATGGACTGCATGGGTGTAATTTCTAGCACAGGTGTGTGTTGTGGAATAATACTTTAACTAAGTAAAGATGTGTTACATTGTTTATGTTGCAGAATATTACTTTATCTATGTAAAGGGTGTTACATTTGTTTATGCTGTATTTGTTTAATTATGTAACGATAAGTTGCTAGTTCACCTTGCTGAAAACTGAGTAGCCAATAGCTGGACAGTAGAGGGCTAGGTGGGGTTGGCACAGGTAGAGAGAATAAGTGTGAGGAGAAATTTAGGCTCAAGAAGAGAGAGAGAAAGGAGAACGAGAAGCCAACCAGACACGGAGTAGGGCTTACAGAATGAAAAAGTTATGAAGTAAATCATAGATAGAGAGTAAAGGAAAAAAGCTAGCTAGAAATGAGCATCACTTGTAGTAAGTCTGCATCATGATTTGGGGCTGGAGGGCTGAGAAAGCCGGCTACAGGTGTGTGTTCCGTGAGCCTGAGCATCTGAGCACGTTCCTTCCCCTAGTGTCCCTCACCACTGCTGCTAGTGTCAGGAGGGGTGAAGGGAAAGCCAGGAGTCCTGGGAAGCTGACCTCATGGGTAGATAGGCAGATGGGCCCAATGGAGAAAGGAGGAGGTGACTCCATTGTCTCCAAGGGAACACAATGCCCATGCCTCAGTCCCTAATCTCTCTATTGTGTCTGCCCTGGCCTCTGGCCTGCTGCCAGGGCTCAGCTGAATGAGGCCATCAATCAGGCCTGTCAGACATCAGCCCTGGTGATCTATCTGTGGGACAGCGGCCAGCTCTGATGACAACTCCCACCTCCTCTCTTGGTACCTAGATCCCTCAAAGCCAAGTTCCTTGGTCCCATCCTCAGACACAGAATAAGTCAATTGAGGGTAGAGGAGGCGCTAGGTCCAGGCAGCATTGACTGTCTCCACGGGCTGAACTATAGGATCTGAGCTGACCTTCATGAGAGTCTAGGGGCTTAGTGGCCACGTGGGAGCGCCAGGTGGAAGGGAGCTGACCTTGGCCAGTGACAGCAGTGCCATCCTGATGTCACAGGACTGCCTCCTCTGAACACCCTATGTAAGACCCAGGACCACCAGTGACTGGGAGCCGCAGGCCTGTGCCCAGCTGGAAAGAGACAGGGCTCCTGTGGGACAGAGGATGGGGAGACATGGCAGCACCCAGGACGGTACCCACTGTAGACCTGGGCAGGAAAAGCTCAGCCACTAGACTGCATGCATAGTGCCTTGGACCTGTACTTTTGAGTACTTTTGTTCATCCTGAGAACCTGAGTTCAATGCCCAGCGCCTGGATCAGCAGTTTATACAAAGTCCCTGGCCTCACAATCACTGTGTAGCTGAGGATGCTCTTGCATTTCTGATCCTGCCTGCTTCTACCTCCAGAGTGCTGGGTTATAGGTGTGTGCCACCATATCTGGTCTATGTTACAGGCGTGCACCACCACATCTGGTCTATCTGGTCTATGTTACAGGTGTGCAGCACCACATCTGGTCTATGTGGTCTATGTTACAGGCGTGCACCACCACATCTGGCCTCTGTTACAGACATGCACTATATCTGGTCTATGTTACAGGTGTGCACCACTACATCTGGTCTATGTTACAGGTGTGCAGCACCACATCTGGCCTCTGTTACAGACATGCACTACATCTGGTCTATGTTACAGGTGTGCACCACTACATCTGGTCTGTTACAGGTGTGCACCACCACATCTGGTCTATGTTACAGGTGTGCAGCACCACATCTGGCCTCTGTTACAGACATGCACTACATCTGGTCTATGTTACAGGTGTGCACCACCACATCTGGTCTATGTTACAGGTATGCACCACCACATTTGGTCTATGTTACAAGTGTGCAGCACAACATCTGGTCTGTAACAGGCATGCACTACAACATCTGGTTTTCGCGATGGGGACTGAATCCAGAGCTTTGTGCAAGCTAGGCAAGCACTCTATCAACTCCACATCTGTGAGCTTCATAATTTCATTACAACAAGAATTGGAAAAAGGATAATGGTTGTGTAATGTATCAGCTTAGAATACATTTGACTTTATACCAACACAACTGTAATATGTAATTTTTTAAAAATCAAGGAGCAAAGAATGGCTGTAATCCCAAGATCCTGGACTGGAGGTTAAGGAAGGACTTTAAATCCGGTTGTCTTGGCTACAAACCAAGTTATCTATCTATCTATCTATCTATCTATCTATCTATCTATCTATCTATCTATTGTTTTAAACAGGGCTTCTCTGTAGCTTTGGAGCCTGTCCTGGAACTCGCTCTGTAGACCAGATAGGCCTCAAATCCACAGAGATTCATTCACCTGACTCTGCCTCCCAAGTGCTGGGATTAAAGGAGTGTGCCACCACTGCCCAGCTAAACTAAGAAATTTTAACAAAGGAAAAGAAAGCATTTAGACTCCCCAAAGTCACAGAAGTGACTATTTAATGAGGTAGTGATGAGATCAACGGGAAGTGGCAGGTCTGATGTGCAGATACTCTCACGCCACCCAACACCTAAGTCTGCCCCACTTTCACCAAGGTTGCCCAAGGTGGAGCGGGCAGTGCTGGCTGCTTCAAATCCTGCCTAATGGTCCATTTCCGGCAGCACAGTGGCGTAGCTCTGGCCACCATTGAGCCAGGAGTGAGTACTGTTCGGTAGCTGGGTGTAGGGTGCAGACTGTGGATTTGTGACTTCTGCACCCTCTGGGTCACAATGCTGTCTGGTGGTATCTTCCACATTACCAGCGTGAGCCAGGCTGATGAGATCACCTACCACTGTAGGGCATAAAATGTGGCCAGTATCTGCAATAGCCAGGGTACCCAGCTGGCCCTGATAAGGACCAGGATGGGCTCTGGACACAGGGAGAGTGTGTCTACCTGGTTGTTTAGAATAGAGAATGCTTTGGAATTCTGAGCATCCAACTTTCTGCACAAACCAGAGGGATCCTGCTAATTCGTGGAGCTTCCAGTAGCTCAGCACCTGCTAGAAGTACAGTGGGAAGCAGGCCTGGGCTTGGGCAAGGGATGGCCAGGGGCTTTTAGGGCTAGGCTGGGTCAAGCTAGGTGCTGGAGGGTGAACAGAAAGAGGCAGGAGGAGGTGAGAGAGGCAAATGCCCAGGAGATAACAGCACATTGCCTGCAGGCAGCAGAGATGCTGACTCCAGAAATGGGTGCTGAGAAAGGCAAAGGCCAGAATGGGATCCATACTTGATTCAGAGGGCAGTAGGGGCTCTAGGTGAGGTAGGGAGCGGGCTCAGTCAGCCTGTATGAGTTCTTGCATCTGCAACTATGCGTGCACTAGCGAGTGCCTCCTGAGGGCCAGGATGAAAAGCTTTGGAACTCAGAGGGAACCCTCTGGGTGGTCAAATGGGGTGGGAGATATCGTTTCCTAAAAGAGGGCTGCAGCAGAACCTCAAAGGACACAGCGGGAAGCCGGACACGTGGGTGCTGTTTGTGTTGGACAGTCATGCCTTGATCAGCCACTAGGGGGCTCCTATGGCTAACTAAGCAGGCATGGGCAGGAAACCGTAGGCTCCAGGCCATAGCCACTCATTGCAATCTCACCAAAGGATACATAACTGAAAAAAAAAAATGTAAAAACTAGAAGCCAGGTGGTGCTGCTCACCTTAAGGCCAGCACTCGGGAGGCAGAGGCAGGCGAAGCTCTGAGTTCAAGGCTAACCTGATCTACAGAGGGAGGTCCAGGATGGCCAAGGAAGAGGGCCGGTGCAGGGTAAGAGCTCTCTGCCTGGACCGATGTTTTAAGCAGTTTATGTAGTTTTATGTAGTATGCTCCATTCCCTCAATCACCCGAAGCCCCCTTCAAGTCCCATCCATATATCCTTCCCTGTCGGCCACCCTGCCCAAGCCACTCCCTTCTCCTGGAACAAGCCAGGAACTCCCAGGATGGGGAGAAAACTCTTCCAGCTGGGCCAGGTTTGCCAGTTAATCTTAAAATAATATTAATTTTAAAAAGAAATAAAATAAATGAAAAAGAGGCCTGGTGCAAGCGCTGGGCGGGCAGAGCTGGGCATGTCCAGGCAAGCCAGAGGGACATGAGACCTTGTGTCAGGATCATGGGGTCCCATTGTCACAGCAACAGAAAAGAGACTTAGATGCTCTCCATCAGTGGATGACTTTTCTGATAAAGTCCTTATTCCCCCAGGGGGCGGGGGTGGGGAATGCAGATGAGGCAGCTCAGCAGGAAAAAGCTCTTGAGGCCACAGCAAAGGACCTGGGTTCAATCCCAGGGAATTACGTGGCGGAGGGAGAGAACAGACGCCCGAGAGCTGTCCTTTCCCGAAAGCAAATGTGATTAAGAAGAAACAACCACAGAAAACAAAACAAAGCTGGGGTGGGAGGGTCATTTTTATTTTTGGCACAAGTTAGCCTCAATCTTCCTCCTTCAGTCACCTGGGCACTGCCATTATAGCTGTGTATCTCCACCCCTAGGGTTAATAATAATTTTAAAATTAAAGGTTGAGAAGGGAAAGGAGACACTAGGATCTCTGATCTGGAACTGACTTAGAAACGCAAAGCAAAGGGTAGGGGGTGGGTTCCTCTAAGAAAGTAGGAGAAGCTCAATGGGGTCCCCCATTCTCCTCTGCTATCCCACCTTCCCATGTGGGATTAGAGCTCCAGCAGAACCCCAATATCTGCCTCTGGGTTTTTATTATTCATGCTACAGCACTGTGCTGTCCTATGGTGCTGGGAATTTAGTCTACGGCCTCTTGCATGCTAGGCTTTAACACTCAGAGTTAGACTACCAGCCCCTGACAGGCTTCGGACTTAAGATCCTCCGACTTCAGCCTCCTAAGTAGCTAGGATTTACAGGCCTGAACCATAAGATCCTGCTAAAATTCTCATGCCGGACACTCGAGTCAAATCTGTGTAGTTCTAAGTGAAGGGCACTTATGAACGTTAAGTTCCTGCTAGAAAAAGGGCCAGACAATATAAGCTTGAGGACGAGAGAGACTGGTGGGGAGCCAAGGCTAGTTTACACCCTACGCCAGCAGCTCTCCACCTGTGGGCAGGACCCGTTTGGGGGTCCTAAATCAGATACTTATATTACGATTCATATCAGCAGCAAAATTACCGTTCAGAAATAGCAACAAAATAATGTTATGGCTGGGGTCACCCCAGCACGAGGGACTGTGTGAAGGGACACAGCACTGGGGAAGACGGGAGCCGCTGCCGTAAGCTGATGACAGTGGCCAGGCACACAGTAGCCTCCATGGCGGCTTTCACTTTTCCATAATAAATGGGGGGGGGGGTGTCACATAATGAACATGTGTTCTAGGTGCAAAGTGGTAGTGTTTGGGAAAACATTTATCTCTCATCTGAATATTCTCTGACACTAGTCCCAAGGAGAGTCTCAAGACCCGAAGGGAAAGTGATGCAAGCTCCATCTCTGCTTGTTCCTTCTCTCCCAGGAGAGGGCCTCATGATAGAACCCCAGCTGGCTTTAAACTTGGTCTGTGGTCCAGACTAACCTCCGGCTCAGGAATGTCCTAGTGATCCTCTATGCAGGGATCCCAGCCACGCATTACCATGATCAGTGCTGCGCAGGTCGTTTTACACGATGAAACTGCAGCCACGATGGGCAGCTCTGAAGCCTGGCCACAGATGTGAATGCATGTTTTGCCTGATGTACATGTGTGTGCTGTGTGTATGGCTGGCATTCTTTTTTTTTATTTGACAGTTGGTATTTTATTCAGATAGCAGTCTCATTACATGTGGTCCAAGAATATTCAAAGAACTCAAATAAAGTCAGATGTGAAGTTCAGTCTTCACACATCATAGCCAACGATGCCACGTTTGCCTATGATCTCTCCGACATAAAACCACATCCACACCTCAGTGGCCACCAAACCATTCAGCACAGCTTCCTTAACTGTAAGATGTTTGAAGCTACCAGTTTTAGCACTTTGAATTATTGAATTATCCCCCCCCCCCACTCTGAATAGCTGCAGGGAGTTCAGCAGGGGTTGGGAGAACCAGCTCAACCTTGGCGTATTGCCAAAATGTGGCCAATCGAGGCTTTGAGTAAGTCACAGCAGCGGATATTAGCCCCGGGGCCTTCTCCGCGAAGTTACGGACGAACTTGGCCATGGTTTAGGGTAGAAGATGGCTGGCATTCTTGGCAAGTCCACATGGATGCTAGAAATTGAACCCAAGTCCTGTACAGTAAGATCAAGTGATCTTCATCTCAAGCCATTTCTACAACCCCTTGATTTCTATTCCTTTTTTGTTTTTCATGCCATGTTTCTGTGTGTAACAACAGCCCTGGCTGTCCTTGAACGCAGAGATCCACCGCCTACTTCTGCCTCCCAACTTCTGGGATTAAAAGCATGCACCACCTGGCCAGGCAGATTTATTTCTACTTCTAAAATGATTAGTCTGATTAACAGTTTCAGTCCTAGAACCTCTTGTTAAAATAAGCAACACCTCACAACTGTGATGCCTCCCTTCCCTAGCCTGTTACCCAGCAGCAAATGCCGCTCATCTCCTACCTTTGCCATCCTTTGTAAAGATCAAACCCTCCACTACCTCAGCCAACCTTTCTTTCCCTTTGTCCCACAGTGTAAACCAAAATGGTCTTGGAGGAAAAGCTCATGGCTTATGTTCCCACAAATACTGTCTCTTCTGTGCTCACGTAGCATTGACACTAGGATTGGTAATAAGCTTCCAGCAAGGCTCCTCTACATAAAGGGTATAAAGTGTGGCAGAGCATTAAGGAGCTAGGCAGTCCTGACCTTCAAGTATTCCAGGAAATGACACCTTCTTCTTTAGCTGGGAGTCATCTAAAACGTTTGTTAGAAATAAAACGCAGAGCTGGAGAGATGGCTCAGTGTTAAGAGCACTGGTGCTCTTCCAGAGGACCTGGGTTTGATTCCTAGCACTCATGTAGCACCTCACAATTGTCTAACTCCAGCTCTAGAGGATCTGGTACCCTTACACCAATGCACACCAAATACAATTCAATAATGAAAACATAGAATGACTGATGCTCTGTGTTGAGAGACCAATTCTAGGTCTTTTTGGGGATGGATTCCGAATGTTAAGGTTTGGTGTGATCTCTGATGCTGATATCACTGTCTAGAGAAATCAGCAACCAATAGTTATACTCTACTAGACTAGTACAAGTGTGTGAGGGCGGGCAGGTAGGGAAAGTCTGATTCCTACTCATAACACCCTGAGACTCTACGTCATCACACAGATGAAGTAGGGTCCTAGAGGAGAGGAGCAGCAGAGGTAGGTAAGGATTTCAATAGTAATACGAGAGAGAGAGAGAGAGAGAGAGAGAGAGAGAGAGAGAGAGAGAGAGAGAGAGAGAGAGAGAGAGAGAGAGAGAGAGAAGGGCAGGGGCAGGCAAGGGCATCATGGTGGGACTGTAGAGCATACACCATAGCTCACCCATCAATACTCCCCAGATTCTCTCACCAAGCCATCCCCTCTCCCACCACGGCCACAACTAAAGCACAAGCAACAGGAAAGCTTAGAAACCATTCCTTTCTTTATTAAACATAGCTTGCAAGTGATAAATATTACAAAGTTTTTTCTTTTTATCCTTTCTCCAAAAATTAGCTTATTATTTGAATCTTCACTGCTAAAATTCTCAGCAGTCTCTGAAACAGATGGGAGTGTATTTACCTTTTGAAAACCAGTTCCTATTGGTCTTAGTTTTTCCATTTTATTTCCCAAACACAATGCAGAAAATTAGAATGAGTTATTTTTTTAAAAAAGAAAGAAAAAAAGGAAACTTAAAGAGAGTTGTGCAAAAGGGTCTTGTTCCCCTCCCACCCACCCTATTCAGGGAAGGCCATTGCCCACCCACCTCCCTGCTCCCCGCCACCCACCCCAATCTATCCTCCACCTTCACCAAGGCCTCACCCATCAACCTATGCTCGCTCTCTCCAGGCGTCAGAGTCAATAACTTAAGAGTAGAAACACTCAGCCCAGGAAATGAGGGAATAAACTGGGCCTCTGAAGGAGACAGACTATCAACAGTTGCCTGTGGGGGCTCAGATGAGATCTGAGGGAAGGAAAGATGCGGGCCACATCTGAGCTCTCCTTGTCACCAAGATGAGGTAAATTCCACACCTATAGCTCACAAAGACAGCAACTTGGCTACCAACCTGGTGGACATTCACTGGTTAACCATTCTTAAGGATTCTGAGTACAAGGTGAGGCTTGGAGCCTGGTCCGTGTCGTGACATGGCTAGAAACACAAGGACCAAGATGTCACTGGTTTAATATCCTACACATACCTCTCCCTACATCAATACTGAAGCAGGGGACTGGCAACTTTCCAAAGACATTGCCAACAGTAATACCAACGAGTCCTTTTCTTTTCAATTCCTCCCTTGTCTTTCAGTCCAGCACTTCCCTCACCTCAGGGCTTTGGTTGGGGCAGGTGGGAAAAGAACTGTGGGATCTTTAGTGTGGAGGCCAGTGGTTTTCTCCCTCACTTGCACCACTGAGCTCCACCAAAGATCACACAGCAAGCCTGTAGGTCCTAGACATGTACACCATGTCTCCACGTGCCTTGGATTCTTATTTTCTACAATCCTGGACCTGGAGCCCTGTAATTCACAGGAGCAAGCCTCACCTCAATGCACACAACCTGGAATGGTGTAGGTAACTTTCTTAGGATGCCTAAAACCCTTCCTTCCTACTATCTCTTGACAATCCACCCTTTCAGAGGTCCATGAGGTTCTTTTTCTGAAGGTTGGGGGAAATCCCTTGCATAAGAAAGCTTTGACACTGGATTTTGTTATATAGGTATATTGTATATATGCTGATGCAATCAGAGGGGGGAAAACAGTGCAAATACAATTACAATTCATAATAATACTTGGTTTCGATGCCCCCAGGAACTGCCCCATTCCTCGGCTACCTCCCAACCTCCAGCACTTCCCCACAGTATCAACCTAATGCTGGGGGTAGGAAGAGTGGGCAGGTTAGGGTAGGGAGTGGGCTCTGCCAAGGCAGTGCTGGTGACCTGGAGGGATTACTCCAGGGTGGGGAGGGCAAGGCACAAATTAGGGGTGGGTGGTGGGGGAGGTGGCATCTTTAAGGAGGGATGGGGTTGGAGCAGCTGCCAGTCTCAGTGTGCTGGGCCCGGCCCACTCCTCTCCCCACCCTCCACAGCCCTGTCTCCCTACACCCTCCCCTTCCCCAGAAACCCTTTTGCACGGATCATACACAAACGGGCACATTACAAAATGACATAACACAGTTTCACAATATCCATGGCTAGGGCTTTTTTTTTCTCTTTTTCAGTTTTTTTTTTCTACACAATGTACAATTCCTTTTAAATGGATCAAGAAATAGCTTATATACACGAATGAGTCCTTGTTATAACATCTCGGCAGCAAATATCATAAGCTAATGAAGATCTTGATGAAAAGGAAGGGAACCTAGGATGAGTCGGGGAAGGGGATGTGGAGAGAAGGGTTATGCCTTCTAGAAAAAAGGGAGGAATGGGAATGGCTTAGGGAAAGGAACAAAAGTAAAATATCAAGAAGCATCTTTACAAAGCAGTTCTATAGCTAATTCCTTTTAAAGGGGCGAGGAAAGGTAACCAAGGCAGGAAAACATTTATCTTGGTGTCTTTAAAAAGAAATGTCTACCATACATATATCCCAAAATGCAGGAAAAATACTTATTCAGCGATGGAGTTCAGATGCTACGGTCAGTGACAAAATAAACTGACAAATAAGGACCTCTGTCTCCTAATTTTACCCCAGCCTTGCCACTAATCCACCCTTTCCAGGTTTCTACAGAGTAAGACACCGGGCTTTAGTGCCTCAGGGTCTAGAGGAAGCCAGAGCGTACTGGTTGGAGCCTCACTCTACTGACACCTGGGAGCCAAAGTCCAATGGTAAAGGACAGCTGAACTCAGGGCCTTTCCTCCTATCCTTAGGGCATGAGGGTTAGTATCTAAAGGCCCAAGGCCTGAGGGTGAGAGCTTAAAAAAAAAAAAGGCTTTGAAGGACACAAGGCAATCAACGCTGTAAAATGTAGAGGCTTAAGAAAGGGGACAGGGGCAGGATTAAGGGAGGAGATGGAGGCTAACACTTTACCATGATTAAAAAAGATCTCACCCCTCTTACTAGTTCCTGGGAAGGACATGAAGATGGGGAGAAAGAGGAGAAATCAAACCTCAGCAACTGAGCAAAGGGCCACAGAGCTATACTAGTCAATAAGCAGCTTCTATGTAATTGACCCTGAAGGGATAAAAACAGGGAAGACTCTACCCTCTCCCCTATGGCCTCAGCACCTAAATAGGCACTGTATTATATGGGTTTTCCTTCCCCACCATTCCCCATTTCTATAATCTTACTTCCAAACCCTATTCAAAGTGGCCTGGCTCCCAGGGAGAGCCTAGCTCAGGGCAGGGACAGGCCCCAGCTGGACAGTATTGCACATTCTCTGTTCCTTTTAATCTCAACTGACAAACTTGGGCACCTTGTACCTATGAGCACCTCTGAGCTGGGGGTCAGGGAGACTTAACAGAAATGGCACTTCATCACGGGGTAGGGAGAGGTTAGACAGACATGCCACAAGGCAAGATGACTGGTAAGAAAAACATTTAAAAAGTGGAGGAAAAAAAAACTTCCCATTTTGTGGAAGAGAAAAACAAAGTCAATTTATCCAGTGCTTTCAAAGCACAGAGGGCAAAGAAAAGATGTAAGAATATATCTTTATATATATATATATATATGTATATAATTTTAAAATAATCCCAGACCCAGCTCCATCAGCCCCCCTCCCTCCCCACCACTTACAGTCAGGGGCACCACATTCCCCAGAAAAATACTTGAAATGACCTGCTCAAACTACGTGTTCCTAGCATCTAGCATCCAGGTCACTTCCCCACTGGGGAGCCCAGACACAGCTGTGTCTCTGCTCCTTTATTAAGTGCTCAATGAATCTGAAGAAAGGAAAAGCCAGGAGGGCCCGTAGGGCCAGTATAATCACCCACAGTGGCACTGGAGTATTGTGAAAAGACCAGAGTAGGGGAACTGAGCTTGATTTCAGCTTCCACCCTACCCCCAAATTTTATGGGAAAGGTGTGCAGTTTGTGTGTGAATAATTTTAAAAGTGCCTTCTTTAAAAAAATTATTTAGTTTTTAAAAATAAAAATGAGGGAATTTCCTCAGGTGGCTATCAAGGGCAATATATCACACAACTCCTCATACACCTGCTCAGAGCGTCCCCAGTACACTCTGGCGGCATCTAGCGCTGTAGAGGCAGGTGCACACACACTGAGGAGAACAGAAACCCTTCATTTTCAGGCTTCCCTTACCTCACAACAGCTTGGTCCCCACCTCCTTGCCACAGTGTGGGCAAACAGGATGCTAACCTCCCTAACCCCAGAACAGCAACATTGCACAATTCAATTCATTCTCTACATTAGTAGCGCCTAAGAAAAAAATTAAAAAAAAAAAAAAAACAAAACAGCAAAATTATTAAAATTTTGGGGAAAGGAGCTTGGGGAAGACAATACTTGTATAGCTGAGGGCCAAAGCTGGTTTGACAAAAGTTGCTTGGCTCTGAGGAGTTGGATCTATAGTCAGCATAGCAAAGGTGGAACAGGACACCAACCTGATTAGGGGCTACAGCCATATCTCTCAGCATTCAAGAGGGCAAAGGGACAGAAAAACGCAAGGATCTTGACTGCTGGGAGAAACCTCTCCTGTCACGTGATTCACTTACACCTATTACAACTTCTAGGACAGCCAGCCACCTGCAGCTGGGAGGAGCCACTCCTCTGGGACTATAGTTAGAAGGAAGATTAACATTTGTTAAGAGGGTATGAAGATGTGATGGGAGACAATTTTTACAAAGAAAATAAAATGAACAGTCTTGGGATGGTTGGCCGGGAACGGACTTCTGTATCCTCACTGGGGTCAGAAGACCATCTTATTCCTCCAGCAATGAAAGGCCAGGGCCTGGTCGCAGTCCTCTTTGGGACACTATTAAATTTATGTCACATCTCTTCCCCCAATCTCCCTACAGGTAGTTTTTGTTTTAAGCTTCTCCCTCCAAGCTCTTTTCCTTATTCTTAAAGAGCCCCTCAAACTGTCCAGATCTTGACCAACCATAGCTGGGATGCTAGTCCTGCTTGCATGGTGATGACGCCTATTCCACACTCAGGTAAGTGTCCTACACTCTCTGTTATGTCCTACTGGGCAGCTGAGGATCCACTGCACTCTGCATGTGATCACTGAACTGTATATCATTTGTATTTTTTTTTTTAAGAGGGAGCATTAGCAGAATGGAGGTAGGGAAGGAAAGAAAACAGAAGATGGGGGTGTTAACCGTTCATAGAACAAAGGGAAGACACACAATATAATTAAAAATGATAATAAAATTATAGCATAAACAAACTTTAGAAACACACATCAAAGGGCTTAGATTCTCCCCAGGACCTCATTCAGACCTCTATCAGAGGTAAAGATCCACCTCACCGTTACAGGAAATCGAAGAGAGAAGACAGAGCAGCAGGAGGACAGATCGCAGCAGGGTGAAATAAGGAGAGGTGGCAGGGCGGGACGTGTGTTTTCTTGCTGATGTCTATTTTTGTCTTCTGTTTTTTCGGTTTTGCTTTCCGTGTATGGTAGGCACCAGTACAGGCACTGCATGCGACGGAAGTTGGGGGGCAATAGGAGAAATGGGTAAAGGATTCAAGGATGGGCCGTACAAGTGGAACAGGCGTTATTTTTGTCCACTGATGGACTGAGATATAGACCGGGGAGGGATCATGTCTAAAAGGTATTCACGCTGCCGGTCTGCCAAACTGGGGGCTTTATGTCCTCCGATGCCAGTGTTCAAATATGCAATGTTGACACCTAGATTTGGGAGACAAAAGAAGAGGACAGGTATTAAGAAATGGTGCTGCACAGGAGGAGATGGGGAGGAAACATGCAATTGCCTGCACTTGTCTAGCCTGAGCTAGCTTCGTTTCAACAGCAGCTACGCTCTTACTCCCAAGCTCCAGAGAAAGAGCTCCTTCAGACATGTCAGCCCTAACTGGGTAGTGGTGGCACACACCTTAGTCCCAGCACTTAGGATGAAGACTGGTGGATCTCTGCGAGTTCCAGGCCAGCCAGGACTGTTATACAGAGAAACCCTGTCTCGAAAAACCAAAAAAGATCAGCCCTACCAGGAATAATGAACAGTCTTTACAATACAGCATAGAAGAACGAGGTTAAACAGCGGTAAGAGAAAAATGATTGAAAGGAAGAGAAAAAAATCTACAATCTGCTCTGATTTGGGAACCACTGAGTGTGGAAAAGAATCCTAGATCATTCATACTAGACAGTAGACCCTGCTGTTTTAGCCAACAGAAATAAAAACTCACATGCTCAACAAAAGCACATCAGAATTCAATTTATAATGGTGGGGACCCTGCTGTTTTCACCAGAGTCCTAGTGCACGTGTAAGACTTAGTAAAAATTCATGTGCAGAATAATAAGCATAGTTATGATGCCCTGAAGAGAAAATAGAAAGCAAAGGAACAACGGGCCTAAAGGGGCTGCTAAAAATTTGTGCATAGGGGCTAGAGAAGGCTCAGCAATTAAGAGCACTGGTTGCTTTTTCAGAGGACCAATGTTTGACTCCCAGCACCCACATGATGGGTCACAACTGTATGTTAACTATACTTCTGGGTGATCAAGACACCCTACTATGGTCTCCATGGGTACCAGGTATGCAGTGGAATACAGACATACACGCAGGTAAAACACTCATACACACTAATGAAAGAAAAGAAGTGCGCCAGACAGAAAGCTGTCAGCAAAGTGCTTGCCATGCATGTATGAGGACCTGAACTTGATCCCACCGCAGCCATAGACAAAGCTGGTTTGGTGGTGCATGCTCATAATCCTAGCAATGGGAGCCAGATCTCTGGAGTTTCTGGCCAGCCAACCTACTTCATCAGCTGGAGGCCAGTAAAGGACCCTATCTCAAAATACAAGTAGATAGTGCTGAGGAATGACACTCAAGACTGACTTCTAACCTCTATACATGCACCCATGTACACAGAAAGAACTGTGCACTAAAGCTAGGTGGTACACACCTGTAATTTTAGCACTTGTGATGGAGGAGTTCACAGAAGTAGCAGCCTTGGTTACACAGCAAGCTCAGAGTCAACCTGAGCTATACATGACCCTTAAAGCAGAGACTAGTCAACTCTGAGGTAAGTTCTGAAATCAATCCATCTTACCTGGCATACCAAGGAGGCCACCTGGCACAGACAACTGGGGTGCCTGTGCAAAATTTGAAAGCATGGATCGGGCAGATGTGGGTATACCACGCTGGAGGCTGCTCTGGGGCTGTGGAGCCTGCAACAAGGGGACAATTGATGAAACCTTATCATTTACAGAACTTATACAGAAGTTCAAGTAGAAGACAAAGGCACAAGAGTAAAAGAGAACAGAACCATTTCATGCAGAAGTACAGCCCCAAAGAGAAAGCAGGGCTGGGAAGAAGTTCCTCACCTGCCGAAGTGTATGATGTCTCATGATGGTCTCTTGTTTACTGACACTGGATACAGCTGGAGCTGTAGTAGGGGAGAGTGCTGCCTGCTGCTGTAATCGCTGTTCAATTTCCTGTTGGGAATTATTAGATGAGATTGAACAAGACAGCACCTAATTTTCTAACTAGAAAATCAAGGGTCTTATTTCTGTAATGATGCCAGTTAGTTACAATAATTCGGAAAAGGCAAAAAGTATGGTGAGATGGTCACACTAGGATCCAGGAACAAGCAGGCAGCGTGTCTTATGGACACAAGCATTCCCTTCTCTCCAGAATGCTGGCTTTCATGAGGACAACTGGAGGACAACGGATGGTGATGTGATTAAAGCTAACGAATCATTGAGGTCCTATTTATCGCTGTAATTTTTTAAAAAGAGATTCATTCATGCATTCATATCTGCATGTAACCACCATGCAGTGCTGGAGATTGAAAGAAACCAGAGCTTTAGATGTAGAAGCAAGTGCTCTTCCATTAAAGTAGAAATCTTAGTTTTGATTCCTGTCTATTTTCCATAAGGCTCGTGACGTTACCTAAGGGCCTCTGATGGTTAACAGAGTGGGAAATGGGACAGGTACAAGGACCTGAGCATAACTCACCTTCCTTCCCTCTAGAGAGACTAGTCCTGTAACTGTTATCCATGAATGCTCACATGCTTCTGTCACCACTGGGCTTCCCGGGCTACCTGATCTTATCCTTCCCTTTGCCATTTAACCACAGATGGCGGACTTCAAAGTATGCAGCAAATTCCCCACAGCAAAACCCATTTCTCTGACAAGAAAATCAAGTGGAGACTAGAGGGCCTGGATGTTGTGATGGATGCCAGTAATCCCAGGTCTCAAGAGGCAGATGGGAGGAACACAAGTTCTAGGCTATTCAGAGCTAACAGTGAGACTTTCTTCAGAGCTATGGAAAAGTCAATTTTCAAGCTTTCGGAGTGCTGGGACTAAAGGCAAGTGTCACCATACTTGAGAAGAAAAGGTGTTTTTTTGGGGGGGGGGGGAATTACTGCTGTTTCTTGACTCCTCCCCCTGACCTCAGACACACACACACACACACACAGGGTTTCTTTGTATAGCTCTGGCTGTCCCGGAACTTGCACTATAGATTATTCTGGCCTTGAACTCACAGAGATCCACTTGTTTCTGCCTCTTGAACGCTGGGATTAAAGACAATTGAGACCACACTTTGCTTTATTTTTTAAAGAAACCTAGGTTTCCAGACCCAGAGGTCTATGGCAACCACATGGTTAATCCTCCCAAACTACAAGCAACAACCTTCTGGGAAAACCAAACCTGTTGAGATGACTGTGTAGTAGAAGCCGGAATTCTCACCTGTTCTTGCTGTAGAGCTTTAACAAAAGCATTTTTCAGCCGGTTGGTGTGTTCAGCTTTTAGAGCCTTTTTCTGGTTTGAAGTCATACACTGCTCACAGAGGATCTTACCATTCTTTTCTTGCTTCCAGTGAGGGGTGAAATCTGTACGGCACTGGGCACATACAAAGGGTTCGACCCTCAGAAGTGAGGCACAGTTTTTGCCTAGATACCAATAAAAAGAATAATTAATGGAGTCACATCTCCCACTCTTCTGTTTCTCTTCATTTAAGTATCTTTCCTACAAGTCAGTTCTGTTATCTCAGAGACTACACAGCAGGGTCAGTGGGATCTCAGAGCATGAAAGTGCTTCATGGGCAATCCTAAAGGAACTGCGTTCCATCTTTGAAACCCATATAAAGGTGGAAGGGAAGAAACGATCTCGCAAAGTTGTCTGTGGCCTCCCAATGTGTTCGTTGACACACCAACAAAACAACAAGAAACTATACAAAAACAAACAAACCAGAACAATTCAGGGAACTGGAGTTCAACAGTTAAAAGCACTTTGTTGCCCTTACACCCATACAGTGGCTCAAAACCACCCGTAACTCCAGTTCAGAGACTTGATGCACTCTTCTGAAGTGAGGGCACCAGGCAAACATGTGGTAAACATACATATATGCAGGAAAAACACTCATCGAAATTAAATAAAGAACCTTAAACTTATTTACTGTCTTGTAAATAAATGACAGCGGCTCACTATGTGGGTCAGGCTGTCCTGAAACTCAGAATGTACACCAGACTGGCCTCAACTCCTAAGATTTGCCTTCCTCTGCCTCCCTAGTGCTGGGATTAAAAGCCTTATTTTTTTCTAAATGCTATTTAATAAATATTTTGACTTGATAATCAGAACAGTTGGGAGGCTAGGGAAAGAGGCTCCTAAGCTTGAGGTAAGGCTGGGCTACAGAATAAGGCTGAACCCTACCTGGCTATATTGTGTAATCCTGTTACAAAAAACTCATAATAAATTCAGAATCAAAGGGCTCCACTTAACCAATGCTTTGTTTTTATTTTATTTTTTTCCCAAGACAAGAGTTTCTCTTTGTATTCCTGGCCATTCTAGAATTTCCGCTGTAGACCAGGCTAGCTTTGAACTCAAGAGATCTGCCTGCCTCTGCTCCCATTAAAGGTGTGCACCACCACTGCTGCTTGGTTGCTGTTTGTTGACATCACTTTATACTGAACTTTCTTTTCCTTTACATATATACATATTTACAACACCCATTTATCAGGGTCTAAATAGTTACTTTGTGCAGACTTTTTGAGACAAAGCGTTACATTGTAGCTCAGACTGGCCTAGAACTCATGACAACAATCTTTGCATCAGTATTCCAAATGTAATTATAGGCATAAGCCACCTTACCTGGCTGAAATTAAAGTACTCTGATCTGTTTACAGCTAATGTTAGTCAGTCCCCTAGGGACTTTCAGATACTATTTGGAAATTTAAGCTTATTGATGCCTGTTAGCATCACACTGCATGGTGTGAATGTCTGGTTTAATACCGGGCTGCAATTTTCATGTAATGACGCTTGGTTATTTATATTAGTACATACAGTTTTTCCAGCAGAATCATTAAAAGGACAGGGACTGAATATAACAACTCAGCACAAGGTCACAAAACATAGAAACTCTATTCATCTAAAGAGCAGGCACAGTGGTATGTGCCTCTACAGAGGTCAAGGTAGGGTAGATCCCATGTGAGTTCAAGGCCAGTTTGATCTACACATAGTTCCAGACTAGCCAGAATTATATATAGTGAGACACCGTTTCAACAAAACAAAACAAAAGGGAACTAAACAAGATGTATTCATCATTCTGTTTCCTGATTGTGGATGTGATGTGACCAATTGCTTCAAGCTCCTGATGCCTTTGATTTACCTACTATGATGGATTGATTATACTCCCAAAATGTGAGCCAGAACAAACAAACTCTCTTTAAAAAGAAACACTATATTGAAGAAAATAACAAAACATACATTACCCTTCCCCCATTTTGGGCGGGGGTGGGGGGATAGGATACTATGTATTACAGGGTGATCTAAAAATTGATTATGTATCTGAGGATGTCCCTGGACTTCTTATCTCTACCTTCCAGGATAAACAAGTATTTTACCACGTGAATTACATCTCTAGACTCTACTTTGGCTTTTAAGACTTACTTCATGTGTATGGGATTTGGCCTGCATGTATGTCTGTTAACTATGTGTGTGTGCTTGGTGCCATGCCAAAAGAACTGAGTTATGAATGGTGGTGAGCCACCATGTGGGTGTTGGGAAATGAACCCAGGTCCCCAGAAGGAGCAGCCAGTACGCTGAGCCACTGAGTCATTTCCTTAGCCTCCTTTTTTGAGATACTGCACGCCAACAGCTTGTATAAGTGATGGGAGAGACTCTGAGGGCAGTAATAATGGATCAGATTTAATTTACTTAGAGACAAGGTCTCATTATGTAACTCTGTGTGGCCTCAAACTTGAGCTCCTCCACTCTCAGTCTCCTGAATACTACAGTTATCTGTATGTACCTCCAACTTTCTTTGTGAGACAGGGTCTTGCTATGTTGCTCAGGCTAGCCTCAAACTCTCAGTATTCTCTCACTTCAGTCTCACTGGTGGGGCTTAAACCATGTGCCACTAGACCCAGCCTAGGAATACTAAATAAACGTAACAATTTCAAGACAAGGTCTCAGTTTGTAACCCAAACTGGCTGTCACTTTATTGTTTTGTGTAGACCAGGTTGGCCTTGGATTTGGAGTAATTCTTCTGCCTCTCCCTACAAAGTAGTGGAATTATATCAGGCCAGGATTAAGAGCAGTTTTGTTGTTGTTGCTGTTTTGTGAGACAAGGTGCCTCTGTGTTGCCCTGGCTGTACTACAACTCTCTCTGTAAACCAGGTTAGCCTCTGTCTCTCTCAAGTGTTGGAATTAAAGATGTGGGTCACCACCACCAGGTTGTAAGGGGAGTTATACGATACAGTTACCTATAATACTAAATTCTCTGCCAGAGGCTTAGCAACCCCTTGCCCAGAGACTTAACTAGAAGGAAGTGTTACCTTGGCTGTCAATGACACTCTGGACGACTTCTTCCAAGCCTACCATGTAGATAAACTCGCTATTGGCCGCACTAGGCAGGAAGTGAAGCAAGGGAGCAGGAGGTTTTGGAGGTGGTATCTCCAGCAATGTCTTTTCCAGCTGTTTTCGAAGAGCCAGTTTGGCTGCAGCCTGTGAGTTGGCAGCATCGCTCATGGCACTGGGGCTAGGAAGTGGTGAGGACACTCGGTTCACAGTCCCTGGTTGGATATGGGAGGCGAGGTTCATATAGATGGCAGAAGATGTTGTGCGCTGACAGGGAACAGAAGAACTTGACTGCTGAAACAGAATAGGGACAGGGCTGGTGAGTATGAGAAGACTAAGTCTTGACTGTCTATAATCCTGGTCTGGACGATTTAGTTTCTTCAAAATGGGAACACTCAACTCATCACTGATAGATAACACTGGCACATAAGAAAAAAGAATGATGGCACTTAGAAGCTAAAGTTGTTTGAAAAAGACATCGGGGATGCTTTCTGTCAGGTATCTATGCTTTATCACATACATACCTTCATCTCCTTTTTTTTTCATGCATATATTTATTTTTGAGAATCTCACACATGAGTAACGTATTATGTCATTTCCATCCCACTCTCACCTCTAGGTTAAGATCTCTTTTTCTTTCTGAGACAGGGTTTCTCTGTAGCTTTGGAGCCTTTCCTGGAACTCGCTCTGTAGACCAGGCTGGCCTTGAACTCACAGAGATCTGCCCACCTCTGTTTTCAGAGTGCCAACACTGCCAGGGCTAAGATCTCTTTTTCTAAAGGCACATTTTAGCTAATTTGCCTCTGCTCTACAACATATTACTTTTTCTACCACCATTTCTATATAATCCCTTAAAGTATCCATTTTGGGGAATGCTCTCTATTCAGACCACTCTTTTGTCCTAGTTACTCTATATACAAAACTTAAAAGCTGTGGCTCTTTGAATAAGTAAAGCAAATAAAGTATTTTTTCTATTTCTATACAGTGCTCGCTCTTACTGGTTGATAACTGATGGCGGGGTTCATGTTAGGTGTTGTGGTGCGTACAATGCCAGGCTTCGGTGGCCCCCGTTGACTCTGAAGCTGGGCTGGATTTGGTGCAATAACACGTTGAGACATCAACATGTGCGGAAGGGTAGTGTTGGTTGCTGAACGGATGACACTATGACCCTACAGGGAAGAACAGGAAAAGAACTCACAGACAGCACAATACCTCTGGACGACTTCTTAAAAATGCAAAATGCAAAATGAAAACACTACTTATAATGAATAGCTAGTAGAATCATGGGAACACACATCTGATAATTTTGTACAGTAATCAACAGGATAAATCTACCATTACTCTAGTTTAATATGTGTGTGTGTATGTGTGCATGTACGTATATATAAAATTTTACTTCTTTCCATTTCATGTGGATGAATTTTTTAAAAGATTTATTTATTTATAATGTGTACAATATTTTCAGTATTCTGTCTGCATGTATGCCTGCAGGGCAGAAAAGAGCACCAGATCTCATTATAGACGGTTGTGAGCCATCATGTGGTTGCTGGGAATTGAACTCAGGACCTCTGGAAGAACAATCAATTAGTGCTCTTAACCTCTGAGCCATTTCTCCAGCCCGAAAATTATTTTTTTTAAAGATTTATTTATTTGCCGGGTGGTAGTGACGCACACCTTTAATCCCAGCACTTAAGAGGCAGAGGCAGAGGCCGCTTCTGGCCTGCAGGCACACATGCAGACAGAACACTGTAAACAAAATAAAATAAATATTTTTAAAAAAAATCTTCACAAAAGCCCCCAAATAAAGACAAGAGAGACAGACTGGTCCAATAGTAATATCCCACTATGGGTCACATACCTGTAATGTTCTCAAATTTTGAGGTTCAATCCCTTGAGCCCCAGGCCGGGAAGGAAGCTTAGATAAGCCTTGCTGTCCCACATGTGCAGGAGATGGCTGAACAATAGATGCTGCATTCTGTACAACTGGAGTCTGAGAAGGGAAACAGAAAATGAGACCATAAAACAAACAAACAAAAACAACAACAAAACCCCAACCACCCCCAACACAACAAACCAACCCAGAAACCAGTTTAAAATTCAGTAAGGTTCTAGGCTCTAAAATTTCCTTGTGCGTATAAGGAACTAATGTGAAGTACTTAATGATAAGGAAGAACGATGAGAAAAATGAAGGCTTTTTAATTTTTGTTGTTTTGTTTGAGATTCAGTCTTGTTATATGCAGCCTAGATTGACCTAGACTTCAATATGTATACCAGGCTTGCCTCAAATTCACAGAGATCTACTCACCACTAGCTCCCAATTACTAGGATTAAAGGCATGGTCACTATGCCAGGTGTTCTTTTTGCCCCCCCCCCCTTCAGACAGGGTCTCATATGGCCATCTCAACTACTCTATATAAAAACATTTTTTATTTTTTTTTGTGTATGATTGTTTTGTCTTCATTTATTTCTGTGTACCATGTGTGTACCTAGTAGCAGTAGAGGGCCAAAAGGTCAGGAGGGCATCAAATCCCTTGAAACTGCAATAACAGCTGGTTCTAAGCTGCCATGTGGGTGCTGGGAACCAGAGTTCAGGTCATATACAAGAACAGTAAGTGCTCTTAATTGCTGAGCCATCTCTCCAGCTCCCTCAAGCTTTTTTTCCCCTTCTTCAAGACAGTGTTCCTCTGTGTATCTCTGACTTCTGGGATTCACTCTATAGATTAGACTGGCCTTGAACCCAGAGTTCACCTGCCTCTGCCTCCTGAGTACACCATCATGCCTGGCATGAATTTAACTTTTGATTTTAGCTCTACTTTTCAAGTGTTGGCATAACAGACGTGTACCACCATGCCCACTTAAGGCCTTTCTTGATTAAAGCCTAAGGTTAAAACAGAACAAAAGCGCTGCTATTACACTCGCAGAAACGAGAAAACCCTGCAGAACCATAAAGAATGGCACACAAAGTTGAATCCACCTCAAACTAGACTTTTCCCCCTTTCTAGAAACTTTTCTTTAAAGCTTTTTCTTAAAAACCTGACTTATTTTTACTGTATGTACATTAGTGTTCTGTCTGCATGCATGTCTATGTGAGGGTGTCAGATCCCCTAGAACTGAACGACAGACAGTTGTCAGCTGCCCTGTGGGTGCTGGGAATTGAACCTGGGTACTTTGGAAGAGTAAGTAGTCAGTGCTCTTAACCTCTGAGCTATCTCTTCACCCCAAAATACTACCTTTTGGACCACATTCTCTTTCTGTAGCTGACTCTGCCTCAGTTTCTTTAACAGCACCAGACGAGCCTCTTCCAATCGCAGTTCATCCCTCAGTTGCTTGATAAGCTGCTGCCGTTCCTCAATGCCTTTCCCCTAAGGAAACACGAAGATTAAGTCAGCAAAAGTACCCAGAAACCTTTCTGTAAGAAATGATCTACATTTCTCTTCTGAAACCTTATCTTCTATAAGAAGCAGAAGTGAAGATATGACTGTATCTTTGTAGCCCTTCAGAATAGCATTCAAGAGTACTCAAAAGCACGTATAGGACTATAAATAATTATTGTCAATCAGTGTACTCTTGGCAAAACAGATGACTGACAAAAAAGAAAAAAAGTTTTCTTTTAAAATGGCCTCTAAATCTTTAAAAATCATATTTGATATAGATGTAATAAACAAATAAGAATTCCTCTATATTTTGAGACACTGGATAGTATAAAGGATATCATCATGCCTAATGGTTTATGACTTAAATTATAAAGTTCTCTTTCATTTTTTAAAAGATGAATAATATTGGATATGACATGCTTTAGCAAACTATTTTTTTCTGCTTGGTTGAACAGCTACCAATCAAAAGGGCACACTGTGGAGAATCAGTATGAAGAACTTATCAAGTAGGTGGTTATTTAGATCCAGAAAGCAAATTAAAATAATTATACAAAACCAAACCAGGGAATTAAAGAGAATGTGAGGAACATGAAACTAAAAAAAAAGAAGACGAAAAGGAGGAGGAGGAAAAAAAAAACCAACATCCTTTTTTTTTTTTTTACCTTAAACATCTCTAGATTGGCTGCTTTGAGTCTTTCTTCCATACGGGAGTTGGACCGAGGACTGGAAGCCTCATTATCAGACAAAACAATTATGTCTGGGGAAGGAGTTAGCCTTCCTCGGTCTGGCTCACTAGATGAGAAAAGGAAAAGATTACAGTATTTCCAACAGTGACAGTTCTTTAAAAAGGTAAAAAAATTTCTTTACTACAACAAAGAAATCCAAAGGAACTTAAGTCTTTCCTGACTCAGCAAGAGAAAGATGGATAATTCCTAGAATAAAGACACCAAGATGTAAGAGAGGGCAAAAGCTTAGCAAAGTACTTTTCTAATCTCAATCTATCAGTCCTGCAATGCAGGCACAAATATATGAAGTAATGAGAACTTTAAAAATTAGGGGATGGAAGGGGGAGAGCTGACTAGGGAGTTAGCTCCTCCAGAAGACCCAGGTTCAATTCCCAGCACCCACATGGTGGCTCACAACTGTCTGTAACTCCAGTCCGAGGGATCTGACATCCTCCTCTTCCAGCCACCATGGGCACTATATACACGTAGTACACAGACATCCATGCAAGCAAAACACCCACATACATAAAAATAATTAAAAAAAAAAATGAGATGCTCAGTGTGGTGGCTCACACTTTAATCCCAGCACTTAAGGTCAGTCTAGTATACATAATGAATTCAAGGCCAGTCGGGCTATATAATGAACGCTGTCTTAAAAACAAAATTAAAAATTGAAGTAAGTGCTCTGATACAATATTTTAATTGTAACTGTTTCCCTATTATCACATCACTGAGCTGTCACTATTACTAGTTATCTAGAGGACTGGAGAAAGAGCAGAGCCATTAGCATCCAGTCATCTACTGATGAACAACAAGGAAATAGCTCACTCTAATAACATGGTTCTGATAAGTGATAATGTATCCTGTCAAGAGTTGAGTCATTTATGAAAACACAAAAGGAGGTGTGGGATAGTGGCTTGAGAAAATGAATAGTATCAACTATAAAGTACAGTCTCTTGGAAAAGGACTAACCAAAGGCACATTAGCCAGAATATCTAGCTAGCATCTTCCCTGAAAAAGAAACTATCCAGGAACTACTTTGACATCTAAAATCCTTCACATAGACTTCTCTTACTTCCAAATCTATTCATTAGATAACCTTTGCTTTTATATTTCTGCAGCTCAAATATAAAGGATCTTGAACAATCTAATTAACACATGTATCTTCCACCTCCATTTATTTTTAAATGTGAGACATCTCACGTAACTGACTGGCTTCAAGCCAGGTGTTGGTAGCACACGCCTTTAATCCTAGCACTTGGGAGGCAGAGGCAGGCAGATCTCTGTAAGTTCAAGGCCAGCCTGGTCTACAGAGCGAGTTCCAGGACAGGCTCTAAAGCTATACGGAGAAACACTGTCTTAAAAATACAAACAAAACAAACCAATTCTGGCCTATATTTCCCAAGTACTATGATCTCAACAATGTATCATCGTGCCTGGCTGAAGTTATTTTTCCCCCTTTTATTTGTGGTTAGATCTGGGGATAGAACTCAATACCTGGCAGATACCTAAGCACACCTTCTATCACCAAGGAACAGCTATAGCTTTCTGTGACAAAATAGCTGGGAGTATATAGGGCTAGGTGAGGTTGGTGTGGTTATAGGTCTTATTTAATGTGGACTTTAAAACCTAAAAGCTCATAGATCATTAGTTTTAAGAGCCTATCCAGGGCTGGAGAGATAGCTCAGAGGTTAAGAGCATTGCCTACTCTTCCAAAGGTCCTGGGTTCAACTCCCAGCAACCACATGGTGGCTCACAACCATCTGTAATGAGGTCTGGTGCCCTCTTCTGGCCTGCAGGCAAACATGTTATGTAGACAGGATATTGCTTACATAATAAATAAATATTAAAAAAAATTATTAAAAAAAGAAAAGGATGCTGTTCCTTAAAAAAAAAAAGACCCTACCCACTATTTTCTCAAGGTTTCTTTGTTGGGTTTTTTTTTTTTTTTTGGTCTCAGATCCTTGGGGACATATAAGCGTTTGTATGTTACTGCAAGTGCTAGAGAAGTAGTCTATCATCAAGTAATACTTCTAGCCCCCAAGAAGCCTTTTTTGTTTTTAATTTTAATTAATTTAGTGTCTGTACATGCACGTACATATGTGCCAGGGTACTGATGTGGTCAAAGGACAACTCTGTGGAGTCAGTTTTCTCCTTCCATTGTGGGAGTTCCAGAAATCAAATTACAGTCATCAGCCTTGGTTATAGGTGCCTTTACCCAGTGAACCATCTTGCTGGCCTTTATGGCTCAAGCTAACTCTGAACTCACAGTGAGCACCCTGTGCTTCTGCTTCCTAAGTTAGTAGTACAAGCACAGTGTACCACCATTCCAGACTTCACCTAAGGTTCACCTTGGAACAAGGTGTCCTGATGATTGAGATAACTCACAGGGTAAAGTGAGTCACTAATAAGTTTGGCCGAGAAGAGGAACAGGAGGGGAGAAGTAAGGAGACGAGGACTCTGTCAACTAGTGAGTGTGTGTGAGCTGCACTGGAGCCAGTCAGACAGCAGGCTGAGAGCATGGGATTACAGGACAGATGCCACCCGAGGAGGAAGACTTCCGGCTCTCAGAGCTAGTGTGTGCTCGTGTTTCACTTGTCACTCTGCTCCCTCTTCCTTCTCACTAGAGACTCACGAGTGAGCAAGGGCAGGTCTGGAAACTCCCTCCTTGATTCATAGTATTTCATGTCACCACGCAGCAGCTTATGAAATTCCAGTCCTGGTGAGGTAAGTATATTCTCTAAGCCTATTTCTAAGGTAAAACATTATTCCCTACACAAATGATTGCCATCTATTCCTTAGAGACTTCTCAATACCAAGTTGGGCAGAAATATTCCTGAACGAACATGTTGGAACTGTGTGTCAGTAACTTACACTAGAAACAACACTTTATTTTATGCTTAGATACAATCCAGAGACATATTAGACAGATGGCATAGATAAGACAAAGCCTAAGTCAAATCTTCATTCCAGTTTGTTTGTTTTGTTTTTCCTGACAGACTCTGTGTAGCCCTGGCTGTCTGAACTCACTCTACAGACCATGCTGGCCTCGAACTCCCAGACTGGGGTGAAAGAGAAGTCACCACCACCTGGTGTCAACATTCTTAAATCACTGTCTGAGGCTTTTAAGCATGAATCTTCTACCTGTTAAGAGCTTATTAAAAGCTAAACACCACTTGTGTTTCAATCTGGAATATTCCCAGAGGCTTTAACGCTCATAATTCTTTGTTTTTTGACACAAGGTCTCTTTTTGTAGTCCTGGCTGGCCACAAACTCAGATCCACATGCCTTTGGCTCTCGAGTGCTGGGATTAAAGGTGTGTACCACTACTGACTGTCTTAAAGCTCCTTTAAAAAAAAAATTGCACACACACACACACACACACACACACACACACACACACACACAGTGCTTGCTCTATCTGGATGTACACCTACATGCCAGGAGAGGACATCAGATCCAATTATAGATGACTGTGAGCCACCACGTGGTTGCTGGGAATTGAACTCAGGACCTCCGGAAGAGCTGATAACACTCTTTACCTCTGAAAGCTCCTAGCTCTTATCTGCCTGGATGTGATGCAAATCTTGTATCTCATTGTTGTGGTAGATGGATGACTTTGGGTTCAAGTCCCACCACAAACAACAGAAGAAAAAACAGTTGTTTCTCTACCATTCTAAAACAGTAGTTACACTAGTTTTCACTTTACACATTATTTATTTCACAGATACTAGAATTCACCCCATTAGTGGTATTTAGGCAACAAAGACAGAAGGTCTCATGTTACAAATTTCATCTTCCATATTTTTCTTATTCTTTTGTTCTCTTTTAAAGATCTGTTTATTTAATGTGTTGCCGACATACATTTATGTTTACCACATGCATGCCTGGAAGTCAGAAGAGGGGTTGAATCTGTTGGAACTGAAGTTCAGAAGATTGTTACCCAGGTCCTCTGCAAGGGCAACAAGTACTTTTAACTATTGAGCCATCTATCCAATGGCCTTGTTTTAATTCATATTAAAAAGATTATGTCTCTCCTGAGTTCATTCTTACAGAAAAACTTGTGAGGATGTGGAAGCTACAGGTAGATTTGGAGAAATGTTGTGTTAAGTAGATCACCCTTATATTCTTCAGGAGGGCTAGTGTCATGTAATGGCATTTCAATTGTATTTTAATAAATAAAGACTGCTGGAAGATCTGAGGCTAAAACAGTCCCACTGGTCAGCCTTAAACACCAGATTATGGTAACATGCACCTTTAATCTCAGTAGCCATAATGACATTCACCTTTAATCCCAGTAGCCACAATGACATGCACCTTTAATCTCACTAGCCATAATGACACACACCTTTAATCCTAGTAGCCACACTAGTTGCCATAGAAACTGGGTGGTGCATGCCTTTAATGATGTGGTGCACACATTTAATCCCAGCCCTAGAGAGGATTATAAATTGGGAGGAAACAGCTCTCAACACACAGTCTCATTCTGAGATTCTGAGAGGCAGGATTGCCATTTCAGACTGAAGTAGAGGTAAGAGCCAGTGGCTGGCTGTTTTGCTTTTCAGATCTTCAGGTTGAGCCCTAAGTTCTGTCTCTGAGTTTTTATTATTGTGTTTCATTTGGCACCCAACATGGGGCTCGAACCCATGACCCCAAGATTAAGAGTCTCATACTCTACTGACTGAGCTAGAAAAATGCCGCCACCATCCAGCGATCTGCATGCCTCTGCCAACTGAGTGTTGGGACTAAAGGCATGCACCACAATGTCTGGCGAAAGATTCCCCCCATCCTCCTAAGATTTAAGCTCCAGTTCTCATGACTGAGTAGTAAATATCATTCATTACTTTGTCACATTTCTGGTCCCCAGAAATAATCAGCTTATCTTAGGTAAGAACTATGACTCTCCATGTGAGCTACCTAGCTTCATCTGGAAATGAGAGGAATTCATGGTCAACTTAAGCCAGAGGACACAGATCTTCTTTCAAGAAGACATCATCATGTGGTAGCTCACATAAGTAATCACAACACTGAGATACTGAGGCAAGAGGACCGCCAAAAGTTCAGGACCAGCATGGCTATAGTGTGAGACCCTGCTACAAAACAACAGGAAAAACAAGACAGGCAGCTTTAGGATGACGATCACCCCCCCTTCACTGGAATCATGTCACGCTCCCAAGCTGACAGCTACTGCCATACCTCCGTCTAGCGCTCATGTCCACAGGCTCATCACTGATGTTTTCTTTGCCTGGCCTTCCAGCAGTCCTGTTGTCGCCATGAGGCCTGAGATTCCCATTGAGTTTCTCTTCATAACCCTTGACACCACTGCCATCTTGTTTGGTAGGTAGCTCATGTGGCACCTCAAGGTTTGCCAAATCTTTCCTTTTGAGAAGGGCCAACATTTTCAGACGCTCCATGGCCTCATGACCCTCCATTTTGAGGCGTTTTGCCAGGACATCATCTCGCTCATCTGCCGGGTCCAAACTCCTCTTCAAAAGATTCAGACGAAGAGCATCTTCTGTCATTCTATCCATTCTATGGAAAAAACACAAAGAAAAATCAGAATAAAGTTCCTTATGCAAGCCAAAAAGCAGGTGTGAAATATTAATAATAAAAATGTAGTGGCATTTCATTTGTATTTTAATAAATAAAGATTATCTGAAAATCAGAGAGTGAAACAGCCCCACTGGTTAGCCTTACAGACCAGGCAGTGGTAACATACACCTTTAATACTAAAAGCCACACTAGTTGCCTTCGAAACCAGACGCATGCCTTTAATCTCTGTGGTGCATGCCTTTAATCCCAGCCCTAGAGAGGATTATAAAATGGGAGGAGACAGCTCTCAGTCTCATTCTGAGATTCCTAAAGGCAGGATCACCATTTCAGACTAAGTTAGAGATAAGAGCCAGTGGCTAGCTACTTTGCTTTTCTAACCTTTAGGTTGAACTCCATTTTTGTCTATTGAGCTTTTGTTAGTCATGCTACAAAAAAATAATTCACATAACAAATGTTTAAAGTTACAGATAACAGAGCTAACTTCCAATGCTATTATTGTCCTACAACATCTATATTATTTCTCCAGTAACTTTAGCAATGAAAATAAACTTCAAATACACTGCAGTCACCAAGGCCTTTAATTATAAAAGGGACACGAAATCCACACTATACCCATGTAGATGGTTCTTTAAAAACAAACAAAAACGTGGTGGTATACGCCTTTAATCCCAGCAGGCAGATCTCTGTGAGTTCCAAGCCAGCACGGTCTACAGAGAGTTCTAAGACAGTCAAGGGCTACACAGACAAACGTTGTTTTAAAAAACAAAACAACAAAAATTAAAAGTAAAAACAAAATCATTAATGCTGGAGATAAGAGTTTGCCTATAATCCCAGCACTTGGGAGTCTGAATCAGGAGGATCTAGAACTTCAGGCCAGCTATAGCATCATATCCTGTTAACAAACAACAGGGGCTGGAGAAATAACTAAGAACACTTGGTGCTCTTGTAAAAACTGGGGTTCAGCTTCCAGAACCCACAATGGCAGCTTACAAGCATCAATAAAACTCCTGTTCCAGGGAATCCAGAGCCCTCTCTGGTCTCTTTGTAGCCAAAACACATGTACACAAATTTTTAAAAAACAAACTGAAACAACAACAACAACAACAACTAAAGCCAGCAAGAAGGCTCAGTAGGCAACGGTGCTTGCTCCAAACCTGATGACCTGAGTTCAATCCTAGAGCCCACATGGCAGAAGGAAAGAGTTGGTTCCTGAAAGTTGCCTTCTGTCCTCCAAATAAATGCTATGGCATATGCAATACCCTCCTACCCCAACAAACAAAAAATGTTATATATGTATTCTATTATTTTATTTTTTTGAGAGAGAGTTTCTCTACATAGTCCTGGAACTCACTATGGAGACCAAAGGGGCCTTGAATTCAGAGATCTGAGATCTGCCTGCCTCTCCCTTTCCAAGTTCTGGGATTAAACCACTTTACTAAATCAGCCTTATCCATAACTACATTCTAAATAATTACCTTTTATCCACAAATAAGTATGGCCCTCACCCTGCATCAAGTAAATTTCTCCCTGCAATAGACAGCAACCATTTCAGAAAACCACAATCTATCAAAATGCAGAGATGCAGAGCCCATATAAAACACAATCCCCATACCTAAGGTTCAGGGATTGGGACAGGAAAAAACAAATGAAAAGACAGAAAAACATGTAGTTTTGCTATGAGATTGTAGTTCCTAGAAATGTCTGAAGCTATGTCCATAAAGTCTCACCAACGTGACTACCTTAAACAAGAGCTGAACAAGGGTAACAATAGATATGCTAAGTGGACTGAAGAAAGTTCAGGAGGCCTCAAACCAATACAAACAACTATAGGGAACTAAGGCATGCTGAGAACCAGAGAAATTTTTTTCTTCAAGATAGGGTTTCTCTGTAGCTTTGGAGCCTGTCCTAAAACTAGCACTTGTAGACCAGGCTGGTCTTGAACTTATAAAGATTCGCCTGTCTCTGCCTCCCAAGTGCCGGGATTAAAGGCGTGCACCACCATCGCCCGGCGTCAGAGAAATAGTCTTAACCTGAAAAGAGTACACCAAATGGTTATCCAATACCAAATGGTCAGTCCCAAAAATGTATATTCAAATAACATTATACAGATGAGCCTTTTTATAAACCCTCAATTCTACATAGATCTAGGTAAAAAAAATCTTAAAACTTTAAAGAAATTATTTAACTATAACTATTTTATTTGCATATGTATGAAGAAGTCAGATGCCCTGGAACCAGAGTCACAGACAGTTGTGAGCTGCCATGTGGGTGCTGAGGATTGAACCTGGGTCCTCTGGGAAGAATAGCCAGTGCCCTTAACCTCTGAACCATCTCTTTAGCCTCCAAAATCTTAAAACTTCAAAAGATTTATGACTTTTCCTATATATCCCCACTAGTATCACCAAAATCTCTTTTCCACCTTTCTCCATAGTATATAAACAGTACAGGCTACAGAGAGCTGATCCAGACCAGTAAAATTGCCTGGAAGCAGAGACCAAAAGAACTGCACAGAACAGTGTTTCTCAACCTGCCTAATGCGGTGACCCTTTAATAGTTCCTCATCTTGTGGTGACCCCAATCATAAAATTATTCCACTGCTTCTTCATAACTGTAATTTTACTATTATGAATCATAATGTAAATATCTTGTGTTTTTTGATAGTCTTAAGTGACCCCTGCAAAAGGACTGTTTGTCCCCCAAAGGGGTCATAACCCACAAGTTGAGAACCACTGGCCTTGGAAGAAACAAAAAAAATCAGATGAGCTGCCTGGAAGAGGCTCAGGCCAATTGAGCCACCAGAAGGGACACTTCCAACCTAACCTGTTGAGTGGCTGCAGGCTGTGAACTGTGCTCCAGGCTTCCAGCTTTGCAAGCCATCACCACTACAACTAATACCTCACCATATTCCGTCCTGTAAGTGACCCCACTAAGGTGAACTTTGGTCTGTCAATAGGCTCCCTATCCAGGATGAGTAGACGTGTGTGTGTGTGTGTTGTATCTCCTCAGGAAAAGTTGTCACATAACACCTCCCAATCCTGCAATAAAAAAATTATACAGGCTAGGTAGTGGTGGTGCATGCCATTAACCCCAGCATTCAGACACCGGAGCAGGCAGCTCTTTATGAGTTCCACGTCAGCCTGGTCTGGATCCAGGACAGTCAAAGATACACAGTGAAACCCTGTCTCAGAAAGAGAGAGAGAGAATTATACAGTACATCTTCCCAATAAAATCAAATAGTACATCTCCCTAGTACTATGTATTTTCACATGCTCATATCTCTTGCCCATCTAATCAACCCATAAATGTTAACTATATCCTACACATCATGTTCACAGTTTAGGGAGTAGAAAAAAAAAACATTTTTTAGCATATTAGTACATGCCTGTAATCCCAGCGTTTGAGGAGCCAAGGAATGTAGATTCCCACATACTGATGTCATCCTGAGTGTGGTTCAGGCCAGCCTGTGCTACATAATGAGACCTCATCTTAAACAAATCAGAGCGAGTTCTAAGACAGCCAGGGCTATACAGAGAAAGTCTGTTGAAGCATTATTAATAAAAACTCAGAGAAATTGGGGTTCAACTTGGAGATCTGAAAATCAAACCATCCAGTAGCTACCTTACTCAGGAATCTCAGAATGAGACTGAGAGCTGTCTCCTCCTGATATTTTTTTATAGATTTATTTATTTATTATGTATTCAGTATTTATGTATTCTGCCTGCATGTATCCCCGCAGACCAGAAGAGGGCACCAAATCTCATTACAGATGGTTGTGAGCCCACCACGTGGTTGCTGGGAATTGAACTCAGGACCTTTGGAAAAGCAGGAAAAGCTTTTAACCACTGAGCCATCTCTCCAGCACCCGCCTCCTGTTTTAAAATCCTCTCTAGGGCTGGGATTAAAGGTGTGCACCACTGGGAATAAACACTGTCCGGCTTCTATGGCAACTAGCGTTGCTATTAGGATTGAAGGTGTCTGTTATCACTGCCTGGTCTGTGAGGCTGACCAGTGGGGCTGTTTCACTCTCTGATCTTCAGACAAGCTCTATTTATTAAAATACAAGTGAAATGCCACTGCATCCTGTTTTGAAAAACAAACAAACAAGAAAAGAATCAACTGGCTGGTTGTTGTTGGTGTTTAATCCCAGGGGAGTCAGAAGCAGGCAGATCTCTCTGAGTTCGAGGCTAGCCTGGTCTACAAAGCAAGTTCCAGAACAACCAGAGCTGTTACAGAGAATTCCTGTCTCAAAAAAAAAAAAACAAAAACAAAAACAAAAACACCCCCCCCCCGAAAAAAACCCCAAACAAACAAAAATCAAAATCACAGGGCAGAATTGCATTTAACCCACCTAATTACCTTACTTTATATTGTATTATGTTGCTAACTATCAGCTGTCTTCCCTGATCTTACTGTCTGTCTGGGAGCTGGGGCTTGCTGCCATTCTTCAGTAACTACCAGGATTACCATGTTGCTAGTCATCAATAAAGACCAAAATTCAAAAACTTAAGCTTGATTTTTGCTGACTACACATTGTTTTACTTAATGTATAAAAACTGTTTTTTGAACCATTAAAAAGTTAAGAGACGATGCATCTGTATACCACTTCTCATCCTAACTCAGACTGAGAACTTCAACTATTTAATGGCAAAAACACAAAACTACTTCTTTGACTTCTCTGACTCTTTTTCTTGGGAGGGGGGTAGGAGGTTTCAAGACAGAGTTTCTCTATGTAACAGCACTGGCTGTCCTGTAAGAACTAGCTCTTATAGACCAGGCTGGCCTCAAACTCACAGAGATCCGCCTGCCTCTGCCTCCCTAGTGCTGGGATTAAAGGCGTGCCCCACCACCACCCCGTCCATCTCTATGTTTTGCACTTGCGGTTCTTTCAGTTTCTCCAGCACATGTCCAGTGCTCTCATTATTCTCTGTTAGGTCCTGGCTTCAAAGGTCACAAGCATGGCCTCGGTTAGCATTTCTAGCCTACCTGGTCACACCACAGTTGCATGTCACATGCCCCTCCCGGGTTTTTGTAGTTGTTGTTGTTGTTTGGTTTTGTTTGTTTGTTTTGAGGTAGGGTCCCAGAAGCTGGCCTGGAATTTGCAACAGATCCTTTAACAGGATCTCTAAAAATCAGAGATCCACCTGCCTCTGCAGGAGTGCGCGACCATCACACAGCAAAGTTCACTTGATTTCTAAAAATGATTTCTTACCAGATATGGTGGCACACACTTTTAATTCCAGCACTTGAGAGGCAGAGATAGGCCAACCTGTTCTACAAAGTAAGTTCCAGGATAACTAGGGCTACACAGAGAAACACTGTCTCAAAAACAACAACAAAAAAACAAAACAAAACAAAACAAAAAGATTTATTTTATATATGTGTGTGTGAGTGCCTGTATATATTTATGTGCATTGAGTATGCACCCAGTGCTCATGGAAGCCACTCTGAAACTGGAGGTACAGATGTCATGTGGGTGCTGGCAAATGAACCTAAGTCCTCTGCAAGGCCCCCTTAACAATTTTTGATCCAAATGACGTAAGCAAACAAAACAAATGTTTAAAAAAAATTCCAGGTTAGTCATGATAACCAGCTTTAACTGCAGAACTCAGTAGACAGAATCAGGCGGGTCTCTGTTTTGGGTCAGCATAGTCTACACAGCAAGTTCAGGTCAATCAAAGCTACACATTGAGACCCTATCTCAATAAAAACATACAGATAGACAGATGATTCTGGGCAGGGTTTGGTGGTCCCTGTCTATAATCTCAGTTCCCTAGAGGTAAAGACAAGAGAATAAGGAATTCAATAACAGCTTTGACTACATAGGGAATTCAAAGTCAGCCTGACCTACAGAAACCCATGGCTTAAATCAATCAATAAAATAAAACATTGTAACACAAAATAAACTAGTCTGAAGAGGCAGGTGGATCTCAGAGTTCTAGGCCACCCTGGTCTACATAATGAGTTCCAGGACAGCCAGAGCTAAATAGTGAGACCCTGTCTCAAAAAGAAAAAAAAAAAAAAAAAACAAAAAAAAAAACAAACAAACAAAAAAAAAAAAACAAAGTAAAGATACACTAGTATGAAGCTTGTATGTTGAGGAATGATGGTAAGAAAATACTATAAAAGTCTTCGTTTTCAGCTCGGCAATGGTGGTGCACGCCTTTAATCCCAGCACTTGGGAGGCAGAGGCAGGTGGATCTATGAGTTAGAGGCCAGCCTGGTCTACACAGTGAGTTCCAGGACAGCCAAGACGGTTTCAGACAGAAACCCTTTTTCAAACAACAAAAACAAACAAAAAACAAGTCTTCGTTTTCTGTAAGAAGAGTAGGAAACTGTACTGTAGTAAAAACACTGTGTCTTAATACACAACAGTCTCTATTCAGAACTCAGATGTTTTGGCCAGTGCTCACTGGGGTTCCTTGCAGTAACAGCCATGGTGTTTCACGTTGCTCAGAACCAAGACTGCAGGGAAGGTGCAGAGTACATCACAGGCAATGCTGCAGAAACACCTAAGCCTATTGTAACTTCTTCTTTTTTTTTTTTTTCTATTTTTAAAGATTTATTTATTTATTATGTATACAACATTCTGCCTCGATGTATGCCTGCACGCCAGAAGAGGGCACCAGATCTCAGTACAGATGGTTGTGAGCCACCATGTGGTTGCTGGGAATTGAACTCAGGACCTCCGGAAGAGCAGCCAGTGCTCTTAACCTCTGAGCCATCTCTCCAGCCCCCCTATTGTAACTTCTGATGCTCACATGTTCAGTCCTGTAGTGGAGAGCAGCAAGTGCTTTTAACTGCTGAGGCATTTCTCCAGCCCCCACTTGTTTTTGTTTTTTGTTGTTGTTTTGGTTTTTTTGAGGATGGAGTGGAGGTGTGAGTGCCAGCCATGATAATCTAAGTCTGGGCAGAAAGGAAGTTCTTTACTTTCTCCAACCATTATCACCTGGGACTCTGGCCGTGGACAATGGAGTCTAGAGTCTCAATAATTTACCCTGAGACAATGCCTGGTAGGCCAAGATTACCTGACCCCTACCCAAGAGCAGACCATTCAAAGGAAATTCCTGGCATTCCAAGCACTGTAGATAGAAACACCTGCCAGCACTTCACCAGGACACCCCTTAAAAAATGTCAGCCAATCAAGGGTCCTGAACCCTCAGAGACCCCTCAACCCCACCTTTACTACTATAAAAACCCAATTCTAATTGAACTCGGGGTTCTCTGGATATTCCAATGTTGGAAATGCAGAGAGACCGAGTTTGCAAACTTGGTTAAAATAAAGGCTCTTTGCTTTTACATATGGGACTCCTTTGTTGGCTTTTGTGGGGACCCACGGATTTGGACATAACAGAGGTCTCTCTATGCAGCCCAGATTGACCTAGAACTTCCAATATAATCCAAACTAATTTTGAATTCTCCATTCTTACACTTCAGCCTCTTCTAAGTGCTGGGGTTACAGGGGTATATCACAATGTCTAGCTTCTCCAAATAATTACTAGTTTAATTATTTAACTTTCACAAAAGACACAGAGAAGAAACTGAACTGTATAAAAGTAAAAAGTCTCTCTCAGGATGGCCTCGAAATTGTAATTCTGTCTCAGTCTTCTAAGTAACACTACGTCCAGCTAAATATTATTTTGAATAAAAGGAAAACAAGAAATTCTTCATATTTCATACCTCAACACTAATAATGAGCAATAGGTGAGAAAAAGCATGGAGAATTTTTCAGTCTGCTGCTGGGAATCACTTTCTCCTAAGTACGCACAAAAGAAAGACTTCTCCAACAATGTGCATTCCAAGTGACATGTTACCACAGTCAGATGCAAAAAAGTACACTAAGCAGGAAGAAAAATAAAAGGTATGTGACTAAGGAAATAAGGACGAGGAAGATAGAAGGGATCAGTATTTGAACAAATGCTAGAATGGGCTAAGAAGCACACACACAAAAATCATTTCATTCTCACATTCCTATGGAATTCAGGTTATTTTCATTGTGTGAAACTGTGACCAAAAAATCCACAAAAAAGCCTCCCTAAGAGCACACAACGAATGAGAGTGACAAGTAGAGTCTACATGTGCTTCTAACAACCACAACACTGTCCTTCCTCTCCCATAGCAAGGCTGGAAATGGGTTTCAACTCTCAAGCAATGGACACTCATGCTAATGGGAGTGCGCTTTTCTACATTCTGCTTTGACAGTAAAAACTTCAGTCTTACTTGCTATAGATATAATACATGAAGACAGCAATGTACATTATAGACCATACATTCCCCAAATTTACTCTCATAATCAGACTAATAATGCTGGAGAGTTGAAAACTGTAATCTTTGGGAAAATATGCTGGGAAGTGGTTGTAATAGAGGAAAAAGTAATCATTTAAACCTTAGAAAAGTCTCACATACACACACACCCTCAATCTCAGTGGTTCCCTCATATCCATTCCCTCTCTCTGTCCTCCTCCCACTCCACTACCAGCCTATTCCCCTTTCCCACTATGTGAAGCCCTACCTAAATTTCGATCAAGAGGCCAACAAACAGACTGTCACTAGATGGAGTCTTTAAATGTATTTTTAAAAATATTTTTTAAACTTGGGTTGAGCAGTGGCTCAGGCCTTTAATCCCAGAATTTGGGAGTTCAAGGCCAGTCTGGTCTATCTACAAATCCAAGTTCCAGGCCAGCCAGGACTGTTACACAGATAAACCCTGTCTTGAAAAAACAAAAAAAAAATCAAAGAAAAAAAAAAGAAAGAAAAGAAAAAGAAAAAAATTTAAACTTTATATTTTTCTGTATGAGTGCTCTGCATATATACGGACATGTACGAAGATTGCATCAGATCCTACGATAGATGGTTGTGAGCTGCCATGTGGTTGCTGGATATTGAACTCATGACCTCTGAAAGAGAAGCCAGTGCTTCTCTGAAGCAACTGAACTATCTCTCCAGCCCCAAATCATTAATCTTGGACTCTAAAATAGTGAACTGTAACAAACTTCTTGTTATTATTATAAAGTTTTTAAAAAGTTCTCAAGAGTGAACTCAGAAAGGTGATGGTGACACGTGCCTATCATCCCAGCATTTGGGAAGCAGAAGCAGGATTGCTGCAAGTTCCAGCTCAGCTAGGCCCACACAGTGAGCCCTTGTCTCTAGAGAATAAATAAAAACAGTAATAATAGGGGCTGGAGAGATGGCTCAGAGGTTAAGAGCACTGACTGCTCTTCCAGAGGTCCTGAGTTCAATTCCCAGCAACCACATGATGGCTCACAGCCACCTATAATGAGATCTGGTGCCCTCTTCTGGCATGCAAGCATACAGGGAAGAAATGTTGTATACATAATAAATAAATCTTAAAAAAATCAGTAATAATAATAACAAAAAAGAACCAATCAGGTGGTGGCACACACCTTTGATTCCAGTACTAAGAGGTAGAGGTGGGCAGATCTTTTGTGAATTCAAGGTCAGCCTGGTCTACACACACACACACACACACACACACACACACACACACACACACAGTCAAAGAAAGCTACAGAGAAACCCTATCTCAAAACACAATTCTCAAGTTTTTTCTGACCTTACCCCATGCACAAAGGCATGTACACAACCTCCTCACAAAATGGAAAAATAAATGTAACTAAATTCTTTACAACAAAATAGAGCAGAAAGGGAAAAAGGAAAATGATACAATTTTATTAACATCTCAAAAAAATAAAAAAAAACAGTTAAAACCAACAATGGCTAGCAAGATGGCTCAGTGGGTAAAGGTACCTATCTGCTGGAAAGCCTGATGACCTGAAATTCAATCCTTAGTACCTATGTAGTAGAAGGAGAGAAGCAACTCTCAAAATGATCACCTGATCTCCATATGCTATGGTAACCACAGGTATGTATGTACACACACACACATACACACGCTAATAAAAAAAATTTAGGGTTGAATAAATGGCTCAGTGGTTAGAGGACCCAAGTTCACTTCCCACATCAGGGAAGGCTGGTGGCTTACAACTGACTTTAACTCCAGAGGATCCAATACCTTCTTTGGGCCTCCAGGCACCTGAACATACACAATGGCATATACTCACTCAAACACACAAACATACAGTGGGTTTTTTTGTGTGTGTGACAGGGTTTCTCTGTATAACTGCCTTGGCTGTTCTAGAACTTGTTCTGTAGAACAGGCTAGCCTTGAACTCACAAAGATCTCCTTGTCTCTGCCTCTAGGGTGCTGGGATTAAAGGCTTGTGCCCTCACTGTCCAGTCTCAACTTTAAAAATTTTAAATAATAGGGGCCAGAGAGAAGGCTCATCGGTTAAGAGCACTGGCTGCTCTTCCAGAGGTCCTGAGTTCAATTCCCAGCAACCACATGGTGGCTCATAACCGTCTGTAATGAGATCTGGTGCCCTCTTTTGCCCTGGAGGTATATATGTAGACAGAACGCTGTATACATAATAAATAAATAAATCTTTAAAAAATTTAAATAATAATCATGGCCCAAGTAATAGCAGCTTTAGATAGATGTGTACTAGACAGAATGGACCTAGCACTTCTCTTAATTTAGTAACAATTGTCTTAGGGTTTTTATTGCTGTGAAGAGACACCAGTCTGACCATGGCAACTCTTATAAAGAAAAAGATTTAATTGTGGTGTCTTGCTTACAGTTTCAGAGAAACACCAAGTAGGCTAGGCTGGCTGGCCAGCAAGTCCCAGGAATCTGTGTCCTTCTCTCCCAGTGCTAGGCTTACTAGTGGGAACTACCAGGCCCAGCATTTTTCACAAGTCCTAGAGACTGAAGTCAGATCTGAGCTATTACAGACTGAGCTATTATCCAACAACCTGTTTTTGTTTTGAGATAGGGTCTCACTGCTATGTCACCCAAACTGACATGGAAATCACTCCTCTTTTTCTTGAGAGAGGGTATCAGTGTAGCTCTGGCCTGCCTGGAACTCCCTATGTAGACTTGAACTCAAAGAGAAACGCCTGCCTCAGCCTCACAAATGCTGGGATAAAGGGGTGAGCCACCATGCTCTGCCTGTATGGAGCTCATTCTGTAGCCCAAATGGTCTACAAACTCTAGAAGCTTCTGCTTCACAAGGGCTAGAATTTGAAGGCTGTATAATTTACACCTGACCAATTCACATATTTTGAAGATATAAATATAATAATTACACAAATAATATGTCTCAATTGGTCTTTAGATATTATAATGTAAATCTGTGACCTCTACTTTCAAACTTCCACATAAAGAACTTGGGTGTGGTTCAGCTGTAGAGCACTTGCTAGTATGTGCAAAACCTATAATTGACTCCTAGTGTGCACAAGCACACACACACACACACACACTACAGAGAGAGAGAGAGAGAGAGAGAGAGAGAGAGAGAGAGAAACAGAGCGAGACAGAGAGAGAGAGAGAGAGAGATCACAAAACAAAACATTTCAATTAAATGAAAGACCATGTTTTCTACCAAAGCAGAAACAATGTATTTTTCATGTCCTGGCAAAGACTACAGAACAATGATTCCATCCTGCACCATTTCCCACCTACCCTAATGCAGACCAGATAGTGAGCTCCTTCCAAGCTTAACTAATCCCAGCAATTAAGTATGTGCTTCCCAGGAATATAATCTCTCCATTTCATTTCCCTAAAGGAGCTTAAACATACACAAACAAAACTGCAGAACAAATTCCTCAAATGGGGCTATAAAAGCCCCTAATAGAAAGCAAACTAGAGAAAGAACAAGTTTCATTTCAGAGTCTATAAGGAATGAAATTATCTCTAAATGTACTGTTTTAATGAGATGACTTTAGAGGTTGCTTCTATACCATCCTAGAAGTAGTAATCTCTGGAACTTAGCAATTGTCAGAGTGAAATATTGGCAATCCCCTGAGAAAAGCATGGTACCAAGTGTGAGTCTATGAGCGCTACTGTTTCTCATTAAGAAAAGATTTACTCAACAAGTTAACAGAAGAAATTACCCTGGTCTCTGTTCAAGACAGTAATATAAAGGACATAAGCCCCAAGTGCTGCTTATATTATAATTGGCAAGGAGCTGGGCATAGTGGCTCATGCCTGTAACAAACCCAGAACTGGGGCAGGTAAGGCAAGAGGATTGCTGTTAAGTTCTTGACCTGCCTAGATTACATAACTGAGTTCCAGAACAAGTCATGTCTCAAAAACACAACACAATACCATTACTTAGCAATGATATTTTGGTGATTTGAATTAAGAATGGCCCCATAGGCTCACAGAGTTGAATACTTGGTCACCAGGAAATGAGACTATTTGAAAGGATTAGGAGGTGTGTCCTTGTTGGAAGAAGAATGTCAATGGGGTTGGCATTCAGATTTCAGAAACCCAGCCAAGCCTGCAGATCTGGATGTAGAAATGCCCAGCTACTTCTCCAGCACCATGTCTGCCTACATGCTCCGTGCTCCCGGCCCTTCTGACAATGGACTAACCCTCTGAACTGTAAGCCAGAACAAATTCAATGCTTTCCTTTATAAGCTGCTGTGGTCATGGTGTCTCTTCACAGCAATAGAACAGTGACTAAGACAGATATCAACCAAGGTGAAAATAAACTTGGTAGGCAGAGACTGTAGTTCAGTGATGGTGTACATATACATCTGGTACCTTGGTTTTGATGCTTGGCACAATAGAAGGGAGAAAAGAAAGGAAAAAGAGACTTGGCAAATCAAAAAAAAAAAAAAAAAAAAAAAACCTGGCACAAGTATAAAAGATAGGGGCTGGAGAGATGGCTCAGCAGTTAAGAACACTGATTACTCTTCCAGAGGGCCCTGGCTCAACTCCTAGCACCCACATGGCAGCTCACAACTGTCTGCAATTCCAGTTTCGGGGACCCAACCTCCTCACACAAACATACACACCAATGCACACTAAATAAAAATAAATTATTAAAAAGAAAGTATGGAAGATATTGGCAGACTGCTACAAATATCACCAGAGCTATAAGGTATCATCAACCCTAAGTGCTAATTCTAAAGAGAAGTAGAATTTAATTAACTCTCTTCTGAGACAAACAGTACTTCTCCAAAATTAAGTAGACATATAAGAAGCTGTTTTAGAATCAATCTGTCTTAGGTTCTTACACAGACTATTTATCAATGGTCCTATTTAAACTGAAGCACACAGAAAATAATGGTTCCTTTTTCATAAAAACCCTACTCCCCACTCCAACCCCTCTTTTTTTCCCCCACTAAATGTATTTGGTTGAACTGAGTTTGGATCACTCATATTTGGGGCAACTAAGACCAAGGTATTAAGAGCCCACAGATGGTTTTTATTTTTAATTATATGCACATATATGCCTGTGTCTATGTGGGGGTATGTGCCCATGAATGAAGGTGCCCATGGAAGCCACAAGAGGGCATCAGCTGGAGCTACAGGAGGCTGCTGTAGGACACTTGTGTGGGTGCTAGGAAGTGAACTCAAGCCCTCTGGAAGGACAGTACATGCTCTTAACTGCTGAGCAGTCTCTCCAGACCCCTAAATGGCTTTTGGGAGACTATGACTTAAGGGAGAAAATAATTATGCAGAGCACTACCAGAAAGAACCTCAAGACCACAAAGACAGAATAGATTCTCAGTGACTTTCCTTGTTGTTTCAATTTAATAAAACTAAGACTTCTCTTGAGATATTTTTGTTTAAATTTTTTTTCTCCTGCTCCGCTCTAGGCCCTTTTTCAAAGTTTTTAATAGTTTCATTATAACTTATTGCCTAGGCTCCATTTTACTCTGCTAACCAAACTTGTCTATCTCAATCTTCTGTAGGCAGCGCCACTCCTGCAGGGTGGCATATACTACCACCCTTGGCCCTACCACCCCTTACTGTCTTCCACATAAACACCACCTGATAAAACATAATCCTAATAAAATGTGTATTCTAGCCAGACAGTGGTGGCACATGCCTTTAATTCTAGCACTCAGGAGGCATAGACAGGTGGATCTCTGAGTTCAAGGCCAGCCTGGTCTAAAGGGCAAGTTCCAGAACAGGCTCCAAAGCTACAGAGAAACCCTGTCTTGAAAAAACCAAAAAATAAAATAAAAATAAATAACAATAAAAAAATATGTATTCTCCCAATTTCTTAATAATACTGTTGCTCACTGCCAATATTTAACTTCCTGAGCCAACAAGATGGTTCAGTGGGTAAAAGTTTCTTGGGACTACCTTGGTGCTTCCCAGGGCTCACATGGTAGAAGAAAATTCAGAATGCTGTCCTATGACCTCCACATGTATACCACTCCTCTACTTCAATACTAAACAACAACAAAATAAAAGAAAAAAAACTAAACTCCCCACTAAAACTCCATAAAATCTAAGGGAAAAAATATGGTTCTTATGTGAATATACCTTTGGAAAAATTCTCCCAGTTCTACAATTCCACTTACCTCAAGTGCCTGTTCTGCAGAACAGCTGTGCTCTCTCGTTCTCGCTCTCTCACACCCACACAAACACACATGCACAGGCTAATAAGCCCTGGAACGTGAACTCCTACTACTGGTAGTGGGGGAATCTGTGCCACCCCACTCTTTCCACCACCTTCCCAAACTTTTGGGGTACACAAATTCTTAAGCTCCATTCCAGAGACAGGAATACACAAGCCTGACAACAGCCTGTGTTCAATCTCCAGAATCCATCAAAAAAAAAAAAAGAAAGAAAAAAGAAAGAAAGAAAGAAAGAAAGAAAGAAAGAAAGAAAGAAAGAAAGAAAGAAAGGAAAGGAAAGGAAAGGAAAGGAAAGGAAAGGAAAGGAAAGGAAAGAAGTCAGTCTACAAAGTTGTCCTGTGACCTCCACACCAATGCCATGGTTCATACACGTAAACATACCATACACAAACACACAAAAGCAATAAAGGGGGCTGGAGAGATGGTTCAGTGGTTAAGAGCACTTGCTGCTCTTGAAGAGGACTCAGGTTTGGTTCCCATCTACATGGTGGTTTCCATCTATCTGTCTTAACTCTAGTTCCATGAAATCTGGCATCCTCTTCTGACCTCCACAGGCATGAGGCACAAATGTGGTGCAAATACAAACATGGAGGCAAAACATTCATACATATAAAATTAAACAAATCTTTTAAAAATTACAACAGGCATACACACATATATTTTTTGTCTAAACATCTTGGAGGCATAAGCAGGATTATCAGGAGTTAAAGAACACATGAGATCTACCTTAAAGGTGTGTGTAGAAGCAGTGGCAGTTGGAGAGATGGATCATCAGTTAAGAGCAGTGGCTGCTCTTGCAGAGGACCCCAGTTCAATTCTCAGCATCCACATGACGGTTTACAACCATCCCTTAAGCCCAGTTCCAGGGCATCCTGGTACATATACATGCATGCAGGCAAAACATTCATACACATATAGTAAAATAAATCTAAAAAAAGGTAAACATCAAGGAACCCCCCACAGTCCAGACTAGAGACGTGGCTCTGTACTTGTGCACCTGGTATACAAAAGACCCTAGACTCAATTCCCAGCACCAGGAGGCCCACAAATAGATTCAGTTTGTAGGCTATAGCTAAACTAATACAGCAAGTCAGAAAAAGAATCAAACAGAAATTTTGTTTGGCTTGGTTTTTCAAGACAGGGTTTCTCTGTGTAGCCCTGGCTGGCCTGGAACTCACTTTGTAGACCAGGATCACCTCAGAGTCAGAGATTCTGCCTGCCTCTGCCTCCTGAATGCTGGGATTCAAGATTTGCCACCAGGCTGGGCATCTACTAGACCTGTAAAGAAGAGTCAACACTAGTAATTCTCAAACTGTTCAATCAAAGAGAAAAGAAACCATTCTTTGAAGCCAGTATTAGCCTGATACCAAACTGAGAAGCTTAACCAAAACAGAAGAAGGAGGGAGGGAAAGAAAAAGAAAAAAAAAGTAGCTATCTACAGGCCAAAGAGACGGCTCAGTGGATAAACATGCTTGCTGTTCTGACTGAAGACCTGAGTTTGATCCCCAGGAACCCGAAGAGAGAGCTAAGTCCTCTGAGTTGTCTTCTGACCTCCACACATATGAGACGATGGAACTTGGAAGACTGAACTCTAGCAAATTAGGGTGCGAGTAAAACTAACTGGACAGCTTAGGGAATGAGCAGGCCAGCCATTCTAGTCAGTCCTGTGCTAAAATCCTAAAAGTTTAACCTCAGACTAGGCATGTAACTCAGTGGTAGAGTTCTTACCTACCATGCACAAAGCCCTGTTTGATCTCCAATACTAACAGAAAACAAAATGGGTTAGGTGCTAAAAAGCACAACATTACCTACAACTTCATATTACTAACAAAAGAAGTCTTTGTCAAAACTTAAGACACCAAAGACAGACATTTAAATCTGTGCAAGAACAGAGATTTGTAAAACCAGACCCAGTAGTACGTACCTGTAATCCCAATACTTGAAAGACAGAAGCAAAAGGATCACAAGTTCAAGGCCAGTGTGGGAAGCATAAGTGATTTTGATATTAGCCTAGGCTATAGAGTGATGAGACCTTGACTCAAAGCAGAAAAAGTGTATTTTTTTAACAAAAAGATATGAGTGCCCACTTAATTAAGGCACTCCACAGAAATCTAATAAACCCTTATTATAGGATATATCAGTTTAAATTTCTTCCCACTCTAAAAGGTCTCCCAATCCTTGTATATCAGTGCCATTATTCTGAAAAATCAGATAGGAACAATCATAAACTCACAGAAAAACCAACTGTAAATAGTATAACCTTTTGGCTAACATACTTTCTCATTTCCAAATCAAAGCTACTTCATCCATACCACATCTAAGAAGCAAATACACAGAATGTAAGCAAAAGAGCAGTGAATTAAATGATAGAACTATAATTTTTAAATGAATATAGATCTTACAGTCAGTAAAAGATATAATCACTCCAAATAAATTTCAAAGTTGGAACACTGAAGTGTTTAGATGCTTAGGACAATTATCAAACTTATCTTTACTTCGACACAGTGTATTTCCTTGTATAGAATCCTACAGCAGCTAGCAAAAACACCATATTCAATACAAATTTTTAAAAATTCAAAAGAATACATTAGAGATATTAATGGCTTTATTACCTGGCTTTTTTACTTCTAGGTTATGTGCAATCCCTTTCACCCACACCTCCAGAAACCTATGGAATCTTTTAGAAACAGTACCAATTCCTCAAAAGTACCTGAACAAATTATACCTGTTCAATCTCTAGTGCTAAGTTCTCTTCTAGTTATGCCCTTCTCAAGTAAAAACACCTCTGAATGAAAGCAGAAAAAGATCCAAAACAAACTGCCTCACACTTCTCCCTTTTTCTTTGGTTTTTAGTTTAGTTTTTCAAGACAGAGTTTCTCTGTGTAACAGCTCTGGTTGTCCTAGAACTTGCTTTATAGACCAAGCTGGTGGCTTTGAACTCACAGAGATCCTCCTGTCTCTGCCTCCTGAGTGCTGGGATTAAAAGCATGTACCACCACTGCCCAGCCCTGACTCACGAGCCCATGAATATATGGTTATTACTATCCGTACAAAGCAGTGCATTCTCATTTGCTGCAACACAAATACCTGCTGTTTTAAGATAGCAAAGAAAAATATGTGTGCATGTGTGTCAAAAAGATATCCTTCTATGCCCTAAGACTCCTTCATTTCTTTGCCCAGAGCACAAGCAAGCAGAGATGACGTAGACTTCCTTATGTAAGAATCTGTGATTTCCTAGACTGCAGGCCTTTCCCTTTGTGTTCTGTATATGCTTACACACACGAGAGCGCGCACATTCTCATTTCTTCTCACAACCCCCTGGCATGATGCCAGCACTCAGTCAGCTGGTTGATTCCATTCACAGAGCAGGGTTGGAGTTAACATGTAAGGGGGAGTAGCAGGGTAAGGGGAGCTAGAACCATCCTGCTGCAGACAAAAGACATTTTTTAAAATGAAGGGGGAAAGAGGGGGGAGGAGAAGGAAAGAGGTTAAGGAGGGAGGCAGGAGGCTCCAGAGAAAATGAACCTTAACATCATTCTGCTTATGGCATCATCCTCTGTACTTGAGCCAAAACCCTTACCATTACAGCAAACAGATAAAGCAGAAGGGAAGGGAATCCAAACAGAAAAGATATTTGTATGAGAAAAAATTATTCCATAACAGATTTTAAAAAGCAACAGTGTTTTATTACTTCAATTCCACCAGAAATCTCACAGTGAGGAAACTGTTGTGAAGAACTCAAAACAACTGAGTTTCTACTTTTAAATAAAGAAAAAGGTGTGGTGGGGGCGGACAGTTAAGGTACTTATATAATCTCTACTCTCTCCCCTAGCTGCCAAGAAAACTGAAGACAAAAAGGGACATATAAACATAGAAGGAAGAGAAGGAAAGATGGGTTTAGACTGCACATTTCCTCCCCTCCTGGAGTGTGTGGGGTCTGTCATTCTCTTTCCTATTGTGTCTTTCCTACAGTAAGAGAAGCTCTCCAAGGTGGCCCCATGCAAAGCAGCCCATGCGAGTCCTGCACAAACCTGGTCTCCAATCCGGTACAATGCTCTGCCAATCACATGGCGTACTGTTATATTAAACAAAAGAAACAGAGGGATGCTTACTTTTACCCATGATGCCTAGCGGGGGAAGCCAGTTGTAGCCGGTTTATAACCTCAGGACATGGGATTTTCTCTTAATTTTAAGAAGTCGTTTGTGGTAGAAAAGTCAGTTGTTTTTCCCACCCTAACCACCCCCTCCCCATTATTCTGGCCTACTGCCAAAGTTTGCCTTCATTCATGAGAGCTAGTTTCCTCTGAAATCATGATGCTTTAACTGTTTAGTTTCCAGAGTCAATATCCAAGGCTACAAAAAAAAAAAAAACCAAACAAGAAAACCCCACAAAATCAATACCAAAGTATGACCCCCCCCAAATACTACGAAACAAAGACACACTATCAACCTCCTTATTTAAGCCCCCCCTTATCACCACCACCCCACTACAAATCCTCAAACTCAATCTTTGTAAATACTGAATTACAGGAGTGTGCCTTCAAGTCAGACTGAAGCTAATTTTCTCCATCCTTACTCCAAGTGCCGTGTGTAGGACAGGTACTGATAAAGCAGCAGACACGGTCAAACTTTGTTTGAGATAGGGTTTCACTATGTAGCTCTGGATATCCTGGAACTCACTATGTAAACCAGGATGGCCTCAAGCGCCAAGATTAGCCAGTCTCTGCCTCCCAGTGCTAGGATTAAACACACATGCCACCGCATCCAGCTCAAACATTAAAAAAAAAAAAAAAAAAAAAAAAAAGACATCACACTGGAGCCCAAACTGGCCTTGAACTGTCAGCTTTAGCATCATCCTGAATGCTAGAACTACAGGTATTTAGCCACCACACTCAGTTTCATCAAATTTTTTTCTCTAAAGCTGTCCTACAGGTAATTGCTGACATAGCCCTATCAATTCACACATTTGTGACAACTGAAGGCCGATCTAACACAACCACAGCAAAGTTTGACAGCACTATGTGTAATAGTGTATGCACAACCACACTGAGTTTGGAGTTTTACATTTAGCAGACTGGTGTGACATAAATGTCGTAAGTGCTAGACAAGTACCCTGCCAATGAGCTATACCCTCATCCCTCTTTTTGTGTGTGAGGGGGGGTGCTGCTGCTGCTACAGATTGAAAACACAAAGTCTTTTACATGTTAAGTGTACCTTCAGTTCTGTGAACACTTTTTAGAAAGGTTATTTTTATGTAGAAGTATGTGTGTATGCCTGCATGAATTTGTATCAAGGCCGAAGGTATGGATTACCCTGAAGATGTAGTTACAGGTCACTTTGAGCTGCCTAATGTGGGTGCTGGGAACCAAACCAGGACCCTCTGTAGAATAGTAAGAGCATGTAACCACTGAACCATCTCTCCAGTATCCCACGCACATGATTTGAAAATGGTTTATGATGAGGCTGAAGAGATGGCTCAGCAATTAAGAGCACTGGCTGTTCTTGCAGAGGACCCAGGTTCAATTCCCAGCACCCACAAAGGCAGTTCACAGTTCCAGGGTACCTGACACCCTCGTGCAGGCTAAATACCAATGCACAAGAAAAAAAAAAGTAATGCACAAGGAAAAAAAAGTTTATCAATGGCTCAGCAGTAAGAGTGATACATACCATCAATATTCTAATATGAAGAGTCTGCTTCATTTGATTATGTGAAAATCAAAATACAATTACAAGGCCGGTCGGTGGTGGTGCACGCCTTTAATTCCAGCACTTAGGAGGCAGAGGCAGGTGGATCTCAGTGAGTTTGAGGCCAGCCTGGTCTACAAATTGATTTCTAGAACAGTCAGGGCTGTTACACAGAGAAACCCTGTCTCGAAAAACAAACAAAATACAAATCAAGGCCTATATGAGAATGTCTCACAAAACTCTTTATTTCTCCAATAGTAAGGTTCTTAAAAAGCGGGTAAACAGAAAATTATACTCAGGAGATATTTTCTATATTAATAGTTTCCAAAGCAATACATTGAATTTAAAATTTCAGAAAAACTGGGAAACGACACATAGCTCACTGATACTGCTTTACCTAGCATATATAAGGAGACCCAGGACTTGTCTCAGGAGGGTTGAGAGGTAAAAGACCAAGAAGAGAGACACACTGAGGGGGAAACAAGATCTGATCATGGAGCTCTGGTTAGGTATAAACCAAGATGTATACTCAGATCTGCCTGCCTCTGCCTCCTGAGTGCTGGGATTCAAAGACAAGCACTGCTGGAGATTATTATTTTAAGGTGTGTTCTTTTTGTTTATGCGGCCATTTGTTTAACTCTGTGAAGCTGTGATTCTTTGCCTGTCTAAAACACCTGACTGGCCAATAGCAAGGCAGGAGCAAGGATAGGCAAGGCTGGCAAGCAGAGAGTACAATTAGAGAAATGAGGAAGAAGGGGAGCAAGGAGAAAACAAGGTGAGGAGGATGTCAGGGGCCAGCTACCCAGCCAGGCAAGGAGTAAGAGTGAAAGTAAAATATACAGAAGAAAAGGAAAAAACCCAGAGGCAAAAGGTAGTCTGTATAATTTAAGTAAAGCTGGCAAGAAACAAGCCAAACTAAGGCCAGCTTGAGTAAGATTAAGCCTCTGTGCGATTTATTTGGGAGTTGGGTGATGGGCCCATCAAAAAGCCAAAGAGTAAAATATTGCACCACCGCTCCAGTCTAATTTTCTTTTAGTTATGTGTATGTGTGCATCTGCATGTAGGTTTGTAGACATTCACAGTACCCTGGAGACCACAGAGAGTGTCAGAGCCTGGAGCCTGGAGTTACAGGCCGTTATGAACCACCCAATGTGGATGTTAGGCAGGCCCAAAACTACAGTCCTCTGCAAAAGTGGCATAGCACACTCAACTACAGAGCTATCTCTTCAGTCCCTCAGCAATTATAACAAACAAAATCCTGCATCTACATCAAGTGACAGCCACCTGCTAGCCACCAAGTGATTGATGTAAATCTCATTCATGACAGGTCTCCAGTCCCAGGTACTGCTCTCATTTAAAAAGATGAGAGAGTGGGCTGGAAGGATGGCTCAGAGGTTGAAAGCACTGGCTGCTCTTCCAGAGGTCCTGAGTTCAATTCCCAGCAACCACATGGTGGCTCACAACCATCTGTAATGAGATCTGGTGCTCTCTTCAGGCATGCAGGTGGACATGCAGGCAGAACACTATACATAATAAACAAACAAAAAAAAGACCAGAGAGTGCACACATTTAATCCCACAATTCAGGAGACACAGGCAAGCAGATCTCTGTGGGTCAAAGGCCAGCCTTGTTTATATAGCAAGTTCCAAGCTAGTCAGGGCTCCAGGAGACCCTGCATCAAAGGGGACTTTCATATGGATTAAAAAAAAAAAAAAAGACAAACAGTAGCATTTTCTTAAAAGGAGTCTCCCTTAATGTGCTCACTCAATAAGCCTTAAACATGCAGCTGAGGCTAGAGCTCAGCTGGCAGGGTATCTGCCTGGTCCTGGTTCAATCCCTAGCACCACGTAAAACTGGACACACCTGTAATTTCAGGACCTAGGGTAAGTGGAGGGTCATCCTTCTACATAGTTAGCTCGAGGACAGTCTGAGTTAAAAGGAACCCTGACTGGAAACAACAACAAAAGGATTTACAGGGCTAACAAGATAGCTCAGAAGTTTAAGAGCATTGGTTGCTCTTCTAGGGAACCCAAGTTCAGTTCCAAGCACCTACATGGTGACTCACAACCATCTGTAACTCTAGTTCCAGGAAATCCAATGCCCTCTTCTGGCCTCTGAGGACACCAAGCATGAAAGTGGTACAGACATAATGCAGGCAAAACACCCATATACATAAAATAACTTTTTAAAAATAGTTGGCCATATTCTACTCAATGAATTCATCACTATATAGGAATAAAGAGATTATACCAGGTATATTTCATCTTTCATTTAATAGACATTTCTGTGAGGGAGTTTTCTTTCCTAAAAGAACTGAGGAATTCACTGTATACCCCTAGAAAAACATAATGATCACCTACAGCATTAATTAAATTTATAAAATTATAATTAATCTTATATTAACCAGGAGGCAAAACAACTCAGAGTCCACAAGATGGGGTAGTACTAAATTTCTGATCTGGTTTTATCCTTGGATTCACAGCATACTACTGGTTCTGGGTGACCAGGAGCATGAACACCTAATTTCTTAATCTTGACTAATGTCTTGGTTTCATTCTCTATTTCCCATCCTCTATCTTTGTAAAGGCATCAAGTTCTATTTTAGGCAAGTGACAAATGCCTGCATTTATCTAACAACACAATTTAACCCTTGGCTGGATAGGATGATGAATATCCATAATCCAACTGACAGAGATAAGGATTGTTATATGTTCCAATCCAATTTGATCTACAAAGCACATTCCAGACCAATCAGACCTTCACAGCAAGACTTATCTCCAATGGGATGGCTCAGTGAGTAAAGGTTCTTGCCACCAAACCTGATAACCTGAGTTTTATCATTCAAATCCATATGCTAAAAGGAGAGAGAGCACAGACTCCTGCAAGTTGTCGTCAGATGTCCATGCACGTTGTAGTAGGTGTGCGCGTACAAACACTCACACATTCTCTCTCTCCTCCTCCCTCTCCCTTGCCTCTTTCCCTCTCTCTCAAGGACCAAAGAGATGGCTCAGCAGTTAAGACTACTTGCTGCTCTTACAAGAAGACCTAAGTCTAGTTCCCAGCCAGCTCCATAGGGATCCAACACCTCTAGCCTCCAAGGGTACCAGCACTCATGTGCACATTCAGACACAGACATACACAAAATTAAAAATAAATACAAACACGCTCCCCCCAAACCTAACTCAACCCAAACATCTAAATGTGTTAATGCTTGCTTGTCATCAACTAAGTACCATCTCAGACAGGAAAGTAGAAAAAGTATTTTTAGTAGTCACATTATTTTTTTTCTTTCTTTTTTGATTTTTCAAGACAGGGTTCTCTATAGCTTTGGTGCCTGTTTTGGAACTTGCTCTGTAGACCAGGCTGGCCTCAAACTCAGAGATCCGCCTGCCTCTGCCTCCCAAATGCTGGGATTAAAGGCGTGCACCACCACCCAGCTATTACCACATTTTCTTAAACAGTTGATTTTACTTTGGTGTGGCATTCTCCTGTTGCTCTCTACCAAAAGATACAACTCTGAGTTCTATAAACACCTTGATTTAGCGCTTCAGACACTGTACTCTACACCTAAATCCCTCAATTTTCACTTGTTGTGAAAGTTGTTCTTTGTCCTCTCCAAAGTCATAAACAAACAAACAAAAAAAAAACCTACCTTCTATAGATTGCTGTTTTCCTAACTTTTTTTAAAAGTTGTTTTGAGACAGAGTTTTTTTCTGTGTAAAAGCTCTGGCTGTCCTGGAACTCTCTTTGTAGATAAGGCTGTCCTCGAATTTACAGAGATCCACCTGCCTCTGCCTCCCAAGTGTTGGGATTAAAACAGATTAAAGGCATGCATGGCTACTGCCACCTGCCACGGCTATGACTGCAGCAGCCACCACAATTACAATAAAATATATTTTAAAAGGAATGCAAGATGGCTTGGTGGATAAAGGCACTTGTCACCAAGTATGGATTCAATCCTCAGATCTCACATGGTAAATAAAAGGAGAACCAGTTCCCACAAACTGTCCACTGACCTCCACATGCATGTAATAGGAAGCATGCACCCCCCCACACACAAATAAATGTAACAAAATAAACTCACAGGGCCTAGTGGCATAGGCCTGTCCTCTCAGCAACTTGAGAGACTGAAAGTAGGAGAATCACAGTTAAGAGGCTGCCTAGGTTATAGAGTAAATTCAAGGCCAGCCTATGTAACTTACTGAGTGAGTGTCAAAAAAAGAAGAAAGGAAGGGAATGAGGGAGGAAGGGGGAGAAAAGCAAAGAGATTGAAAGAAAAGAAACAAAACACCCCCCCCCCAAAAAAACCATAAAAAGGGCTAAGGGTAAAGGGTCAGTAATAGACCATTTGCCTAGCATGAATGAACCACTGGTACATATATAGTACCAGAGAAAATAAAAACTCATGCTGCAACGGATGGTGGTGATGCACGCCTTTAATCCCAGCACTCAGGAGGCAGAAGCAAGCTGATCTACCTATGTGAGTTCAAGGCCAGCCTAGTCTACAGAGCGAGTTCCAGGGCAGACTCCAATGCTACACAAATAAACCTTCCTCAAGACCCAGTAAACCACTTTTGGGTATATATCCAAAGGATGCTCAATTGTACCACAAAGACATGTGCTCAACTATGTTCATAGCAGCATTGCTTGTCACAGCCAGAACCTGGAAACAACTTAAATGTCCTCGACTGAAGAATGGATAAGGAAAATGTGGTACATTTACACAATGGAGTACTACACAGCAGAAAAATATGACATCTTGAATTTTGCAGGCAAACGGATGGAGCTAGAAAACATCATTTTGAGTGAGGTAACCCAGACCCAGAAAGACAATTATCACATGTACTCACTCATAAGTGGTTTTTAAACATAAAGCAAAGAAAAGCAGCCCACAAATCACAATCCCAGAGAACCTAGACAACAATGAGGACTCTAAAGAGTTACATAGATCTAATCTACATGGGAAGTAGAAAAAGACAAGATCTCCTGAGTAAATTGGGAGTATGGGGACCTCGGGAGAGAGTTGGAGGGAAGAGGAAGGGGGGAGAGCAGGGAAAAATGTAGAGCTCAATAAAAATCAATAAAAAAAAAAACAACATATAGCCAGGTGGTGGTGGTGCATGCCTTTAATCCCAGCACTCGGGAGGCAGAGGCAGGCGAATCTTTGTGAGTTCGAGGCCAGCCTGGTCTACAAGAGCTAGTTCCAGGACAGGTTCCAAAGCTACAGAGAAACCCTGTCTCGAAAAACCAAAAAGTAAAGGGGGCGGGGCAAAAGGTTCAGTGACTAAAACCGCACAATCCTGATAACCATAGTTTGAGCCCCAGAACCCATAGCAAACAAAGTATTTTTTAAATATTTAAATTAGGCTTGCTTATTTTATGTATGCTTTGCCTACATAATGTTTGTATACAACATGTGTGGAGCCCAAAGAGGTCAGAAGAGAGCATCAGATCCCCCAAAACTAAAGTGATGACGGCTGTGAACCACCATGTGGGTGCAGGGAACCAAGCCCAGGTCCTCCGAAAGAGCAGTAAATGCTCTTAACCACTGAGCCATCACTCTAGTCTCTGGAAGAAGATATTTAAATAAAATTTTTAAAATTTAAAATTTATTTTCAGGACTGGAAATGGTTTGGAGTACTGGCTGCTATTCTAGAGGACTGGGGTTCATCATCCACATGGCAACTCACAACAGTCTGTTACTCCAAGATCTGACAACCTCACACAGCCATACATGCAGGCAAAACACCAATGCACGGAAAATAAATTAGTTAAAATAAAATGTATTTATTTTTGGTTGGGTGTGGGGTTACAGCATGCCTTTAATCCCATAATGACTTTAATCCCATCACATAAGAGGAAGAGGATCTCTGAGTCTGAAGCCAATCTGGTCTATATACTGAGTTCCAGAAGTCAGAACTACATGAGACTCTGTTTCAAAACACCAAAATAATAATAATGTGTAAATAAAATATTTTTATTTTAGGTAAATGGGTGTTTTTCTTATATGTATGTCTGTGTGCCACTTGCATTTAGGGCCCACAAAAGCCAGAAGGGGGTGTCTGATACCCTGTAGACCAGACTGGCCTTGAAATCACAGGTACACCTGCCTCTGGCTCCCAAGTGCTGGGATTAACAGTTTGGGGCACCTCCACCCGGCTAAAAATGGCTTAGCTATCATATAGGTGCTGGGTCTTCTAGAAAAACAGACAGTGCTCATAATCACTGAGCCATTTCTCCAGCCCCTTAATATTTAAAATTAAAAATTTTTAATTAAAATTTTAAAAAAGTTGTTTGGTTTATTTTTTTCTTTTTGGACAGGTGTAGTAGTATATACCTTTAATATCAATACTTACGAGGTAAAAGGCAGGCAGATCCCTGTGAGTTCAAGGCCAGCCTGGACTACAGAGCAAGTACCAAGTTAGCTAGGGTGTCACACTGAGATTCTATCTTAAAAACTGCGGGGTAATGGTGGTGGTACACGCCTTTAATCCCAGCACTCAGAGGCGGCAGAGACAGGCAGATCTTTGTGAGTTCGAGGCTAGCCTGGTCTACAAGAGACAGTTCCAGGACAGGCTCCAAAGCTACAGAGAAATCCTGTCTTGAAAAACCGAAAAACCAAAAAATAAACAACAAAAATGAATAATTTAAATTTTTTAATTTAAATATAGGGAGGGTCTAAAGAAATAGCTCAGTGATTTAAAAAAAATACTTGCTGCTCTTGCAGAACCCACATGGTGGCTCACAACCACCCATAACTCAGAGGACCTGAGTTCAATTCCCAGCTCACAACTGTCTGTGACTCAAGTTCCAGGTAATCCAGCATCCTCACACAGATACACATGAAGGCAAAACACCAGTGCACATAAAATGAAAATAAATTATTTTTAAAAATTCAAAAATTAAGTACAGTAATAAATGGACTTTGGATCAAAGCAGGATTCTAATTGGTAGTCTAAGGACTAACTCTATTAATACATTTCTATTTACAACAATAAACTTGTAAGTGATCAAAAAATTTTAAACCAGAAGTGAGAGAGTAGGGCCAGAAAGATGGCTAAGTAAGTGTAAAAGGCACTTACCACCAGAGATCAGATTTTGATCTCTGGAACTCACATGTTGGAAGGAGAGAATAGACTCCTAAAAACTGTCCTCTGGCCTCCTACCACAAGCAAGCTATGGCTGACATGTGGCTCACAAACATCTGTAATGCATTCTGGTGCCCTCTTTTGGCCTGCATTGCAGACATACATTCAGGCAGAACACTGTATACATAATAAATTAAAATAAACCTTAAAAAAATAGAAGTATTTTCATAAGCAAAGTCCCAACAGCAACTGAAATACTAACTTTTGAGGAATTCAAAAGAATCATGTTCCATTTATACATTCATGTATTTCATGCCAGGCATAGTGACACACATGCCTTTAATCCCAGCACTGAGGAGACAGAGGCAGGTGGATCTCTATGAATTCTAAACCAGCCAAAGATACACAGTCAGACCCTTCTTAAAACAAAACAAAACTGCAAAACACCCATAGTTTCTTTTTTTTTTTTTTTTTTTTTTTTTTTTTTGGTTTTTCGAGACAGGGTTTCCCTGTAGTTTCTAGAGCCTGTCCTGGAACTAGCTCTTGTAGACCAGGCTGGCCTCGAACTCAGAGATCCGCCTGCCTCTGCCTCCCGAGTGCTGGGATTAAAGGCACCCATAGTTTCTTAAGCAAAAAAAAAAAAAAAAAAAAAAAAAAAAACCCAAAAGCATTGGCCTTGATATAAAATGCTTTGTATTTGGGGCTGGAGAGATGGCTCAGTGGTCAAGAACACTGCTCTTCCAGAGGATCCAGGGTTCAATTCCCAGCACCTACGTAGCAGTTCACAACTAAACTGTCTGTAACTCTCCTGTTCCAGGGGATCCGATGCCCTCACACCAACGTACATGTAAGGCAATATCAATGCACTTAGAACAAAAATAAATAAATAAAAAAATGCTTTGTATTTGTAGTACTAGGACTTGAACTACTTTGCTAAGATTCCTTTTTGCTACCTCATTTTCTTTTTTCTTTTTTGTTGTTTTTTTTCAGCCTTGGCTGTCTGGAATTCTCTTTGACCAGGGTGACCTTGAATTCAGAAAGATCCACCTGCCCCTAACTCCCAGAGCTCTGGAACTAAAGGTATGCACCACCAGGCCCAGCTCTCATTATCTCAGAGTTAAACTTCCATTTGAAATTAATATGGTTACTAATGATAACAACATTAATTTGTGTATTAACAAATCAAATGTAGCCCTTCAATGAAAACTGTTTCCATATAATTCCAAACAATCAGTCTGGAGAAAAAGATAAAATTATGACACAGTCAGGGACTAGAGATGTAGTCAGTGGCAGAATGCTTGCCTACCACATACAAAAGCTTAGATTCCACCCCAGCTCAGCATAAGTATGCTGGCAAACTCTAAGACTCTGTAAGTAGAGGCAAAAGAATGATAAATTCAGGATTATACTCAGCCAGCACAGGATTCATCTTTGTTTGTTTGTTTGTTTTTGTTTTTTGAGACAGTGTTTCTTTGTAGCTTTGGAGCCTGTCCTAGAACTAGCTCTTATAGACCAGGCTGGCCTCGAACTCACAGAGATCTGCCTGCCTCTGCCTCTCGAGTGCTGGGAATAAAGGCATTAAAGGCATGCACCACCACCGCCTGGAGATTCATCTTTTTAAAAACTATATGACAGAATACATACCACAGTGCATAGGTGGAGGAAATACCTATTTAAAAATTCCAGGGGCTGGAGAGATGGCTCAGTGGTTAAGAGCACTGCCTGCTCTTCCAAAGGTCCTGAGTTCAATTCCCAGCAACCACATGGTGGCTCACAACCATCTGTAAAGAGGTCTGGTGCCCTCTTCTGGCCTGCAGACATGCACACAGACAGAATATTGTATACATAAATAATAATAATAATAATAATAATAATAATGTGTAGACAAAGGGAGAGAGATGTCAGGCATCAACCTCTGCTAAGCTCTTCATTTTAAAAGGCTAGAATAATTATTATATTTTAAACATTTTCCCAAATAGTCAGAAACCTGTATGTCAGGTGTGCTATTAATTTTGTTTGTTTTGGTTTGGGTTTTTGATACAGGGTTTCTCTGTATAATAGTCCTGGCTGTCCTGAAACTCACTTTGTAGACCAGACTGGCCTCGTGCTCACTGAGATCCACCTATCTCTGCCTCTCAAGTGCTGGGATTAAAGGTGTGCACCACCACTGCCTGGCTGCTATTAATTTTTTTTTTTTTAAAAACAAAATCTCTTTTAGGCATAGTTGCCTACCCCTTTAACTGCAGCAGAGGCAGGGAGCTCTCTGTGAGGTCATCCTGATCTCCATAGTGAATCAGATACCAGGCAGAGCCACATAATGGGACTGTGTCTGGTGAAAACAAACCATAAAGTTAAACTGTCAGTTTCCAAAGGCTTCCTTACACGGCAGATAGTGATTAAACAATAGGCAAAAATTTTACTATTGCCATACAAGCCTGCAGACCTGAGTTTGACTGCTGAAATCCATGAGGGAAGAATTAATAACCTCCCCTACCAACAAATCCATGGCACTCATGCACCTGAACTCACACACATAATTCATACACACACAGTAAAAAAAAAAAAAAAAAAAAAAAAATACAAAATCTTAGTTCCCTCTTTTTTATGTCTCCAACCTAACTAAATCTAGAACAAAAAGCAAAGCTAGGATGGTGACAAGCCTGTGATCCCTGCATCTGAGAGGTGGAGACAGATTAGTTCAAGGGAAACCTTAGGTACACAGTAAAGTTCAATGCCAGCCTGGGCTATGACCCAGTCTCAAAGCAAACTAAAAATTAAAAAACTGAAAGCAAAAAGCAAAACAAAACAACTACGAATGGAGACATGGTTCACCAGTTAAGAGAGCACATACTCGGGCAGGAGAGATGGCTCAGTGGTTAAGCGCATTGCCTGCTCTTCCAAAGGTCCTGAGTTCAATTCCCAGCAACCATATGGTGGCGCACAGCCATCTGTAATGAGTCTTGGTACCCTCTTCTGGCCTGCACTGTATACATAATTAATTAATTAATATTTAAAAAGAGAGAGAGAGAGAGAGAGCACATACTCACTAACTGCACTTGCAGAGGTTTGAGTTTAATTCCCAGCATCCACATAGGATGACTCACTACACCCATAACTCCAGTTCCAAAGGAATCAAATATCTCTGGCCTTTGCTGACACCTATATGCCACACACATGCACATGCACACATCCCACACAGAAACATAAGAGATAACACATAATTTAAAAATATATACTTTTTAAAAACAGTTTGGCCGGGCGGTGGTGGCACATGCCTTTAATCCCAGCACTTGGGAGGCAGGGGCAGGTGGATCTTTGTGAGTTCGAGGCCTGGTCTACAAGAGCTAGTTCCAGGACAGGCTCCAAAGCTACAGAGAAACCCTGTCTCGAAAAACCAAAAAATAAATAAATAAATAAATAAATAAATAAATAAATAAAAAACAATTAGTCTGACAGTGGTGGCACATGTCTTTAATCCCAACACTCGGTAGGCAGAGGCAGGCGGATCTCTATGAGTTCAAGGCCAGCCTGGTCTACAAAGTGAATTTCAGGACAGCCAAAGCTACACAAACCCTGTCTTGAAAAACTAAAATAATAATAATAACAATAATAATAATAATAACAACAACAATAATAAATTACAGACATTTGAATTTGGTTGTTGTTTGTTCTATTTTTCTGAGAAAAGGCCTCAACTCATTATTCATACCAAGCTAATCTCAAGTGTATGTCACCATGCCTCAGTTTTTCATTTTTTAAAGATTTTTGCCAGGTGGTAGTAGTACATGCTTCTAATCCAAGCACTTGGGAGGCAGAGGCAGATGGATCTCTGAGTTCAATCAAGGCCAGCCTGGTCTGAGTTCAAGAGAACCAGGGCTAGACAAAGAAACCTGTCTCAAAAAAATCAAAAAGAAAGATTTATTATTTGTGTGTCTGTCTCTATGTGTGTCCACATGCCCATATGAAGGTAGTGTGGAGGCCAGTAGAAAGGGAATGACTGGAACTAAAATTATAGGCAGTTATGAGCTGTTTATGGTGGTTTCTGGGAACAAAACACAGGTCCTAGTACAACAAGCCCTATTAACCACTGAGCCATTTCTTCGGCCCTTGTTTTTGTTTTATAAAGTTCTATTTAATACATATGGTATATATGTAAAACACCTCATTAGATCTAGATCTCAAATCACCACTGCTTAGTATTCCTTAAAACCCTTAAGGTTCTTCAAGACACTGCTTTTTCTCTATTCCTGTCAACTGCAAAATACAACTGTAAAAGGTTATTTTCTAATTATCCATATTCATTGAAAGCTTTCAGTATTAATACATTATACAAAGCCAAGTGAGAATAGCCACCAAAGCAGAAGATGCAGAGTTAAGTATCACTTTAAAACATTCTAGAAAGAAATGAGGTAAGCCAGCCATAATGGATGACACTGATGACCCCGACACTCAGGAGGCTGAGATAAGAGGCCCACGAGTTCAAAAACAATCTAGGTGGGACCAGCAAGACAGCTGCTGGTAAGCCTGGTGATCTCAGTTCAATCCCTAAAACTCTGGAAGAAGAGAATCAACTCCTACAAGTTGTCCCATGGCCCCCATACAAGCACACACCCTGCCCCGACTTCCCAACTAAATAAATTTAATAAGAAAGAAAAAAAGAATCTGAATTTTTTGTGTATACACACTGTAAAACCATGAATCAAACATACAAGTCAGGCATAGTGGTGCATTTATTTAGTCCCAACACTAGTAGACAGAAGCAGGCAGGTCTCTGGGTTTAAAGCTAGCCTAAAACTACATAGAGAATTCCAGGCTAGCGAGAGTTACATCCAGAACTACATGCTGATATCCTAGCTAAAAGGGGGGAACGGGTTTCCATGGGATGGGGAGCTGAAGAGATAGCTCAGCAGTTATGCACACTTGCTGTTATTGCAGAGGGCCTGAGTTCAGTCCCAGCACTCACTTTAAGTACCTCACAACTGCCTATAATTTCAGGTCCGATGGATCCAATGCTCTCCCCTAATCTCAGCAGGTCTGCTGACTCCAGTTCCAGGGGAATTACTGTCCTGTTCTAGACACTGGGAGCACTTGCACACATGTGGCATGCACACAAATACATACACATACACACATAATCTTTAGAAACAAAACAAGATAAAAGAAATCCTTGAAAAGGCCAATAATCTAAAATGTGGCAACTTTTTCTGCATGTGCAGGTACATGCACTTGAGCATGCAAGTGTGGAGGCCAGAGGTTGACATCAGGTGTCTTCCCCTAACACTTTGTCGTATTTGTTGAGACCATGTCTGTCTTTATAACCTGGGCTCACTGTTTCAATTGGACTGGCTAATAGTTCCAGGAATCCTCTTTCTCTGCCCCCTCAGCTCTGGGGTTAGAAAAATAAGTTGCCATTCTTAAATTTTTCACTTGGGTATATTAGGAATCAGAACTCAGGTACTTTCTGTTTGTACTACAAACCCTTTACCCACTAACCCATATCTTTAGTTCCTGCCAACAGTTTTGTTTTGTTTTGTTTGTTTGTTTTATGACAGGGTTTCTCTGGCCTGGCAGTGGACAGGTACCAAAGCTACAGAGAAACCTTGTTTCAAAAAAACTAAAACAGCCCTGGCTGTCCTGGAACTCGTTCTGCAGACAAGGCTGACCTCAGACTCACAGAGATCCGCCTGTTTCTGCTTCCCAAGTGCTGGGATTAAAGGTTTGTGCCACCATGCCCAGCTCTGTAAGTTTTTAATCTATTGGAATGTGGAAAGCCTTTACGTTTGCCATGATTAGTATGATATTCAAGAGTATATTACATTAGTGAAAAAGGTTCTGAACTAAATACATTTTAGAAAAGAATGGAGACATGACTCTTCAGTTAAAAGTACTTCCTGTTCATGCAGAGAACCCAGGTTTGGTTCCTTGTACCCAAATGGCAGCTCACAACCATCTATAATTCCAGTCCCAGAGGATCCAATGTCCTCTTCTGGCTTCTTATGGCACTGCACACACATGGTACATAGACATACAAGCAGACAAAACATACACATACAAAGTTTTTGTATATAAAAGATAAAAGTCACAGAAAAATATTTATAGTTTCAATGGCCATACATAATAGGAACCTATTTTCCCTTTATTGTTCACATAGGGTCTCAAAGCCCCAGATGGTCTTTAAACTCTGATGACCTTGAACAATTACAGACCTGTACAAACAAGCACATTTTTATAGAGTATAGGGGATTGAACAGAGATCCTGCATGCTAGATGCCCCATTAGGGTTCCTACTGCTGTGATAAAACACCACAGCCAAAAGCAAGTTGAAGAGGAGAGGGTTTATCTCACTCACACTTCCACTCCACAGCACTGGTCATCAGTGAAGGAAGTCAGGGTAGGAACTCAGACAGGGCAGGAACCTGGAGGCAGGTGCTGATGAAGAGGCCTTGTAGAAATGGTGCTGCTTACTGGCTTGCTCAACCTGCTTTCTTAGAGAACTCAGGACTACTAGGCAAGGACAGCACTACCCACAATGGGTTGGGCCCTCCTCCATCAAACACTAAGAAAATGGCCTACAGCCCAATCCTATGGAGTCGTTTTCTCAATGGAGGCTCCCCTCCTTTCTGGTGACTTTAGCTTGTGTCAAGTTGACATAAAACTGGCCAGCACAATTGACCCCGTATCAACCTGACACACAAACACAACACTGTTAAGCTACAACCTTTCTTTTCTTGTTCATCCCCCCAAATCACAAATTAATAAGCTTTAAAAAGTCCCACAACCTTACAAACTCAAACACTTCAAATTGTCTCTTTAGCACACGCTTTTGATCCCAGCACTTGGGAGACAGAGGCAGGCGGATCTCAATGAGCTGGAGGTCAGCCTGGTCTACAAACAAACAAAGCAAGCAAATCCAAACAAACTGGGTAAAATAACTCAATGTCCAGTATCTGGGCTTCTCCTTCAAGGGGCTTGGGTCACTTGTCTGGCTCTGCCCTCTGGAGACACACAGCTTGTCTTCAAAATTCAGGCAGGCTCCACGTAACCACTAACACAACTCTTGGTGGTCATCCCATGATACTGGCATCTCCAAAATGCTGAGGGTTTTCTACTGTAAATAGGCTGCACTTTTCACCAATAGCCTCTCCTGGGCTTCTTCATGGTGCTAAATCTCAATCAGTTTCTCTACATGACTCCTTTAACACTGGCCTTAAACTTCCTTAAACTTTAAAGTCTTTGCTTCCCTCTAAAACCTCATAAGCCAAGCCTTCATCCTCTACATTTCTGTCAACATTCAGATCTTCTAAGCTCCCACAGAACAACTGACTAAGCTTTGAACACTTAATGGCTTTTTTTAGGCTAAAGTTCCAAAGTCCTTCCACAATCCTCCCAAAAAAGGCATGGTCAGGTCTGCCACAGCAACACTCTACCATCCTAGTTAGGGTTACTACTGCTATAAACAGCATGACCAAAAGTAAACTGAAGAGAAAAGGGTTTATTTGGCTTATATTTACATATCACTGTTCATCACTGAAGGAAGATAAGGCAGAAATTCAAACAGGGAATGAACCTGGAAACCAGAGGCCATGGAGGAGTACTGCTTAGTGGCTTGCTCAGACTGCTTTCTTATAGAACCAGGGGTGGCATTACCCACAATGGGCTGGGCCCTCCACAACCAATTACTAATTAAGAAAACGTTCTACAGGCTTGTAAGCAGTCCAATCTTATGATTTCCTCAAGCGAGGTTCCCTCCTCTCTCAAGATGACATAAAACTAGCCAGCACACTAGACAAGTGTGCTTTCTATCTTTCTATCATTCATTCTATCAACTGAGCTACATCCCCAGAGAAAAAAAGGAATTGGGGGGGGGGGCAGACAGACTATAAAGTGTCTGCTATGCAAAACATGAAGACCAGTGTTCAGATCCAATGTAAAAAGCTGAGACAGGCCGGGCGGTGGTGGCGCACGCCTTTAATCCCAGCACTCGGGAGGCAGAGGCAGGCGGATCTCTGAGTTCGAGGCCAGCCTGGTCTACAAGAGCTAGCTCCAGGACAGGCTCTAGAAACTACAGGGAAACCCTGTCTCGAAAAACAAAAAAAAAAAAAAAAAAAAAAAAACTGAGACAGAAGCTGAGACAGAAGTTGCAGTATAAATATGTACTCTAGCTCTAGCTCTGGTGGTGGTGGTGGAAGGCTGGGAAAGACATGGGGACACAGGACATGAGACACAGAAAGAGAATCCCTGAAGATCACTGGCCAGGCAAATTCAATGAGAGACCCTATCTCAAAAACATGAAGAGCAAGGGCTAGAGAGATGGCTCAGTGGTGAAGAGCACTGCCTGCTCTTCCAAAGGTCCTGTGTTCAATTCCCAGCAACCACATGGTGACTCACAACCATCTGTAATGGGATCTGGTGCCCTCTTCTGGCCTGTAGGCATACACACAGACAGAATATTGTACACATAATAAATATTAAAAAAAAAAAAACATAAAAAGCAATAGAAAAAAAAAACATTCAATGTAGACCTCTGGGCTATACACACCCACATCATACACATGTGTACACCTACACCAACACATACACTATGTATTCACACACAAAGGTACCTTTAATATGCACAAGAAAAATTATGACTCAAAAGTTCTACATTATGCTAGGCATGTTGTTGCATGCCTTTGATCCCAGAACTCAGAAGACAGAGGCAGGTGGATCTCTGTTGAGTTTGAGGCCAGTCTGGTCTACAGAAAGAATTCCAGGACAACCAAGACGGTTACATAGACAAACTGTCTTGAAAAACAGAGAGAGGGAGAGGGAGAGGGAGAGGGAGAGGGAGAGGGAGAGGGAGAGGGAGAGGGAGAGGGAGAGGGAGAGGGAGAGGGAGAGGGAGAGGGAGAGGGAGAGGGAGAGGGAGAGGGAGAGGGAGAGGGAGAGGGAGAAAGAAGTTCTAAGTAAGGCTGGAGAGGGCTCAGCAGTGAAGAGCACATACTGGTCTTACAGAGAACCCGAGTCTGGTTCCCCATACATCTATTGGGCAGTTTACAACTGCCTTTAACTCCAGCTCCAGAAGGATTTGACACCTCTAGCCTCCACAGGCACCTTTATCCATGCAGACAAAGACACAGACACACAAACAAAAATTTTTTTTAAAAAAGATTTTTTTTTAATCTGTCTGTGTGTGCCACATGTGTGTAGAGATCAGAAGAAGGTGTCAGATCTCCTGGTGTTGAATTACAGGTGCTGAAACACCCAATACAGGTGCTGAGAACCAAACACAGGCCCTCTGGAAAAGCAACAAATGCTCTTAACTGCTAGGCCATTTATCCAGCACCATATGCAGATAACTAAAAATAAAAATCTTCAGGTGCCTTGTAGTTTTCAAAACAACTCTACATGCACAATCCTTTTTTAACACAGAAACTTAAATAAAACAAAGTAGCCATCAGTTCTATGTTTAGGAAATTAAGGCTTAAAGATATCAAGTGACTCCACTAGGCTAACACCAACTGTAGATGAACTAACACTCCACCTTCAGAAGGGATATCTTCTAAATTATGTAGCATTTTCTAACCTACAGAGATGCTCCTGAGTATCTTTTAGAAAGCAGCATTTTAGGCACTGCAAATACATTGCTTTTTAAATTTTATATTTTATTATTTTAGGTGTGTGGGTGTTTTGCTGGCATGAATGGCTGTGCAGTATTGTATACAATGCCCAAGGAAACCAAGAGGGCATCAGATCCCTTGGGAATGGAGTTAAAGACAGTTGTGAGCCACCTTGTGGGTTCTGGCAATTAAACTAGAGTCCTCTGGAAGTGCAGCTAATGTTTTAATCACTGAGCTACTCCAGCCACTGTATTTTGTTTGAGGATACTAATAGACCACTGAGAGATTATAAAGTATAGTGAGGTCAAATAAAATGTATTTAAATCTTTATGGGCAAGTAAGAGGCTTTCCAGAGGAAGCAGCATTTGAGATGAGATTTGGAGACTGATTTGGGAACTAAAAACTGTATCTGTTCACATATTAATTGTGAAAATGAGAAGACGTATTGAATAAAGGCAAAAATTAAGATCATAAATAGCCTTGAATGCTAAGCAAGTTTAAATTTTATCATTTAATGATTGGAAACTATGATTTTTAACAAAAGTAGAATGTTCAGGTATTTAGAACACTTTGAAGGCAATATGATTAGAGTTTAAAAGATAACAAGAGGGGCTGGAGAGATGGCTCAGAGGTTAAGAGCATTGCCTGCTCTTCCAAAGGTCCTGAGTTCAATTCCCAGCAACCACATGGTGGCTCACAACCATCTGTAAAGGGGTCTGGTGCCCTCTTCTGGCCTGCAGACATACACACAGACAGAATATTGTATACGTATTAAATAAATAAATAAATATTTGCCGGGCGGTGGTGGCGCACGCCTTTAATCCCAGCACTCGGGAGGCAGAGGCAGGCGGATCTCTATGAGTTCGAGACCAGCCTGGTCTACAAGAGCTAGTTCCAGGATAGGCTTCAAAGCTACAGAGAAACCCTGTCTCGAAAAACCAAAAAAAAAAAAAAAAAAAAAAACCAAAAAAAAAAAAAAAAAAAAAAAAAAAACAAGAGGGCTGGAGAGATGGCTCAGCAGTTAAGAGCACTGGCTGCTATTCCAGAGATCCTGACTTCAATTCCCAGCACCCACACAGTGGCTCACAACCATCTGTAATGAGATCTGGCACCCTCTTCTATCCTGCAGGAACACATGCAGACAAAACACTGTATATATAATAAATAAATCTTTAAAACAATAGTTGAGCAGTGGTGGCACATGCCTTTAATCCCAGCATTCGGGAGTTAGAGGACAGGCTCCAAAGATACAGAGAAACCCTGTCTCAAAGAGAGAGAGAGACAGAGAGACAGAGAGACAGAGAGAGAACAAACACAAACCAGAACAAGAATAAATCAGGCACAGTGGTCCATGTTTGCAATCCCAGCACTCAAGAGTTCAAGGTAAGAGGACTCTGTTAAATGTTAAAAGATGGCCTGGCAATATAGAGCTCTAACAAAAACGGGGAGTGCACCAAGATTAAAAAGGATTATAAAGATCATGGCACCCAGTCTGGTAATAATACAAGCATTTAGGAAACAGAGCCAAACAGACTGCTCCAAGTTTGAGGCCAACCTGCTCTACATAATCAATTCTAAGCAAGCCTGATCTAAAAATATGAATGAAATCAACTCTCAAAACATCCAGTCAGAGCCGGGAGGTGGTGGCACACGCCTTTAATCCCAGCACTTGGGAGGCAGAGGCAGGCGGATCTCTGAGTTCGAGGCCAGCCTGGTCTACAAGAGCTAGTTCCAGGACAGGCTCTAGAAACTACAGGGAAACCCTGTCTCGAAAAACCAAAAAAAAAAAAAAAAAAAAAAATCCAGTCAGCCAGAACCTATGAGCACACATCTACAAATCCAGTAGATGGAAGTAGAGGAAGGAAGATCAGAAGGGTGAGGTTATTTGCCTCCACATATCTATCCGGGGCTTACAGGAGAACCTATCTCAAAACAAACAGGGCAGGAGGCCTGGTGGCATATGACTTTAATCCTAACACTTGAGAGGCAGGCGCAGGTGATCTCTAGGAGTTTCAGGCCCAAAGCTACACAGCAAGACTGTCTCAAAATAAAACAACAGCAAGACTCACAAAAGGCAAGAGACAAACAACAGGTGGTGATATAATCCTGTAATCCCAGTCGTTAATCCCAGCACTCAGGAGGCAGAGGCAGGCAGATCTCTGAGCTACAGACCAGGCTGAACTATGGTATGAGTTCCAGGACAGGAAGGGCGACACAGAAAAACCATGTTTTGAAACCCTGTCCACCCCAACCCACCCCCACCAAATTAACACATAAACAAAAGACTTTGTGGCAATATTCTCTATCAGAGTTTCGGTGAAGGAGATGAATTAGTGAACCAGCAGGAAAGAGTCAAAAGAAACCAAAGACTGATAAATATACACAAGACAATAAAAATAATGGGCCTAGTGGCACATGTAAACTAAACAATTCTGGCATTTAAGAGGCGAAGCAAAAGGACTATGAATTCAAGAGCAACCTGGTTAATATAGCTGGTAAAAGAAAAAACAGACAGAGGGGAGTTGTAGGGGAGAAATGGAAGGCAGTTGTGATAAAAATACATTGCATACATCTTCAAAAAAATACGTAAAAATTATTACTTAAAAAAAGGAGGGGCTGGTAAGATGGCTCAGTGGGTAAGAGTACTGACTGCTCTTCCAGAGGACCTGGATTCAATTCCCAGCACCCACATGGCAGTTCACAGCGGATCTGAAACTCCAATTCCAGAGAATCTGACATCATTATACCAATGCACATAAAATAAAGAAAAAAGAATAGTAAGTGACGGTGATGCTCAAATTCCTGGCTCATATGACTCAATGACGCACAAAGGGAAACAATGTTGATGGGAGTATTATATTTGGAATAACGGTAGAATATGGAGGCAGACACGTCTAGCTATAGATGGGATGTAATAATATATGAAAGACACACAGGGAGTTTTCTTAGTAATTAAATATCATTATTTCAACCAGAAGACAATCATTCTGTCACTATATATAAAATTCTTTAAAGTTTACAAGACATTTTGCAGGGGCTAGAGAGAAGGCTCAGTGGTTAGGTACATATACAACTCTTTCAGTTCCCAGTATCCACATCTGGCATAGTGCAAGCAGATACAACTCCCTTCCCAGGGGATCCAACACTCTCTTCTAGTCTTTCTGAATACTGCATGCATAAGCACACATACCCAAACAAAAAGAAATTTTTAAGTTAAATAAAATTTTATAACATTTTGCAACCCCATATTATATTTATCACATTTCATACTTTGTTGTAAATAAAATTTACATAAAGTTTGGAAGAGAGGCTCTCATTCCGATTTAATCAACAAATATGTTAGTTGTGGTGGCAGAATCCTTTAATCCCAGCACTCGGGAGTGGGGAGGGGAGCAGAGGCAATCAGATCTCTGTGACTTAGAGGCCAGTCTGGTCTACAGAGTGAGTTCCAGGACAGTTACACAGAAATATCCTGACGCGAAAAATAAAACAAAACATAAATTTTTGAGTATCAACTGTATGATAGGAATTATATTAGGCATTAAACAAAAACCAAAATAAATGCCATGGATATGAATCCATGCCTCCAAAACCTTTATCATAAGAGGGGAAACAACAACCAATAAATGTAACAAGTGAATTTTTTGTAATAAATAAATACAGCACAAGTAAATGCTTTTAAGTTATTAAGTGCTATGAAAAAGAAAATAGAGCAAAGGAAGACTACAAGGTATAAAGAATAGATAGGAGCTGAAGGTAGGGTTCTTAAGAGTTAGGAGCCGGGCGGTGGTGGCGCACGCCTTTAATCCCAGCACTTGGGAGGCAGAGGCAGGCGGATCTCTTGAGTTCGAGGCCAGCCTGGTCTACAAGAGCTAGTTCCAGGACAGGCTCTAGAAACTACAGGGAAACCCTGTCTCGAAAAAAAAAAAAAAAAAAAAAAAATCAGGAAAACTTGCCGGGAGGTGGTAGCACACACCTTTAATCCCAGCTTTCGGGAGGCAGAGACAGATAGATAGATCTCTGTGAGTTTGAGGCCAGCCTGGTCTACAGAGCTATTTCCAGGACAGTTAGTGCTATTCTACAGAAAAACAGTCTCGAAAAACAAAAGAAAAAAAATTAGGAAAACTTGATGTGGTGGTGCACACCTGTCCCACAGTAAATTTAAGACCCTGTCAAAAATTAAATGAATGAATGAATGAATGAATGAATGAATGAATGGGCCAGTAAGATGACTCAGTAAATAAAGGCACCTGAGAGACACAGAGAGAGAACTCAATACTTAGGAGCACTGGTTGTTCTTTCAGGAGATGTGCATTCAGTTCCTATCACCTACATGGTGGCTCCTGTCTGTAACTCTAGTTTCAGGGAACCCAATGACGTCTCTTGGCCTCCACAGACACCAGGTACACATAGTCCACATAAATACAGAGACAAAACACTATATGCACAAAATAAAAAGTAAAAATAAATGACAGAAGTAAGGCTTCATTGAAAAGATGACATTTAGTCAGTGGCTCAAGTCTGTAATCCCAGTACTCCAGAGGCTGTAATAGATAAATTCCAGGCTACCTCAGGCAAAATAGTGGATTTGGCCTACAGAGTGAACCCTTGCCTCAAAAATGAATACATACATAGATAAAAAAATAAGTTCATACATACATAAAGCAAGGGACTGGAGAGGTGGCTCAGCTGTTGCAAACACTGGCTGCTTATTGCTTGGGGCCCAGATTCAATTCTCAGCACTCACAAGGCAGCTAACAACTGTCCAACTCCAGTTGGGGATAGGGGGATCCTGACTCCCTCTTCTGGCCTCCAAGGGCACCAGGGATATAAGTAGTACACAGACATTTATGCTGGCAAGATACCCACACACATAAAGTATAAAAAGAAACATTGAAGCAATTATTTGAAAGAAATGTGGCAAATAGCTGTATCTCGGAATAGAAAACTAGCTATTTTCTGATAGGCACTCATCTCAGCATTTGGGAGGCTGAGGCAGGAAGATCAGGAATTCCAGGCCAGTGTGAACTTTTGTGGTGAGTCATAAACAAACCACAGTTTATGCAAAAGAGGATTAACAGTAGGAGAGGCTAGAGATTTAGCTCAATTGTAGGGCACTAACCTAGTATAAAACAGGCCTGGGTTCCACCCCAAACATATTCAAAAAAGAAAAAGGAGGGAAAAAAAGGAAGCATGCTGGGAGTTCAAGGCCAGCCTGGTCCACACAGAGAAAACCTGTCTCAAAAAACCAAAAAACAACAAAAAACCCAAAAAAACTTTGTTGAGTCTGTTTTATTTGGGCTGTGAGGGGGAGAGTAATAATCCCAGAATTTGGGAGGCTGAGACAGACACAGGTGCATCTCTGTGAAACCTTGTCTCAAAAAAAAAGAAAAAAAATTCTCTATGCTTAGTGTTCACTTTGTCCCTTAGTTTATTCCCTTCTTCCAGAATTCTACATCTATATACTCTCAATAACTCACTATAAATAAGCCCTCCAGCTAACACTTGCAATCCCTCACAATTATACTAAAAATTTATTATTCTTGATACCTAAATTCTCCTCTCATCCCAATATGTATTTTAGAAGATTATAAATTTTACTCTCCCCTATACAGCCCAAATAAGACAGATTCAACAAAGTTTTTTTGGTTTTTCGAGACATGGTTTCTCTGTGTAGCACAAGGTGTCCTGGAACTCAATCTGTAGACCAGGCTGGCCTTGAACTCCCAGAGATAAACCTACGTCTGCTGGGATTAAAGGCCTATGCCACCATCACCACCACCACTGGCTGATCAGGCATCTTAAAGTAGTAAGTAGTAAGTCTGTCAGGTTCAGGTAACAGTTAACATGAGTTATCTAAAAAATGTATATCAGTCAGGTATAATATACAATAAGAATACAATAAGAGAAGATTTCAACAACTAACATTTTGCTTAATTTCTTTAGCAACCTACTGAAAAATATTTTTAAAAATTGCCAGTTATCATCTCGGACACCTTTAGTCCCAGCACTAAGAAGGCAAAGTTGGACATACCTCTATGACTTTGAGGCCAGCCTGGTCTACACAATGAGTTCCAGGCATAATGAGACCTTGTCTCAAGTTCTAATATTACTACTAATAAATTAAAATTGAAGGTGAGTGTAGGCACATACACCTGTAATCCCAGAATTTGGGAGGCTGTATCCGGAGAAGCAGGAGTCTCAGGCCAGCATGAACTGTGCAGCAAAATCCTAACTCAAAAACCTAAGCAAGTAAGTAAATAAAAAAATAAGCAAACACACTGGGCTGGAAAGATGGCTCAGAGGTTAAGAGCATTGACTGTTCTTTTAGAGGTACTGAGTTCAATTCCCAGCAACCACATGGTGACTCAACCATCTATAATGAGATCTGGTGCCCTCTTCTACCCTATAGGAAATACATGTAAGCAGAACACTATATACATAATAAATAAATCTTAAAAAAAAATACGCAAACACTCCAGGCAGTGGTGGTGCACTCCTTTAATCCCAGTACTCAGGAAGTAGATGTAGGTAAATCTCAGTGAGTTCAAAATCAGCTTGGTCTATAAAGCAAGTTCCAGGACAGCCAAAGCTGTTACACAGAGAAACCATGTCTTGAAACTCCCCCTCCCAAAACAAAAAAGACAAACATACCAGGTTGAATGGCACACACCTTTAATCTTAACACTGGGAAGAAAGATAAAGCAGAAAAATCACACTGGGATTGAAGACCAGCATGGGCTACAGTAAGAAACTGTCCCAAATGTTCACATAGCAAAGATGTACAATTATCTTTCATATCTGGGATTTGAACATTTCATACCTCAAAAAAAATTGCCAGGCATGGTGGCATAGGCTTTTAACCCCAGTACTCAGAAGGCATATGCAGGTCAATCTCTGAGAATTCCAGGCTGGATTCTGTCTCAAAAAAAGAAAGAAGAAAGACAGAAAGAGAGAGAGAGAGAGAGAGAGAGAGAGAGAGAGGGAGAGAGCGCATCTGTCACTCTTGCCACTACAATCCCAAACTCTTGATTGTTTCTGGCCAGTTGCAAGCAATCCAAAGCAGTGGCAAATTAAGGGATTCTGAGGAAAACACTGCACATCGCAGAGCCAACCTGTTGAGCCTTAATGACCATGTGTCATTCCTCTCCTATTTGATGAACTCAGGCTGCATGGGCGCATTTCATTAATCCACCAGAGAAGGGGTCTACTTCAAATCTAGACCTATTCACAGGGATTTTTGTCATTACAGAAGGATCCCTGCTTCATCAATTGAAGTCACCAAAAGTCCCCAAATAGCATACAGAAAAAACTTCAGACTACTGAATATAAACAAGAACAGACACTTTCTTCCCCCAAACCAGACATTTTCACAAAAACCAATTTCCTTTCCATGCTTAATCAAAAGCAAGTGAATTGTAACTATGTGGTATCATCTTGGTAGGATTTTTCCTAAGCAACACAATAGGTGGACAGTTTTATGCCAGAACTAGATTTGGAATTTGGGGTATATCTTTTTTTTTTTCTCCTTTCCTTTCAATATGCCTCAGAAAGTCCTTGGTATTGTATGTTGACATCTAAGGAAACTGGGTTGTAAGTCCTGCAAAGGTCTGAAAAACAAAGCCATTTACGGCTCAAGCAGCTGTTTTCATCAACCAAACCTATTTGGATTTTCTCAGTAAGTCAAGCAGCATGAGACTCCTGAGCTAGTGCAGAGGAGCTGCTTGTTAGCAAGTCTCCTAATAGGGTGGCTGTAACACAGAATATGCTCCAGCGTCTAAAGACTAGTACAGCACAGCTGTTTCCCTACACAGCTTGGAGAGCAAGAAAGAAAACAATCAGTTAAACCGAGGTAAGAGGTCTGTTTGGCAAACAGCATATATAGTTCACTGCTTAAAACAAGGAGAGCCAGCGGTGGTGGCTCACCAGCACTCAAAAAGCAGATCTCTGTGAGTTCCAGGCCAGCCTGGTCTACAGAGAAGAGTTCTAGGACAGTCAGGAATACACAGAGAACGGGGAGTGGGGGGGGGGGGTGAATCCTGAGACATCAGCATAGATTAAAATTTTTTTACAGGCATCAACGACATCTTTTCAACCCTGCTGCTGTGCTCTTTCCAGATAGGACTAACTAGTGGAACCAAGAGAGGTGATAAGAGACTCCATTGCCCACAACGAAAACACACAGACTTTATGGCTCAAAGTCTCTAATTTGATATAAAACAGAGGATGATAACTCCTGATCCCTTGCTCAGGATAAAAGGCCTGAACCAGTTTGTTTTGTTTGGATTTTTTAGTTGGGTTTTGTTTTTTGTTTGTTTGGTTTTTTGAGGCAGGGTTTCTTTGTGTAGCTTTTGAACCTATCCTACACTCCCTCTGTAGCCCAGGCTGGCCTTAAACTCAGAGATCCGCCTGCCTCTGCCTCCAGAGTGCTGGGATTAAATGTATGTACCACCACTGCCCGGCTCACTGGTTGCTGTTTTAAGAAACCATTTTAACTCGGTAGCTCTAGTTATCCTGATTTGTTCTAGCTATCCTGAACTTTATGTAGTCCATGCTGCCTCGAACTGTTTCCGGAGTGTTGGGATTACAGTCATGAGCTCAGGAAACAGACTTTGTAATTTAGAGCTGTGAGGGTCAGAAATCTTCCTCATACATCTGTCTCCCTGTGGCCCTATCCTAAACACAGTTTAAGATAGCTCTGTTTCTAAAACAAGTGTTTAATGTAGCGTCTATTCCAACCCTGTTGAGACGATATCTAAACAGGAAGTTAACAGACATGACACAGTCAGAGGAAGCAAACCACAGTGCCATAAAGATGGATGCTGCTGTCAGTACAAACCACTCTCACCTCATTAAAAATGTTCTCAACTAAAGAACAGGTAGCATGAGAGTCTAAAAACCTCATCTCTTCTCAAACTAGGTCATTCAACCAGCCTTCTGATTCCTATTAACACTTACCTACCTCTTTCCACAATGACTTTCGTTGGTACCAGACTGAAAAGTCTATATCATCAGTCATACCGGACCAACAGTCATCATGAACTATTTATATACCTACCTTCTTAAAAAGCCCAAGGAAAGTCTAAGCCTGGCCGAGACCTGTGTCTGTGATGGACTAAAAGACTGCCAACAGCTAAGTCTTCCCTCAAGATGAGCTTAACCCCACCACTCTCTTTGACATCACCCGAAGATGCCTCCTTACCAATCAAAAAACACACACAAACGTTACTACTATTCTAGAACATAATTCTGAGTGTGTGTGTGTGTGAGAGAGAGAGAGAGAGACAGACAGACAGACAGACCGACCAACCGACCGACAGGCTGACTGACCCTGGACATGTAGTTATAGACAGTCATGTGGGTGATGGGAATTGAACTTGGGTCCTCTGGAAAAAGCAGTCAGTACTCTTAATCACTGAGCCTTCACCAGTCTCCCTCTAGGACATTTAATTTAATTTTTTGTTTTGTTTTTTCGAGACAGGGTTTCTCTGTAGCTTTGGAGCCTGTCCTTGAACTAGTTTTTGTAGACCTGGTTGGCCTCAAACTCACAGAGATCTCCCTGCCTCTGCCTCCCCAGTGCTGAGATTAAAGACGTGCAACACCACCACCCTGATCTAGGACAATTCTTATAAAGATTTCTCCCACACCAAAAATATAAATTAAAGTGGCTATCAGACTTCAAGGAGGGGCGGTCGTGGCAAGTGCCTTTAAGCCCAGCACTTGGGAGGCAGAGTCGGGTGGATCTCTGTGAGTTGTAAGCCAGCCTAGTCTATAAGAGCTAGCTCCAGGACAGGCTCCAAAGCTACACAGAAACCCTGTCTCTAGAAAACAAAAATCAAAAATAAAAACAGATTTCAAGGAAGAATTTAAGTCCACATAGTAAAGAAACAGCAATAAGAAAGCACTGAATTCTCAAACAGAATGATCTCCAACATACAGCCACTACAGGGATGCCAAGAGGAACATCAGTAACATGCTGCAGGAGGGACAGGATGGCTGAAGGACAGAGGTGGGAGGGGAAGGTTTATTTCACTTTGTACCACATTCAACCGTTGCTACTCAAATTATAAATTTCTAGAAAATGTAACGTTCTAAAACTACAAAAGCACTAGCTCTTCTCCATCCCACATGGTTTGTAAAATCTACTTTTACTCCAGCATCAAGCTCGAATTCAAATCTTTTGGATACTGGCATGAAAACCCTGCCTCCTTGCTAAAATAGGTTTTAATTGATATTAGTCCCACCTCTAACACACGCACACAAAAGCCCTTCAAGTAATCATTTGCCAGATGAGAAAACTGGTTCTCAGGAAGCGACCTTACTTTCCAGAAGAGAACAGGGAAACACTGTTAACTTCGGCACCCACATGCTACCTACCCACCAGTAATGCCTCCATCTCCACCTCAGTGCCAGGCCTCACGAGCTAACAGCCTAAGTTTGAAGGGAATTCAGTGCTGGGAATGCACTCAGAAGGCACTACACCTTTACAAAGTGAGGAAGCTATCCCGGGACGGCGATGAACACCTAAATCCCCACGTTCACGGGAGTAACGAGCTTCTTCAGAAACTGTGCCCAAGGAGGCAAAAAGTACTCTAAGTTCTGGTTTGGTCGGGAAAGGTAAGTTCCAGTTCCATCAACCCGCAGGAACGAGCTGGAACAAATCCAGTGTGTCCGAGAAGCCCAGCTGAGCAAATGGGTAGTTTAGTTGCTTTACAAGGTAAGTAACCCACACAAGTCGGGACAATTTCCTTTTCCTACGGAGGGCAAGGGAACGGGGGACGACGAAATAAAGGGGTAGGTTCTGCACTCCTGATCCTTTCCCCAAATAAAGATAATCATTCTGTGCTCCCTTCACCCTTAAGGATCCTCCTTTCGTCCCATCCGCCGTCAAACACAAGACTCAGTGCAGGGCAGGGAGCGGCCCCCGCACCCTGAGGGCACCATTGGGGGCGGAGAGTTAAAAACACGGAGGGGAAGACGCTCCGGTGGAAAAGAGGGGAGCATGGCGGGCATGAGGTACTGAGTGAAAAGGGGGATGGCGAGGGAAACGGGGAGCGAGGGAGGGGAGAAAGAGTAAAAAAGGAGACACGAAGGGACAGCAGCCGGGTCGCGCGAGGCCTAAGTGAAAGACCCGGGCGCGCGCGCGGAGGGGGAGGGGAAGAGGTGAAGGGGAGCGCGAGGCGGGGGCGCGCGGACCGGGCTGGGGGAGGGGACGCCAGGCGGGGGCGCGCGGGCGGGCGTCGGCTCGCGGGCGCTTCCCCTCCCCCCGCCCTCCACCTTTCCCTTCCCCCACCGCCGCCTCCTCGCAGCCTCGCTCCCTCCGTCGCTCCCCACCGCCCCCGGGCGGGCTGGCGGCCAGGCTGGCCTAGGCCAGAGCTCCTCACCTGGCAGCGGCGGCGGAACTCCCGACCAGGTCGCCTCTACAGGCGACGGGCGAAAGGCGTCGAAAAAAGAGGCGGCGACGGCACAGTGGGATCCAGACCCCACTGGCGGGTCCAGGAACGGGGTGGGGAGGGGGCGGGCCGGGTCGGGGAGGGCGGGGGGGCGGAGCAGGACACTGCGGTTACAGACAGGGGCAGCAGCGGCGGCGGCGGCTGCACCGGCGGCGGCTGGCACCACACAAACAAGGACGCTGATGGGCAGCTGCCAAGCGCCTCGACTCCGCCTTAACCACACGCCACGACGCCCAGTGGAGGACCCTAGCGGCTACCCGCCCTCCTCGTCTTTCTCGTACCAATAGAAGCGGAGATACCGAGACTTCACCCCACCCTTGAGGAGTGGGTGGCTGGAGAAGGTTGTGATTGGCGTCAAGAGAACCCAATCAAAAAGAAGAAGGGTGATGGTCTAGCGGGGGACGCGTTACTGGGTACCATTCGGCCAGTCCCAGACACATCCGGGTCTTCGACAGCCCATTAAGTGTCGAGGGTCAAAAAAATCGCTTCAGGCTGCAACTTACCTTGGAGACGTTTTGGTCCCAAGGCAGCCGCCGTACAACACCTAGTCTCTTAAAAACCGGGATTCTCCTTTGACCAGCACTCCTTCTTTCACGTCTAAAGATGAGGACTGGGATCGGTGCTGTGCTCTGCGTTTGGTGTGGTGGTGGTGTTCATCGCGACAGAATCCATGAATTTAAGAACAGAACTCGCTTTAGGGGCTTGGGCCTGTCTCTCTGGGGTGTGGCCTGACTTCTGCTGCCAGGCTGGCTCCTGTGTTAATTTACTCCTGGTCGGTCCTTAATTGACTGTACCATAACAGCAGGGAAAAAAATCAAAACCTAACAATTAGCTAAATGCACTGATAAATTACGGTGTTCGTAGCGTGTTCTCTGGGATCTGGTCTTTTTCTGTTCACAGTGAGGAGACAGTTTCCCACCCCACCCGACTGCAGTAGCCAAGTCAGGGCCCAGCTTCTCTTGCTAGCCTGGCGACCTCCTACTTCCTCGAAGCAGTTAGGCCCGCCTACATTCAGCGTTTTAGAGCACTTGACCATAAGTATTCATTCGAGCGCCTTAGAGATGAGAGCTAATTATCACAAAAATAAGCACGTTTAAAGAATAATATTTCGGGAAACCAGAGATTGTGTGCATGGCACTGTGCTGAGAGCGTTAGATGAATTCTCACTCTGAGAAGTAGGTAGTGGTCATCGTAGTTTACAGATGAGGAAAATGAGGTGTATATCGAAAGACTTTCCAAAATTACTCATGTTGAAATTTAAGCTGACGTGTATTGAAGTGTAAGAGAGATTAAGCCATTGCCAACGGTAGACTGCTAACCACCAAGTACTGGTTAAGAGCCAGAAATAACTAGTTCCAGAGACATTAGAACCTTTTTGTTGTTGTTTGTTTTGTTTTGTTTTTTTGTAACAGTTTCTCTGTGTACTCCTGGCTGTCCTGAAACTCATTCTGTAGACCACCAGGCTGACCTCAGACTCAGAGATCCGCCTGCTTCTGCCTCCAGAGTGCTGGGATTAAAGGCGTTCATCGCCATCACCACCACTACCACATTTTTAAAATCACTATGGAAATGGAATTGTAAGGCTTGCACGGTGGCACACAAGTTTAATCACGGGACTTGGGACTGAGGTTTCAGGTTAGCCTAGGCTAAGTATGAAAACACTGTTTCAAAACTTTCTTTTAGCCGGGTGGTGGTGGCACACGCCTTTAATCCCAGCACTCAGGAGGCAGAGGCAGGTGGATCTCTGTGATTTCGAGGCCACCCTGGTCTACAAGAGCTAGTTCCAGGATAGGCTCCAAAGCCACAGAGAAACCCTGTCTCGAAAAATCAAAAAAAAAAAAAAAAAAAAAAAAAAAAAAAAAAACTTTTTAAAATGGGTGCTTAAGAGGCAACTCGATGACTAAAACACTTGCTGTTCTTCCAGAGAATCCAGGCTCAGCTCCCAGCACACACGTACTAGCTCACCACCATTTTATTAACTTCAGTTGAGAAGAAGCCCTCCTCTGACTTCCCTGAGCACCACTCATATGGTACATATACATATATGCAACAATGAAATAATTTGTTTGTTTGTTTTGGTTTTTGAAACAGGATTTCTCTACGTAGCCCTGGCTATCCTGGAACTCACTCTGTAGACCAGGCTGACCTTAAACTCAAGAGATCCACCCTGCCTCTGCCTCCTAAATTGCTGGGTTAAAGGCAATGCGCCACACTGCCCAACCTCAATTTTTTTTTTTTGTAGACCAGGCTGGCCTCAAACTCACAAAGATCCGCCTGCCTCTGCCTCCTGAGTGTGGGATTAAAAGCGTGCTCTACCACCACCCAGCTAATAATTTCTTTTAGTACCTAAAATTTTCCTCAATTTTTTTGTTAAAGTTGAACTGGGAAATATAGCTAAGTGGTAGAATACTAGTCAGCATGTTCAAACCTTAGTAATGCAAAATATATAGATAAATAAAAAGTTTAATCAAAAATTATGACGGAGCCGGGCGGTGGTAGTGCACGCCTTTAATCCCAGCACTCGGGAGGCAGAGGCAGGCGGATCTCTGTGAGTTGGAGACCAGCCTGGTCTACAAGAGCTAGCTCCAGGACAGGCCTCTAAAAGCAGGCAGAGAAACCCTGTCTCGAAAAACCAAAAAAAAAAAAATTATGACGGAGAAGGGTGGTGGTGGGTGGTGCACGCTTTTAATCCCAGCACTCGGGAGGAAGAGGCAGAGGGATCCCTATGAGTTTGAGGAAATCCAATTAGGTCAAATCAAACCAAATCAAAATGCCCATCTTTTGTGTGTATGTGTGTTTGTTTGTTTGTTTGTTTTGGTTTTTTGAGACAGGGTTTCTCTGTAGCTTTGGAGCCTGTCCTGAAACTAGCTGTTGTAGACCATGTTAAATTGGGAGCATAGCCCCAGCCCCTGGTCTGGGAGTTGCTTTGCTCTGGACTCCAAATCCCAGCATGCCACTCCCACATGGTATTTAAGGGGCCTCCTAGAGGAGGAACACGTGTTTTTTGGGTCTGCAAGGGCTCCCTTGCTGTGCTGTCACGCTGCTGTGTGCTCGGCTACCCGAGACCGTCATTCTTTTTTTTTTTAAATATTTATTTATTATGTATACAATATTCTGTCTGTGTGTATTTCTGCAGGCCAGAAGAGGGCACCAGACCACATTACAGATGCTTGTGAGCCACCATGTGGTTGCTGGGAGTTGAACTCAGGACCTTTGGAAGAGCAGGCAATGCTCTTAACCTCTGAGCCATCTCTCCAGCCCCGAGACCGTCATTCTTAATAAACCCCATCTCGCAAAACAAACAAACAAACAAAAAATTATGATGGAGGTCTGGCTACACGCCTTCAATTCCAACACTTGGGAGGCAGAGGCAGGCAGATCTCTGTGAGTTCATGGCCAGCCTGGTCTACATAGCAAGGAGAAATAGTTCTACACAGAGAAACTATGTCTTGAAAAACAAAACAAAGAAAAACATATATAGATCCACCTGAAAATTGGAAACAGACAAGATCGCCTGACAAAATTGGGAGCATGGGGTTCGGGGGGTAGAAGGAAGGGGAAGAGAAGGGGATAAGGGAAGGGTTGAGGATAACTTGAGGGAATGGGATGTTTGAGATGGAGGAAGGACAGATATGAGAGCAAGGAAAGAGATATCTTGATTGAGGGAGACATTATGGGGTTAACAAGAAACCTGGCTCTAGAAAAATTCCCAGGAATCCACAAAGATGACCCTAGTTTAGACCCTAAGCAATAGAGAAGAGGGTGTCTAAACTGGTTTTGCCCTGTAGTCAGACTGATGATTATCTTAACTATCACCATAGAACCTTCATCCAACAACAGATGGAAACAGAGGCAGAGACCCACATTGGAGCACTGGACTGAGCCCCCAAGGTCCAGTTGAAGAGTGGAAGTAATGAGAATATGAACAAAGAGATCAAGACCATGAAGGGTTCATCCACTGAAACAGTTTACCTGAGCTAATGGAAGCTCACCAACTCCAGCTGGACTGGGAAGGAACAAGCATAGGACCAAACTAGTCCCTCTGAATATGGATGACAGTTGCATGATTGGGGCAGACTGAAGGGCCACTGGCAGTGGCACTGGGATTTATCTCTACTGCATGTACTGACTTTTTTGGATCCTATTCTCTTTGGATGTATACCTTGCTCAGCCTAGATGTAGTAGGGAGGCTCTGGACTTTCCATAAAACAAAGTGCCTTGCCCTCTCTTAGGATTGGAGGGGGTGGGGTGGGAGGGTGTGTGGAGGGAACAGGAAGGGGGAGGGAGTGGGAATTTGGATTGGTATATTTTTTAATCTAATAAATTAACAAAAAAAAAGAAGAAAACAGGGCTGGAGAGATGGCTCAGAGGTTAAGAGCACTAACTGCTCTACCGGAAGTCCTGAGTTCAATTCTCAGCAACCCACATGGTGGCTCACAACCATCTGTAATGAGATCTGGTGCCCTCTTCTGGCCTTCAGACATACAAGGAGGCTGAACACTGTGTACATAATAAATAAATAAATCTTTTTTTTTTAAAAAAAAGAAAAAACAAAAAAAGGTGTAGGAAGAAAATAAAAAAGAACAGACTCGGAAATCATAGACATCGCCTACAAATATGCAGGTACCAATATGTTTGTGCACCTATGCATCTGCGGACATCAGAGGTCATGGGGACTCTTCCAAAGTTGTTCACCTTATTTTTTGAGTCAGAGTCTCTCTATACCCAAGACTGCAGAGTGAATCTGAGGGAGCAACAAGCCCTAGGGATCCTGCTGTCTCCTGTTTCTCCTCAGCTGTAGGATTACAGATACATACAAGCCCAACTTAGGTAAATGCTGGGGATCAGAACGCAGGCGCGCATATCCAGCACAGAGTGCTCCAGCTCCGCAGCCCTCAGCTTGTCACACACTCACTTATTTTTCGTGGGGGTGGGGAGCATGTTCTGTGTCTCACGTATGGAGGTCAAAGGGACAATTTATATGACTCAGTCCCTCTCTTTTCACTGTATGGGGTCCAGGAATGGAACTCAGATTCCCAGACTTCATGGCAAGTGCCTTGAGTTTGTGAGCCATCTTGCTGTACCCTCATTTTTGTTTTTTGTTTTGAAACTGGAACTCACTCTGTTGTCCAACTTGGGCTTGAACTTGTGGCAATCCTCCTGCCTCAGCCTCCCAACTGTTGAGATTACAATACTGAGCTATTACACCTGGACCATAAACCTAATTCTTTTCTTTTTTTTTTTTTTTAAGAGGATCAAACGGTTTATTTGGCATTGACTTTCAGGTCATAGTCAGTCACTGAAGGAACTCAGGGCAGGAACTCAAGCCAAAGTCACATGGAAATGCCTCTTGTTGGCTTCCTCTCTGGCTTGAGCTCTGGCATGTGTAACTGTATTTCTTTGATGTGGGATTCCCTTTATTTTAAAGTAAAACAGACATACAAATGTTTGCAATCTAGTATTGAGTCCAAATGAATAAATAACATGAGCTTGAGTTATTAGGTTTAGAATCTTGGGTCTGCATCTTACAAGTTCTGTGATTGTTGTATGTGTATAAATTACTTTTGGGGCAGGGTGGTGGTGGTGCATGCCTTTAATTATAGCACTTGCGAGGCAGAGGCAAGCAGATCTTTGTGAGGTCAAGGCCAGCCTGGTCTACAGAGCTAGTGCCAGGACAGGCTCCAAAGCTACATAGAGAAACCCTGTCTCAAAAAAAATCCTTTTTTGTTATCAATGCCCCTGTTTGCCCATTTGTACAATGAGAATGCTAAATATAACTCATATGGGATTGTAAAATAGCACATCACATCTTAAATATTCAGGGCAGTGGAGTATTCAGGGCAGAGCCAAGAACAAGAATGTAGTATTTGGGACTGGACAGGTGGCTTCACAGTTAAGAACACCGTTGTTCCAGAGGACCCACTTCCTGGACCCCACATAGCAGTTCATACCATCTATAATTCAGGGATCTGATGCCCTCTTCTGGCCTCGTCAGGGACCAGGCACACATGTGGTACACAGACACACATGTAGCCAAAGCACTCATGCACACAAAATTTTATTTAAAAAAAGAATGTAATAACAATTTCACAATTTTAGCTTCAATTCAGCTTGTTTATATTCTAACTCCATCATCTTCAAATTTTGCTGACTCTTGATTCACTAAACATGTGATAAAACACCTAGTGTAGATCTTGTCTTTGTGGTTAGCAGAGTTTTACACTAAGCCAGGCACTTGCTCCTGTTATTCCATTTGGTGGGGGCATTGCAGGGAATGACACAAAACCATTGTTCTTACAGAATAAATTCTTTTTTAAAACATTTATTTCTTATGCATACAATATTCTGTCTGTGTGTATGCTTGAAGGCCAGAAGAGGGCAGCAGACCTCAATTACAGATGGTCATGAGCCACCATGTGGTTGCCAGGAATTGAACTCAGGACCTTTGGAAGAGCAGGCAATGCTCTTAACCACTGAGCCATGTCTCCAGCCTCAGAATAAATTCTTTATTAACTTGTAGGTGGTGGGGCGAACATGCCACCATACGGATGTGGATGTCAGAGGACTCGTGTGTGTCAACTCCCTCTTTCCATCATGTGGATCCTGGCTATCAAACTTAGGCCCGCGGGCTGGTCAGGAACCTCTACCTGCTGGGCCACCTCGCTAGCCCCAGAATAAATTCTTAACTACGAGCTTTAGCCATGATCACTAACTGCTGTCTAAGGACTGGACCGTCCTCTGGAATCCTTTATCCATCATCACTAACTGCTGTCTGAGGACTGGACCGTCCTCTGGAATCCTTTATTCTTCTGTCATACCACACCCTGCCTTTCCTCTACTCCAGTCCTTCCCCCACCTCTCCCAGGACCACCCCTTCTCTGCCTCCCCCTCCCAAAAAAAGAGCACACCTCCCAGAGACATCAGTCAGGCAAGGGTACAACAAGGTACAATGAGACTAGGCACAAAATAAACAAAGGATTAGGCAGAAACCCCCACAGCAGGGCTGAATGAGGAAACCCAGCAGAAGGAAATGGGTCCCAAGAGCAGGCAAAAGAGTCAGAGACACCCCACCCCGAAAGGTCTATCATGGTGATCCGAGGACTGCAGAATACCACAACAGACCTCACATGATAGGGGGTCATGAAAGGCCTAAGTGGGCATGAGAGAGGAAGAGAGAGGACCATGATGGCAAGGGTATTTATTTTTCCAGACAAGGTTTCTCTGTAACTTTGGAGCCTGTCCTGGAACTAGCTCTTGTAGACCAGGCTGGCCTCAAACTCACAGAGATCCACCTGCCTTTGCCTCCCGAGTACTGGGATTAAAGGCATGCACCACCACTGCCCTGGGGCAAGGGTTTTTATAAAGGTTACACTCAGCTGGTAACTGTTGTGGACTATCTGATGTGGGATTCCCCTCTGTAAACTGTGAATACCATTAATGAATAAATAAACTGCTTTGGACCTATAGCAGGGCCGAATTTAGGCAGGGAAAACTAAACTGAATGCTGGGAGAAAGAAGGCAGAGTCAGGGAGAAGCCATGTAGCCCTACTGGAGACACATGCCAGAACTTTACAGCCATGTGGTGATACACAGATTACTAGAAATGGGTTAAATTAAGATATAAGTGTTAGGGCTGGAGAGATGGCTCAGTGGTTAAGAGCACCGCCTGCTCTTCCAAAGGTCCTGAGTTCAATTCCCAGCAACCGCATGGTGGCTCACACCCATCTGTAATGAGATCTGGTGCCCTCTTCTGGCATGGAGGCAGAATGTTGTATACATAATAAAATAAATAAATCTTTTTAAAAAAAGATATAAGTGTTAGCCAATAAGAAGCTAGAGCTAATGGGGCAAGCAGTGTTTTAAATAATATAGTTTCTGTGTGATTATTTCGCCGGGAACCAACAAGCAGCTTCTTACAACAACTATCAGTTATAGTTGTGTTACATTCTTTTATGCTGTGGAATTTGTGCCACATTTATTTAACTCTGTAAAGCTGCGTTGATTTGCTTGCCTAGAATACCTGCTTGGTCTAATGAAGAGATGAATAGCCAACATCTAGGCAGAAGAGAGGGATATCTGGGGCTGCCAGCCAGAGAGAATAAATAGGGGTTGAAATCTGGGCTGAAGAGGAGGAGGAAGAAAGAGAAAAGGAGAGGAGGACACCAGGGGCCAGCCACACAGCAATGGAATAAGCAGTAAAGAGAGATATAGAATAGTGCTTTTAGGGCACACTCTGACCCCTGGGCTCCTGTAATCCCTTCCCCACTTCCTCTATGGGGTTCCCCTCACTCTGCCCAGTGCCAACAAACATACTTTTTTTGTTGTTTTTCGAGACAGGGTTGCTTTGTAGCTTTGAAACCTGTCCTGGAGCTTGCTCTGTAGACCAGGCTGGCCTTGAACGCACAGAGGTCCACTTGTCTTTGCCTCCAGAGTGCTGGGATTAAAGGCATACACACCCACCCACACACACCCCACCCCGGCATCAATGAACACTCTTAACCTCTACAAGAGCTAGCTCCAGGACAGGCTCTAAAGCTGCAGAGAAACCCTGTCTCAAAAAAAAAAAAAAAAAAAAAAAAAAAAAAAAAAAAAAAAACACTCTTAACCATTAAGCCATCACCAGTCCCTAAAACCAGCTTTTTTTTAATCTAGAAAAATTTTAGATTTTATTTTATTTTATTTATTTATTTTGGTTTTTTTGTGACAGGGTTTTTCTGTGTAGCTTTTGGAGCCTGTCCTGGCACTAGCTCTTGTAGACCAGGCTAGCCTCGAACTCACGGAGATCCACCTGCCTCTGCCTCCCGAGTGCTGGGATTAAAGGCGTGCGCCACCACCACCCAGACTAGATTTTATTTTTTTAAAGTTGGTGTGTATGAGTGTTTTGTCTCCATGTTTGTGGGTACACCATGTATATACTCAGTGTCCAAGGAGGTCAGAAGAAAGCATCAGTTCCTCTGGAACTATATCCCCTGGCACATTGTTGTGAGCCACCATGTGGGTGCTGAGAACCGAACCTGTGACTTATGTAAAAGCAGCAAGTGCTCTTAATCACTGAGCCATCTCTCCACCCCAAGAAACCAACATTTTTGAGCATGCTTAGCATTTCGTATAGATTTTCTGTGTTACATAGACTTGAACTACTAAGATACAGCCACAGCTCTCTTTTAAGTAGTTTTGTGGATTTTATTTTATTTGAGACAAGAGTGGTACTAAGATGCCCAGATTAGCCTGGCACTTAATCTGGAGACTAAGCAGACACCTGAAAACTTGTAATCCTCCTACCTAGCCTTTGGAGTAGCTGAGATTACAGGTCCAACTTTCATGCAAATTATATAATTCTTCTTTAAATGACAAAATATCCCCTTCATTATTTTCACACAAGGAAGAGCTGAGACACAGTGGTAATGTGTCTGATTCGCAAACAACAATGATTCACCTCAAATCTGTTGTCTTTGGCCTGTATATTCCAAAGTTTGGGGAGAGAAGTTGAGTCCAGTGATTTGAGAATATCCTTCCCCTCAATACAACTTCTAAACCACAGTTATCCTTTAGTTAAGAAACCCTGTAGTTCTCCCTGGAAGACTTATTAACTCCAGCACTCGGAGGGAGGGAGAGGCGGGATCATCAAGGTCATCTTGACCCCAAAGCAAGTTCCGGGCCCGCCTGAACTCAGAAGAGTACTCTAGACCAGTCAGACTCTGCACTCTCTGAGCGGTGGTGGCGCAGGCCTTTAACTCCAGTACCCTAAAATTAGAAAAATGATGCCTAGGGAGGCTGAGGCAGGGGGATCTGAGTTCACGGCCACCCTGGTCTACAGAACAAGTTCCAGGACCGCCAGGGCTACACAGAGAAACCCTGTCTCAAAAAACCAGTAAATAAACAAATTAAATAAATAAAATTTAAAAACTATTTTGCTGTAGCCCAGTGAAGAATGCTTAGCATACTATAATCAGAGGACACATGGAGGGGCTGGAGAGATGGCTCAGCAGTTAAGAGCATTGCCTGCTCTCCCAAAGGTCCTGAGTTCAATTCCCAGCAACCACATGGTGGCTCACAACCATCTGTAATGGGGTCTGGTGCCCTCTTCTAGCCTGCAGGCATACACACAGACAGAATATTGTATACATTTTATATACATACATACATACATACATATATATATACACACACACATGGAGGCTACGGATATAGTTCAGTGGTGGAGTTTAATATTCAGAAGGCCCCGAGTTCAATCTCTGCTTTAAAAAATGGATGGACAGGGGGCTGGAGAGATGGCTCAGAGGTTAAGAGCACTGCCTGCTCTTCCAAAGGTCCTGAGTTCAACTCCCAGCAACCACATGGTGGCTCACAACCATCTGTAATGGGGTCTGGTGCCCTCTTCTGGCCTGCAGACATACACACAGACAGAATATTGTATGCATAATAAATAAATAAATATTTTTTAAAAAATGGATGGACAGCTGGGATGTAGCATAGGTTCAGGACAGGGTAAAAACGTTTGTCTAGTATGTATAAGGTCCTAGATTTGATCACCAGCAAAACACACAAACACACACAGACATACACACAATGTGGTTTGATCAGAAATTGGGCACAATAAGAGTAAGACTATTTAATTTTATTTTTTATATTTATTTAGTTTTATTCTTTATTTTTATTAGATTTTTTTTTGTTTTGGGGTTTTTTTGTTGTTTTGGGTTTTTTTTTTTTTTTGGTTTTGGTTTTTGGGTTTTTTGAGACAGGGTTTCTCTGTGTAGCTCTGGAGTCTGTCCTGGAACTTGTTCTGTAGACCAGGCTGGCCTTGAACTCACAGAGATCCACCTGCCTCTGCCTCCTGAGGGCAAACTTTCTGAAACCCCTTTATTCCTTCTTTATGCTTTTAGAACACTGGAAAAATATCCTCAGGAAAGAATGGGAAGGATTCTTTGACTACTAAGTCCTAAGAATTAGAAAGTAACACAACACACACACACACGCACACACACAGACAGGGTCTCACTAACTTGCCATAGCTAGCCTGGTATTCCTAATAAAGACCAGGCTGGCCCAGAGCTCACAGAATGCCTGCTCTAGGCAGATGGCAGGACTAAAGGTGTCCTGCCAACCCAGCCTGAGTCACTTCCCTGGCCACTCACTACTCTAGGCATTTATACTGACATTTTTTGTAAATCCTGTCGTCCAAGGTTGCCCCTGCCCTTCTTCCCCAAGGTATTTGTTTTCTTAGCTCATTTCCTTTGGTAACTGGTTCTGTAGCTCCTAGGAGTTGCTTCCTGTATTTATTTCATTACACAAGAAAAAGAGAGAAAATTCTAGATGGGCCTGAGATTAGAAAAATGATGCCCGAGGAGCCAGAGAGACAGCTCAACAGTTAAGAGCGCCACGCAAGTCCAGGTTCCACCCAAGTCCAGGTTCCAGCACCCACACCAGGCAGCTCCCAACTGCCTGCTCCAAGGGATCCAACGCCTTGTTCTGGTCACTGTGGGTACCTGCATATTTCACACACACACACACACACACACACACACACACACACACACGCAGCACACATCACACAATTTTTAATTTTTTTTTTTTTTTTGAGACAGGGTTTCTCTGCAGCTTTTTTTTTTTTTTTTTTTTAGAGCCTGTCCTGGAACTAGCTCTTGTAGACCAGGCTGGCCTTGAACTCACAGAGATCCGCCTGCCTCTGCAGTGCTGGGATTAAAGGCGTGCGCCACCACCGCCCGGCTCCACAATTTTCAATTTTAAAAGGAGTTGAAGACTGGAGATATACAGCTCTGTGGTTAAAAGATTTGCTTCTCTTGCAGAGGACCTGAGTTCTGTTCCTAGAATCCACATGGTGACTCTAGTTCCAGGATATTCAACACCCTCTTCTGGCCTCTGTGGGTACTGCATGCATGTGGTGTACATATATATTCTAAGACACACACACAACCCACATATACACATAAAATTATCTAAAAAATAAACCAAGGAAAAGTGATGCCCATCTCCCTGGCCCTCACACACAGAAGAGTGCTACTCCTTGCTTCCTTCTTTCCATTGTTGTCTCCAAGGTCAGATCACAGTGAGGAGCCCAGGAGCCAGAGTAACGAAGGAGAGCTGGGAGGACGGCCAGAGCTTCTGATACACAAGAGGGCTGGAAATGGCAACAAGTGAGGCAAGCTATCATCTTTGTGAAGGTACAGAAGGAGCTGGGGTCAGGGAGGGGACAGGAGGAGAGGAAATAAGGCAAAGATGAGCTCAGGGCCCCCAAAGAATGGAGTCTTTGTGTGGGGTACAGATGAAGGACAAGGGGGTGATTGTGTGGGAGGGCCGGAAGTGCCACGCAGACTGGCACCACCATAGCCAGCACTGGATTCACCCTTCTGCGCCAACAACTTCCTATAAACCAAGTTGCAAGGATGTACCTGATGGTTACAAAGAAAGGAAACACAGCAGAGAGAATGTGCAGCAAAGAAAGATAAGGTACCACCCCAAATCCAGAGAACAGGAGGCACAGGGAAAAAAGACAGAAGCAGCTTTTACTATATTTACATCCAACAAAACTTTGCAGAGAACAATCCTTATTGCACAGGTCAAGGCCATGGACGGGAGAGGCATTTCCCAAGGTGGAGTGGACAAGAAGGATCGGGACTAGAAGAGGCACCAATTCCTCCCAAGGGAAGCTTGGGACTCCTCTGGGTCCCGGTGCATGGCTCTCAAGGAGTTACAAACTTAATTCCCTTCTCTTTCTTACGCTCCTTGAGAATCTCATAAGTGTAGGAGCTGTGGCCTCAGAATAAATAAATAAAATAAAACACTAGGACTGCCTTGGGCTCCTTTAGCAATGCCAGAGAGGAGAAGTGGGGATGAGACTCCTCCCATGGGGCAAAGGCTCAGGAGCTCGAAATCTTTCCAGTTGTTTTTTAAAACAAAAACTTCTAAGTCTCCCAGGGCACTGCAGATCTGAGGATACCCTGGGAAGGAGGCCCTGGAATAGGATGGAGAAAGAATGGACTTGTGCCAACTTCCCCAGCTCTCCTCACAATCAGCATGAACAAACTGGGCAGGCTGGAGATAGGGGAATTGTGACTTTTGGTATCAGTGAGTCCCTCTTCCTGCTATTTCCACTTGGAGCCTATGGCTGAACAGCCTGATTCAAATTCTTCCATGAAAGGAACAGGAGTCAGGCTATGTCTAGAATCCATTCTACCTCACCTCTCCACCCAGGGCAGAAGAGGTGGGTTTAAGGGTCCCTAGCATTCCAAAGGTGCTCCAAACATTTTCGAACAGTCAATGGGCCTTGGGAGTAGGCATCTGTGCCCCGCCGAAGCCTCAGCTCCTCCTTGCCCATGCTGCTGGCCAGCTTGTTAAAGGCAGACTTGTACTTCTTGTCGAAGGCCACTAGGGTAGAGGATGGAAATTGATGCATTAGGACCTCCTCTCATGTCTGGTCCCACATCCCTTCTCTTCAAGCATCTGATTGCACCTTTACCTATGTCCACGGTGTCCTTGCCCAGCGCAGCCATGTCAGGAATAAGATCTCACGGTAGATTCCCCTGTAATAAACATAGAAGAGTATCAAAAGCAAAGAGGTGCCAAAGCCAGGTCGAGGGCCCCCAGGTGAGCGAGCGCATCATACCTCTGCAGGTGCAGGCCAGTGGGAGGGGGGCCCTAGGTTTCCAGCAGGAGCCCGACAGCTTTATGAACCTCGTTAAGTCCAACATGGCGCATCACTGACTCCAGTAAGGTCAAGCTAAGACATGAGGGCACTGGGCCTGGCCATACAACTCGCTGTGGGATCTGGCCTGGACGAAAGGAAGGAAGGGTTACCAGGATCACCAAACTCTCCAGATGAAGAGCCCGGCCCTTTCACTCCTAGATCAAGTACCAACTCACTGTGGACCCTCCAGAGCACATAGAGAGGTGGACAGCTGTTGGGGTCGGGGGTCAGGACATCCCACAGCAGACGCACGTGCACAGAGGCTGGGTCAGGGGTTAGCCTAGGAGATGGTCCCTGGGAGGGCTGAGATAAGAAGAGAAAAAGCCAGAATTAGGCAGATTACAAGAAAGGACAGACGGACAATGTTCAAGGAACAGAGGGACATCACCAGGACATAATAAAGAGAAAGGGAAAGAACTTATTTTGGTGTTACTGTATTTTGAGACAGGGTCTCACTATGCAGATTAGGCAGGCCTGGAATTCACAGAGATCTACCTGCATGCCTCCTCCCATGTGTTGGGATTAAAGGCTGGAGCCACCATATCCTGAGGAAAGAAATTCTCATCTACCAGTTCTTACGAAGGAGACTTTGTTTTGCTTTATACATACCTAGCCCTGGGCCCTAGGATGTATGTGATGAATACTGGTGAATAAACAGGAAAACATTAAGCCATTTCTAGGGACTAGTCACTACATCAAGCACCTATTCCATTAGGTTCCTGCTTATGCCATTTGACGACATCTGGGTCAGGTGGCAATGTGCCTGATAAATGGCTTCCCTTCCCTGCTAAGGACAGAGAGGACGTAGGAGACAAAGAGTTGAGAAGGAGGAGGGAACTCGCAGGAGGCAAGGACTACACAAGAACGCTGACCTGGCCGGGTGGGGGCTCATCGCAGGAGGTCAACACCAAGCCCGGTAGAATACTAGGCAGGCGTAGGCGTTGGAAATACCACAGGAGGTTCCAGAAGATGATGGGGTGGGCAGCGGGCAATTCAGGCAAGGCCAACACCCTCACTGCCTTCATTCTCCAACCAGAGACTCCAGTTCCTTCCGCAGTACCAGAGGGCTCAGGTATGCCCATGCCCCATTCTCAACTCTCCGGGAAGCACTCTGTGGGCACAAGCAGGAAAGTGGTCAGAACATAGATACTAACGGCCCTCACCCAGAGGCTGTCTCCCAATAACTCAGCAAGTCCAAAAGCCTTTGCAAGCCCCTTGTCCATCTGCCGGCACCCCCCTTATCTCCCCTCAACGGACAACACACTCCCACCTCACTCATGTTCCTCTGGTCAGCCCTTACCCCCACATAGCATTGCAAGATGCTGGGGTTCATCCAGGGCAAGGCAGAGCCCTCCGGTCACTGAGCACAGGGCCGGGACCCCCCAGGGACAGGAGCGTCTTGACTGCCACTGGCACCAGCAAGGGCAGACTGTGGGCTAGGGGCACTGTGGGGAAACAGCAGGAGGTGTTAGCTCTTTGAGCACCATCGCCTGTCCCTCCCTCCCACAGCATTTTTTTTCTGGCTTTGGCACCTGGGTCGGGAATCAAGGGTCTGGACACTGAGCAGGGGCACAAAGGGAGAGGCACAGAAGGGGCAAGTTGTATTGAGGTTTAGAGTCATCGGGTGCCCAGCCAGCCATGAGTTTCCTTCTCATACACCAGGGAGTCACAGGGCACGGCACAAGGAGCAGCTGGACAGCAGAATCTGTGGGCAAGGAGACCCCAAGAATGAGCCTTATTTGATTCCAGGGCCCCAAAGCCCATGCCCTTCCGTGCCCCTTCCATCTCGAAACCTCAGCCAGACCTCCTTCCACCCCCTCCCCTTCCCTTGCTGTTGGGGAAGGGTGGATGTGAGCTGTGTGTGTCCCAGCACAATGGTGCGTATGGGGTGTGCTCACTTCTAGGGAAGGAGGCTGGAAAGGTCCAGGGGTGTCAGTGAGGCGCTCCGAGGAACGGCGAAGGCTCAGGCTGCTAAGAGAAGACTCTGAAAGATCCCACTCACTGCCCAGAGAGGCGGAACTCTGCCATTACAAGAGAAAGCACAGTCAGCTAGTCCTTTGTTCCTCTCACTTAGGATGCTGGTTTCAGCCACTCTCAGAGTCACCTTTGGGGGCACTCTCCCAGTCAGCAGCCCTCCTCTCCCTTTCTCACTGGCTACCTCAGAAGCAGTGGATCCAGGGCGTTCTCGGGGCCACAGAAGGCTATCCATGGGACTTCGGCGGGCCGCAGGAGCAAGGTCGGTGGGCAACTCAGGTGGGGGTATGCGGGAGACAGAGGAGCGGCGGGAAGGGGTGAGCAGCTGTTGGAGGCGGGCACCCAGCCCTTTTCTGGGGGTGCCCACCTCCTCCTGACAGCTACTTGTTTGGGGACCCCGCCCACTTATCCCTTCTAGGGCCTCGGTGGAGCGGGTACTGAGGGCTGATCCAGAGCCCCCGGGGCTTCCTCCAGGTGCCAGTTCTTCCCCCGTCAGACTCAGGTCTGACAGACTTCCATCCTGCCAAGGCACAGGTGATCCATGGGGTTCGAGGACCCCCAAGGCCTCTATCACTGCAGGTCAAAGAGAATGGAGAGATGGAGTACTGCACTACCCCCGCTGCTCTACCACAAGTAAACACAACTCCTGCAGCAAAACTCAGAAGTCAGGAGCACTGGCTGCTCGCCCCGAGGACCCACATGGCAGCTCACAACCATGTGTAACTCCAGTCCCAGGGGCTCTGACACCCTCCTCTGGCCTCCATGAGTACCAGGGATACAGGCGAAATACTGACATACATGCAGGCAAACACCCATGCACATACAACACAATTTCTAGAATGCAAAGTGTACAAACCACCAAACCTGAGCATCACAACTCGCCATAACATTTAGGCAAGATTGCCTCAAGGGCCTACGGGCCCACTAAGGTTACAGGGAGCTGCCCTAAAGACGGCCCTGGTCTCCCTTTCTCTGCTGAAAAGTTGTTAGGACACTTCGATGGGAGGATGAAGGAAGGTCAGACAAGGGTACTCACTGTGCGCTACACCAGCCTCCACAGTGGGCTGTGCCCCTCGAGCACTGCCTAGGCTGCCACTCTTGACCAGGCGCCCGGTGGGTGAGGATGGCTCCCGCAGACTTCGCCCTGCCCAAGTAGTCTGGCGCTGAAGAGGGCGTGTTGGGGAGGGGCACTCCAGACAGGGTTCTGTAGAAAGCACAGACTGAAACAGCCCCTTAGGTAGACCTGGGTTTTGCAGGGTTTCTCCCCCGTAGAACTTTATCCCTCTGCTACCAAACAAACACAGGTTATCCACGCACAGAAAGGCCTGCCAGTCCTAATTGTCTGGGTCTCTCCTAGAACTCACTCTGTAGACCAGGCTGGTCTTGAATGCACAGAGATCTGTCCCCCTCTGCCTCAGGAGTGCTGGGATCAAAGGATTGTGCCACCACTACCTCCCCCCACTTTTCTTTCTTTTAATACAAATTCTCACTACGTATGCCAATCTGGCCTGGAACTCACTATGTAGCACAAGGTGGCCTTGAATTTGCAACAGTCAATCATCCTGTCTTAGCTTCCTAAGTGGCAGGACTGCAGGTGTGAACTATCACATCTGGCACCACAGCTAATCTTGCCAGTCCCTACCCACCTGTCTGAGAGCTGCCCGACTCTTGATGCACAGCCATCTCCTGCTGCTGCTGCTGCTGCTGCTGCTGCTGCTGCCGTCTGTCTTTCAAGGGCTGGCGGAACTGAGCAGCCCCCAAGACGACATTCCGGAGCTTGGCCCAGCGTAGGCGTCCACCCGGTGTACCAGATGGCCATTTGCTTTCCAGCACAGCCTGTCAATCACAATGCCCACCTAGTGATGCCTTATCTCCTGTCCTGACCCTGGGGACCACCTTTTTCTCTAAACATGCTGGCTAGGACTATCTAGCCAATAGCTTACCCAGAAAGAGAAGCCCCAATTGAGGCATTATCAGTAACAATGGAGTAATGGAGAAAAGTGTATCTAGCCTCTACTATTCATCCATTATCTATTTGCCTGCCTGCCTGCCTGCCTGCCTGCCTGCCTGTCTGTCTGTCTGTCTATCTGTCTATCCGTCTATCCATCTATCCATCTATCTATCGATATAGGGTTTCACTATGTAGCCCTGGCTGCACTGGAACTCACTCTGTAGACCAAGGATGGCCTTGAACTCACAGAGATCCTCCTGCCTCTGCCTCCTAGATGCTGGTATTAAAGGTGTGCCTCGTCATGCCCAGCTAGACTCCATTTATAAACTGAATGGCTTTGAAGAAATAATCTCAACAGCTTGACTATTTAGTTTCCTTTTCTGAAAAAGAGGAGGCAGTTTAGTATTATGGTTAAGAGGCTGAATTCTGGATATAATTTTGTTTATATTCTGATTCACTAACATGCTTACTATGGGACCTGGGGCAAATTACAAATTCTCTGCAACCTCAATTCCTGAAATACGGGGATGACCATTCTATGCCCCGGGGCACTGTGGGGATAAAATGAATTAAAATATGTAATGTGTCTGGAACAGTGTCTGGCATGGAGTTTAACGCTGTTGTAAATAAGAATCAAAGTAGCTAAATCTGAAAAACCAAAAATCAAAAACAAACAAAAAGCCTCTGTCTGCAAAGGCAACACAGAAGCACAGAAGATGACAGTGACCACAGGACCATGGAATGGGGACAGCAGCAGCTGTCAAAGAACAGCATTCTCCCTAAATCAGGTCCCAGCACAGACTGCCATCCTACCCAAATTAAGTACCTTGTTGTAGTAACCGTAGGTGATGGTGTTGGGCACAATGCCTGCCCGCCGCATGTCTAGCATGACTTTCACGGACAGCACAGGCTGCCCATAGTGTGAGCAGAGCTGCATCAACACTCGGTAACACACCTAGGCCGAGAGAGGCACAGGATGTCAGGATGTAAGGGATTTACTGCGACCCAAGTCGCCAAGTCTCAGCAAGCACACTCTTCCAGCCTCCTAATTCTCGGAGGACTCACTGGCTCCCGGCAGCTCCTTCCTTCCTGCAGCTCTGGATGCCCTGCGGTCTCCATGGCTTAACCCTGCGCATGCTCATGCCCTCTGGTTGTTGGCAGAGCAGCTCCTTCAACTCTGGCTGCCCCTCCACCTCTACCCGGTCTCCACCAAGTTTTCCTCAGTTCCTAGAGCTGCCACACCCTTGCAGGGTAGGAAGGGGTGGGTAGGAACACACGGGGAGCAAATGCCTACCTCATCGGGGAGCACCACCTTGCGGCTCTCCATCTCACGCAACACGTGGTAGGCTTTATGCAGGGCTCGCACCCGGGAGGGCGCCGACCGCACATAGGCAGGCAGGCACAGGAACCACAGTCCATAGCAGGACCTAGTAGGCACCGGGCCCACAGCTCAGGCACAGCGGCTGACTTCTAGGGCCATTCGCTGTGCGACCTTCATCTCTAGGTGGGGCAAGAAACACACCAAGGTTAAGACCATGCCAAGGCCAGCACAAATCTTTATTTCTTTATTTATTTTGGTTTGTTTGAGACGGGTTTTCTCTGTGTAACAGCTCTGGCTGTCCGGGAACCTCGCTCTGTAGACCAGGCAGGCCTTTGAACTAAAAAAGATCCCCTGCCTTGCATCCTGAATGCTGGGATTAAAGGTTATGTGCCAACCACCCGCCTGGCTCAAATATTTTTCTTTTTTTTTTCTTTTGATAATTTTTCTGAGATAGTGTCTTGTCATGTGGCCTAGACTGGATTCAAACACCAGTTCTTGCCTCAACCTCTGAGTGCAGGACAATGTGAAAAGTAGCACTCTCCTGAGACACAGTCTGTGTTCTAAGGATTGTAGAGGGCTGAGGCACTACCTAACCTACAAACCTCCTGGGTGCCTCCGTGGAGCAGGGTAGCCTGGCCCTGGAGCATGGGTGGGCACCTTGCAAGATGTAGCTGGCTCTCCTGATGGCAAATGACAATGTAACCAAGGCTAGTTTTTATATAGCATTTTGTTGGGTTTTTATTGTTTGTTTGTTTGTTTGTTTTTGGAGACAGGGTCTTACGATGTTAGCTTTTGGCTGTCCTGGAACTCACTATGTAGACCAGGCTGGCCTCGAACTCAGAGATCTGCCTGCCTCTGCCTCCCGACTGCTAAAGTCATGCATCACTATGCCTGGCTGTACAAGTGTGGGGTTTTTGTTTGTTTGTTTGTTTGTTTTTATGTACCAAGCTTATGTAAACCTCCCAGCAGTTTATGGGATAAGCACTATTAATAACCTCATAAAGCAATAACCACTGTGCCAGGTCAGGTTCCCCTCTGCGGCCTATTGCTAGTTACCTGTTTGGTTCGGCGAGGCGCAGGACTGCTAGGGGCACTACGGGATGGGCCCGGCACAGGCAGCGCTCCCTGTTGTTCCTGAGGAGACTCAAATAGCTCAGCTCTTAGCTCTGGAAACCCATCATAACTGGAGAGAAGAGGCAACATGGGGGCAGTTAGCACAGGGCCGAGCATGGGCCTTGGGAAAGGCGAGAGGAGGAGACAGTCTTACCAGTACTGGGGAGCAGATTCACTGCCTTCCAGTACTGGGGGATCCTCTGGGGGTGTGATGAAGACAGTGAGCTCACTTCCTGAGAGCTCCTCCAGTTCCACTAAGGGTGTTGGCTCGGGCTTCTCCTGCTCTGGGTGGACCTGGAACAGGATAGGAAAGGATTAGCGTTAACAGAGCCAGGGTCCCCAAAAAATGGTGTCTCCCAGAAAAACATGTTCATGGGAAAGAGTCGTGGAGATCCATCTGGAGGGAAAATGTTGAGGATGAAAGGACAGTAAGCGGAAGAAGCCGACCGTGTCTGGCTGCACAGGTTGTATTGTCTGTGCTTTGTCTAATTCCAGCGTCCATCACAAGCCACGGCTGAGAGACACAGTTAGACAGTGGACTGGAGAAAAACCGAGACGACAGGAGGAACCCGATGGCAGTTGGTGCATACAGAAGGGACAAGGCTCAATACCTTATCGACACAAGAGTCAAAGAACTCAAGGGCAGCATGGCGGGCAGAGCCAAAAGAGCACTCCTCGATGAACTGCGAGAACATCTGCGTGTGCAGCAGCTGCGAGTACAGCTTGTGGCTCGAGCGTTCCCGGGACTTGAGGAAACTGTGGGGTCAGGGCTGGGTCACAAGGGGGGTACCACAGTTCTCTATCTGCAACAGCCCTCTCCCCTCTCCTCCCTGGACTCAGCTCTTAGCTCTCACCATTCAGGATCTATGGCTCTCAAAGTCACACCTCCCACAGAGCAGCTCGGTGCTCCAACACCACAGTTAGGGTCCTTCACAGACCATGTGCCCAAACCGCTAGGCACCACCAGGTCACCAATGTCCACCGTACTCCAAGGGATCCCAGACAGCAGGACACATTCACCTGCATGCCCTTATTTCCTCCAAGACCAGAAGAGGGGAGGGATACGCAGTCTCTCTCGCTTTCCTCAAGGAGCCCAGCCCCTTAACCATGCCCTCCCTCAAATCTCTTTCCAAAGACAGGCGGTCTTACTTACCCTGAAGGTAGAAAAGGTTGTCGACATCACGAGACCCCTCAGAGGGGGCCTCGGTGAGGGGGCGCAGGGAAGTCCCTGTAGCCTTTGAGCAGGCAAGCCATGAAGCGAAAGAAAGGCTCCCTGGACTTCCCGCTCCAGGCGTGTCCGGCGGCCACACACTGCCTCGTAGTCAGTCAGCAGGAATTCCAGGGAGGCCTCCTCTTCTGGTCCAGTGTAAGCTGGGAATCAACACGTCTAAGAGTCAAGGTCAGCACCCACAGGGCTTGCCTCGTCCTGTTTTTCAAACAGATGTCTCCATTCCCAAAAACATTTTTCTCTGCTCCCCTCCCTGCCTCTCCCCTTCAACCCTCTCCCAAGGTCCCCATGCTCCCCAATTTACTCAGGAGATCTTGTCCTTTTCTACTTCCCATGTAGATTAGATCCATGTACAGCTCGCTTTGGGTCCTCGTTGTTGTCTAGGTTCTCTGGGATTGTGAACTGCAGGCTCACCTTTCTTGATGGGCTCAGAAATGCTGCTCCCCTGCCCCTCCTCCTTTATTTCACTCCCACCAAACCCAAACTCCTCTAATCACTTCAGAGATCTATCGGTCCCTGGACCCTCCCCTCAGTTTGGAGATTGGAGGCCAACAACAGCCTCCAGCCTCTCAAGCCCATAGGCTTCTCACTCTGGTCCAGCTGCTGGTACAGATTTGTCAGTGTGGCCAGCAAAAGCTTGTATGGTCTGCGGGGCAGGGTCCTAGCAGAGAGGGGCTTCTTCTCCTCCGTTCTAAGAGATAAGATAAGGAGAAAGGATGTTGAAGCTTCTACGAGGTCCTTTTAGAGCCAAGCATGAACCCACATGCCAGCCCTTGCATGCTCCCCTCCCTCGCCCACAGATGATACTTAGTCTCATACTGGAAGAGCGTGTTGGTATCGAGATCAACACAGATGACATCAGGAGGTGGGTCATGCAGATCGAAATAACTGGAGTGGATACCCACAATGAAGGGCACAGGGGCGCTCAGCACATCCGCCAGCACCAGCGGGCACAGCGGAATGTAGGGGCACTGCCAGTGCAGTGGGAAGATCATCTAAAGCACCGAGCAGTGAGAACCAGTGAGTACAGGGCCCTGACCTTGAGGAGGTGGGGCTATGCTGGAAGAAAAACCCTGACTCTAACAACCACACCCAGGCAGAGACTGATGACCCTCTCCCTACGGCAGGAAAAGGAGAAGAACCCAGTTCTGGATGGAGGGACACCAGAAAAGAACAACTTGGAGAAGTAGACCAGATAAGGTGGCACTCACTGAGACAAGGGCCTCGCAGACACTGGTGAGCAGATCTGGCCGCAGCGAGTGGACCAGCAGTTTGTGCTCTGTGAGCACAGCCAGCAGCAATGTAATAGCCAATTCTGGGCCCAGGTTCTGCAGCAGCTGCAGAAAGCTAGCACCACTGTGGGATGCGAAGGAGGAAAAAGGGTCAGCAGGAGACTCAGGAGCTGGACACAGACACCACCTGGGCTAGTCTGCAACGGGTCTCAGCAGCTGTACCCATACCTCTTGTTATACCCATGTCGCCAAAGGTTCTCCCCTCCATTTAGGCACATAACATACCTGAGGGGCAGGGGTGAGGAGACAGGCTGACAGAGGAGCAGGTTGTCATAGGGAGACATCTGGAGAGGAGCCAGAGGTCAGGCTACTCATGCCAGCTCCTGCCGACTCCTCTCCTTTCATCAGCCCAGCCCCAGGCTCACCTCTCACCTGCACTAGGATGCGTGGTCTCTGTGGGAAGGGAACGGGACGTTGTGAATGAAGTGGGAGATGTGCCTAGGGAGAGAGGGAGAAGGTGAGGCTGACTCTTCCGTCTGTCCCTGGCCAACCCCGCTACAAATTCTCAAGACCTCACTCCTCCCTGAACCCCACCCCTTGCCTTGGATCAGCTTTATACACAGGTCTTATTTAGATTAGAAGAGAGATCCCCTTGCCTGAAATCCCCTCATCTACACAATGAGTTCCAGGCCAGCCAGGGCTGCCATGGGAACATCTCTAAAAAGAATAAAAAAATAAATAAACTGGGCGTGGTGGAGCACGCCTTTAATTCCAATGCTCAGGAAGTCACCTCTGTAACTTTGAGGCCAGCCTGGTCTATGTGGAGTTCCAGGCCACCCAGGGCAGGAAGTAAATAAACAGTAAGTCCTGTTTCATAAGTAAATAAACAAATAAATAAAAATAAGAAACAGATCTGTGCTGAGCATACACAGACCTAGCCAAGCCCCAACTAACAAGTGCAGGCTAGATCCAGGCTCCACTTACCCATAGCCAGTAGCTTAAATGGACAAACTATATAACAAAACAGAGCAGCCCTGTCTCCTGGATGCTCGGCGTACCGTACCCCCAATTCCATTCTAGTGTCTCCCATTTATCCTCTCTAATGCCTCACAACTCCCCAGTGTCAGGAAAGCCATGCTCACGCTTCCAAGGGCAGACGGTGGGGGCCTGAGACGGAGTAGCGGTAAAGGAAGGTAAGGAAGGCTCTGAAGGCTGGGAAGGCTGGCCAGCGGGACAGCACAGCAATGGCGCGCCGGCTGCGCACGGCTCGGCCCCCCAGTGTCCGGCCCCGTTCCACAGCACTCAACAGGCCCAGTGCCCGTGACTGCCTTTCTGACAGCCTGGCCCTTGGGAACGCTTCATAGAACTGCAAGGCGGCACCATACACCTGGCAGGGGTACAGGAGTGATCAGATGGGTTCTTGCATTGCGTGGCCCCCGTACCACACTCCACACACCCACCTTATCACCGGCAGCCCCTGTGAGCACAAAGGTGGAGAAGACGGGCACCGGGTACTTGGTCTGGGCAGGCCAGCACTCAATAGTGGCTCCCATGGGCAGGCAGAAGACTGGCACTGACTCGGGCAGCGGGAATGCCTCGTTGTCTTCCTGTGGGTAGCGGCCCAGCAGCTCTGTGCCCCAGCAGAAAAGCACATGTTAGAGTGAAGCGATCCGTTAGATTCCACGTAAAGAAACTAGAGGGTCCCAGAGAAGGGCTAGATGCAAAGGGAAGTCAGTTCTGGGGTTACTGAACTTACCAAGAGACACCAAGTAGAGGAATGGGGAGGGTCAAAGGGTAGGAAGGACAAAAGGGCCACTCACCTGCCTCATACACCAGCGTGTTGGCCTTGGCCAGGCCCACCTTGTAGCACAGGTACACTGCTGGGCCCCACTGCCCCAGAAACGACAAGAGATAAGCAGACACATCACTAACAAAGGTTTCTGGGGCCCATCTTCTCTCTCTACCACCCTTCGGGTGTCTTTTGTCTTCCAAGCTGCCCCTAATTCCAGACCTCCAGGTAAAGAAACAGCATACCCCCCAATTCCATTCTAGTGTCTCCCATTTATCCTCTCTAATGCCTCACAACTCCCAAGTGTCAGGAAAGCCATGCTCATGCTTCCAAGGGCAGTCAAGCCACCTCTCATCTGGCTCTGGTGTCAGCGGCCTTGGTTCCCCATGTCTACACCTTTACACCAATGGCCCAGGTTTTAGCTATCAATACTTCAGTACCACTCACCATGCCAGGGTTGAGGTTGCGTGGCAACCGGCAGTAAGTGTGAGGAGTGCCTTCACCCTTGCTGGGCAGAACCAGGCAAAGGTCAGTGATGCCCAGGGCATGCAACCCTGCCCCCCTCTGCTGCCCGCCGGTACATGAGGTAGGTGCGAGGATGCCCAGGGCCAGGAGGGGCCAAGTTGGCTGAGTGACTATATGGTGTCGTGTCAAGCACTCGGAAGCCAGGTTTAGGACGTTCCTTCCCTTCATATAACACCCTTGGCACAGAGAGCACAGACATCAAGAGGTCAGCATAGAAAGACCGGATCTGCCTACCTGGTCTCCTAAACTTGCTATGTTCTCTCACCCTTGCCAAATGCTGGTAGTACAGCCCACCACTTCTTACTTACTATGTCTTCTAGGATCCTTGCCTTCCATTTTTTGCCCTTGGCTCTACCTCTCAATTAATAACCATTCCTGCAAGCCATGCCCTCCCCAGTTCTATGAGCCACCACCGCCCGGCTGCCCTCCCCAGCTCTTGAGTAAGCACCAAAACCGTCGGACTCTTGGCGAAATTCCTCACATGGTTTATCCACTTGATATCCCGAACCAGCCAGTGAGGAGTTGCTAAAGAAACACTCACTGGCTAGTAAGCAGCAGCACAGGCAGTAAGCCCCTCCTCTCTGACCTCTAGCCCATCCCATGTGCCTCCCCTCAACCCTTATCACTACCTCTTCTTAGCTCACTCAACAGTCCCTCCCAGCTCCCCCTAGTGCCAGCATGAATAGGGGTACACACCCCAGCTCAACGAGGGGGGGCTTGTCACGCCCCCTGCGGTAGCAGATGACTGGCTGAGTTCCACCCAGGAGCCCAGCACTGAGCTCCAAGGGGTGGCCACCAGCAGACGTCTGGATGCATGTGTAGCCCTGGGGCACCTCCTCGCCCAGTGCTCTAGCAATGACTGCCACATCTGTAATAGGTTCAGCTGGCCTAGGAGGGCGCCGGGGCCCAGTAGGTTCAGGAACCCAGGTCTCCTCAGGCATAGGTGCTCCATCTCCTGCAAGCCCAGCCACCACGAAATAATCCACCAACCGGGGAGGCCGCTCCTCAGCCATGGCCCCCCCTTCACTCACGGCATCTGAAATGGTCAATTGAGAAAAAAGATGAAGCAAGAGGGGCTAGTGTTCCCATGGCAACCAGAGGCTAGTGTTCCCATGGTTCCCATGGACCCCCCCCTTTCGTCTTCCTAGTTCTTCTAAGGAAAGGTAGGATGATCAGCCAATCCTGAACTCTCCCACCTGTGACATCACCAGACTCTCACATCCCACCACAGCTCCTTAGAGACCACTAGGTCCCTCCTTCTTAGTGACATCAGCTCCCTCTTCCCAAAGAACCCCAACTCCACCCTACAACACACATCTGCCACTGCTCACCTAGCCCTTTGAAGGCCTGCCCCTCTTCACCCCTCCAGTTAGGTCTCAGAGAACACAGGGTTTTCTGTAAAGGCCTGAAGTCCCATCATTCACTCTGGCCTCCCCAACCTTAACTTAGCCTTTTCACAGGTCTCTGGCCTTCCTGCTCTGGTAGCAACTCCATAAGAACCTTCTGATACAGCTAATGCTCTTAAATCGCCCATCCTCACATTTTTAGAAGACCCCACAGGTTTCTGGGAAGGCTTGTAAAACCCAAGATTCAGCTTCTGTTCAGACTTCAAGTATCCTTTTCTTTCCTAGCTTAACTTTACCACGTTGGCCAAGCTCTCAACTCCAGATCCTTAGTTGTCTGTAAGTTAGGTACAAAGGGACTATGGGAGATAGCTCCAGCCATTCCATGCCAGTGCCACCCAGACCCAGACAGAATCAGGCCCACAACAGCCTACTGGTAACTTTTCTCACCTGCCTTCATGGCCTGACCCTGGGGAGTGGGAGCCCCAAGAGTCCTGAGGTGCCCCAGGGTGCGGAAGGTGGGAAGAAGCCTGGTGGGTGGCTTGCAAGGGGCTAGAGGCTGGGAGAGTGCTTCAGAGGGGAAGGGAGGTTACTTCCTGGAGCGGGTGCAAAGGGGAAGCTGCAGCTCAGCAGAAGTCAGCCTATGGGTGTGTGGTAGCGATGGGAGGGGGAAGAAGCACCGCTGAAGATGCCCGCAAAGCATCAGACCAAGGCAAACCCCACAATGAGGACCCTGGGCAAGGCAAGGGAAACTCCCAACGTCTCCAGGATGCATGGTCTATTTAACCTCCCTCAGAGAACCGGAGCCAAGTCAGCTCTCTTCTTAACCTGGCCTCTGGACACACATGCCCCAACTCAAGCTAAATTTAGCTTGAGCTTCTCCACATCTGAGGTGAAGCCAGGAGTCAGCGTCAGCCTCCTGATTTAACTCCACGACACAGCTCACTCTCTTATCCACTGTAGGCCAATAGGAGCTCTGTGCCCCAGTCAGCAGGCAAAAGCCGTTAGATGAGACCCTCTATGGTTAAGTGGGTGGCTCCGGACCAACAGGACTTGTGCATACAAGCGTACCCTCACCTAGCCAGGAGAGAGTCCTATAAAATGCAGCCTCTTCTCCCTTGGGGAAAACAACGGCAGTGGAGCCACACTAGGTTCCAGCACCCACATGCCGGATGTCGGGAAGTTGGGGCTGGGGCAGAGGGCGCGCAGCGGGGGAGGTGGCTGAGCAAGGGGCCAGAGGGCCGAGAGGAGCGCGCGCAGGCTGCCGAGAACGTGACGGCAGCAGCGCTAGCAGCCGCGTGACCCTAGCGGGAAGGAGGGGTGCTCTGGCTTGAGCGCCCGCCGGAGCTCCAGGGTATAGGGTGCCGGGCACAGCTAGCTATCTCCGGGTGGCGCCCTCCCCTCCACTTTCACTTCCCTGGGAGGGAGGAAGCGGAACCAGATGCGCAGCGCAGAAGAACAGCTGGGGACTGTCCCTGGCGCCGACCGCCCTCCGCCCGCCCTTCCCCGCCCGCCGCCCCGCCCGGTCCGGCCCCTACCTGCCTGCCCTGGGACTCCCCAGCCGGCCCGCTGACGGGTGGCTTGGAGAGCGGGCTGGCGGGCCGGCGGGCGGCTGGGCTGCTATCCAGCCCCGGACATGGCGCGCTCGACTTGGGAGCCGCTCGCGCCTGGGCTGAAGGAAGATGAGGCGGGCGAGAGCGCCGGGCACGGTGGAGAGATCTGGGCGGTCCCAGCGTCCCCGCGCGCGGCGCCACACGGGGACTGCTGCCGCGCCGCTAGCTCCGGCCGCTCGGTCCTCCGGCTGCCCCGGTGCTGGGGACCCCGCGCTCTTCCGCGCGCCCTGCTTTCTCCACTCACCACCCCCCCACCCGAGAGCAGCGAGCACCGCCGCTATTCCACCCCCCCCACACCCGGGCCCGCGGCCGTGACCCTGGCTAGCTCCGGCCCAGCACCCTGCCGCCTGCAGCGCGACCCCTGGTGGCTGGGAGGGCCCCCTGCAACCAAGCGGATCCCCACCACCCAGCGGACGAGCAAGACACTGACCCCAGTTGGCCCCCAAGTCAGAGCCGGTGCTCCTGTCTTGCCCTCCGTCCAACAATCAGATGTGGCCACTGTGCCACGGTGAAGGCCCTGAAGACCTAGACCTGGAAAACCCAGGTGACTCCCCACTTCCAGGTTTAGAACCCACTAGCCAGAGCCAGAAGTTCTCAGTTCTCCTTTCGAGAAATGACAAGAGCATCGAAAAAGAGGAAGAGAGGCGAAAAGCCGAATAGAGGAGGTGGGGAAAGCAGCGCTCCTTTAAACCATTCTGGGCGAAGGCTCACAAACCTACAAGAAATGGTTGTCTTCCAAGTGAGGTGGATGAATTCATATACAATGATAATGCCCTGGGAACATGGACCAGGGGAGCTCGCTAGACCTACTTCCTTGGAGTTTACAGTTATACTGGGAATAGCTACCCCCAAGAGAATTGAGGTTATTATACCAGAAACACACGTGACAGGGCCTACAGTCATCTCCTTACCCAGGCCTGAGGTTGAGGAAGAGTAACTTGTCTGGCCAGTCAGGGTGCCCCCTCCCCTGGACAAACATGAGGGCACATAAGGTGACTTCCTGCTGCCATCGGTTAAGAATGTTTTGGCTCTAGGACATGTCCAATTTGGGGCTCAAATCTAAGGCTGGTGATCCTCCACAAACCATAACAGCGCTGAGAGGATGAAAGCGTGCCTATAATCCTAAGCACTCAGGAAACCGAGGCAAGAAAATCAGGCAGAACTTCCAGGTAGCCTGGAATGTGTAAAAGAAATCTTCATCAAAAAAAAAAAAAAAAAAAAAAAAAAAAAAAAATCCTGGGCAGTGGTACCTTTAATTCTGAGTTCCAGGCCAGCCTGGCCAGAGTTGTTACACAGAGAAACTGTCTCAAGAAAAAAAAAAAAAAAAGGAAAAGGAAAGAAAAAACGGGGGCTGGCTGGAGAGATGGTTCAGTGATTAAGAGCACTGACTGTTCTTCCAGAGGACCCAGATTCAATTCCCAGCACCTACATGGTGGTTCACAACTGTCTGTAATTCCTGTTCCAGGTGACCCAACACCCATAGCAAAATACGAATGCACATAAAATAAAAATAAATTAATTTTAAAAAAGCAACATAAAAGAGCCTATGGCATCAACCCTCCTTAGGTGCCCAGTTATCTACCAAAGAGCCAACCACACGAAAGGTTTGTTAGGATTTTTTATTAACATATAATATATTTAATAAAAAATAATATCCACTCTGGCTCTCTCCTCCATTGCAAGGGGAAGAGAGATAGGGAAGGGCTGGTAAAGCTCACCCTCATCTGGACAAGCCCTACCTCCAAGAGTCCCCTCTACGCCTTGCGTTCCAACAGGCTCTGCCCTCCAGACAGACGGTTTTCAAAGTTACAAGTGCTGCAGCCCTCCCTTGAGCCCCAGGCCCAACAGCTGTACAGTACTCTGTACAGTACAGGAGCCACCTGCTCAAGCCCCTTCCCTTTCCTCATTTTTAGGATCCTTCATTCATATTAGAAAAAGGATCTGGGGGCAGAGAGTAGTCTCTACTGGCCAGGGGGAAGGGATGAAAAGGACAGTGATGGGGACAGGGCCATGAAGAAGGATGGCAGTAAGGTCCCCTCACTGTAGCCGGTCACTACGGAATGAATCTTCCACAGCAGGGTCAGGCAGCAGGGCACAGGGGTCACTCAGCATGGTCAGTCCTTCCAGCCCCAGCGGCTCCATGCGCAGCTCATCTTCCAGCCCCAGCCCCAGCTCCAACCCAGATGCTGACACCTCAAAGCCAGGTACTCCAGCCAAGGCTGCTGCGATCTCCTTAGAGAAACCTGGGGAGGAGTCTCCTGTGTGTAGAAGAGGTAGGTAGGTAGGTAGGTAGGTAGGTAGGTAAGGATCCCATGCCACACACCTCCAAACCCCTCAGTCTCCTACCACACCGGCGAAGCTGTCAATTCTTCCAATCTCCTCCACCATCCATGTCTCCTCACCTGGGAGTATGATATTGGGTCCTGAGCCATGGCGGGAGCAGTGGGTCAAGTTCTGGTGGTTGAGGACATGAGGATCCTGGGGACCACTCACTGATCCCTCACTCCCTAAAAATCCAGGCCCTTCGGGAAAGGCAGGGGGATCCAGCACCAGGCTGGTTGATGGGTTCTCCACGTTGAACTGCTCCAGCTAGGGACACACAGACAGACCTTAAGGAAGTGAGCTTCAGAACAGGGTGTCCTGCCTTACAAGCCCCAACCACCCCAGGAAGAAAAGCAAAGACAGAGGGAGGTGACAGCAAGCAGAGCAACAGCAGCGAGCACGGGGCCCGAATGACATGTGGGCACCGTACCTGCTGGGCAGAGCGTGTGCATGCCAGGAAGAGAACGGGTCAAGGCAGGAGTCATCAAAGAGCAAGCTGAGCAGAAACAGAGGGGCAGGAGTAGGGGTCAAACACAGGAAGACAGGAGCCCCAAGCTGGCAGTGCTATGTTACCTGGGGGGAAAAGGAGGTCCCACCCCATCTCCCGATTCGGTGCACCGGAGACCACTCACGTCCCTGGCCCTCCCTCAGCCCCCCAACTTTAGAGCTATGAGTCTATGTACTCACACTCCCCAAGCTGAAGTCATTTATTGGCCGGTGGTAAGGCTGTTGCCCATGCCCGCCAGGCCCAGGTGGGTACAGTGCCCCATAATGTGGCGGCCTGCCTGGGGGCTGTCCCCCTGAGGACTGCACTAAGCAGGCCGGAGAGGGCAACTGCTGTAGAGATTTTGGGGTGGATGGATGGGTAGGTATAACCAGACTTGGGGGGCTATATGGGTATGGGGGCAATCGCTGATCAGTAGGCAGTTTACTGGTATCCAAGGGGACGCCCTGAAAAGAAAAAGGGGGAAATTTATTTAATGTGACCCCTAAAAGAACTCTTAGTCAGAGCTTCCCACCCTCTAAGCTAGGCCGACTGTCCTCAACACAAACATGGCAGTGCTCCGAGCCAGGCGCACTGGTGCAACGCCTGGAAAACCAGCACTCAGGAGCTTAAAAGGGAAGACTGAGCCTGGACCTACCAGGCTGAAAGTGGGAGCTGTCTCCCCACTCTCACCCCAAAAACAACAACACCCTACGCTCCCATGGCATTCTGGGAGTTGGTGGAAATTATACGAAATGCATATCAAAACTTAGGTGCTAAATGAGGCTAACAATAGACAACTCAAATTCACTCCACAAGTGAGCGTTCATAAACCGGGTGCTTGACTATCAGGAGCTGAGTACTGTAATACCTCACAAGTGACTGTCAATGCCACAGGCTGGATGAGCTGCTGTTCTGAAGCCCTGAAGAGGCCAGAGGGAGCCAGAGGAAGGAAGTAAAAGAGATGCGGAGGGCAAACTGCCCTCGTTGGCATGGCTAGTCCTCCCTACCGGAGAGTGTAAAGATGGAACACAGAGCATACATCCAGGAAACAGGAATGGAGCAGGACAGAGGAGGGCAGAGAGGAAAGGAACAGGATGAAGGAAAAGTTGGAGAACTATTCTATTTTTTTTTAAGATGGAGAGGGAGGGAAGAACTCCCTTAGCATGGAGGCAAGCTTGAAAAGAAAAAAGAAAAGAAAAGAAAGCTTGGCATGGGAGGTCATGCCTGTAATCCAAGCTCTTAGAAGGCAGAGGCAGGAAGGATCAGATGTTCCAGGCCAGCCTCAACTAATTAGTGAATTCAAGTCCAGATGAGCTACAGGAGAGAGACTGTCTCAGCCACCTCTTCGTCACTTGCTGTGTAAACCTTGGGAAGTTATTGTCACTGCAGGCACCAGGTTTTCATCTACTCAATGTGAAAGGACTGGGTTCTGTGGTCGGAGATTCTTGGACTCTGAATTCTAGTAAAGAAGAAGAGGAAATGGTAGAGGTATGGGACAGGACAGAAGTGACTGGGGATATGGTGAACTAGCAAAGGGAAGGGAGATAAGAACAAAGAAAGAAGGACAAACACGTAAGCTATACTGGTGCCTGTGCTATGTGTGATGCTAAATATTTTGTGTATGTTATTGTACCTGGTGCTTACAAAACCACCTTTGTTTTCTAAATCAGACTGCTGAGGCTCAGAGAAGTTCTCTAACTTCTGAATGGAGGTAAGTCAAGAGGCAGAACTAAGATGTGAAATCAAAGGCTTAATGCCAGAGTCCGCACTCTTAGGCAAAGAGGGGACAAGATAGATAAAAGATGGGTTGGGACAGAGCAGAGGAATGGAAGGGGATGGAAGAGACAAGGGGCACAGCACAGGAAGGAGAAGAAGGGAAACAAATGCAGGGGAGGTAGCCACGCATACCTGAGTGATGGAAGACAAGGTGGGTGACATTGTTGGCGAAAACTGTTTGGGCAGCTGCTGTTGGGACCTTCTGGCGTCGGCTGGGCCCGCGGGCAAGCTCAGGGGGCTGAGGGGCACACGGCGGTGGCGGGGAGAGGCCCCAGGAGTAGAAGCTGGGTAAGGGGGAGCGCTCAGGACAGGAGATGAAGTGGACGAAGAGGAAGAGGAGGAGGAAAGGGCTGGGGCACTAAGTGACGGGTGGCCCAGGGAAGCGGTGGGCAGTGCACGGTGGGCCAAGGAGGAGGCAGGCAGTGATGGGTGACTATGGGACCCCTGGAGCTGGGGTTGAGGACTGCTTAGGGAAGCCTGGAGGTTGGGATTACTTAGGGAGGACTGCAGGGATGGGTGGCTAAGAGGTGAGTGAAGTCCTGCAGACACAGACAAAAAACCAGAGATGCCAACATTACTGATGGGAACTGGGCCCCTTTCCACCCAGAATGGGTAGCAATGACCAGACTATGGCAACACAAGGTCCTCCCTATTCTGTCTCTAACAGTGAGATTGGCACTACCCATTTGGGGGTTATTCTCCATCTTTCTCCTATCCATTCTTGCTGGGTGAAAATTGCAATGAGGGGTTCTGGGGTGTGGGGATTGATGGGCAATCACAGGATCCCAGATCAAGCAAGCCTCCTTCCCCTTTACCCTCTACCCAGGCAGCAGCTGACAGTCATACAGTCAGAACAAGGTAGCCACTCACCTGGTACATCATAACTGGGGCCCAAGCCCAGACCTCCACTGATGCCCAAATGGGTCATATTGTGGGTCAAATTGGAGGTACTGTTGCCCCCACTCAGGTTGGGGTAGACTGTCTCCTCAGGGTCCAGGGGAGTGGGCAACGGAGGGGGAAAGTGCAGGTTGGTGAGGTCAGGTAGGGAACCTCCCGTGTTCATGGCAGGTGGGAGGACAGGCACACTGGCAGGCTGATCAGGAGATGGAAAGATGCTAGGGAGGACAGAAGAAGATCGATGTGAAGAGAAAGTGGTCAGAGAAGAGCAGACGTCAGTCTTCCACATCTCTGTCCTTCCTCCCTCAATGTCACTCCAGCTGTGTAGTGGTACTTACTTGATTCCAGGGACTTCACAGGATCGAGGTCGAGAGGAGGATGAGGACAGCTGAGGAGAGAAGGAAGAGGATTAGAAATGAGGACAGACCTCAGTGGGAGTCCTGGAAGGCCTGTCCCAGGGACAGTGGAAGACACCCAGTGGCCCTTACCTACCTTCTTAGCATCCCAAGGTTTCAGCAAATGCTTGTCATCTACCAAGCTCTCCTCAATAGCAGGGACTTGAAAGAGAGAGACTGGTGATGGGGAGGCTGGAGGAGGAGCCAGGAAGGCAGGACAAGAAGCAGAGGCAGGCAAGAGGGAATCCTATTCCCTGACCCCATACAAAGTCCCTGATGCCTGGCATTCGTTACCCATAATTGGTACAGAGCACATACCTTTAGCATCCATTTCACCATCCAGAAAACCTGCATGGGATGCAATGGAGTTGGTTACAGTGCCTACTTGTTTGCCTGCTTTAGTAAAAAGCTCCACAGCTACTCCCTAGGATCACCTACCTCCTCGGCGGCTGGGCAGGACACTGGGAGGTGTGGGGCCTGGATAAGTGTCTTGGGGGTTGGGGTTCATTACACTTGTGTGAAGAGCAGAGTCAGAGCTTGTCCTGTTGGAGGAGCAAAGATGAGCAGCAGTACCAAACACTGCCCTGCTGTGGGATATTTAAGCTGGGCTAGAAAGGGGATGAAGTAGAGTAGAGCCCCAGAAAGTACAGGAAAAAGATGTGAACTAAAGAAGTCAAGGACCATCACCTGTTAAGTGCAGTCGGCAGTCGGAACAACTGCCCCTTCTCAGCTGGGAGGTTGCCCCAGGGCATCATCCTAGGACAGAAAAGTTATGAGGAAGAAGGTGGCTGATGATGGGCATGAAAGGCATGGGGTGGGCAAATGTGGGCAGCAAGGGTGGATCAATCTGAGATTTGGAAACAGATCCTCTCCACCAAGGTAAGCTGAGTGGAAATGCTGAAGCCTAGCAAGTTTTCTGGATGCCAGTATTGCAGCTGAGACAGAGAAAGGAGGGGTTCAAAGATCTAACAGTTACTACACCTGGGATCCACCACTGTGAGAAAGGAGCCATTCTCACCTGCCACCCTGCCATCCTCCCCTCCCCCTCACCTACACACACCCCAGCTTGGCTATAGTTCCATTGGTTCTGCTAGCTGGACTCAGAGGCTTGGCCACTCGTGTCAACATGGCCAAGACTGGACTCTGACCACCTACCCAGCTGCCCCACCCTCCCAGCTTGGCCCTTAGGAAACGAGGTACTGCTGAAACCTCAGCCTAGTAGCTAGCCCTAGCCCACCTCAGAGCACCCCCCCCCCCCAAAGAAAAACATGTTAGAAACCAAATGGGTGGGAAATTCCACCTGCATTGGACTCACCTTCGCCAGCCAGACTCTGGGGGAGGAGATAAGTAGGCGGGGCTATAGGGAGAACTGTCAATGTAAATAGCTGTGGTTAAGAAAAAAGCAGAGACAGATGAGAGAATAAGGGAGCCATCAGATAGTCAGTCATACAAGTAAGCCAGTGTTGGTGGCTCGGGCCTGTCATCCCAGCAGCTGGAAGGAGGAAGCACAGGGAATTTTCAGCTCTAGGCCAGTCAGAGATACATAGTGAGATGGTGTCTCAAACACACACACACACACACACACACACCCCTGCGCACACAAGGAAGGGAAGAAGAGAAGTGAGAGGCTGTATCTCAATGAAGAAGGCTACCTAACTTTTTAGGCCTAGCATCACAAAAACAAGCAAACAAACAACAAAATGGAACGAAAATAGGCAAGGATTACAACAACTGTAATCCCAATACTTAAGAGGCAGTGCAAGGAGATCTCCAAAAGTTTGAACCTACCTGATTTACCCATCAAGTTCCAGAAAAGTCTAGATTACACAATGAAGCGATCCCCCCCAATAAAACAGGACTGGCAATGACTTTAATCTCAGCACTCAGGAAGCAGAGTCAGGCAGAGATCCATCTGGTCTATACAGGTCAGCCTGGTCTACACAGCAAACTCCAAGACAACACAGAGACACCCACCCCCCAGAAAGAAAAAAAAAATCAGACCAAGCTTAGTACAAACTGGAACAATCAAAGCAAATGCCTGGCCAGGGTGACGGAGACAAACATGGTAGAGGTCTCTAGGAACGAAATTCACAGCAGGATGGGAGAAGAACCAAATCTCCTTCCCAGGTAACAGGGAGCCCTGCTTTACAATTAAGTGAGCAGAAGTAAGGCCAGCACCAAAGAGGGCACAGCCACAAGAACACCAACTGCCTGTCACAAGAGTGTGTGCTGACACACAGGTTGTGGTCACGTTTCAAGAAGAGTGGGTAAAAGAAGTGAACAAAGATGAAACGAAGCATATAGAGTCGAAAGCTCCTTCCCACCATGAATCTCTTGAGAGCCCCTTCCATCATTCCTTCACCCTTAAATCATTTGTGAAGGATATGTGGCGTGGGTATCGGCGAAGAGGGGACACCATCCTGCGGGGATCTCGTTGTACCCGTTCCACCAACCCGTGGTGCCTAGTGCTCCGAGATGAATCCAAAGGTGAATGGAGGGGACTCTGCCAAAAAAGGACAGGTGAATCAGCAGGGGAAGCAGCCTGAGAGCCTACACTCCTCCCTGGCTGGTGTCCACTCACCTGGAACTCAGCCAGGCCACAGCCAATCTGGTTAACATTGGGCAGAGAACCACCATAATGGGAGCTCCTTGTATAAGCCAGTCGCAGTTTCTGGGCCTGTAACTGAGATAAAAGAGACAAACAGGTATGTAGGGAAGGTCCTGAGCACTGTTCCTTTGGGCCATCTTTGTCATTCCTGTCACCAGAATATACGACTGCTTTCAAGATATCTGCCAGTACAAATACAGTGATGAAGAAACATCAGCAAGATGTGGTACAAACAACCCACCTTTGTAGCTCCCACACCTGACAGAACCCTGTGAGGCAGGGCCGACACTGCTCAAGGCCCGTCTCTCTCTGTTGGTATCCTCACTGAGGCAGATCACAGGATAGAGGACCATCAGGCATTTCTGCCCTCATTTCAAGGAATGTCACCAAGACTAATTAGAAGATGAGGGGAAGACCAGAAGCCAATGCCAAAGATCCATTATTGCCAGTTTTTTTCCTTCACACTCTGAGGAGCATAAGCTCCAGGATCTGCTGCTTCTCCAGGTTTAACAAAAGGTTGCACAGAGTCTGTGCATCCCAAACTATACAACCTGAGAAGTGATACCTCTTCTGCTAAAAGAGAGGTGCCCAAACCAAGTATTCTTCTACTGAACGTGAAGATGCCTGAACTGGCACAGGAGCCTAGTCCAACTTGGGTAGGTCCATCTCCTGCCGGTTCATGGAGATGACCGCTAAGGAAGTAAGACAAAATAACCCTCAGTTTTAGTCTCTACATATCGCATGTCCCTCTGTGTGAGAGATAAGTAGCTACTTCCAAGACTCAGACTCTGCCTACAGCCAAATAAATAGAGCTGGGAAGGGATGGGAACGAGGAGAGCTCAGAAATGTATCTGCCTCTAGCCTGCCCTCCCAGCTACCCAGGTAACAAACTAAGCATGCCACTCCAAACTCAAGATCCACGTCTGGCCACGTATGCTCATTATAGTTTGCTGTTTATCAGAGATGTTAATCAGCAAAAGAAAAGGAGGTGGAAAGGCTTTGATAGCCAGTGTGTTACAAAGACAGAAGCCCCAGCTCTTCATTCTTCACAGCTTTCAGCTTGCACACAGCTCTGAAAGAAACATGGTCCAGAGGACAGAGCCTCAAGCTCTCCACTGGAAATAAGTCTCTCACCCATCTTCTTGTCTCCGACCCCCACTATGATCAAAAGCTCTTAAAGGGAGCGAGCAGTCAAGGGCTCATAATCCTCATGGTGTTTAAGAGCAGGTTATACAAGTGTGCGTGCACACACCAGATTTGCCTCCCCACTTATCTTTCTTGAACGTGCACAAACTAGAGCATGTGGTCCTTAGAAAAGTAGAGGAAACACAGACAGATAGACAGACAGACAGACAGACACACACACACACACAACAACAACAACAACTCAAAAAGTCAAGGGAGATACACACAAAAGATACAATCGGTCACAGTCATATATAGAGCCAAAAGCCTTGTAATGTGGTATTTGTGCTCTACCATCTCCCCTTAGAGCTTCCAGCTCTTCACCACGACAGATCACTGTGTTCCTAAATTAGGGCTGTTTACCCGTAAACTCCTGCCAGTCCACCCCATCCCTCTCACATGCAGCCCTAGAAAGCAAGAAACGGGGGGCGGGGGGGGGCTGTTTCCAAAACAACTTGGCATAGGCCTCAAAATTCTTTGTGGAACTTCCTAGGAATGAATATTTCCCACACACAGAGGGCTCTAGAAAGCATTCCAGAAACTGACTCACGGGTAGCACCCATCTCCCTAGAAAGTTCAGCACATCACCGGCGAAAGGATAGGTGATCCTTTACCCAGTTTGGCGATTCAAAGCTCTACCTTTCCTCCCAGGCGGCCAGCGCCAAACACCAAGAACCATTCTGTGAGCAATGGTCCTCACCTTGACTCAAGTCAGGAAACCACACGAAATATATGAAAAAGGAAGCAAAGGGACGGGACACAGGAGGGGACTTCCTGTCCCAATATACCCAGCACAGCTAGATCAAACCACTCGAGGGGCCCTTTCCCCGAGGAACCAAGGCGCCGTGAATGTCCCAACAGAGCAAAGGCACTAGTCTGGAGATCACAAGCTCAGAAAGGGCCAGATTAGGGACAAGCAGACTACGCTTCCAAACTATAATCCATAATTAAGGATGCTTCAGTGGAGTCCGTGAAAGGACTCGGCCGGAGATGCACAAGAACCGTTCTACCGGCGCTGGACTTCAGCAGTCCATCTTCCCTCTTCCGCCAGTCCTGCTTCACACGTAAATAACTCGAACCCAGTCTTTCCTACTCCCCCAACCTCTCCGGTGTTCCTGTCTTCCCGGCAAAATTCATTTAGCTGACTCTCGGCCCTCACCCGGAGCCACCCAGACGGCGGCGCCCGCTGCCCTAGCCGCGTTCCGCCTCCTGCCCAGCGGCTCCCGCCCCCGCCCCGCCTATCCGCTTGGCGACCGCTCCTCCGTGCTCGGGCTCCCCGGCACGGCCCCTTACCCGTGTGGAGCCGATGTCCATCATCACCTCCTCGAAGGCCGCCGTCTCCTCGGCCTGACGCTGCTTTTGCAGCGCGATCTTCTCACTAAACTTGCGTGGATTGGACGCTGACGCTGTGGCGGAGCCCGGCCCGTTCGCCCCCGACGTCGCCATCTTACACCCGCGTCCGTCCCCGCCACCTTTCCAGTTCCAGCCACGGCCTCCGCCGCGGGCCCGGCCCGGCTCCTCCAGCCGTAGCAGCCGCCGCCGCCGCCGCCGCCTCCGCGAGCCCGGCGGCTCGGCCCCAGCCTAGTCCTGACCCGCGATGCATTGCCTGCCGGGACTTGTAGTTTGTTTACGGGCCCCTTCCACGCCCGCAGCCACGCAACGAGGGGAGGAAGCGGACTCCACTTCCCAGCAGTCCCTCCGACACCCGGAGGCCAGCACGCGCGCCACCCCTCACCTACTCCCGGCGGCGCCGCAAGCCGGGAAAGGTAGTTCTACCACAGTCCCGAGCCTACGAACGGGAAGGGGCGAGGGATTCGCAAAGGAAGACGGAGAAAACCGAGAGGAAAGGAAGGGGTGGAGACAGAAAGGGAAGAAGGAAGAAACAAAAGAAAAAGTTGGACATCCTCAGGAAAGGCGACAAGTGTGGCGAATGAAAACAAGAACCTTAAAGCAAGTGTAAGCATCTGGGATTCAGGTCCTCTCAGATTGGTCACAACACACACACCACCACACCCCTCCCACCAAATGAATCAGATACCTTACGGGGGTATAGAAACATCTTTTATTTGGGTAACACGTCCCAAAACAGGTCAGTTAGTAAAATAGATTCTACAGAGTACGACCCTATGCACAGCCCTCCCTCCCCCAAAAATAATCCTGGGGGTTTCTGCCCCCCTCAGATATAAAAAGTTTTGGCAGGTCAATGTTTATTATATAGGGCACCATGTCCACTTTCTGTAGTGGTTGGTGTCAAAAGTACCTCGTTTCCCTTCACTCCTGACCAGTTCAGCAAACATTTCTGCTCCACCCAAATTGTGGGGCCCAAATTCAGTGAAAGTAGGTCTCCTCCACTGAGGTGCTGGGTGTGCCACACCACTGTGCTTTCAGAAAAGGAGCAGGTGAGCCATGCATCGTGGCATACACCTTTAATCCTAGTGCTCAGGAAGCAGAGGCAGGTGGATCTCAGAGTTCAAGGTCAGCCTGGTCCTCACAGCTAGGTCCAGGACAGCCAGGGTTATACAGAGAAACCCTGTTTCGAAGAAACTAAAAAAAGAAGTGGGCAGGTGGGTGTTTGGCACTTTAAAAATACAGGCGTGAGCTGGGTGCGGTGGCACACCCCTTTAAACCCAGCACTCGGTAGACAGAGGCAGGAGGATCTGAGTTAGAGGCCAGTCCGGTCTACAGAACAAGTGCCAGGACAAGGACAGTCAGGGATAGAGAGAAACCATGTCTCAAAAAAAAAAAAAAAAAAGAGTGAGCAGGGCACTCAAAGCCAGATAGATTACGAAAACTGGCAGAGACCATTTGGCACTAGTCCCTTGGTAGAAAAGAGATACAGAAGAGTAGGAAGAAGAAAGTGGGAGGAACCACTTCCCACTGGCAGAGTGCTGAAATGGGCTGGAACCAACAGGACTTTGACTTCTCCCAAAGCCACGGGATGCCTATCTGCAGTTCTCGTGTCAGCTTGTGTCCAGGTGTAGTGTCTGATTGTAGCATGTGCTCATTCTTATTGTCACCTGACTGTATCTCTAGTGGCTTGGCTAGTTCTGGTCCTTCGGGCCTGCGGCTAGCCTCTTACCTGCCCCTTTCCCTCTCATTATTCATAATCCAAATGTCCCATCCCTACCTCTCAGAGAACTCTTTGGTCCTCACTACTTCCTTTCTACCTCCCACAAACTGGGAAGGACAGGGAGGACAGGAGCACCTGACAGTCAACGTCCCCTGCCCTTTCTATCTGAGCACCTTAGATCTGGATAAAGAGCAGGCCAGTGAGCAGGGCGAAGCCTGCTAGGAGCAGGATGGACCTTGAGAATCCGCTGCTCAGAAGTGGCCAGCTCTTGGGGTAGAATTTCCAGGAAGGTGATATAGAGGAAGGTGCCAGCTGCCATTCCCTCCAGCACAGACTGGGCCAACTGGTGCAGTGGCCCAGCTGACTCCGACAGAGCTGCGCCAAGCCCGATGCCCAGAGGTGTCATACATGAGAAGAGGATCCCACAGCCAGCCACCACCTGTACCCGAAGGTGGCTCTGTAGCAGCCTCAGGGACAGGCTGACTGCCAGGATACCCTTGTGGAGCAGCAGAGCTAGGCACAGCTCCATTGCCCGAGCTCTGTCTCGCTGTAAGCCCACAGCCAAGCCCTCAAACACAGAGTGCAAGGCCAGAGAGAAGACCAATACACAGGCACGCAGGGCTGAGGGCGCTGCTGGAGTTCCGCTGGCCTGGGGGAGCCCTGGTCCATCGTGCCAGTGTTGAGGTCCTCCATTCACTGCTCCCAGCAGAGCCCTCGTCTCTTCTGGATGTGGTGGACTGGACTGCTCCTTGTAAGCCAGTGTGATCTGCTCCATCACCAAGACCAGGAAGAAACCCATGGCCAGGATGAACTCTTGCAAGGGGAACTGAAGCTGTGAACAGAGGTGGCAACAGGAGTTCAGGAAACAGGACAAGAATGGGAAGGAGCCAGATTCAAAGCCCGGTAGAGGCCCAGAATACACGTCTGAAGTCCCACACGGACCCAGAGTCCCTATTGGTCACACAGTGATGAAGTCGTTTGGTGACACAGACACAGAACAACACATAATGGAACAGATGTGGTATCACACATGCCATGCTAAATGCAGACCATTTATGCAAAATGTCTCAACTCTGGCACTAATAACATTTTGGGATAAATAATTCTGTCACCACTGCCATACACACTGAGTGAGCAGCTCCTCTGACTTCTCCCACCAGATCAATAGCAAGCACGACGTTCCCGCCACCACCACCAAGACTGTCTCCACACATTACCCAGTCAGTATTTCCTAAGGGGCAAAACTTCCCCTGGCTGAGGGTCATGGATGTAGGTGCACACAGTGCTACATGTAAGCATACAAAGGATCACAACAAATCTACATGTCACAGGGACATTCACAGTCATGTGGAGGAGACACAGGTCACTCAGTCACAGGGAAAAAACGGAAGAGCTTGAGATGACTTTGCCGAACCCAGCTGTCTCAGGTTTTCCTATAATGTGGGTTTTTTTTTTTTTTGAATACTTTGTCTGGGAGGCAGATGGAGTTGAGACGGGCCTCACTCTGAAGCCCAGACTGGCCTCCAAATCCTCACGATCACCCTGCCTCAGCCTTGCACATGCTAGAATACACTACTTCCAGCTTCACAGTGAGTTTCTATGCCTTGGACCTAGCCACTTCCCTGAGAAACCAGGCCCTTGAAGATGGCTTCCTACCCTCCCAGATCTGCAGTGAGCTGTCTCAGCCTCCAAGCGAGGATGAACCAGCTATGCCGCTGCACACCCATATCCATGAAATTACTACAGAACTCAGAACTTGAGTAGTCTGGCCTCAGCTAGATCCCATCAAAACAAAGGGCCTCACTCATGCTCGCATACGGGGTCAAGGCTACTCTTAGATACACACACTGAGGAAAACAGAAGGGGGCTAGCTGGTAGATGGGGAGGAAGATGGTGTGGGAGGGAGACAAGAATGGAAGTGAATATAGTCAAGATGCTTTATATGTATGAAATGTAATAATAAAATTCATTACTATGCATAACATATACAAATAGACATAGAATATAGCCTGGAGGTGTGGTGGCACAGGCAGAGGCAGGTGGATCTCTGAATTCAAGGCCAGCCTGGTCTACAGAGTGAGTTCCAGGACAGTCAGGGCTACATAATAAAGAGATCATGTCCTGAAGAAAAAATAAAAAGGAACAAGAATTCTGGGTGAGGTGGCACAAACCTGTAATTTGGGAGGCAGAGACAGGAAGATCACTACAAATTTGAGGCAAGTAGCAAATCTTCACAACAAGTACCTGGCTGGCCAGAGCTACACACGTAGAACCTGTCTCAAAAAGACAGAAGAGGAAAAAAGGAAAAGGGAGGGAGAAAAAAGGGAAGGAAGGAGGGACAAAGGGATAATGGCCGAAACATGATTCTTAAAGCATTGTTAGCTTCCTGGTAACTACAACCGCAAAACCCAGAGTAGTTCCCACGCCTGATAAGGGTCCTCACACAATCCTGAGCACAGAGGGTCACACCAGGTCCAGCATCCAAGAAAAAATGCACAGGAAAATTATACCCTGTTCCTGAAATCCTTAACTCACAGGCTCACAGACTAAGGCTGACCACAGTCATGAGTGAGCCATGAAGATAACTATGTAACCATGTTCTGCTCTGGGTCACATGTTAAGGTCAGTGCTCACCGTCACATGCAGGGCCGCCAAGGCCTCGTCTATGGCAGCTAGGTAGTCGGGCAGCAGGTCCAGAAGACAAGTAGCCAAAAAGACACCTCCTGCGAAGCAGCTCACTAGACTTAGGGCTTTCTGGCCTGAGGCTGAGCAACAGTGAAATACAAACGGGGTTATAACCAAATCAAACTCTGCAAAGTCCCATGCCAACAGAAGCAGTGTCCACTCCTGCCTTCTGCTCCTCCTCAGTCACCTCCCCCAGCTCCACAGCGGCAGAGACTCACCCGAGGATTCATGGCTAGCGCCTGGCCTTCGAAGCACGCAGACAGGCACCAGGCTGCAGACGAGGGTCAACAGCAGCAGCAGTACCAGGGCCCCCAGCTTCACCTCCAGCCCCACCGGCACTGAGGGCTCTGAAGCTATTGCTTCTGGGCGCCACACCAGGAGCTCTGGCTCCCCCCAGGGCCCCATGGTGCTTGTGGTACCAGTGACTCTCAGACCTATGAAGAAAAAACTAGCATGGGTGAGAACGGTCACGCAGGAAAGAAGGGGTCAAGGGAAAGGGAAGGCTGGTCAGCAAAACGAACTTCCCTCGGCCCAGCCACTTTCTGGCCTTTCCCGGCTGGAGTGACTCATCTACTCCAACACCAGGACATTGCATTTCCTCCTTCGAATTTATCTCTCCCAGTTCAGCGAGCCATCAAGGAGGAAACTGAGGCCCGAGAAGGCCAACACAGATATGTCATTACCCTTTTCACCTGGAGCCCGCAGAAAACTAGGGGCAAACTCCAAGTCAGACCTGGAGCTGTGGTCCCCTAAGAAAGGTAAAGACCACTCGCTCACACACAGTCCACTAAGAGCATGGAGCGGAGAGGCTGGAGCAGGGAGGTTGGAGCTGTGGGAAGAAGTCCGGGTGGCTTCACGGACGATCTGAAACCGGGCGAACTTGGGTGCTGGATGACTCTCTCACTGCCCACTCCCCCGAGCCATCTCCCGGAAATAACAGGTAGTCAAGGCAGACAGCCAGAGGAGAGGGGCTTGGGACAGGCTAAGACGGCACTGAGGACGGTGTCTGGAAGTCTCGAAAGTGAGGTCAGAGGTCGCCTGCGTCACAGGACGCAGATGAAGAATGTTTAAAACGGAGACCCCAGCTCCTACCCTGGGAGGCCTTGAAAGCTGCCTTAGAACCCGAACCCAGAGAGGCCGCACTCACCTCCCGAGGGTCTCACTCCATTGCAGACGCTCGGTTCCGGCCTGGCGTCGGGAATTCCCGCCCCCTCCCCACCCCTCTCCCCTCCCCCCGCCGCCTCCGCGCACCCGCACCAGACTGCCAATGACTGCACTGGGTGGGAGGAGCTTAGCCTGGAGTGACGTGAGTTAAGAGCAATTAGAACCTGGGAATAGGAGAGGGCTGGGCGGGCGACGGGCTGAGACCGTGCCAAAGCCGGGAGGGGACTAGCGGGAAGATCCGAGGGTGATGAGTCTGGCGCGTCAACGGAGGAGTTGGCCGCAGGAGTCGGCCAGTCACAAAGACTTTGATAAAAGTGGGAGCTTGAAGCTGCAGGCCCGTTCCGTATCCTTACTCTCAAGTATTTCCCACCACATCTCCTTAGTTTATCTGCCTGGCCTTGGCCCCGAAGATTTCTATCTCAGGCTGCATTAGTGCACAACTGGGCCAGAGGGGAATCATTACCTTTTTTGGGACAAATTTCTTTGCCTGGCTTTCCTAGCCAGCCCACACAAAAAACATGAGGCAGGACCAGAAAAGAATGAAGGCATGATTTAAAAGCGATCCTTTTTTAAAAAAATTAGTTAAAACGATCCTTTCTAGACTGCCTGTGGCACATTTGACTTCTAAGCAGCCTCCTTGCTTCTCAGAGTAGGTGCAGAAATGGTGGGACACAGTTTAGGAGTTGCTGAAACCCCACGAAGAAGCAGACGTCAATTTCCTATTGATCGTGCCTTTGGATTTTCTCCTTGTCTTCCAGCTCACCCCCACCCCCAAGTCCTATTCTGTTCCTTGCATGTACTGCCATTTTCTTCCTTTTGTTTCTTCTACTTATTTATTTGTCTTAGATCTCGTTCACACTTGCAAATCATTATGTAGCCAAACTGTTCTCAGAGTTAGGACAATCAAGCCTTACCACCATGCCTGCTCATCAATGTCCTTTTCTCTCCATACCTTCACTGTTTGCTCAACCTGGATTCTCCTGACCACAACCTAGTGTTCTATGAATCCCTTTCTGGTCCGCTGAGGAGATGTCTCAAGCCAGTGTTCTTTAATTGAATTCTCCCGGCCCCCAACCAAGATGGTGGAAGGAGAGGTCTAACTGCCACAAGTTTTCCTCTGACTTCCACAAATGTGTCCAGTGGTACCAGACAGACAGACAGACAATAAAAATAAGTGAAAATTTGCTGGGTGATCTTTGAATTTGTTATGCCCGGCTCACAGAATCCCCCAAAACCAACTAGGAGACCGAGTCCTGTATGTAAAAGCAAAGAGCCTTTATTCTTACGCAAGTTTGCAAACTTAGTTTCTCTGTGTGTCCAATGTATTGGAGTGATCGGAGAGCCCCGAGCTCAGTTAGAGTTGAGTTTTTATAGTAGTAAAAGTGGGGGGTGAGGGATCTCTAAGGTTCAGGACCCCTGATTGGCCCACATTTGTCTAGGGGTGTCCAGGTGAGTGTGTGCTGGCAGGTGATCCTATCTACGATGTTGGAATGTTAGGAATTTCCTTCGGATGGTCTGTTCCCGGGTGGTGCCTGAGAAAACTCAGTTTATGGTCTTTCTCAGAACCAGGTATTGCCTTAGGGTAAATTACTGAGACTCTGGCCTCAGGTGAGCAAGTCCTGGCTGGGTCCCACAGAGTTCAAGGCCAGCTTGGGCTCCGCAGTAGAGAGTGTGTAGCACCCAGCACCAGCACACACATTACTGCCGCGCAATTTACCACTGCTTGCAACTATGGTTCCATGGGGACCAAAGGAATCTGGCCTCTTCTTGACTATGTACATACCCACATATGTGTGTACACATTTAAAATAAAATAAATCTTTAAAAAGTTGAATAGGATAAGCCGGGCGGTGGTGGCGCGTGCCTTTAATCCCAGCACTTGGGAGGCAGAGGCAGGTGGATCTCTGAGTTAGAGGCCAGCCTGGTCTACAAGAGCTAGTTCCAGGACAGGCTCTAGAAACTACAGGGAAACCCTGTCTCGAAAAACCAAAAAAAAAAAAAAAAAAAAGTTGAATAGGAAACTAAAGAGAGAGAGAGCAGCTCAATGTTTAAGAGCATTTGCTGTTCTTCCAGAGGACCCACATTTGATTCTCAGCGACAAGTCAGTCTATAGTTCTGCTCTAGGGCACTCAACACCTCTCACCTCTGTAGCCACTTGCACTCCTGTGCGCATACCGACATGCAGGCAGACATACCTACACATAACTAAAAATAATACAATTTGTAGTTATGTATTTTATATGTATAAGTAAGTGTTTTGCCTGTGTGTACGTAGATCTAGGCAGCATGTAATGCAATGCCTGCAGATGCAGAAGATGGTATCAGATGCCCTGGAACTGAAGTTACAGACAGTTGTGAGCTGCCATGTGGGTGCTGGGAATGAAACCAGGGTCCTCTTGAAGAGCAAACAGTGCTCTTAACCACTGAACCATTTCTCCAGTCCTGGACTTTAGGTTAGAAGTTAAATGTGATAGGCAATGGTGGCACAGGCAGCTAGATCTCTGTAAGTTAGATGTCACCCTGATCAACAGAATGAACTCCAGAACAGCCAGGGTTCCACACAGAAACCCGTCTCAAACTGCCCCTCCAGCTGAAAAATGTTAAATAAAAAATGTATTTATGGTATATAAGATGATTCTTTGAAATATATGGTGTTTGTGTATCTACACACTGCAAAATGGCTAGCTCAAGCTGATCAACTTATCTATTACCTTACATATTAATTTATAATGAGAACACTTGAAGTGCACTCTGAGAAATTGATTTCCAGTAGATCAAACGTAGACTGATTAAGGAGAAGCTGGGCCGGATTCATGAGAGTGGGAGGCGCTCCCAGCGGCTTGAGCTGTGAGCACGTCCATCTTTACTGACTCTAGTCACCAAGGTATAACACAGATCTGTTGGCTTTACTTTCATCTGACATGGGACTGGGAAGTTATTTTTCCCTTTGCGAAATTTGATCCATCAGGGTAAAGAGGGACGCTAAGGGAAGATGAAGCAGAACTTCCTTCCAGGCCTAGCACAAACAGCAGATGTCTCTATTGCCCACTCCGCTATCTCGGCCTGCAGCAGCCTGCTGGAAAGCCCCTGCAAGTCCATTTAACCACGTTTCTTGGTCTCCAAAGATGTCAACAAAAACAATTCTACTTTCTTCTGAGCCCTGCATTAACCTAGGCAATCTGCTTTCACCAAGCTACAGCCTGAACAGGAGAGATGGGCTTAGGAAATTCAAGAAAACCCAGCCAGACTGTTTGGTTTATATCTGGGGCTGGAGAGGCTAGGAGGGCTTTCCGCTCTTAGAGAAGACCTGAGTTCAGGTCTCAGTTCCCACATGGGAAAGGGGAGATTCACAACCACCTGTAACTCCAGGTGATCGGACATCTACATACATTAAGAAGAAATAAATTGGGCTGGAGAGATGGCTCAGTGGTTAAAAGCATTGCCTGCTCTTCCAAAGGTCCTGAGTTCAATTCCCAGAAACCACATGGTGGCTCACAACCATCTGTAATGAGGTCTGGTGCCCTCTTCTGGCCTACAGACATACAAATAGACAGAATATTGTATACATAATAAATAAATATTTAACAAAAAAAGAAAAAATAAATCCTGAATGACTGGAGACATGGCTCAGAGGTTAAGAGCACTGGCTGCAGCCAGGCAGCAGTGACACAAGCCTTTAATCTCAGCATTAGGGAGGCAGAGGCAGGCAGATTTCTGTGAGTTCAAGACCAACCTGGTCTACAAGAACTAGTTCCAGGACAGGCTCCAAACCTACAGAGAAACCCTGCCAAAAAAAAAAAAAAAGAAAAAAAAGAAAAAAAAAAAGACCATCCAAGACAGCCAAAGCTATTACACAGAGAAATCCTGTCTCAAAAAACAAATAAACAAAAAAAGGCCAATGTTTGGTTCAGATATCAATATCTTCACTTCCCTCCTCTCTTTTTAAAAACTATTTATTTTATGTGCACTGGTGTTTTATCTGTGTGATGGTGTTGGGTCCCCTGGAACTGGAGTTACATGCAGTTGTGAGCTGCTATGTGGGTGCTGAGAATTGAACCCGGGTCCTCTGGAAGAGAATCAGTGCTCTTAACCATTGAGCCATCTCTCCAGCACCTCTTCTTTCTTTCATTTTCTTGAGACAAGGTCTCACTATATAGTCCTTGCTGTCCTGAAACTCTGTAGGTAGACCAGGCTAGCCTGAAACTCAGAAATGCCCCTGCCTCTGCTTCCTGAGTGATGGGACTAAAGATGTGGCCACCCAGTTGGAGTACAGAAGTTAGTTTGTCCTCTCTGGGTTGCCAAGAGCCAATATGAGAGATGTGAAAATGTGTGTGTGTGTGTATACACACACACGCAAAATAGCTGCTCTAGTAGTTGGTACATGCTAGCTTCTTCCCAGTTCAGACCAGTGCCTTAGTCAAATATTCATAAGCAAAACTAGCACACATCTGAATTCTGAATCATCTCCCAAATGTGTCTGCACTGAAAGGAAGGCACACAGGGCTCACACCCGTGTTAGCACAGCTTCACTGTCTACGTGAAGTACACTCCTTGACCATCAGATACTAGACCAAGGCATAACAATCCCTGAAATTTTGAAATTACTATTTTTTAGCCAAGAGCATCTGACTCCTTTTTGTTTGTTTGGGTTTTTTTGATTATTTTTTGTTTGTTTGTTTCAAAACAGGGTTTCTCTGTGTAATAGCTCTGACTGTCCTAGAACTTTCTTTGTAGACCAGGCTGACCTCAGACTCACTGAGATCTGCCTGTCTCTGCCTCCCAAGAGCAGGAATCAAAAGGCATGTGCCACCATGGCCCAGCGAGCATCTGACTCCTTATCAGTAAAACTGGCAAAATATTATCTGCTCTGTGAGTCTGAGAGCTGTCACACAGCACATCACGTGATAGAAGAAACTTTTCAGACAGGTGTGGTGCTCACTCCTTGGGAGGCTGAAGCCAGAGAAATTCCAACATGAGGCTGCTTTTGGTAACAGAGTAAGACCTTCTCTCAAAAGAACCAAATAAGCAAGTAGAAAAAGATAGACAGATGGCAGGGAAGTTCAGTGGGTAAACTGACCAGTCCCAGGACCTACAGGAGCAAAAGAGACAGCTGACTTCTAGGTGTTGTCCTCTGACTTCCACAGCTGGGCAGTGACATGTGAGCCATCATCCTTCCAACCCTGTGACTGCCTGTCTGCTCTCACAGGACGAGAAAGGAAGGAAAAGAGAATTATAGATATTTTTAATCCCTGCACTCAGGAGGCAGAGACAGACGGATCTCTGTGAGTTCGAGGCCAACCTTGTCTACAAAGTGAACTCCAGAACAGGCTCCAAAGCTACAGAGAAACCCTGTCTTGAAAGAAAAAAAGAAAAAGAAAAGAAAAGAAAGAAAGAAAAGAAAAACAAAATTATAAATATTTCACAAGTTTGGTAATATCCTGCCTCAACAAACAAGCCCAGAAGACACAGTTAGACCCTTTTTCAAATAAACAAGATCTCACAACTTGTCTTGAGATGATCCAGGTGTAGCAAATTTGAGTCAACACTTCATACCTACCTCAAGGCTGTAGGCAGGGACACATCCAAACCACTTTCTGTAGCAAACTGTGTACTGTGAACACGCTGGTGGCTCTGCTAAATAGATTAAAAGTTAAAAGTCGAATCCTCACATCTTCAACTTTCTTACATTGTTCCACCTTCTCATAGTTCCTGTTCCTAAGAAGACAGCTTTAAAGTGAAACGTGAAGACAAATAGAATTTATTGGACATATCACTAGATACACTGTTCTTGCGTTTTGTCAGTTTTTGTTTTTGAGACAGGATTTTATGTAGCCCAGGCTGACAGCGACCTCAGGGACACTCCTGCGCTGAGATTACAGGCGTGAACTCCCACACCAGGACAGCTTTCCAGCAACACTGATAAACTCACTATCAGGAGACCGCCCTGGGCAATATGACTTCCTCACTCCAATTTCAAAACGCAAAGCAAAACATCTAACCAGTAGTTATAGGAAAATAATAAGACCCCAAACCAAAAACAAACGTTTGGATAATGAGTGGCAGTTTTCCTGCCCTGCGTCCCTGCGTGGGTTAGCAGGGTCCCCAGAGTGCTGCAGTGTAGGCGTGGTTCGCAGATTCACATGGCCGCGATTGCGCAACTAGCTGCCAGGAGGTGGAGGTCTGGTCCGCGGGGTACAGGTTATTTACTGTCTGCGTAAGAATTAACTTGGGACTTCGAAATCAGAAGATAAACAAACCCAAATCCAGAGACTCCTACCCTTAGCCCGTAAGTTTCCACTCAACTTTCCTACAATGGTTTCTTGCTGGAACCCGGAGCCTCTGCCAAACTTCTGCGACCCCTCTGTTGGTCTTTTGTTGCCAATCGCGAGGGCGTGGGCCTCGACGTAGTCCGCTATTGGCTGGAAGCCCTGCCATAAGTCTTCAATGTCCAATTAGGATTCACGGGTAGGATTCAAGAGTGCCACGCGGCTATGGGGTGGACGGGGCGGGGGCGCCTTAAATCTTGGCTTGGTTCTCTACCCTAAGATGGTTTGTTTCCCTCTTATAAAGTCTGTGGCTTCTAAATAGAAAGCTCAGGTATCCTGTGTGCTTGTCACTCCCATCGCAGCTCGATCTGTTAGCACTGGGGGACTCTGACAAAAAGGGCGTGGGTGCCTATAATCTTATTTCAGTTTGCATATGGCCAGGTGCAACCCAACCCCCTCCCCTCCCCCAAACTCCATGGACGGCATAGGCGGGGCTTGGCTGGGCAGGACCAGGATACAAGATCCTGGAAGAAAGAAAAGGTGTAGTGTTTGGGACTTCAGCGGGCTAGGTTGGTTTGGCAGGGCAAAGCTCTCCGAACAAAACCCAGGTAATACCGATGGGGTTGTTTGCATGAGCCCGAAGTGAACTTTTGCGAGGGGCTCTGCATGTGAGCGGAAAATGCACGGGAGCCAGAAGCTTGGGGCAGCCGCCTCCTACTTTCTATAACCACCCCACTACCCCCACTACCTTCCTACAGAAGCATGGAGTCCGGGTGCCCTGAGTTGCTGGAGCCCCCAGAAGATATCTTCTCAACAGGATCCTTCCTGGAGCTGGGGCTCGACTGTCCTCCGTCAAAGGTTCTGATGGCTTAGGCTTCAAGTTGAGGGCCCGCGAGACTGGGAGATGAGGAGGAGCTGGGGCTGAGTGAGTTTGTTGAATCCAAGTGGGAATGAGATTAAGCCTTAAGTGGCTTCGTTCCCACAAGGAAAGAGGTCTGCTAAGAGCCCACAAAATAGATATGAACTTTAACTATGTTCATACATACGTCTGAGAAGGAAAAACACCAAAATTGAAGCATAAAGGACGCAAGACTAAGGTCAGGTAGGACTTTCAAATTTCCCGGACACTCACACTCTCCTTCTATATAGGGTCTTCAAAAGAGCGAACCTGACGATCTCCTGAACCTCTTCATTGATCCCAATATGGTATACTGCTCAGAAACAGCTCCTGGTAGTGACAGTGGTGTCTCGGAAGACCCTAGCTCCCCGGCCCCACAGGCGCCCGACTCCCCAGCCCTCTATGAGGTTGTCTATGAGGCAGGGGCGGTGCAGAGCACTCAGCGGGAAGCGGGGCCAGCCTTCGGACTCATCTCCATCCAGATAGGTCAGTGTCCCTTTTGGGCCCAGCCCTGGCCGTGAGACTTAGGGGAGAAGGTCCCCAAACTGTGCCACTGCCCAGTCATTGCTGATTCCTCCCTGTCTCTCTATCGGTTTCAGAGCAGTGGAGCTCTGCATTCACGGCGCCTGAGACCGGCACGATCAGTGGGCTCCCCTCTGATGCTCATAGACACATCCTGCCTCGAGTCGGCACTGGAGCCCCAGCAGCTCCCGACGCCCCAGTAAGTCGTGAGACCAGCTAGAACTGGTGCTCCTCAGAACACGTGTCCTTACATAAATGGGGGCACAGGGGAAAAGGGAGGGGAAACTAATGAGGTACAGGTTTGTCCCACTTTTGGTGCTGGTGGGTTTGAAGGCCAAGGAGAAACATGCGATTCTAAGAACAAGGAAGCGTGAGGAGAGCTATAGGGGTCAGAGTGATAAGGACTCACTTAAGTGTGATGAGTGAAGCTGCAGTAAGAGCTCTAGAGACACCTAGACATAGTGTGCACTTATACGCCATCAGAGCTGCTCTCAGCCTTGGGTCCGGAAAGGGAATTGGGACAGAACACCTGGGAATCTACCTGGCTAATGAGGACGGGATGATAAACAGTAGCAAGTGTTCACGCTGGAACAATTGCCCTGTGGCCAGTGCTGGTGCAGTCATGCGCAGAGCGCCCTATCATGTGCTCACGCCTGCTGGGCAGACCAATAGAGGTCAAATTCAGGCCATGTTCCTCTCTGTGCCTGAAGCTGGGACCAGAAGCCATGCTAGGGGTTTGTATATCAACACAGGATTTATGCTTGTTTTATTTTATTTTTATTTTTTGGTTTTTCAAGACAGAGTTTCTCTGTGGCTTTTTTTTGGAGAACTAGCTCTTGTAGACCAGGCTGGCCTCGAACTCACAGAGATCCTTCTGCCTCTGCCTCCCGAGTGCTGGGATTAAAGGCGTGCGCCACCACCGCCCGGCTGCTTGTTTTATTTTTAGATAAAACCCTCTGTGCTCCATTCTCAGAGATTTTGGTTAGAAAGATTGGAAGAAACACTCCACTAAAACATTTGGAGGAAAAAGGGGAGGATCAGGAAAGGAAATAGGAAATGGTTTAGCCAAGAGCCAAAGGCCATCAAAAAGCAAAAGCCAGAGGCTGAGATGGGTCCTTGAGAAAAAGCAGTCACTATGTGCACATGAGGGCACATAAACAGCTACAGATCACGGACCCCATGCTCTGAAGGCTGAAACAGGAGGCTCCCTGGGCTTGCTGAGCACCAGACTAGCTCCAGGACTGGTGAGAAACTCAGCCTCAGAGGAAGGGTGGAGGATGCTAGAACAGGACACCCGTATTGCCACTCTGGCCTCCAGTCACGTGCACCACACCCGCACATACATGTGCAACTACATCTCTCTGACTCTCTTACACACACACACCACACACAAAGTAAAAAACCAAACTAAATTATCCTCATAATGTTATTTATTATTGTGTATACAAGTGAGGGAGAAGGATGGTGCATCTGTGTCATGGCTATGTGGAGGTCAGAGGATGGTGCATCTGTGTCATGGCTATGTGGAGGTCAGAGGACAATTTTGTGGCACTGGTTCTCTTTCCACCTCTACGTGGGTTCCAAAGATTAAACTTAGACTTTGAGTCTTGTGTGGCAAGTGCTTTATCTGCTGAGCCATCTTACCAGCTACAGATTAAGATAGTCTTAAGGAAACATAAGCAGGGTGTGGTGGTACACCAGAAATCTCTGCACTTGGGAGGCAGGGCAGGAAGAGGATCACAGACTCAAGGCCAGCCTATAGTGACATCCTGTCTCTCAAAAAAAAAAAAAAAAAAAAAAAAAAAAAAATCCAGGGACCGGAGTGTTGGCTCAGTGGTTAAGAGCACTAGCTGCTTTGCCAGGAGACCCAAGTTCAAGTCCTAGCTCACAACTAAAACTCCAGTTCCAAGGGATGCAATATCCTCTTCCAGCTTCTGTGAGCACCAGGCATGCAAGCAAACACCCACACACATAAAATAAGAAATAATGATAAAACACTAAAACAAAAAAAAACCCAAAAAACAAAAACAGGGGCTGGAGAGATGGCTTAGCAGTTAAGAGCACTGGCTGCTCTTCCAGAGGACCAGGGTTCAATTCCCAGCACCCACATGGCAGCTCACAACTGTCTGTAACTTTGTCCCAGGGGATCTGACTGACACCTTTATATCAATGAATATAAAATAAAATTAAACAAATTATTTAAAAAACAAAAACAAAACAACAGTACCCGGGAGGCAAAGGCAGGCAGATCTCTTGAGTTCCAGGTCACCCTGGTCTGCAGAGCAAGTTCCATGACAGTCAAGACTACCAGAAAGACCCTATATCCAAAACCAACCAACCTCCAAAAAAAAAAAAAAAAAAAAAATTCGAAGTGTAAATCTTTCAAAAAGAAATACTAGGATCAGCAGGATGGCTTATTGGATAAAGGCATTCGCTGCCAAACCTGCCAACATCAGTTTATCCCAAGAACCCACATGGTGTGATAAAACTACTCCCGGGAAATTATCTTTTGACCTCCCACACGTGCACTGGACACAAGCTCGCCCACACAGATCGACACAAACACACACACACCATAAATAAATGGATGCCAGTGGGAAGGCAGGGTCCGCAGCTGATGGGCTCAGCTCACAAGACACCATCTACCCTTCCCACCACACTTCGCTTGAGAGGTCAGCCTAACTGTCCTTACAGACTCCATGTCTGGGAGTCACAGCTTGAACTGACAGTGCGAGCTTAGAACCTGATGAGTCACACGTCCCTGTGGCTGACAGGCAACCAAGTATTTCACCAAATGTAAGGTAACAGCCAAACGGTTGCCTGACAAAGAAATTCAACAAAGCCCATCATAGTGAACATACAAACTCCCTTCTGAGTGCCCCGAGGTCTGGGGACACAGAGCAGAGCAGGCCCTCTCTAACTTGATCAATAATGTCAAGTTTCTATGTGAGGATAGAAAACTTCACTCTGCCTCCTCAGCTTGAGGGAGGCCCTTTGGTTTGCCACAGAGCCTGTCTGAATGAGCTTTCCACCCCTGACCTCACTCACCACTCAGCACAAATGGGAGCCCCTCTCCTGAAAGAGTTCTGGGGGTGGAGAGGCAGCCTGTGTGCTGGAAGCAGGCAACCTTGACGCTGCTCATCTTCTGCCTCTCTTCCCAGCTGTCCTGCCAACGTCTGTTCCTGACAGATGAAGAGAAGCATCTGCTGGGGCAAGAAGGGGTTTCTCTGCCCTCTCACCTGCCCCTCACTAAGGTAAGAACTGTCCAAAGGGTGTTCCATCCCAGGAGCTCCATCCAACCTCCAAAAAAGAGCCTGGTTTGCAGGGGCAGTGGGGAGTTAAGGGAGGCTAAGGACCCAGCTCTGCACGCCCTGGGCATCTAGGCAGAGGAACGAGTACTCAAGAAGGTCAGGAGGAAAATTCGCAACAAGCAGTCAGCGCAGGACAGCCGACGGCGGAAAAAAGAATACATAGGTGGACTGGAGAGCAGGTGTGTCTGGGCTCCACCCCCTTCCTCACCTAGGCAAGCATATTAAGGGACCAGCTGCCAAGCGTGGTCTACTTCTCTACACTTCCTAGAGTGGCAGCCTGTTCTGCACAGAATCAGGAACTACAGAGAAAAGTCCAGGAGCTGGAGAGGCAGAACACGTAAGCAGAAGCAGGGTCCGGAGGGAGGATGCAGCTACAGGCAAGCTGTTCTTGGGCTAACTCTTCATTCTTCTCCTAGCTCCTTGGTGGCGCAGGTCCATCAGTTACAGATGCTCACTGCTCAGACCTCCAGCAGAGCTGCCCAGACCAGTACCTGTGTTCTGGTACATCAAGATATTCTGACCCCCCACCCCCATCCCCATCCTTCACACTTCCACCTAATACTCCCACTACCTAGCCCCATTTCCCAAACCCTGATAACTGTACCGACACTGTTGATGCTGTCTTCCTCCTCTGCTGTCCCCAACACCCATATGCCCCCTTGCTCCTTTCAGATTCTCCTTTTTTCGCTGGCTCTCATCATCCTGCCCAGCTTCAGCCCCTTCCAGGGTCAACCAGAAGGCAGACCTAAGGCTTACCAGCCTCATGGAGGTAAGAAGCCTGAGCACAAACGCTCCCCCCATGAGCCAGAAAAGGCATTCTCTGAAAACAATCCAACAGTAGGAATATTCTTGGTGAGTCTCCCACCTGCACAAATGCTGTACCACATTTTCTCCTCAGTGATTTCTAGAAATATCTTGACTCACAAGGACATGACAGAAAGCCCAGAGATCCCAGCAGTGAAGTCCCAACTGGAGGGGGGACTGCCTGAAGTCCCAGCTGCAAATGGCTCTATGAAGACACAGTTAAAGCTGGGGACGAGGAACAGACCCACTGGGCAGATCAGGGGGATGCTGCATGCAGATGAGATGTAAGCCTTTCCGTCACACAAGAACCCAGAGGCTTCCCTGACAAGTTCATCTGGAATTCCCATTCAGGTGTCCATACCTTGGAGTTCTAGCTCACTCAAAATTCCATAGATCCACAAAGGCCAAGTTTGCTTATACGGCAGGGCATCTCATACACTTCTGTCCTATATTTGTGATTTCTTCTTTGGGGATGGGATTAACATGAAGCAAGTTTTGACTCAGAAATAAACTTTCTAGCTAAAATTCAATCCCAGAAAATTTTACTGCTTCGGACAAGTTCCTACTATAGAGCCTAAACTGGTCTCAAACTCTGGTTCCCTCCCAAGTGTTAGTACTACAAGTATGAAGGACCACATTCAGCTTAGCTTTTTATTACTGTATATAAGTATGATATTTAAGTATTATTTTATGTATAATACTCGTGTGAAGGTCAAGGGCAACTTCTTTTTGGTTTTTCGAGACAGGGTTGCTCACTGGAACTCACTCTACTCACAGAGATCCGCCTGCCTCTGCCTCCCGGTGCTGGGATTAAAGCTGTGCACCAGCATCTCCTGGCTCATGGCAACTTTTTAGCTTTCCTTCCTCTCACTATGCAGTCTAGGGCTCAAACTCAGGTCATAAGGCCTATGAAGCAAACACTTCTTGAATTTGTTGTTTGGAGAAAGGTTTCTCCGTGTAGCCCTGGCTGTCTTAGAACTTGCTCTGTAGACCAGGCTGGCCTTGAACTCAAGAAATCTGCCTGCCTCTGTCTCATAAGTGCCAGGACTAAAGAAGTGTGCCACCACTGCCCAAATGTTTATGTGTGTATCTATGTGCATATGTGTGGGTGTCCATAGAGGGCAATGGATCCCTGGAGCTGGCAGTTGTGAGCTCTGCTAGACACAGGTACTGGAACTGAACAAAATCCTCTGGAAAAGCAGCAAGTTCTCTTAACTGCGGAGCCATCTTTCCAGCTGCCGCACCAAGCACTCTAACACCTAAGCCACTTTACCAGCCCAGAAATTTTAAATAAGAGTAAATGATTGAGACTGGGAAGATGACTCAGCGGTTAGGAACATTTGTTGTTCATGCAGAGGACTGAGTGCGACTCCTAGTACTCACATGGCAACTCACAGCCATCTGTAATTCCAGTTTAGGGGATCCGACATCTTCTTCTGACCTGAGCGTACCAGGCAGACACATGGTGCATGCACACGCAGGTAAACCAGTCACACAAATAAAATACAAGATAAATAAATCTAAAAAAAGAAAATTTAAGAGTAAAAGAAGGAAGAGAATTGTTACCTGCTAAATCACCATTCCCTACCACCACCCAGCTCAAATTATTTTTTAAGACGTAGTCACTTTGGGGCTGAAGTGGTTCCGTGGGTAAGAGCACTTGTTGGACCAGTGTTCGATGCCCTGTGCCATGTGGCATCCTCTCCTGCCCTCCAAGGGCACCGACAGGCAGAGTGCACAGACATACATGCAGTCTCTTATACACATGGGGGAAATTTTTAAAAAGAAAAGGATTTATTCATTTTCCTGTGAACATCTGTCTATTTCTTTTTTTTTGGTTTTTCGAGACAGGGTTTCCCTGTAGTTTCTAGAGCCTGTCCTGGAACTAGCTCTTGTAGACCAGGCTGGCCTCGAACTCAGAGATCCACCTGCCTCTGCCTCCCGAGTGCTGGGATTAAGGGGTGCGCCACCACCGCCCGGCACATCTGTCTATTTCTGTATGAGTTTGTGCACTGCTTGCCTGCAGGTGCCCAGAGGCTGCAGCGCATCAGATCTGCTGATGTTAGAATTACAAGTGGATGTAAATCACCCGATTGGGATGCTAGCAACCAAATCCAGATCCTTTATGAGCAGCAAGTACTTTAAGCACTAAGCAAACTCACCAACCTCTTAATTTTTTTGAGATGTAGTCTCATTATATATCCTTGGCTGGCTGGGAGCTCCTTGAACTCAGAGATCTGCCTGTCACCCAAGTTTGGGATTCTAGGGATGTACCACCACACCCAGTCCTCCCACACCAAACTATCATAGGGAAGGAAATTGTGTTACTCCTTATTACGTTTTGCTTTTTAAAGACAGTCTTACTATGTAGCTCAGGCTAGCCTGCCTATAAATTTACCCAGGATCCTCCTGCCTCACTCTCTCAAGGGCTGCAGTTACAAGTGTGTGCCACCATGCCCAGCTCTACTTTACTTTTTATTGTGCTCATTAATGGTCTGGAAGTCAGGGAAAGGTGCTACTACCACAGGCGTACGAGTGCAAATTAGCCCACTGGCCCTTCTCCATCTGAGATACAGTCCGTAAGACCCGGCATAATACAGTGGAATTCGGCTATATGGATTCAATTTGCTTCCGGACTTTCTCAAGAGCCTTTCTGTCCAGCTGTCGCTGACGAAGGATGACCAAGGCATGCGAAGACTAAAGCCACACCCACCATGGTGCCTTCAAACTTCCAGAACAGGCGCTGTTCCATCAGGCTGACCGGCAGCTGAGGGGCAGAAGAAGGAGAGTCATTCACAGAAGCAGTCAGTGTCTCTTAACTACTGTTTTCTACTTCAGCCTTACCCAAGACGCTATCCAAACAGAAGGGAAACTGGATGTCAGTCACGCTTTAGTCTCTGATGAGATAAACAAAGTGGCATTAACCAATTTGATTACTAAAAATAAAACAAATAAAGTCAGGTGTGGTGGTCACACCTTTAATCCTAGCACTCCTGGGGGCAGAGGCAGGGGAACCTCTGTGAGTTCAAGCCTGATCAACTGAGTAAGCTGAGTTCCAGGACAGCCAAGACTGTTTACATAGAGCAACCCTGTCTTGAACACCCCCCCCACACACACCTCAAAAAGCCTACTTTTTTGTTAGGCTATGTGTGCACACTCATGAAAAGAAGAGGTTGCCATCCTCTCCCCATCCCGTAGGACAGACACAATCAGAAGACACCTTGCTAGAGTGAGTTCTGTACATCTACCATCTGGGTTCTGAGTATCAAACTCAAGTGGTTCTTTTTTAAAGATTTATTTATTTTATATCTGACTGCTTTCCTGTATTTTTGTATATGTACCATGTGTGTACCTGGTGCCCAAAAAGGCCAGAAGAGGGTGCTGGATACCCTGGAACAGGAGTTACCGTCCAACTATGTGAGTGTTGGGAACTGAGTCAGGTCCTCTGCAAGAGCAGCAAGTACTTTTAATCTCTGAGTCACCTCTCTAGTCCCTCACGGTCTCAGGTTTGGCAGGAAGTTCCTTTACCTACCATGACATCTAATTTGCCTCTCTTAGAGATCTGTTTGCCTCTGCTTTCTAAATGCTGGGATCAAAGATGTGTGTCATTACATCTGGCTTAACTATTTATTTATCACTATGCAGCCTTGGCTGACCTAAGCTCCCTATGTAGACCAAGCTGTCTTGAACTCACAGAGCTAAGCCTGTCTCCTAAGTGCTGGGATTCGAGGCACGATACGCCCCCATCTCCTGAACCTTTATTTTCCTTTTAAGCAATGCTGGGGATTAGACTTATGGCCTCATACATACTAGGCAAGTACTCTACCAATGAGTTGTATTCTCTACCTGGCCAAGCTATTTGATCAGAAAACATGGCTAATGACATAGAGCTGAACATAGGAGTTAGGAGTAATTTGGCTCAAATCCCCTCTTCTTTCCAGGAGAGGGCTACCTATGGTAACGGGATCAGGTCACCTCAAAAGCAGAGAAGTGGTCCTTACCTTTTGAATTCGTTCCTTTTAGAGGAGCGGCATGTGATTTTCTCCACATAGCCTGTAGAACCACACTCAGGCGTAGTTTTCTACCAAAAGGAAGGTCCAAAAGCATACGTTAGGGGGGAGGAGTAGAAGAAACAGAAGACCTGATATTCAAAAAGGGCCAGAGGCAGTGGACAGCAGACAGTTAATGGAGAAGCCCTGACGTGGATGGTGGTGACATAATTAGGAAGGCAACAATCTAGGAGGTAAGGAAAAACTCCTGTCTACTGTATTACACACACCTTTAATCCTAGGAGGCAGAGACAGGTGGATCTCTGTGAGTTCGAGGCCAGCCTGGTCTACAGAGTTCCAGGATATCTAAGGCTACACAGTGAAACCCTGTTCGAAAAACAAAAACGAAAACAAATACTTGGGGACTGGAGAAAAGGCCTAGTGTCTAATAGCACTGGCTGCTCTTCCAGAGGACCAAGGTTCAATTCCCAGCATCCACATGGCAGCTCACAACTGTCTGTAACTTCGGTACCAGAGGATCTGACACCCTGACACAGACATGCACACAACACAAAATAAGCAAAAAACTCACAATCTGGAAGTTAGAACACCGAGTACACTCTTCAGTCACCACAAACTCTTCCACCAGCCAACATGGCGAAGTTGAGGTGCTCACTAAAAGGAGAGAGAGAAAAATGGCCAGCCGAATACTATTCAAAAACATTTCTCTCAAAGGTTCTACCCATCCAGCTTCCCAGCACAGCGCTTGCCCTCATTCAATGTGGCACTTCCTTTTCTATCTGTACTCTTGCTACACACACACACACACACACACACACACACACACACACACAAAAGACATTCAAAATCAAAACAAACTAGAGAGGTACGGGGTTCCCGGGCAATCACACACCTGACAGCTTCTCCTCGCGCACGGGAGCCTCAGCTTCACTGCAGACAGGGAAAGGGGGTGAGAACAACGGTGAGAACGCAGAACACAGGGCACACCCACTTCAGTGGCTGAGCAGTCAGGGTTCATGAAGGCGAGGACCGTCGGGTCTGCCTGCGCGCCCCCTTTTCCTCTCTCGGTACCCACTTACCAGAGCTTCAAGGTGAAAGCACACAGCAACCAGCAGAGGTAGCGGCCCCGGGGGAGGCCAAGCCTCCCCGCACCCACAAGCATGGAGCAGTCAGGGTCGCACCTGTTGCAGCAGACCTCCCTGAGGTTCCAGCTCAGAGCAGCGCTGTGCCAGAGTTCTCTCCCTGGGCCAACTAAGGCTCTATTGGAACGGCCTCGCGACCACAGCGAGAATAATCCATGGGGATTTGATGGCGAGAAGCGCGAGGTCTCTGTGGGGGCGCAGGGCTGGAGGAGAGCGCGCGGGTCCGGACTCAGTGCCGGCGCCCCTCGGCCTGGGTCTCGGGAGCGGCCATCTTGCTCGCGGAGGCTCCTGGTCCTGCACTAGCGACGCCGACTCGTCCGGTGTGCTGTAGTCTCCTGTTGGGGCTTGTAGTCGTTCCGTACTCGGGCCGCTGGATCTCACTGCGTTTGCGCAGCAACACGAGACTCATTAGCTGGCGCCGCGCGGCATTGTGGTCCTTGTAGTATTTGCACAGCCGACTGTAAAGGCGGTTAGGGAGATTTTGTTCTCGCTTCGCTTCTCCCTGGTATCGCCTGTTTGTCCTTTTAAAACTAGGTGAGCAGGGAGACATAAAAAAGAGGACTTGAATACGCCGCTCTGGCTGGACTTAGGGTATCCATTAAAATTGTGGGCTCAGCATTAGGCTCTTTGATACCACCTCCCCTCCCTGCGCACCTACCCCTTGCTCACTACCCTGGACGGCCTTGAGGAGCTGGGTCTGGGAAACCCACTGATGGACGCGGGACTGGATCCGAGTTGAAACTTGCTCTTGTCCCTGCTCTACACAGATGAACCGTGTGCGTGGGAGATTTTTATTTGTTTGTTTGAGACAGGGTTTCTCTGTGTTCCCCTGGCTGTGCTGGAACTCATTCTGTAGAACAGTTCTCAAACTAGTTCTGCTTGCCTCTGCTTCCCAAGAACGGGGATTAAATGGTTTGTGACACCACAACTGTCTAGAGCATGGAGGTTTTAAATTGAAAGCAGTGTTGGAGCTATATTCATGTACTTTTCAGCTACACGACTTTAGAACAACAGCTGGCCTGGCCTTTAGTTCCAGCAGAGGAAGGTGGGTCTCTGTGAGTTTGAGACAAACCTGTACAAAGCAAGTTCCAGGCCAACCAGAATAACATGAATAACACGATGAGAGACTCTGTATCAAAGAGAGAGAGAGAGAGAGAGAGAGAGAGAGAGAGAGAGAGAGAGAGAGAGAGAGAGAGAGAGAGAGAGAGGTCTGCTGGAGAGATGTCTCAGTAGTAAAGAGCACTGACTGACACTGGCTGCTCTTCCAAAGATACAGGCTGATTCCCAGGACCCACAAGGAACTCACAACTACTTGTGAGCCCAGTTGCAGAAGCTTGATCTCACATTCTCTTTTGACCATCACAGGCTCTGGGCATGCAAAGGATGCACAGCCACACACACACACACACACACACACACACACACAAATTTTTTAAAATTCTTCCTTGGGATGTGATTAAGATGTTAGTCTACTTGGGAAGTCAAGGGGTCCTGATATGTATCCCTGACTGCACTCCCTCTTCTGCATCCTGAGTGCCATTTCCAAGGTACATAAGAATCCATCTCAAAAACTAATAAGGAAATATAGTTCCAGATTTGGTGCAGACCAAAAATGTTTCATTTAAAAAAGTATTTAGCCTTTAATCCTAGCACTCAGGAGGCAGAGGGAGACAGATCTCTGTGAGTTCGTGAGTTCAAGGCCAGCCTGGTCTACAGAGTGAGTTCTAGGACAGCCAGAGATACACAGAGAAACCCTGTCTCAGAGAAAATAAAGGAACTTTGTCCAGGCAGTAACTCACAGGCACAGCCACATTGCTTTGGAATTCATCCTGCTTTTCTGTATTACCAGGATAGAGTAACTACGCCTCTGCCTCTTCTTCTACCTCTGTTCTAAGCAGGAGTTTCCTAACAGTGGGGCTTCTCTCTCTTCCTAAACCTCCTGTCCTCACCATGTGGCAGCTTGTCTTTTCAGGCTTAAACTGAGTGGCTTTTTTTTTTTTCCTTTCTCCTCCTCCCGGAAGCTGCTGAGACTACTCTGCCCCAGAAAGCGATTTTCTTCTTTAACTCTAGTAGAATTGCCCATGACAATTAAGAGGAAGGCTGGCAAGCTAAATGTGTGTTGTCATTTTCGTCCCCCACCCCACCCACTGCAAAACACTGTAAAGCATTTGGCTATCATATTACAACACACTATTGTTGATCTCTGGCCCCAAGGGGAAGGAGATTTGCAAGTTTTTGAGACGGGTTTTTTGATTTTTTTTTTCTTTTTTTTTTTTTTTTTTGGTTTTTCGAGACAGGGTTTCTCTGTGGCTTTGGAGCCTGTCCTGGAACTAGCTCTTGTAGACCAGGCTGGTCTCAAACTCACAGAGATCCACCTGCCTCTGCCTCCCGAGTGCTGGGATTAAAGGCGTGCCCCACCACCGCCCGGCTCGGGTTTTTGATTTTTTTTTAATAAAGTGAGTGCTTTGTGCCATGATGTGCTTGTGGAGGTCCAAAGACAATTTTCTAGAAGGTTCTTTTCACTTTTTTTTTTTTTTTTGCTTTGTTTTTGAGACAAGCGTAGCCCCGGCCGACCTAGAACTCCCTCTGTAAACCAGGCTAGCCTCAAATTCAGACATCCATCTGCCTCTGCCTCCCAAGTGCTGTGATTTAAAGACTTATGCCAGCACTGTCTGACTTCTTTTCACCTTTTTATTTATTATTTTTTGGATTTATTATTTATGCAGTGTTCTACCTGCATGTATGCCTACAGTACAGAAGAAGGTGCCAGATTTCATTATAAATCGTTGTGAGCCACCATGTGGTTGCTGGGAATTGAACTCAGGTCCTCTGGAAGAACAGCCCAGTGCTCTTAAGCTCTGAGCCATCTCCCCGAGGCAGGATCTTTTGCTGCTGCTGCGCTCTCTACCCCAGGCTAGCTGGCCTGTGGGCTTCCTGGCAATGCTCCTGTCTCCAGCTCTCATGTCATTTAGGAGTGCTGTTTATAGATGTGACACCACATCTGGCATTTACAGAGGTTCTGTCAGGCTTCATAGCTAATAACCTGTCTCGGAGAAAAAAAAATAAAAAGATTGCATCTCACTGTGTAGTCCAGGCTAAGATACATAGCTGAGGTAGCATATTCCCATGAATATGAGGCAGCCTAGGCTATGCAGGGAAACCTTGCCTCAAGGGAAGGGAGGTATGTGTGAAAGGGTAAACTATAGATAGGGACAGTACATCTAACCTGAATATTCTGGTTGTACTTTTTTTTATTCCCCGAGACAGGGTTTCTCTGTGGCTTCGGAGCCTGTCCTGGAACTCACTCTGTAGACCTGGCTGGCCTTGAACTCAAATCTGCTTGTCTCTGCCTCCCAAGTGCAGGGATTAAAGGCAAAGGCACGCACCACCACTGCCTGGCTGGCTGTGCTTCTGTGTGTCAGTAGTTTTAGCTCCTTTATTTTTCAGGAGTTAAGTGTTGTTTATGTCACAGTACTTGGGAGGCACAAGGACAGCTGCAAGCTCAGGGCCAGTCTGCCTGGTCTCCAGGTGAGACCCAGTGGGATGCTCTGACTGAGAATGTTTGAGAAGGATGCAGAGGTGTGGCCTTGTTGAAGGACGTGTGTCACTGGGGTCGGCTTTAAGGTTACAAATGCCAACACCATTTCCAATTAACTTTGTCTCTGTCCTGCTGCTTCCACATTCCCCACCATAATGACCATGGACTCTAACCCTCTGGGGTGATAAGCAAGCCCCCAATAAACTCCTCTTTAATGCCTTGGTCATGGTGCCCCTTTACTACAATGGAAAAGTAGCGAAGACACCAAGTTGCACGAAATCCAAAAGATGACAGATGAGACTGCTGCTCAGGTAAGTGTTGCCGTGCAGGCCTGATGACCTGAGCCCAGTTCCCGGGACCTCGTGGGAGGAACACATTGCCCCCAAGAGTTGTCCTCCACATTACACATACAGTCATACATGTAATACAATAATAAAAACAAAACTTTATTTATTAAAACCTTTATTTATTTTTAGACAGGTCTCACTATTATAGTCCTGGCTGGCGTGGAACTCACAGAGATCCACCTGCCTACTGAGCGCCGAGATTAAAGACATGAACCACCATGCCAGGCAAAAACCAAAACTTAAAAACAAAACCTAATAAGAGTGTTTTTCTTTTAAGATTTTGTCTACTCCTTGGCGGGTGGTGGTGGCTCACGCCCTTAATTCCAGCACTCATGAGGCAGAGGCAGGCAGATCTCTGTGAGTTCGAGGCCAGCCTAGTCTACAAGAGCTAGTTCCAGGACAGGATTCAAATCTACAGAGAAACCCTGTCTCAAAAAACCAAGATTTTGTTTATTCCTCTGCTTACATGTACCACCAAAAAGCTGTTAGCAATCACTTGTTGTCTGTCATAGAGCAGATGCTCAGAAAACACTGATAAATATATGACTCCCATATCTCTTGCTCCCTTCAATCTGTAGAAAAGTTGGTTTTTGTCTTTATATCAAAAGATGGCTAGCCCATGAATGGCCGATATTTCACAAATCTCCCCCACCTCATAAAACTACTATATGGCAAGGAATCCAAATCTCTTTACTCACCTGGTAAAACTTTGTTTCCAAAAAGCCTTGCTGTGAAAAAAAAAAAAAAAGATGCAAAGCCGGGCGGTGGTGGCGCACGTCTTTAATCCCAGCACTCGGGAGGCAGAGGCAGGCGGATCTCTGAGTTTGAGGCCAGCCTGGTCTACAAGAGCTAGTTCCAGGACAGGCTCTAGAAACTACAGGGAAACCCTGTCTTGAAAAAAAAAAAAAAAAAAAAGCCTTTCTGTGGCTGGGTGGTAGTAGTACACATTTAATTCCAGTACCAGGGAGGCAGAGATCTCTGTGAGTTCAAGGCCAGCCTGCTCTACAGAGTGAGTTCCAGTTCCAGGACAGCTAGGGCTAGGCTACTGTTATACAGAGAAACCGTGTCTCAGAAAAACCAAAGGGTTGGAGGGGTGGGGACAAAAATACCTTGCGGCATTTCCAGTACTTGCTGCTCTGCACACGCAGCTGACCCCTTCCTTCTTTCTCTCATTTCCTTTTTGAGGAATTTGTTTGTTTTGTTTTGTTTTTGAAGACAGGGTTTCTCTGTAGTTTTAGAACCTATCCTGGAACTAGCTCTTGTAGACCAGGCTGACTTAGAACTCACAGAGACCTGCCTGCCTCAGCCTCCTGAGTGCTGGGATTAAAGGCGTGCGCCACCAACCGCCCGGCTTGAGGAATCTTGTGAAGAGTGTGAAGCTGAGCTCTCACAGGCTGGGTGAGGCAGAGTAGGTCACCCCTGGCATGAGAACAAAAGCTAAGTGAATGTCCAGTCTGGCTGTAGCACACCATTTTTGCTAAAAGAAATTGTTTTGCCAGGTTACTTTTTTTGTTTTGTTTTCAAGGCAGGGTTTCTCTGTGTAACCCTGACTGTCTTGGAAAACACTCTATAGACCAGACTGGCCTCAAACTAACAGAAAGCCACCTACCTCTGCCTCCCTAGTGCTGAGATTGAAGCTAGGCCACCACTGCCAGGCTTCTCTTTGCTATTTTATTACCAGTTAAGGGAGGCAGGGGCAAGGAAGGGGAACCCAGGCAGATGCAAGTGAAGCAGCATCTTGAAGTGACAAGAACTGGATCTGAGTGGAGAGCAGTCTGACAGAATACAAGTCATGCGAATGGAACATCCGTGTAAAACAGTGGCCTTTAATATTAACAAAGACCATGAGTGAGCGACCTCCAGAGCAGTGCTAAGCCGGCCTCTCTGGGCCCTAAACCTGAACCACTAATGGAGAAATCAACATATTTACATTAGTAATGTTTGACTTTAAACCCAAGGACAGTTCAGGACCTGAGACCATTATTCTTCCTTTCCTCTTCTCAAACCCTTTTCACCTTTCCCATCCTTGATTCCTTTCCCCTCCTCTCCCCTGCCCCTTTCTCCCTTTTCTTCATCCTCGTTCTCCTCATCACCAGTTCATCTGCCCCTCTAGGTCCCACTGGTTTCTCCCCTGTGCAACCAACCCCACAGCCCACCTCTCTCAAGTCTAGCCTCCAGGTTCAGTGTGAGGACGAGGCAAGGACTGTCCTTCAGCCCAGGGAGCACTGTGGGGAGGACGCAAGGACTGTCCCTCGGCCCAGGGAGCACTGTGGGGAGGATGCAAGGACTGTCCCTCGGCCCAGGGAGCACTGTGGGGAGGATGCAAGGACTGTCCCTCAGCCCAGGGAGCACTTGTTGGTGTTTTTCTTGTCAGATGGTTTCAGGTCAGCGCTGGAGGGCTTGCTGTTGTTTCCCTAGAGCCAGGAAGGTAGAAGAAGGGTCAGTGTGTGAAGGGATACCTGGAGTAGGAGCCTATAAACTCAAGGCAATCTCCCCATTATGAGAAACCCTGGCATTGTTCCTCCTCCTCTTCAATTGGCCTGCTTCTTAATTAATTAATTAATTATTGAGACAGGGTTTCTCTGTGTAGCCCTGGCTGTCCTGGAACTCACTCTGTAGACCAGGCTGGCCTCGAACTCACAGAGATCCACCTGGCACTGTATTGCCTCAAACTCAGAGATCCACCTGCTTTTGCCTCCTGAGTGATGGGATAAAAGGTGTCCTATAGTCCAGTCCCATGCTGCCCCCCCACAGTGGGTTTTTGTTTAGATAGAGTAGCTGAGGATGGCCTTGAACTCCTGATCTTCCTGCTCCCACCCTTCAGGGCTGGGGTCTGGGTTCTGCATCTCTGCACTGCAGTTCTTGCAGACACACACAGTGGTACCTAGCAAGTAGAACCAACTCACCGATCTCCGGCCTCCCGACTTGAGCAAGATGTCACGTGCCAGGGAATTGAAAGCCTAAAGGGGAAACTGGTTAGAACAGATTGGAGGAGAGCGTAAAACTATTAGGACTTTCATGTCTTGGAAGGTGAATCTTACCTCATCCACATTCATACTGGATTTGGCACTTGTCTCAAAAAATCGAATTCCGTGCTCTCGAGCCAACTGTAGGGGGTGAGGAGGGAAGGAGAGAGCTAGATGAAAGGCAGAAGCAAAGCATTCAGCAATCCCTCCTCACGCTGGTTCTCCCGGTCTGAGGCAAACACCCCGGTCCTCTGCCCCTCACCTTCTCCGCCTGCTCTTTCTGCACCTTCCTCTTGGCCTCCATGTCACACTTGTTCCCCAGCAGAAGGCGCTCCACGCCAGCAGAAGCATTCTGAAGACCAGAGCAGAACAAGAAAAAGCCGGCTGTCACGTGACTCACACCTATAACTTCTGCACTTGAAAAGCTGAGGCAGAAGGACAGCTATGAGTTCAAGACCACAGGGAGTTTGGGATACATAGTGAGTTTCACAACAGCTGGGGCCACAGAGGGAGACTTTGTCTCGAGAAGAACAAAAAAGAAACAGTTGGGGCTGGAGAGAAGGCTTCAGCAGTTAAGAACACAGACTGTTCTTCCAGAGGACCTGAGTTCAATTCCCAGCATCCACGTGGTGGCTCACAACCATCTGTCACTAAAGTCCCAGGGGTCCACCACTCCCTTCTGACCTCTGAGGGCACCTGGTTCGCAGATGTATGTATGTAGACAAAATACCCATCTACCTAAGTTTAAATAAATTAATTAAAGTTGAATCCTGCCCGTTCTCACATCCACCACCCTCCAGGAGCACCTTGCTCCCCCATCTCTTTTGGAGGTGTCTCACCTCTTTGATGCTTTTCATCCAGTTCTGAATATTCTCGAAGGATTTTTCATCTGTGATGTCATATACTAGGATAATACCCTAAGGGGTGACAGATTTCACCTGGGACCATATTCCCGTTAGCCTTCTACTGTCCTCTAAGTGACCCTCCCAGTCCCACCCATGGGTCTAAACACAGGCCCTATGGGGCTCACTGCAACACGCCTTACCCTCCTTCTTCATCCCCTACCCCATGCTGTCACCCTCCGTACTCACGAAACCATGACTTTAGCCCATGTCCATACCCACACTCATACCATGGCGCCACGGTAATAGGCTGTAGTTATCGTCTTGAATCGTTCTTGGCCAGCCGTGTCCCTAAAGCAGAAGTTTTCACAGGGTGAAACGGAAGCAAGAAGCTCCGAGAGGGAGGGAAAGTCTTTTCCTAAGAGCTTGGCTTTTGCAGCACTGGGGGTGGGGCTGAAAGGAAAAGAGTCAGGAAACAGTAAAGGAGAAATGGACCAAGGACAGTCGGGCTGTTACTCAGAGGCTGCAGGCCTGGGAAACAGGATGTCTCTTGTTTACTCATAGATGCCAAGCACTGTCCTGATATCACTTTGTGTGTGTGTGTGTGTATGTGTGATCCTGTCTAACCCGTATCATTGTGAAGCATGTCTCATTGTCCCCAATTTATAAATGAAACAAAAGTGGGGAGGCTGGGTAACTGATGAAGGTCAAGCCGAACTGGAGAGCAGCACCAGGGTTTAGACCCCATCTGCTGCTGCTTATCTGTCACACCACAATGCTTCAGTGAAAGCCTCAGTGTCTCCACACCTGCAGCACCTCCGCACCTGCAGCATCTCCACACCTACAGCGCCTCCACACCTGCAGCGTCTATACACCTGCAGTGCCTCCACACCTGCAGCGTCTATACACCTGCAGCGCCTCCACACCTGCAGCGCCTCCACACCTACAGCGCCTTTGCACCTGCTGCATCTCCACACCTGCAGTGCCTCCATACCTGCAGACACATGCAGCATCTCCACACCTGCAATGCCTCCATACCTTCAGTGCCTCCACACCTACAGCGCCTTTGCACCTGCTGCATCTCCACACCTGCAGCGCCTCCACACCTGCAGCATCTCCACACCTGCAATGCCTCCACACCTGCAGTGCCCCCACATCTATAGTGTCTCCACCTCCTTACACAGTCAGGCCACACCTCTGAATGTGACCTCCTGTGCTCTCTAAAATGTTTAAGTTTTATTATTATTATTTTATAATATTACTACTATAGACAGGGTCTCTCTATGCAACCCTGACTTTTCTGAAATTCACCATGTAGACCAGGCTGGCCTCAGACTCACAGAGATCCACCCGCCTTTGCATCCTAAATGCTGGGAAAAAGTTGCTCTCTAAAACTTAGAGAAAGCAATTGACTGCAAGTCAAATTTATAATTCTGGAACTTGTCTTTTTTTTTTTTTTTTTAAAGCACTTAGAACCTGTTTCTACATCATAGCTCAAAAGACATTTGTTTTCAAGTCCAGAGAATGCTCTGGGTGAGGAAAAAACACAAACAAACTAAAATTGGGACACCAAGGACAGAAATGGAAGGACAGCTGAGTAAGCAAGATAGATAAATTAGGAGGTGTATTGGACAGAATAAAAAGGGAAAGAAATAAAGCAAAAAAGAAAGACCAACATGGTGTCACATGCCTGCACAATGCCGGTAATCCCAAGACATGGGAGACAGAAGCAGCAGGATCAGGAGCTGAAGTCATTCTCAGCTACATGGTGAGTTCCAGGCCAGCCTGGGCTACAGGCCAGCCTGGGCTACATAAGACTTTGTCTCAAAAAATAAAAAATAGGCCGGGCGGTGGTGGCGCACGCCTTTAATCCCAGCACTCGGGAGGCAGAGGCAGGCGGATCTCTGTGAGTTCGAGGCCAGCCTGGTCTACAAGAGCTAGTTCCAGGACAGGCTTTAAAAAAGCTACAGAGAAACCCTGTCTCGAAAAACCAAAAAAAAAAAAAAAAAAAAAAAAAAAAAAAAAAAAAAAAAAAAAAAGAAAAAAAAATAGAGCGATTAAAGGTGTTTAATCACATAGAAGCTATGTGATTAAACACCTTTAATCCCAGCAGTTGGGAGGTAGAGGCAGGTGTATCCCTGTGAGTTTGAAGTTTGAGTTCCAGGACAGCTAGGGCTGTTATACAGAGAAACCCTGTCTCGAAAAACCAAAAGAAGGAGGAGGAGGAGAAGGAGAACTGGAAAGAGAAAAAATTAGGAAGAAGACATGAGGGATGAAGGGCAGGGTGTGGGTGTAGACTGGGGAGCTGGGGAGCTGACTTACCAGACTTGCAGTTTGATCCTCTTCCCCTCAATTTCCACAGTTCGGATCTTGAAATCAATTCCTGGAGCGAAAGGTGTGAGGCCAGGTGAGTGTGTGTGTGTGTGTGTGTGTGTGTGTGTGTGTGTGTGTGTGTGTATGTGAAAAGTATGGTGGGACGGGACGTGGGGGCGCCGGGACCTTTGCCAGGCAGACACTCGGGGTGACCTTGTTGGACGCGTAAACAGGGAGAGCTTTCCCAAAGCTTTATTCCTATAGTAAGCACACTGTTTGTCCTTAGAATTTATGACGTTTCGGAGAAGTGATGAAACTCTCTTTAGGGGCTTAAAAGCGTGCCCCCTGACAGCTTTCACTTCCAACTCGATCTCACTTTCCCAGTCTTCTTTCCCCCTCCCCCAACACACACAGACTTTTGGTCCGCCAACCAGCCAGCTAGCCCTCCAGGGTAAAGAGGAACGGAAAAGGCAGCTGATTGATGTCTCTGTGACTTAACTAGTGGGCTTGGCTTGGAACTGTCGGACTGGGACTCCATAAGATTCCTCTGGGGAATCAGTTCATTGGGAGAAGCGGTTTCTTTCTTTCCCTTTATCACCAGACTTGAGAGTCTCCGTCAAGAGAAGATAAAGATGAAGAGGGAGGAAAAAGAAAGGCCACTCTTTTTACTGGAAGTCTGGGCAGATCTCCCGGGGCTCTTAGGGGCTCCAGAGAGAAGGATGAGTCAGAAAGCTTACTCAGAGACCCCAAGGTCCCTCGCTTCCACCTTCCTCACCCGGTGCCCTCGGCCACTCTCTGCAGTGCCCAGTGAAGGGAGGGGGACTGGGAAGAGGATTAGAAAGGGAGGAGGGTGCAGGGGAAGTCTGAAGCCCTGTGGATCAGAAGGAGAACAACAGAATTGGGAAGCAGGGGGAAAGCGAAATTGTGAAGAATTGGGAATGAATCTAGAGTTTAGATGGATTCGGTGAAGGATGGGGGAGGGGATGACAAGAGCCTATGTGGATCTGGGGAGACCAGGAGCTATTACCAAGAACGGGAGGGGTGGTAGCAATTGGAGTTACCTGGAGGCCTCAGAAAGGTTAGAAGTTTTGAGAGTTAGCCAGGGACATTATGGGGGATGGGTCTGGGACAGGGGTCGAGAGACAGGAAGCTAATGCCTTACTCCAAGAGGATCAAAAAGTAGGGTCCCTATTCATTCAGGAGGGTGGGCGGGGGCAGGGGATGGGTCTGGGATACAGTCAGGGGGCTCACCGATGGTGGAGATGTAAGTGCTGTTGAAGTTGTCCTCTGCAAAGCGAATAATCAGACAGGTCTTGCCCACCCCCGAGTCCCCGATCAGCAGTAACTTGAAGAGGTGGTCGTAGGCTTTGGCCATGGCGGACTCTGGGGGCGCCGGGGGAGGGGTCGGGAAGAGCCAATACTGGTAGGCGGGATCGGAGAGCTGGCAGGCAAAAACCGCCAGAGTCCCAGCCAGGAAGTTTTCCTCCCTCTCCGCCCAGGCCCCGGGAAAGAAGAGAGGCGGCCCCGCTCGGGGCTCCACCCCTCTTCTTCAGTGGAGAGGCCTGTCCAGTTCCCGTGGTCTTGGCGCTGCTTCTCCAGCCTCGGCGAGACCGTCTCCATAGACCTTCCCGCTGTCTTTGGCTAGCTGTCTTTCCTCTCTTTCGACCGAAGTGGAAAGAGGAATTTTAAAGAGATTGAAGGAAGCGGGAAAGAATTTGCCAATAAGGGTGGAGATGGGGGTGCCACTGGAAATTGATAAAAAAAAAAAGAAAAAAGCTGAGGCGCTATTCAAAGGCTTTTTGAGTTTGAGATAAAGGTTCTTAGAACCTTAGTGTCAGCGTTGAGCGCCCTAAGTATCCAAATCCCTTTGAAAAGAAGCGCGTTGGGAGATTAATATACTGGGTCGACCTGCCCCCTGGTGGAGCACGGTGAAAAATTGAAATGATAAAAATAAGTTCCAACAACAAAACTCAAAACACACACAATCTATTCTCATTCTGGAGATCAGCCTGGAACTCAGTGGCGCACCGGGCCTCCAACTCGTGGTAACCCTCCTGTTTCAACCTCTCAAGTATGAAGACTACAGGTGTGAGCTACCATGCCCAGCTTTCTATCTGCTTTCTTTTATTGTTTTTTCGAGATAGGATTTCTCTGTGGAGCCCTGGATGTCCTGGAACTTGCTATGTAGACCAGGCTGGCCTGGCACTCATAGAGATCCACCTGCCCCTGCCTCCCGAGTGCTGGGATTAAGGGAGTAAACCACCTCTGCTCAGCTACTTGTTCTTTTACCTTTTTCTTTGCTGAAAAAAAAAAAAAACTTATGGAAACATTTTTTGTTTGTTTGTTTTTTGTTTTTTTGAGACAAGGTTTCTCTGTAGCTTTAGTGCCTGTGCTGGCACTAGTGTCTTCTTGTAGACCAGGCTGGCCTCAAACTCACAGAGATCCGTCTGCCTCTGCCTCTGGAGTGCTGGGATTAAAGGTGTGAGCTACCACCACCCAGCTGAGAAACAATTTATTAGGAAAGACAGGGCTTGTTTTGGCTCTGAGAAGGTGCAGTCCATGTGGCAGCAGGCGCCTGGTGTAGCTGGTCACTTTTAGTCCACACTCTGGACGTAGAGAGGGATCCGTGCTGGTGCTCAGCTCACTTTCACCATTTTATCCAGGAGACTGAGTGGTGCCGCTTGCTGTTAGATAGGTTTTCCCACCTCAGTTAACCCAATCTAGAAACTTCAGTCCAGACAAGTCCAGAGATTGGATTCTAGATCCTGCCAAACTGACAACCCACATTGACCATCACACACAACTAACTATTCCGGTTATTTTATTGATTAATTTATTCATTTATTACACTTGTATTAGTGTAGGTACATGCCATAGTAAAACTCTGGAGGTCAGAGGACAAGCTGTAGGCCATCTCACCAGCCGAATTTATTTATTTGAGGGGAGGTCTCTATGTATTGCCCAGGCCAGTCTCAAATTTCTATGATCATGTGATCATCTGGACTCAGCCTCCTCAATAGCTAGAACTACAATCATGTACAAATACCACTAGCTCACTATTTTTTTGTAATTTATTTATTTATTTATTTTATTTTCTGTGCATTGGTGTGTTCGCCTGCATGTATGTTTGTGTGAGGCTGTAAAATCTTGGAATCACACAGTTGTTAGCTGTAATGTGGAATTGAACCTGGGTCCTCTGGAACAGCAATCAGTACTCTTCTTTGTAACACCCGATTCTGTGTTACCCCCTTGGTACAGTTCGCGCGCCACTGTATCTTACGTGAGCCGGGCAAGGGCCTGGAGATTGAAAGAACACACAAAGAGACCTGGGTCATTCGGAAGGAGATCAGCCTTATTTAGCCTTGGGGAAAATCTTATATACCCCACTCCAATGCAAGGACTTCCACCTAGGCAGGTGGGAAATTACCATACCAACAAAAGAGTCAACAATGCCCTACAGCAAATCACCAGGAGGGGCAGAGGGAACACAGGGACAAACAGAATGCTTAGTCATCTGACCAAAAACTGTCCTCAAGATGAGCCCCAGGAACAAGGGCAGACCCGGGCCCTACACTTCTTGTTTGTTTTGTTTTGTTTTTTTGGAGACAGGGTCTCTCTGTAGCTTTGGAGCCTGTCCTAGAACTCACTTGCTAGACCAGGCTGGCCTCGAACTCACAGAGATTCACCTGTGTCTGCCTCCCCAAGTGCTGGGATTAAAGGGATGCGCCCAGCTGCAACCAGTGCTCTTAACCACCTTAACTACCAAGTGAAGCCATCTCTCCAGGGCCCCCCCTTTTTCTTAATGACCCTGGGGATTGGTCAAACCCAGAGCCTGTGTGTGCTAAGCAAAGCATTTTACTACTTTCTGGGCCTCAGTTCCCTCCTAACTCTTCTCTCGCAGCTCATTACGTTTCAGGCTGTAGCACAGACCTTGAGTCTTTTCTGGTTTTCCTCACTGGCCAGTCCTGCCCTTTAATCCCCTCTAAAGTCCAGGTATGGTGGCATAGACTTGCAGTCCCGGCACACAGGAGACAGAAACAACAGGATCATCGCAAGTCTGATATCGACCCACTTTGGTGGAGAGTTCCAGGCCGTCCAGGGCTACGTGAGACCTTAAGATGGCTAATCTTTCGTTTGTTTTTTCAAGACAAGGTTTCTCTGTAACTCTGGAACCTGTCCTAGAACTCACTCTGTAGACCAGGCTGGCCTCGAACTCATAGAGATTCACCTGCCTCTGACTCCTGAGTGCAGGGATTAAAGGCTTGTACCACACCACCCGGAGTGATGGTTAATCTTAGTTGCCAACTTGACTTAATTGAGGAATTGCTTCCATGAGATTGGACTGTGGGTATATCTGGAGGGGGCATTTTTTTCTTTTTTTCTTTTTTAGATAGGGTCTCCCTATCTCTACACAGATTTATTTATTCATTCATTCATTCATTCATTTATTTATTTATTTATCTTTACGAGTGTGGATATTCTGCCCTTGCATGCTTGTAGGCTTGTGAGCATACTATATGCATACCAGGTTCCCTTGGGACCAAAAGGTTGGTGTTGGATCTTCTGAAACTGGAGTTACAGACAATTGTGAGCCTCCGTGGTTATTAGCCACCATGTAACTGGTGGGAATCAAACCCCTGGTTCTCTGAAAGAGCAGCCAGTGCTCTCAACTAGAGTCACCTCTCTTTAGCCTTAGGCATTTTCCTGGTTGCTAATTGAAGTCAGAGGGCCCAGCTTTGTGTGGGAGGTATCATCCCTGGACAGGTAGGGCTGTTATATGAGAAAGGGAGCCAAGCTAGGCGACGTTGGCACACGCCTTTAATCCCAGCACTTGGGAGGCAGAGGCAGGCAGATCTCTGTGAGTTTGAGGTCAACCTGGTCTACAGAGGACAGTCAGGCAGTCAGGACAGTCAGCCCTGTGTTGGTTTTTGGAGACAGGGTTTCTCTGTGTAGCCCTGGTTGTTCTGGAACTCAGAGATCTGCCTGCTTCTGCCTCTCACATGCCCAGCTAAGGGGAAGGTTTTTATTGTGAGAAGGAACAGCCAGGGGTATCTGGAAGAGTCAGAACAAAGAAAGATGCAGACTGAACAGGGCCAGGGGTATCTTGAGAACGGGGAGACTAGCAGGAGATAGAGAATAGAGATGGCAGCCAGAGAGCCAGGAGCTGCGCATAGGGAGAACACAGTGAGAGCAGCAGGTTAGAAGAATGGGGAGCAGTTGGAGGGAGGGAGCCCATGGGCTGGAGAGTTTAGGATGGAGGAGGTGAGAAGGGCTAGGAAGGGAGCAGGACTTTGAAGTGTGTACCAGGCACTGTGGTACTGCAGCCAGGAGGCCAGCATGAGCACTGGTGAGGGAAGTGACTCCTTTTGGTAAAAGGGAACCAGTTTCACAAGTTCCTGAGGAAGACTGGCTTTTATCAAACCAAGAGAAATCCCTTAACAGTACAGGTTGAGTTCATTTCTGGATATTTGGTCTGTCCCTTGGAGCTTGGGGAATTGGAGTGTCTTTTGTACCCGACAGTACTCCAGAGGCAAGAGGCCGAAGGATCTCTGTGGGTTCAAGGTCAAATTGGCTTACATAATAAGTCCCAGGCCAGCCAGGGCTACATATTTCCAGTAAGTAAATAAGAATAAATAACAGGGGCTGGAGAGATGGCTCAGAGGTTAAGAGCATTGCCTGCTCTTCCAAAGGTCTTGAGTTCAATTCCCAGCAACCACATGGTGGCTCACAACCATCTGTAATGTGGTCTGGTGCTCTCTTCTGGCCTGCAGGAATACACGCAGACAGAATATTGTACACATAATAAATAAATAAATAAATATTTTTTTAAAAAGAAAAATAACAGCACAGGATGTGTGTCATAGATGGAGATCAGGTAAGCCCAAACAGGAGGGCCAGCCCCTTGACAGACAGTTCCTGGGGAGAGAAGATATCATTGTCTTTAGTGCTGCAGCCACTGATGACTTAGCTGAGCCCACGGACAACCATGCCCTGTTGGCATCTCTGGGTAAAGGAGCATCACAGAACAAATCCCAAACAAGAACAAAACAAAGACAGGACAGTAGGGGGTGACTGGTTGTGAGGACAGCTTTTTGGAGAGAGGGTAGTATAGCTAACCGGAATGTATTATGTGCAGATACGAAAATAAATTTTTTTTAAAGTTTATTTAATGCGCATTGGTATAATGCTGTCAGATTCTCTTGAATTGGAGCTACAGACAGCTACAAGCTGCCATGTGGGTGCTGGGAATTGAACCCGGGTCCTCTGGAGAAGCAGTCAGTGCTCTTAACCACTGAGCCATCTCACTAGCCCCCGAAAATAATTTTTTAAAAAGATTTATTTATTTACTCTGTATACAGTTTTCTGCCTGCACATCAGAAGAGGACACCAGATATCACTACAGATGATTGTGGTTGCTGGGAATTGAGACATGTTTCCCCAACCCCCCGTCTCTCTAAAGATTTATTTATTTACTCTGTATAGTTTTCTGCTTACACACCAGAAGAGGACACCAGACCAGATATCATTACAGACGGTTGTGGGAATTGAACTCAGGACCTCTGGAAGAGCAGCCAGTGCTCTTAACCACTGAGCCATCTCTCCAGCCCATGAATTTTTTTTTGTGTGTGGTTTTTCGAGACAGGGTTTCTCGGTAGCTTTGGAGCCTGTCCTAGAACTAGCCCGGCTGAAAATAATTTTTTAAAAAGAGAAGCTGGTGACGGGCGTGGTGGTGGTGCACGCCTTTGATCCCAGCACTCAGGAGGCAGAGGCAGGAGGATCTCTGTGAGTTTAAGACCAGCAGGTCTACATACTGAGTTCCAGGATAGCCTGGACTCTGTATAAAGATGTTGACTCAATCTCCACCCCCACCGCCCAAAAAAAGAGAGAGCTAGGGAGGGAGAGGGAGTTAGAATGGGAAGGCAGTGAGCGGATAAGGGTGCATGCACCATACCTAATGACCTGCTTTCAGTGTGCGGGACTCACGTGGGAGGAGTGAACTCACTCCTGGAAGTGATCCTCTTATCTGTCTCACAAAACACAAGTTAAATAAAATGTAATAAACAGTTAAAAAGAAATAAGTAAATAAATCACTCTAGTTTTCATGGGTGGTTCTGACAAAAGCTCATAAATTCTTTCCCCCTCATTCTATTTTTTTTCTTGTATCAGGGTTTTTAATTCCAAGCAAAGTGTTCTGTTTGCTCACATCTCCATTATGTTAGCTGGTATATTTCATTGCAACATCATCTCCTCATATCCTCTCCTTAGCTTTCTCAAAGCTTCTGCAAGGATGACTTTTACCCACTCCCACTTTCGGAACTTAGTTTACTTTATTCACTTTTTAAATTTTTATTTCATTCTGGGACTCTAACCCATGGCCTCACACATGTTAGAGAAGACTTCTACCAACTAAGTTATAATCTTGGCCTCTGAAGATTTCTACCCTTTGGAGCACTGCTACCCAGGGACCGAGAAGAAGGGAAAGATGAAGATCAAAGCATCCCCCTCCTGGAATGAGTAAAGGTTTGGAATGTCCGCCTGCTGGAGCAGAGATGGCTCAGCAGTTAAGGGCTGAGGATGTTTCTGCAGAGGACCCGAGCTCAGTTCCCAGCACCCTTGTTGGTAATTTACAACCACCTGTAACTCAGCTCCAGAGAAATCAGACGCTCCTGGCCTCTTCCAACATCTGCATGCATGTGTCTCACAACGGCATGGACACAATTTTTAAAACGTAACAAAAAATAAGAATCTTGAGCCGGGCGGTGGTGGCGCACGCCTTTAATCCCAGCACTCGGGAGGCAGAGGCAGGTGGATCTCTGAGTCCGAGGCCAGCCTGGTCTACAAGAGCTAGTTCCAGGACAGGCTCTAGAAACTACAGGGAAACCCTGTCTCGAAAAAAACCAAAAAAAAAAAAAAAAAAAAGAATCTTTACAATGTCTACTTGTTTATTTCATGGAGGAAGAAAGATGAGCAAATGGCTTTGTTAATCCTTGTTAATCCTCATGGAAAAGGATGCAGCGAGGTACCTGAATTCCCATTAGGAGTGGGCTGACAAAGGATCAAGAACCAGTTTCTCACAGGAAAGCCCTGCGTGTGTAGTTCTTAATCTCACTGATACGTACAGACTTACCATGGCTGATACCAAAGTAGTATCACTGAATATGAGCTTGGCAAAAATCTAGTCTTGGGAATCAGTGAGAACTGGTTCCAGCTTATTTTTCCTGGAACAGAGTAATTTCGGAGGCAGTGGCATTCAGACTGCAGTCTGGAAGACAATGTGTAAACATCTAGTAGAGAAGAAGTCTCGGCTGAAGAAAGATACTGCGAATGCAAAACTGAAGGACTGAGGCTGTAGCACAGTACCACCCAGCCGGTTTAGGTTAACACTGAACCTTCTCCACAGCACACACACTAGGTATCTGAACACGCCTGTCACCTGAGCATTTTCAAGGTGGAGGTAGGAAGTTTGGGTGGTCAGCTTGGGAGGAGAAACACTTTCCTCCTTAGTACTGGGATTAAATGTGTGCGCCAGCTGGGCAGTGGTGGTGCACATCTTTAATCCCATTACTCAGGAGGCAGGGCAGGCAGATTTCTGAGTTGGAGGCCAGCCTGGTCTACAAGAGGTAGTTCCAGGACAGGCTCCAAAGCTACAGAGAAACCCTGTCTCTTAAAACCAAAAAAGAAAAAGAAATGTCTGTGCCACAAACAAAACAAAACAAAACAACAACAACCAAACCAAACCAAACCAAACCAAAACCTAGCTGTGTAGTTAAAAAAAAAATTGCTAGGTTGGCCTGGAACTCACAGAGATCTGCCTCTGAGACACTGGAATTCACAGTCCACTAGTCTCCCCAGTGCTGGGATTAAAGGTGCCACCACGCTGGCTGGCTTGGACAATTTAACTTCTCTAAGCAACACAAAAATCTGTACAATGTGGTAATAGTAACAGTTTATTCATGGTTAATTAGCAGATTTGGTTTTTAGAAACACAATTAGTCCGTGTAGTTCTCGCAGTCCTAAACTCCCTAGATAAGGCAGGCTGGAACTCAGTCCTCTCCAGACTCTGCTGCCAGAGTGCAGTGGTAAAAGGCGTGGCCAATCACGCGCGGCCTTTAATTAGTATGTTCAAAAGCAATGCACGTGTCAAGAGCTACACACATACTTGATTTTCTTCTTCAAAGGGAAAGAATTGGAAGAATACAAAATCTGGTGCTACCCTTTGCCCTGGAAAACAGCACTAACAAAACCATGGTTAACAATGGTTAGCTGCAGTGGAGCAAATATGAACAGGATTTTTTTCCCCCCCCCCGCAGACCGGGCTCCTGTAGTCCACACTTGACCTCACATTTGCTTGGAGCCCAGGATGATTTTGAATTTTTTATTCTCCCGCCTTCAAAGCGCTGCGATTACAGCCTTGAGTCCCCAACAGCACCACTATGCACTGCCTGCCCTGTCCTGGCCGGTTTACAAAATGCTGGGAATTCAATCCAGGGCTTTGTGCATGCTAAGGAATCAGTCAAACGTAGTACACCCCCAACTCCAAGAAAACATTTGTTAATCAGGGTAAATCGTACGGAATCCCAGTTAATGACGTCCTTTATCAAGCTCCTGGCTGGTGTTCACCTCCGCTGTTCCCATTACACTCCAGGTGTCAAAGCTTAGGAAGAAAATTTTAACCTATGCATTTTTCTTTTGACAGCAGCAAAACCATGAACTCAAAACAGAAGCTAACTCTCTCACCATGGTTATGCACCCGGACACGAGGAGCCTTGACAGACCTTCTGAAAATGGCAGCCCACGGCTCAACCCCTAGCATTCGAACAGCAAGCAGGACCTTCCCAAGATGGCAGAACAACACGCATTCGTCACTTCCTGTGTCATAGCGGATATAAAGAACAGGATTTCCGCTTTCGCTCCTTTCCGGCGGTGACGACCTCCTTACGAGAACATGCCTGTGAGTTCCTTGGCCCGGGTTTCGGCAGAGCACCCGCTCTGGTGTCTGTACGCCTCTTTCGTGCTAATTGCACATCGTAGCGGGTCCTCACTTACGCCCCGCGTTGTCGTAGGACAGCAATTCCGGAGCCGCGGCGGCTAGCCGGCCACCCGCGGAGACGGGAGCGGAGAGGAGATAAGATGGCGGCCCAGCTACGCAGACACCAGGGGCGGCGAGGGGAGAGTTCTCCTCGGTGTGTGACGCAGGGGACCGTTTTCCACCATCTCTTTTCACGTTAGCTCTGCATTTCTGTCCCTCACAGCTCGCAAAGGATCTCCTTCATCCCTCTCCAGAGGAGGAAAAGAGGAAACACAAGAAAAAGCGCCTGGTGCAGAGCCCCAATTCCTACTTTATGGATGTGAAGTGCCCAGGTGAGGAGTGTCTGCTGACTGAGCACTCAGGGAAGAACTAGTCCTGGGCTTGGAACATTGTATTTCCTTAGAACTCGGGAGGAAGACTTGGAGCTCCATCCTAGGATGCATGCTTAGATTAGCGATAGAGACCGCACAGTTTTTAAGGAACAGTAAGGGGATGGCAACATGGCGAGCAGTGAAAGCAATGACCGTGTTTGTTGAATTGTATGTTTCCAGGATGCTATAAAATCACCACGGTCTTTAGCCATGCACAGACGGTAGTCTTGTGTGTCGGTTGCTCCACTGTCCTCTGTCAGCCTACAGGCGGGAAAGCAAGACTGACAGAAGGTAAGTGGTCTTCATGTTGGGCTTTTAGCCTTTGGATCCTACGGTGACAGGCTCGGAAAGTAAGGTATTGCTAGTCACTAACTGTATTGCTCTCAAAGCCCTAGTGCTTAAAGTTAGGGTGGGCTGGTTTTGTTGAAAGTTTTTCAGTTGTCACCGGGCGGTAGAGTGTGGTGAAAGGGACTTGAATAACTGGGAGGTAGCCAGTGGGGCTGAGAGCAGATGCTCAGGTGAAGGGTCAGTGCAGGCTGCGGGTTAAGTCATATTTTGGACCTGTTTCTTCCAGGATGCTCCTTCAGGAGGAAGCAGCACTGAAAAGCAAACACCTGATTCGAGATGAGTGGGAGCCATCCCAATAAACACATTTTGGATATATAGTGTTTGTCTTGTTTAACTGGTAGGAAGTGCCTCACGTATCCCAGGGCAACCAGAAGAGTGGTCCTTTTGGGTCAAGTAAGTGACCAAATACCCAAGAGCTCATTTCGGCATTTGTTCACCCGGCGAGTCTTAGACCGTGGTTTAAAGTTAGTGATACTGTATTTTTATAATTGGGCTTTGTGTTCTTCTAATGTTTTTTGGATTTACTGTTTTAGGGGGAAACACTAGTTCTTAGCTGGAAGCATTATCTGGGTGGTGTACGCCTTTAATCCCAGCTCTTGGGAAGTAAAAGCAAGCTGACCTGTGAGTTCAAGGTCAGCCTTGTTCTACCAGAACTAGTTCCAGGACAGCTAGAACTGTTTGTTACACTGAGAAACCCTGTCTGGGGCAGCAGGGGTGGGGTGGGGTTGGGGAACAAGGACAGGAAGCATTGTGTCATACAAAGGTGTGTGATGGTAGGTCTTATCATTCAGGGAATGATGGTACACACTCTACTTGGAAAAAGCAGGCAAATTCAGAACACCTGGGATTATTGGTGTAGGTGTGTTTTAGACAGGGTCTTACCTAGCTTTAAGTCTTCTGTAGCGGGATCCCTCCCCCCCAATGACGGCAGTGTAGGTGTGCACCACCATATCAATTTATGTGGTGCTAGGAACAGAAACCCAGGGCTTGGGGTGGCCCCAGAAACTTGACAAGACATGACTTTGAATTAAACCACTTAAGATTCTTTATTTATAGCACACAGAAAACTTGTTTTGGAGCTTTAGTGTAAAGTTTGCTACTAGGCTTCTGCAGAATTAGGTATCTCCTCCACCTTGCAGTAAAGGGGATGTGTCCATATTTAGGTTAGTGCTTTATACTCCATAACCAGTGTTGTAGCCGACTCTGTACTAGAGGTGGCTGTGGCCTCAGGAAGTGAGGGGGAGAGCATGTGGTTGTGTAAGAACCTGGAAGAAAAGAAATAACGAAGGCAAGTAAGTGAAGCACATCGCTGAAGTCCTGAAAGATGAGGGCGGTGGTTCTTTACCTGGCTGAGCTGTTCCTATAGTTGGTACATAAACAACGGGAATAGTCTGTATCTTGTTCAGGAAGGCATTGTATGCTGGAAGAAGGAAACACCACAAAAAGCTTTATGTGATTTTGATTGCAGGAAGGCCTTGAAGATTAAAGTCCATTCAAAAATGAGATTTAAGGGGCGGCAAGATGATTCAGCCAGCAGACTCTTGACAAGCTTAAGTCCCCAGAACCTTCACAGTGGAAGGAGAGAACAGACTCCCTCAGGTTGCCTCTGACTTACACACTTGAGTCAGGGCATGATTGTGCTTCCTTCCTCCTTAACCCAAGCATATATGTAAGAAATAAATAAAATGTGATTTAAGTATTAGTATAAAAGTCATGTTTCCAGGTAGTCTACCTTCAAAAAACACTGCCCTGTGTACTAATACTTGTAATTCCTTAACTAGTACAGTGTAACTATGACATTTGTAGAATATGCTGTAGGTATAAGATGACTTAAGTATACAAGTAAATGTATAGATTAAGTGGCAATGCTCTTGAATGCTGGACGTTTCAGTAATTGCTATGGGTCCTGGAACTGCCTCTCTGCAGTACTGAAGGGGAGATGCTGACGATATGCATCTTAGAGGTATTTTTCTTTGCACTTTGGGCTAAAAGAGCATGTGTAGACAGTAGTGCTATCTCTTTTGGTTTGATTTTTTTGAGATGGTTTCTCTGTAACACAACCCTGACTGTCCTGGAGCTTGCTTCATAGACCAGGCTGCCTGCTTCTTCCCGAGTGCTGGGATTAAAGGTGTGGGCCATCATGCCCAGCAAATTGACCTTTAGTTGACTAGGCTCACTCAGTGTTAACTACATGTCGTGGATTGGTTTGTGAAGAGTCAAAAGTCTACCATGTAGACTCCTTACCTAGGAAGATGAAAGCAGTTGATGCCAGCACAGCAAAGAGGGTAAATAGGAGGATCTGGTAAGAACCAGCAACATTCTTGAAGACACCTGAATCTTCACAGTGATCTGCATTGCCATAATGGGATGAGATCATACATTAATAACATCCAGAGGAGATTGTGGCTTTAATCCTAGTGCAGAGACAGCTGGATCTTTTGACTAGTTCAAGGCTACAAAAAAAGCAGGGTCCCAGTGTACTGATACTGCCCACTTGGGATGATGAACTTAGAAGACAGTGATATCTGAAAACCCAATGCTGGTGCGTCAACTGTTCATAATAAAACGTGTAGGGTTTGCCCCCACACTAAAAAGTCCTGGATACCATATTGTGAAGAACGACCTCGATGCCTTGATCCTCTTGTCCCCACCTTCGGTGCTGGGACTATAGGCAGTAGACCAGCGTGTCCAATTCTGAGGGGTGCAAGCTAGGCATTAGGCCCAGGGCTTCACACTCTTAGCTTGTACCACATGAATCATACACCCTTAGCCAAAGCTTGTTTCTTTTTTCATTGGTTTTTCAAGGTGGTTTCTCTGTAACAGCCCTAGCTGTCCTAGCCTTGAACTCAGCTGCTTGCCGCTTCCTCCTGAGTAATATGCCACCATGCTTTTTGTTATTTTGTAAGCACGTTTGGTCTGTTTGATTATTTCAGAGGCCCTCAGCTCAGCATAATCTTACTCAAGCGTGTTATTTGTCCTGGGTTGTTGAAGGTAGCGGGACATAACTGAAGTAGTGTTTGGTCAAGCACAAGGAACAGGATTTCTTTGCCTACCTCTAGGCATGTGCTACCACTGTCCAGCTAAGACCTGAGTTTTGTATATACACACAGGCCCATGTGGTTTCCTGTACTCCAGTTGCACACGGGCAAGCCATCCTAGCCTATATTTCCTTCTAGCCAAGTGAGAACAGGTTGATGGTTCCTGGGGTGGCACTGGAGGGTGACTGCTTCAGTCCACACTTAGTGTGTTACGTGTAGCATTTGCCTGTGCCCATGTATTGTGATTATATATTGTGACATAACACTTGATTTATGCAGGTTTCCCACCCCCACCCCCTGACAGGGTTTCTCTGTAGACCAGGCTGGCTTGGAACTCGAGATACTTGCCGCCTTCCCAAGTGCGTGAGGTGAGGAGTAGAGGGGATCCAGCCTTCCTATAGTCCAATACCTGTTACAGTAAAAAGGTGACTGGGTGTAGACTGGGGAGCTAGAGGCAGGAGGCCAACCTGGTCTACATAACAAAATCTGGGCTGGCCAAACTACATTCTTCCCCAGTGTAGATAAAAATAGTCCCCAGTGCTCACCTGAACCAGATAGGTCTTTGGCTCTGACCACCACAGCCTCATGCTGACTGGTGAGTGTGCAGGAAACGTTAATGAAAGCCGTTGAGGACAGCTGGAAGGCGGTGAAGTTGACTGCTCTTACTAGGTAGATAGCCAGGCCTGTCATGAGGGTAGAGTGCCTATGGCCAGAGACGGCTAGAAATGGGGAGCTGGAGACGACCTTGGAGAAGAGAAAATAAACCACCTGTTCAGAAGATAAATCTGTTGTTTCAGTTAGTGCAAGTTCCCGTAGCCAGCTGATAAACCGCTAGCCTTTTCACCACTTTGATGCAGTGAGAAAGGAACAAGAGAGCTTGCTTTGCACTCATTTAAAAAGTTGGTGGCTCACGCCTTTAATCCCAGCACTCAGGAGGCAGAGGCTGGCGGATCTCTGTGTTTAAGACCAGCCTGCTCTACAGAGCCAGTTCCAGGATCCAGGACAGGCTCCAAATCTACAGAGACCCTGTCTCCAGAAACCAAAACAAATAAAAAACCAGAAGACAAAACTGGTCATGGGTGTGCTGCATGGCTTTAATCCTAGCAGAGGCAGCCTGGTTTACACAGCCAGGGCAATGAGAAGCTCTATGCTAAAGTAAAAGCTGGCTGTGTGTGCCTGTGGCCACAGACAGGATTCCTGAGGCAGGCTCCAGTTCAGTGAGATCATCTCAGAAAGCAAGGTGGCTATGTATTGAGTCGCAGCACTCAGGAGGCAGGAGGGTGTCAGAGTTTGAGGCTAGCTACATAGCAAGCTCCAGGACTAAGACCTCCACCACCAAAAAGTGGGGGAGGGCTGTAGAGAAGATTCCAGCGGTTAAGAGTCCCTGTTGTATAATCAGGAGGCCTGGCGTTGGATCCCAGCATCTAGATCTAGGTAACGGTCCCATGTATATCAGCCACCCTGGCTCTGAGAGGAACAGAGATAGGTTTATTTTCTGGGGCTCATTTTAAGCCTACTCAAGGAAAGTCAGCTTCAAAGAGTGGGTGGTGAACCTATGGGGTGGCTCAGGTAAAGTTGCCTATTGCCAAACTTGATGCCATGAGTTAGGGACTTGCATGACAAAAAGATAAAATGACCCTTAGAATATGCCGTGTGGCATGGATGCGTCTACATAAAAGATAAAAATGTGAGCCAGGCGGTGGTGGCGCACGCCTTTAATCCCAGCACTTGGAAAGCAGAGGCAAGGTTATCTCCTGAGGCAGACAGAGGCCAGCCTGGCCTAGAGTGAGTTCCAGGACAGCCAAGGTTGTGCAAAGAAACCCTGTCTTGGGAAACCAAAAATAAGAACATAAAAAATGTGAGCAATTGAGGAAGAACTCTGGCCTCCACACTTTGTACAAAAGAATAATGTAAGCTAATTATTAAAGAGGCTAGGGTGAGACTTGCCTCTCTTGTACTGGGGTTAGAGATGTGACAAGGTCGAGGGCCAGCAAGGAGTCAGTGAGAAGACTTGGAGTCAGTTTCATTGTGTATAGCCCAGGCTGGCCTGGAACTCCTAGCAGTCCAAATGTTTTAGCCTCTTCAATGCTGGGATTATAGGCTCACAACACCTGCCTTCAGTTTGTTTTGGCAGCATTTATTGGGTTGGAGAGGTCACTTAGTTAAGAGCACTGGCTGCTCTCCCAGAGGACCTGGGTTCAATTCCCAGCATCCAAATGGCAGCTCACAAATGTCTGTAAGTCCAGTTCCAGGGCTTCTGACACCCTCAGACACATATACAGGTAAAATACCAATGAACATAAATGTTAAAAAGTAAATAAAATTAACAGTGGTCGACACACTTGTATCCAGCCTTGTGAAGAGGAGAGTTCATTTAACATAAGAGTCTCCAGTGGTTGGCCAGAGACCTAACCTTCTTAAGAGGTTAAGAACATGTGATGCACACAGAGAGACATACATGGTTAAAAATAAAAATTTATCTCCAAGTATTGAAGCTATTTCCCAGTGGTAACTTTAAAGAAGGCATCAGGTTCCCTAGAGTTGGTGTTTCAGGGACTCTGAGCCCTTTGATATGGATTCCAGCAGCCAAACTCATCTGTGAGAACAACCTGTGTTCCTAACTGTTGAGCCATCTCTCCAGCCCCCACAGTAACTTTAATTAGGTTATGCAGTAACATTTTTACCCTTGGAATGAGAATGAAAAGTCTTTTCAAATGCCTTGTCTTTCAACCATGCATGGTAGTGCATGTCCAGTGGTCCTCAAGCTTGGAAGATAGAGGCAAGCCCTGGAATTCAAGGTAGCCTGGGTTACACTGTCTTAAAAGCAAAACTGAGGACGAGGGATGTTCAGTTGGTAGAGTCCTTGTGCTTCCCACCTGCACATAGTCCATGTTGAGTTCTCATGACTGCACAAACCCAGGTTAGCAGCCCACGTCTTAGTGCAGCACTTGGAAGGCAGGAGGCCAATCTTGACTATGTAGGACTTCACTGCCAGCCTAACGAGAGTATGCTGGGAAAAAGCAGCACAACCTAGACCCGCGTCCCCAGTACTGCTGTTACCTCTAGACTCTCCAGAACTCTTTCCACTCCCAGGACTCTGAGCTCTCCAATGTTTTTGTGGCTAATAACCAACTCTGACTGGTTCATGTAAAAACCAGGGATGAAAGGAATGAGGATTCTTTGCATTCCATTCTTGCTTCGTTCACTGACCAGAGTTGCCCACCCGTACACTGAGGTGTCGGCCACACTTAGGGCTTGGCGCAGCTCCTCTGAATTCTGTCGAACCTTGATTAGGCAGACATAGACCCCTAAAAAAAAGAAAGACAGCAGGAAGGCTGAGAAGCTCTACTAAGAAAACCAAGGTAAGGTAGAAGAAAACATGTGAACTCAGTTCAGTTTAAGGGTACACTATTGGCCATTATGGGGAAAATACCAAGAAGGAAAACTGTCCTGAGGGAGCACAGCTGGACTCAACAGTGCTAATCCCAGAAAGTCAGCACTCAGTGAATGGCCAAGCAGCTAAGAAGTCCCGAGGAGGGGCGGTGGTGGCGCACACTTTTAATCCCAGCACTCGGGAGGCAGAGGCAGGCGGATCTCTGTGAGTTCGAGGCCAAGCCTGGTCTACAAGAGCTAGTTCCAGGACAGGCTCTAACAAAGCTGCAGAGAAACCCTGTCTTGAAAAACCAAAAAAAGAAAAAAAAAAAAAAAAAAGAAGTCCCGAGAGGGTAGAATGGAGGCAAAGCCTCGGGGACACCGCTTCCCTAGCTCCGCTTGGCTGCAGGTCCAGTGCCGTGCTATCTGCATTTTTGTTCTGGAACTTTCTACAGTGTACAGCTTTAGTGTGACGGAACCTTCCTTCAGTGCTTGTCCATTAGCTATGCCATTCAAGCTGTGAGGCCTCGATTCCGAGCTCAAATACTGTAGCATTGCCCTGCCTTTCCTTCCCTACTTCTCCCTCTCCCCTGCTTTCCTGCCCCCCACAGTTGTGTTCGCAATATTTGAACTAGGCCTGCCACAGGCCAGGCGATCTCTCCCACTGAGCGTCCCCACCTTTTTACGTTCTAGTTTGAACACTGTTACACTAGACTTCCCGGATAAACTTGAATTTCTTTTGTAGACTAGGCAGGCCTTGACTGTGATCCTCCTGCCTCAGTTCTTCCAAGTATTAGGATTACAGATTTATGCTCTAAGACCTAGTAGAATCCTCTCATTTTATGTTCATTTATACCAAGCCATCTGAATGTCATACTGTTTCTTGTTATGACATTTGTGTGGAATACTCAAACACAGTGATGCCTCCAGTCCCAGCACTCAGGGTCTCTGAGGCTGAGGCCAGCCTAGCCTACACAGTGAGTCCCAGGCCATCCAGGGCTACATAGTGAGACCCTGTCTCAAAACACAAAACAGTGAGACAATCCAACAAAAAAGAAAAGGGTAAATTACGGGGCACAGCTTGCAGTCCTAGCTCTCTGGAGGTGGAGGCATCAGTTCAAGATTGTTTTGGTTGAGACCAGCCAGGATACATGATGCCCCCAAAAAGAAAACAGCCCTTTGTTGGACCAGTTGAGAAAGGCTCTAGAGGTAGAGGAAACGTAAATAAACTGTCGCCACAGGAGGGTGACAGTTGTAGAACCGGCAAAAGGAAGCTACTGAGCTGCTGGATCCTACCTCTCTCCATGCTGAACTCGGAATGGATGTGGAAGACTTTACTTGCTGGGATGTCTAGTAAAGTATTACTGAACTGCACGTGGCATAGCATGAGTGTCTCAGGAAGAAGAACTTTTGCAACAGCGGAAGCCTGACTTGGGGTACAGGACCCTAAGAAGAAGAGAGTTAAATAATAATTATCAACATAGGTTTACAAAAGGAGAAACTATGGGGACTGGAGGGAGAACCCAGTGCTTAAGAGCATTTGTTCCTATAGAGCACTGTTGTGGAATAATAGTTTTTCTTTCTTTCCTTCCTTCCTTCCTTCCTTCCTTCCTTCCTTCCTTCCTTCCTTCCTTCCTCCCTTCCTCTCTCCCTCCTTCCCTCCCTCCCTCTCTCTCTTTCTTTCCTCTTTTTTTGTTATGTTTTTGTTTTTCGAGACAGGGTTTCTCTAGCTTTGAAGCCTGTTCTGTAACTAGCTCATGTAGACCAGGCTGGCCTCGAACTCACAGAGATCCGCCTGCCTCTGCCTGCCGAGTGCTGGGATTAAAGGTGTGCGCCACCACCGCTGGAATATGTGTCACTCAGATTGGTTTAATAAAAAGCTGAACAGCCAATAGGTAGGCAAGATTTTCAGGACAGAGAGGATGCTGGGAAGAAGGGCAGAGACTCGGATGTAACATAAACGTAACATGTAGGAGATGAGGTTTAAAAATCCATGAGACTCATGACAGTACATAAGTCAATAGAAATGGGTTAATTTAAATTTTAAGAGTTAGCTAAAAAACAAGCCTAAGTTATTGGCCAAGCTCTCATAATTAATAAAAAGTATCTGCGTTGTGATTTGGGAGCTGGCAGGACAGAGAAAGACTAGCTACAGAGGACCTGAGTTCAGTTCCTGCTATGGGCAGCTCACAGCTGTCTGTAACTCAAGTTCTAGAGTATTTGACATCCTTGTATGGTCTTTAAGGGAACCTTAACACAAGGTAGTCACACACATATGAATAAAAATCTTTTAAAAAGAAACCTAACATGACATCAGTGCCAGAGACGTGTCTGCTTCTGCCCCTAAGTGCTAGGATTAAAGGCATGTACCACCCGACTATAAAAATCTAAATTTTAATCCAGTCTTAATTTTTGAAATATCATTGATTTTAGTTTCTGTGCCAGGATGGAGTTAAGGGCTAGGGCAGTGGTTCTCAACCTTCCCAGTGCTGCAGCCCTTTAAATACAGGTCCTCATGTGGTGAGCCCCATCCTAAAATTATTTTTGTTGCTACTTCATAACTGTAATTCTGCTACTGTTTATATTGTAATGTAGATTATCTGTTTTCCACTGCTCTTAGGCGACCCCATGAAAGGGTTATTTGACCCCAGGGGGTCCCAGCTCCCAGACTGAGAGCCACTGGGTTAGAGAGATGGCTCAACATAAGCTATTGCTCTTCTAGAGGACCAAGTTTAGTTCCAAGCACCCATGTGCTTATACCCATATACCTACACATAATTAAAAATAGTAAAAACCAGCCGGGCGGTGGTGGCGCATGCCTTTAATCCCAGCACTCGGGAGGCAGAGGCAGGCGGATCTCTGAGTTCGAGGCCAGCCTGGTCTACAAGAGCTAGTTCCAGGACAGGCTCTAGAAACTACAGGGAAACCCTGTCTCGAAAAACCAAAAACAAAAACAAAATAGTAAAAACCTTTATAAAAATTGGAGTCAATTTTGAAGTAAAATGAATCTTTTTGTTGTCTTAATTTTTTTTGTTTTTTTTTTTTTTTCTTTTTTTTAAGACAGGCTTTCTCTGTGTAACACTCCTAGCTTTCCTGAAACTAGTTCTTGTAGACCAGGTTGGACTCGAACTCACAGAGATCCCCTGCCTCTGCCTCCCGAGTGCTGGGATTAAAGGTGTGCACCACCACCGCCCAGCAGTCATTGTTTTAGCTTTTTGAGATAGAATCAGTGTGTCCTTGAACATGCTTCAAAAGTTGTATCTTAGCTTTTCACATGTTAGCATTACAGGTATGTGCTACTATGCACAGCTAATAACAGAAAACATATTAATCTAAAGGAGTAAGGTAACTGAGGGACAGAGAGGAAGATGGACATAATCAGGAAACCTGCAGAGAGGTTCCTTACCTTTAAGGTTGACGTCATTTCTGCCGGTGCTGATGAAGAGTTTGAACACAGTTGCATTGGGGATATTTGTGAGGTAAGTCTTGAGGTCATAGTTGAATGTTAATCTTGACGAAGCATTGACTACCACCTGCCAGCAAACCAAAGGGAAAGCTGGTTCCCTCCATCCTTACCCCTAATAAATTATTTCAACCAAGAGTATCTATTTCATACAACTACAAATTGGCATTCTGATTATTTGAGAAACAACAACAAAAAATTTGTGTAGGAAGACTTTTCTTTCCTGATAACCAGTTCCCAAATAACCAATATGCGGGCGGTGGTGGCGCAAGCCTTTAATCCCAGCACTCAGGAGGCAGAGGCAGGCAGATCTCTGTCAGTTCGAGGCCAGCCTGGTCTACAAGAACTAGTTCCAGGATAGGCTCTAAAACTACAGCGAAACCCTGTCTTGAAAAACCAACCAACCAACCAACCAAACAAACAAACAAACAAACAAACCCCCCCACAAATAACCAATATGGAGACTTAATATTAACTATAGTTATTTGGCTGATAGCTCAGGCTTATTACTAACTAGTTCTTACAACTTAACCCATTTTTATTAATATCTTTGCTGCCACATGGCTCATAGCTTATTGCCTCATTTTATAGATGTCCTGCTTCCTTTCCATCTGGCTGGTGACCCTGACTCTGCCCTTCTTTTTTGCAGCATCCTCCTAGTCTGGTTCTCCTGCCCAATCTCTTCCTGCCCAGCTATAGGTCAGTTAGCTCTTTATAACCAATGACAGTAATACATATTTACAGTGTACAAAGATTGTTCCACAGCATTTCCCCCTTTTGCTTAATTAATTAAAAAAGATTTTAACTTAAACATATGTAAAACTTATATAAAAACAGTTATTAATTAGAAAAATGTGGAATATTTTAAAAAGAATTTTTGGGAATATTTCTTACATTATATGAATATATGTTGCTGTGATTGGTTTAATAAAGAAGCTGACTGGCCAGTTGCTGAATGGGAGTGTTAAGCAGGAGAACCACACTGAGAATGCTGGCAGAAAGAAGGGCAGAGTCAGTGGTGAGTGGACCCAGAGCAAAGCAAGATGGGCATGCCGTAATGAGAAAAGGTAGTAAGTCACATGGCAAAGAATAGGTAAAAAATATGGGTTAATTTAAATGTAAGAGTTAGTTATTCATTAGCCTGAGTTATTGGCCAACATTTATAATTAATATTAAGTCTCTGTGTGGTTACTTGGGAGTGGCTTGTGGGACAGAAGCTTCTGTCTACAAATTCATTTACTTGCGAAATGATTTTTTTTATTTTTTAAAAAGATTTATTTATTATGTATACAACATTCTGCCTCCATGTATGCTCACACGCTGGAGGAAGGTGCCAGATCTCATTACAGATGTTTGTGAACCACCATGTGGTTGCTGGGAATTGAACTCAGGACCTCTGGAAGAGCAGCTGGTGCTCTTAACCACTGAGCCATCTCTCCAGCCCGATTTGTTTTTTCAAATTTTGAGACAGGGTCTTGGGTATAAAAAGACTAGCCAGACTCTCTCTTTTAGCTTAAGATGACTTTGAATTTCTGATCTTCCAGCCTCCACCTCCACATCTCCAGTGTTGATGTTGAGGTGGAGGCTGGTTTATGTGATGGGAATTGAACCCAGGAATTCATGCATGTTATAAAGTGTACTTCCATCCTAGCATGTTTCTGCATGTATAACCTATAAGTGCAATCACCCTGGTCCTTTCGGCTGCGGTGCACGTAGCTGTACCTCTCGAAATGTCTTCACAACTCCAGGGATGTCATGAAAGATGGTTGCAGTTCCTGGGCTCCTAGCCACTCCTACTCCAGTGGCTGTGTCTGTCTGTATAATATTGTTGGGAGAAATCATCCACAGCCCAGGCTCACCTAAGAAAAGACGAGAGAATGTGCCTGGCTACAATTTTTAATAGTATTTAATAAATTACTTCATTCAAAGTCTCAATCAGTGGGCAGTCAAGACCACTCTTTATCAAGAATGTAAGTAGCTTTCGTGAATGTCTGTTTTACCTTACACCTATCAGATTTCTGATCCTAACGTAGCCCTTCTGCTTCCTCATCTTTACTAGTATGCATTTGGTTGCCTCTCAAAATTCCAAAATGCAAAACTGAAGGATGGTCCTGGCACAAGCCCAGCTAAAAAGCCTTGCCCCTGCAGCCCGCAAGCTAGCAGGCAAAGGCACTTGCTATGAAGCCATACAGCCTGAGCTAATCTCCAGGACCCACATGGTGGGAGAGAAGACTGGTATCTGACCTTCATATGTGTATCATGACAATGTGTGCCTCATGCCCTTCATATGTGTATCATGACGTGTGTGCCCTCATGCCCCCCTTTTTTAAATTTGGATTTTCGAGACAGGGTTTCTCTGTAGCTTTGGAGCCTGTCCTGGAAGTAGCTCTTGTAGACCAGGCTGGCCTTGAACTCACAGAGATCTGCCTGCCTCTGTCTCCCAAGTGCTGGGATTAAAGGCACGTGCCACCACCGCCCAGCTCCCCATGCCCTTCATGTGTGTATCATAACATGTGCTCCATGTCCTTCATATGTGTATCAGGACATGTGTGCGGCCATGACCATAAATGCTTAAAGATAAAGTTTGCTTTATCCAAGAGGTTTCTTTTTTTTTTCAAAATATTTATTTATTTATTTATTATGTATACAATATTCTGTCTGTGTGTATGTCTGCAGGCCAGAAGAGGGCACCCAGACCTCATCACAGATGGTTGTGAGCCACCATGTGGTTGCTGGGAATTGAACTCAGGACCTTTGGAAGAGCAGGCAATGCTCTTAACCACTGAGCCATCTCTCCAGCCCATCCAAGAGGTTTCTAACTGTGGAAGTATAACTTTCATTACTGGCTTTGAAGCCAGCTTAGCTCACAGACCTTGGAGTATATATTGGTCATCGTAAGTCAGCTCCAAGGCTGATTAGAACTACCTTTGTAGCCAGGCAGTGGTGGTGCACACCTTTAATCCCAGCACTTGAGAGGCACAGGTGGATCTCAATGAGTCTGAGACCAGCCTGGTCTACAGAGAGAGTTCCAGGATAGCCAGAGCTGTTATACAGAGAAACCCTGTCTCAAAAAAACAAAACAAAAAACCAAAAAACAAAAAGATAACTACCTTTGTAACAGCTATAAACCACACAGTATGTGTTAGGATTAGTTCTAGTGTTGTCACGTAACTCAGCATGTAACCATAGTTCCCAGAAAAGAGACCAAAATCCTTCATAGCCCTAGACCCCCCAGCGAGTCAGTCATATGTGGATGGTTGCAGGAAGCAGGAATTCTTTCCTGGGAAGACAGATACCTCCTTTTTTTTTTTTTTTTTTTTTTTTTTTTGGTTTTTCGAGACAGGGTTTCTCTGTGGCTTTGGAGCCTGTCCTGAAACTAGCTCTTGTAGACCAGGCTGGTCTCGAACTCACAGAGATCCGCCTGCCTCTGCCTCCCGAGTGCTGGGATTAAAGGCGTGCGCCACCACCGCCCGGCCGACAGATACCTCCTTATAGGCTACCAGTGACAAACCAAATCAAAGTCCAACTTGGGAAACTAATAAGTTTATTGGACTTTATTATAGAGCACAGTTAAGGGGTTACAGGAGTATGGGTGACCCCAAAGCTGCCACACTACTGGTAAGTCTCACCCCACCATGGCTGCACAGACGGAGTGCCTCCTTCAGTTAGACTTACACATTGTGTCTGTGCTCTAGCACCTCCCAAGACTAGGGGGTTGTGTGCCTATATGCACACATGTACCCTACATGTGTGCCTGTTGCTGTGGCGGTCAGAAGAGGGAGTATACAGGTGAGCCACCATGTGCATGGCGGGCATCGAACCCAGGTCCTCTCAAGAAGAAGTGCCCTCACCATGGGACCCTCTCTCTGGTCCAGCTTTTATTCTTCACCTAGCAGTTAGTTACCTTCCTGCAAAAGCAGGGATGGAGAGACCGTGCCCCAGGTCGTCTACAGAACACAAAGTTGTACTCGTAGGCAGATGACAAGTGCTACAAGTCAACTTCTAATTGGCTATTGAGAAAAATGGTCATTCAGCTGAGAATTATCAGCTAACATGATAACTGCTTTGGGGCCATCAAGATGGCTTAGCAGGTAAGGGGTCCTACTACTAAGTCTGATGTCCCGAGTTCAATCCCTAGGGCCCAACTGGCAAAATATGAGAACTAACTCATCCAAGTTCTTTGTTCCCACACACAAATAAATAAAATGTCATAAATCAAAACTAAGCAAGGCAGTGGTGGTGCACACCTTTAATTTCAGCACTTGGGAGACAGAGACAGGCAGATCTCTGTGAGTTCAAGGCCAGCCTGGTTTACAAAGTGAGTTCCAGGACAGGCTCCAAAGATACAGAGAAACCCTGCCTTGAAAAAACAACAACAACAACAAAAAACCCAAACAAACAAACAAAGAAAAAAAAATTAAATTAAATAAATGAATACTTTTTTGGGGGTGGGGGTAAGGGTCTTACTATGTAGCCCTGGCTAACCCGGTACTGGTTATAAGATGAGACTAGCTGGGTGGTGGTGGTGCACACCTTTAATCCCAACACTTGGGAGGCAGAGGCAGGTGGATCTTTGTGAGTTCAAGGCCAGCCTGGTCTACAAGAGCTAGTTCCAGGACAGACTCCAAGGCTACAAAGAAACCTTGTCAAAAAGCAAACAACAACAACAACAAATCAGGCTACCCTCAAACTCACAGAGATCTGCCTTTCTCTGCCTCCCCAGTGCTGGGATTAAGAGTGTGCACCACCACACGTGACAGAGTGTCTTTTGTGTGGTTAAGGAAAGGCACACCTACCGTGCTGATTGACGAGGTGAGTGCTGAAGCAGATAACATCGCCAACAAAGGTAAGATTGGTGTCTGGCTCAATGGCGTGTTCTACAGCAACAGGAATATAATCCGCCATGCCAGGATGCCGCTGGTCCCAGAGCCCCACAACCGTCACCCCTCTGTTCACAGCCTGGGCCATGTATGTATAGTTTCTGTTTCCTGGTCCAATAAGCAGCAAGTCATCTCTAAGGAAGACACAAAAGGCAGGAGTGTCTGAAAAGGACAGATGAGCATGTAACTCGGTGCTGGGTTGTTTAGCCGACGTGCAGAAGGCCCTGGCTGCTAGTGAAGTCTCACTCCTGTGTGCCCAGCATCCATGCTACCAAGTTCTAAGCCAGTTTGGGCTATATAGTGAGTACTAGGCTAGCCAGAGCAACAGACAGACAAACAATTTCTGTTAAGAGATACTACAATGAGCCGGGCAGAGGTGACACATGCCTTTAATCCCAGCACTCGGGAGGTAGAGGTAGGTGGATCTCTGTGAGTTCGAGGCCAGCCTGGTTTACGGAGCAAGTTCTAGGACAGGCTCCAAAGCTACAGAGAAATCCTGTCTCAGAGGGGGAGGGGGAGGGGGAAGGAGAACAAACATTGAGGGAAGAGACCCAATCACGAGTTTGTTTAAAGTTTTTAATTCTTGGGGCCTGAGAGAGGGCTCAGAGGTTAAGAGTATTGACTGCTCTTCCAGAGGTCCTGAGTTCAATTCCCAGCATCCTCATGATGTAGAATGAGATCTGGTGCCCTCTTCTGGCATTCAGGCATACATGCAGACAGAGCACCATATACATAATAAATATATCATTAATTTTTTTAAAAATTCTCTTTGTGGGGCTGGAGAGATGGCTCAGAGGTTAAGAGCATTACCTGCTCTTCCAAAGGTCCTGAGTTCAATTCCCAGCAACCACATGGTGGCTCACGACCATCTGTAGTGGGGTCTGGTGCCCTCTTCTGGCCTGCAGGCATGTATACATAATAAATAAATTAAAAAAAATAAAATAAAATTCTCTTTGTGCGTGATGGGCACACGTATGCCACAGCACATGTGTGGCAGGTGGAGGACAACTTTTGAGGGATCAGTTCTGTCCTTCTATGATTTGGGACCTGGAAGTTGAACTCAGGCCATCAGGTCTGGCCGCCAGGACCTGCTGAGCCACCTCCCTGGTCCTGTTTCCTGAGAGAGGGTCTCATGAAATCCAGGCTTTCCGTGCTCCTGTATGTAGCTCAAGATGACCTCTACCTCTCCATGCTTAGTTCTTTATGTTCTTTGGTTTTTCTTGAAAGTTTTATTATGTGACCCAGTCTGGTCTTAATCCTTCTGTTTTAACCTCCTTACTGCTGCAAAAAAATTTTTTTTGAGAAAGGGTTCTCTGTAGCTTTGTTTTGTTTTGTTTTGTTTTGTTTTTCGAGACAGGGTTTCCCTGTAGTTTCTAGAGCCTGTCCTGGAGCTAGCTCTTGTAGACCAGGCTGGCCTCGAACTCACAGAGATCCGCCTGCCTCTGCCTCCCGAGTGCTGGGATTAAAGGCGTGCGCCACCACCGCCCAGCCTTTCTGTAGCTTTTGAACCTGTCCTGGAATTCTCTCTGTAGACCAGGCTGGCCCGGAACTCCTGAGTGCTGGCATTAAGGGCTTGCACCACCACTGCCCAGCGGAAACTTCCTTAATTACCAGTTTTCTTTTGTTTTTGAGACAGGTTCTTACTATGGAGCCCTCGGAAGCCCAGTCTTGCTGTGTAGGACAGACTGACCTTGTACTCGCATAGACCCACCTGTTGTCTCTGCCTCCTGAGCGCTGGGATCAAAGGAGTGTACTACTAAGCCTGACTGACAATATTTTCTTGTAAACATTGTTATGTTTCACGGGGCGGGAGGCAGAGGCAGGTGGATTTCTGTGAATTTGAGTACAGTCTGGTCTACAGAGTGAGTTCCAGGACAGCCAGGGCTACACAGAGAAACCTTCTCTTGAAAAACTAACAAAGAAAAATTTGTTTTATGTGTGTGTATATCCTCAGAGACACCAGAGGGCGTTGGATCTCTTAGAACTGGGCTGGGAACTGAACGCGGCTTTCTGTAAGTGCTATCAGCACGCTGAACTGCTGAGCCATCTCTACCCACTTTGTTTTTGGAGAGAGTTTCAGTTTGTTGTCCAGGCTGGCCTGGAGCTCCCTTGACCTTATGACAATTCTCCTAGGTCGATTTTCTAAGGACTGTGATTACAGGTACCAAGCCCAGCTGACAATATTACTTTTTAACTGTTCTGGCGGTATGTGGGGGTGGAGGGGCGGAGAAAGAGAGTGAGAGAGGGTGTGTGTGTGTGTGTGTGTGTTGCTGAGGATGAGACCAAGTGCTTTGCACATGTTAGGAGTGGTTCTGTCTCTTAGCTATGTCCCTGGTCATCCCTCAGCCCCTTTGCCTTAAAACAGGGTCCACTCTGGCCCACACTAGCCTGGAACTCTCTGCTATGGTGGAGCCCAGGCTGGCTCTGCATCTGAGATGGTTCCCACTTTACATTCCTTATTAGAGGGATGTACCATTGCACATGGGCACATGGCTCAGGCTTTAATTTTGAGTGAAAAAATAGAAGCCAGATTCCAAATTCCAAGTGAAGAGATGCCCGCTGAAACTGCTGTCGGACACGCCCTTAACTGAAGGCTTCCAACATGGCCCAACACCCCTCACCTCCATACCTGTTTAGAGCCATATAAAGCCGAGTATTGTGGGTGTGGAATTTCTCTCCAATGTTATTATAAAACTCAACAATAAAGGTGAGAGACATGCCCAAGGGAAAGGCTGATAGGGTCCTTCCTTGGCCTGTGTACAGCTTGGGGTAGCTGCTCATTCGAAGGTACGTCACTGGTGCTACCTGCGGGAGACAAAACCCACTGATCCAGGGACTGAAGCTTTGGAAAAGGACTGCTGTCACACCTACAACCTGTAGTCAAGGTCACAAGCCATGCATGCGTGTGTGTGTGTGTGTGTGTGTGTGTGGCATTTGTGTGGCAGTATTGTGTGTATGGCAGTATGTGTGTGGCAGTGTGTGCGTGTGTGTGGCAGTGTGTGCGTGTGTGTGGCAGTATGTGTGTGTGTGGCAGTGTGTGCGTGTGTGTGGCAGTATGTGTGTGTGTGGCAGTGTGTGTGTGTGGCAATGTATGTGTGTGTGTGGCAGTGTGTGTGTGTGTGAGCAGAGCACGGCTGTCTGCTGTTGATCCCTGCCTTCCGATCTTGACCAGGCCTCCTCACTGCTGTGTGAGTCAGGCCAGCCGGCCCTTGGGCTTCTAGACTTTCTCCAGTCTCTGCCTCCCATTTCTTGTGGGCTACTGGGATTACACATGCTTGCACTCTGCACTGAACCCTTCTGTGGGTTACGAGGATCTGAATTCAGGCTTGTACCCGTGCCCTATTCCTTTTCAGGAAAGAGCTTTGGACTTGACAGGCTTGTGGCGAAGGCTACAATGGCGCAGGCAATGGCTACTTCATTATCCAAACTGTCAGGTGAAGAGGGAAGTACTTGGGACCTATCACTACATGGCTGTCAGGAACACGGCTCGTTCTCCCTGTGGTGTGAAGGCTGCGCTGCAGTAAGAAACACAATTCGACCCTAGTTCTGTCACTTCATAGCGTTGTGTAGTTCTGGGTCTCGGCTTCCGTCTCAATTATATGCACCCTGTACAGGTCTTAAAGCAGTAAGAAGAGGACTGCACACAGCAGGACTATACATGGGCTGGAATATAGTATATATCTAATGTCTAAAAGATTCTTGTTAGATTAACATGCCTCTGAGGCCTTTTCTACATTTAATCTTAGCCGGAAGGCCAAGAAGCATTCTGAAACCTCTTTCCACCCTAAAATGTTTAATTCTATACAAAGTCTTTGAGACACAGTCTCACTCCGTAGCCCCTGCTGGCCTTGAACTTTGAAGTCACCACGACACCCAGCTTCAAAAGCAGACTCTGGTAGAAGGAGTTCTGTGCTCTGCTCTTGCCACACTAACGGGAGGCTGATCCCTCTCTTCAGGGCCGTACCGTCCCTCCATTATGCTGCCCTGAAGCTGCTCTTAGAGGCTTCCTTGTCTTCCAGAGAAGCGCCTAGTTCTCGGGAGGACATTGCCGCCTTTCAGCGCCAGGACCTTCCACCTACTTAGTTATACTTATTTATTTACTTGTAGGGTTTCTGAGGGGCTAGGATCAGATCCAGAGTTTCTGCACGCTAGGCAAACGCTCCACTCCTGAGCTATATTATGGACCCCATTATTTTATTGGGTTAGTCCCGGACTCACCTGGACTCCAGTTATGGTTGTCTGATTGACCCCAAAAGGTTCTATAGAAGTGACTTCTAACACTGCAGTGCCCGCAATGGCCCCAGATCTCAGCAGCCCGTGCCCATCTCCTTCAATGACTGAGGAATTCGGGAAACACTTGAGAACACGGGAACTCACGAAGGCTGCGCCTTCTCTAGGAGACAAACAGAACAAGTGGGCACACTCTGGGCTGTCTGACCAGACGGAAGCCGGTGACGACCGACAGGGCTAAGATGGGTGCTGGCTCACTACACCTCCAGCACTGGCGGCTGAAAAAGAGGATTGTTCTGAGTTTGCAACCAGCCTAGTCCATAGAGTGAACTCTGGCCTAGCTTGGCTCTTAGAAAACTAAAACTTTAAAGCAGACAGACAGCCTGGAGGACCACCGCTGGAGTCTGAGCAGACAGACAGCCTGGAGGACCACCGCTGGAGTCTGAGCAGACAGACAGCCTGGAGGACCACCGCTGGAGTCTGAGCAGACAGACAGACAGCCTGGAGGACCACCGCTGGAGTCTGAGCAGACAGACAGCCTGGAGGACCACCGCTGGAGTCTGAGCAGACAGACAGCCTGGAGGACCACCGCTGGAGTCTGAGCAGACAGACAGCCTGGAGGACCACCGCTGGAGTCTGAGCAGACAGACAGCCTGGAGGACCACCGCTGGAGTCTGAGCAGACAGACAGCCTGGAGGACCACCGCTGGAGTCTGAGCAGACAGACAGACAGCCTGGAGGACCACCGCTGGAGTCTGAGCAGACAGACAGACAGCCTGGAGGACCACCGCTGGAGTCTGAGCAGACAGACAGCCTGGAGGACCACCGCTGGAGTCTGAGCAGACAGACAGCCTGGAGGACCACCGCTGGAGTCTGAGCAGACAGACAGCCTGGAGGACCACCGCTGGAGTCTGAGCAGACAGACAGACAGCCTGGAGGACCACCGCTGGAGTCTGAGCAGACAGACAGCCTGGAGGACCACCGCTGGAGTCTGAGCAGACAGACAGCCTGGAGGACCACCGCTGGAGTCTGAGCAGACAGACAGACAGCCTGGAGGACCACCGCTGGAGTCTGAGCAGACAGACAGCCTGGAGGACCACCGCTGGAGTCTGAGCAGACAGACAAACAGCCTGGAGGACCACCGCTGGAGTCTGAGCAGACAGACAGACAGCCTGGAGGACCACCGCTGGAGTCTGAGCAGACAGACAGACAGCCTGGAGGACCACCGCTGGAGTCTGAGCAGACAGACAGACAGCCTGGAGGACCACCGCTGGAGTCTGAGCAGACAGACAGACAGCCTGGAGGACCACCGCTGGAGTCTGAGCAGACAGACAGACAGCCTGGAGGACCACCGCTGGAGTCTGAGCAGACAGACAGACAGCCTGGAGGACCACCGCTGGAGTCTGCGCAGACAGACAGACAGCCCGGAGGACCACCGCTGGAGTCTGAGCAGACAGACAGACAGCCCGGAGGACCACCGCTGGAGTCTGAGCAGACAGACAGACAGCCCGGAGGACCACCGCTGGAGTCTGAGCAGACAGACAGACAGCCCGGAGGACCACCGCTGGAGTCTGAGCAGACAGACAGACAGCCCGGAGGACCACCGCTGGAGTCTGAGCAGACAGACAGACAGCCCGGAGGACCACCGCTGGAGTCTGAGCAGACAGACAGACAGCCCGGAGGACCACCGCTGGAGTCTGAGCAGACAGACAGACAGCCTGGAGGACCACCGCTGGAGTCTGAGCAGACAGACAGACAGCCTGGAGGACCACCGCTGGAGTCTGAGCAGACAGACAGACAGCCTGGAGGACCACCGCTGGAGTCTGAGCAGACAGACAGACAGCCTGGAGGACCACCGCTGGAGTCTGAGCAGACAGACAGCCTGGAGGACCACCGCTGGAGTCTGAGCAGACAGACAGACAGCCTGGAGGACCACCGCTGGAGTCTGAGCAGACAGACAGCCTGGAGGACCACCGCTGGAGTCTGAGCAGACAGACAGACAGCCTGGAGGACCACCGCTGGAGTCTGAGCAGACAGACAGCCTGGAGGACCACCGCTGGAGTCTGAGCAGACAGACAGACAGCCTGGAGGACCACCGCTGGAGTCTGAGCAGACAGACAGCCTGGAGGACCACCGCTGGAGTCTGAGCAGACAGACAGCCTGGCGGACCACCGCTGGAGTCTGAGCAGACAGACAGACAGCCTGGAGGACCACCGCTGGAGTCTGAGCAGACAGACAGACAGCCTGGAGGACCACCGCTGGAGTCTGAGCAGACAGACAGACAGCCTGGAGGACCACCGCTGGAGTCTGAGCAGACAGACAGCCTGGAGGACCACCGCTGGAGTCTGAGCAGACAGACAGACAGCCTGGAGGACCACCGCTGGAGTCTGCGCAGACAGACAGACAGCCTGGAGGACCACCGCTGGAGTCTGAGCAGACAGACAGACAGCCTGGAGGACCACCGCTGGAGTCTGAGCAGACAGACAGACAGCCTGGAGGACCACCGCTGGAGTCTGAGCAGACAGACAGACAGCCTGGAGGACCACCGCTGGAGTCTGAGCAGACAGACAGCCTGGAGGACCACCGCTGGAGTCTGAGCAGACAGACAGACAGCCTGGAGGACCACCGCTGGAGTCTGAGCAGACAGACAGCCTGGAGGACCACCGCTGGAGTCTGAGCAGACAGACAGACAGCCTGGAGGACCACCGCTGGAGTCTGAGCAGACAGACAGCCTGGAGGACCACCGCTGGAGTCTGAGCAGACAGACAGACAGCCTGGAGGACCACCGCTGGAGTCTGAGCAGACAGACAGACAGCCTGGAGGACCACCGCTGGAGTCTGAGCAGACAGACAGACAGCCTGGAGGACCACCGCTGGAGTCTGAGCAGACAGACAGACAGTCTGGAGGACCACCGCTGGAGTCTGCGCAGACAGACAGACAGCCTGGAGGACCACCGCTGGAGTCTGAGCAGACAGACAGACAGCCTGGAGGACCACCGCTGGAGTCTGAGCAGACAGACAGCCTGGAGGACCACCGCTGGAGTCTGAGCAGACAGACAGACAGCCTGGAGGACCACCGCTGGAGTCTGAGCAGACAGACAGACAGCCTGGAGGACCACCGCTGGAGTCTGAGCAGACAGACAGACAGCCTGGAGGACCACCGCTGGAGTCTGAGCAGACAGACAGACAGCCTGGAGGACCACCGCTGGAGTCTGAGCAGACAGACAGACAGCCTGGAGGACCACCGCTGGAGTCTGAGCAGACAGACAGACAGCCTGGAGGACCACCGCTGGAGTCTGAGCAGACAGACAGACAGCCTGGAGGACCACCGCTGGAGTCTGAGCAGACAGACAGACAGCCTGGAGGACCACCGCTGGAGTCTGAGCAGACAGACAGACAGCCTGGAGGACCACCGCTGGAGTCTGCGCAGACAGACAGACAGCCTGGAGGACCACCGCTGGAGTCTGAGCAGACAGACAGACAGCCTGGAGGACCACCGCTGGAGTCTGAGCAGACAGACAGACAGCCCGGAGGACCACCGCTGGAGTCTGAGCAGACAGACAGACAGCCTGGAGGACCACCGCTGGAGTCTGAGCAGACAGACAGCCTGGAGGACCACCGCTGGAGTCTGAGCAGACAGACAGCCTGGAGGACCACCGCTGGAGTGTGAGCAGACAGACAGCCTGGAGGACCACCGCTGGAGTCTGAGCAGACAGACAGACAGCCTGGAGGACCACCGCTGGAGTCTGAGCAGACAGACAGCCTGGAGGACCACCGCTGGAGTCTGAGCAGACAGACAGCCTGGAGGACCACCGCTGGAGTCTGAGCAGACAGACAGACAGCCTGGAGGACCACCGCTGGAGTCTGAGCAGACAGACAGCCTGGAGGACCACCGCTGGAGTCTGAGCAGACAGACAAACAGCCTGGAGGACCACCGCTGGAGTCTGAGCAGACAGACAGACAGCCTGGAGGACCACCGCTGGAGTCTGAGCAGACAGACAGACAGCCTGGAGGACCACCGCTGGAGTCTGAGCAGACAGACAGACAGCCTGGAGGACCACCGCTGGAGTCTGAGCAGACAGACAGACAGCCTGGAGGACCACCGCTGGAGTCTGAGCAGACAGACAGACAGCCTGGAGGACCACCGCTGGAGTCTGAGCAGACAGACAGACAGCCTGGAGGACCACCGCTGGAGTCTGAGCAGACAGACAGACAGCCTGGAGGACCACCGCTGGAGTCTGCGCAGACAGACAGACAGCCTGGAGGACCACCGCTGGAGTCTGAGCAGACAGACAGACAGCCTGGAGGACCACCGCTGGAGTCTGAGCAGACAGACAGACAGCCTGGAGGACCACCGCTGGAGTCTGAGCAGACAGACAGACAGCCTGGAGGACCACCGCTGGAGTCTGAGCAGACAGACAGACAGCCCGGAGGACCACCGCTGGAGTCTGAGCAGACAGACAGACAGCCTGGAGGACCACCGCTGGAGTCTGAGCAGACAGACAGACAGCCTGGAGGACCACCGCTGGAGTCTGAGCAGACAGACAGACAGCCTGGAGGACCACCGCTGGAGTCTGAGCAGACAGACAGACAGCCTGGAGGACCACCGCTGGAGTCTGAGCAGACAGACAGACAGCCTGGAGGACCACCGCTGGAGTCTGAGCAGACAGACAGCCTGGAGGACCACCGCTGGAGTCTGAGCAGACAGACAGACAGCCTGGAGGACCACCGCTGGAGTCTGAGCAGACAGACAGCCTGGAGGACCACCGCTGGAGTCTGAGCAGACAGACAGACAGCCTGGAGGACCACCGCTGGAGTCTGAGCAGACAGACAGCCTGGAGGACCACCGCTGGAGTCTGAGCAGACAGACAGACAGCCTGGAGGACCACCGCTGGAGTCTGAGCAGACAGACAGCCTGGAGGACCACCGCTGGAGTCTGAGCAGACAGACAGCCTGGAGGACCACCGCTGGAGTCTGAGCAGACAGACAGACAGCCTGGAGGACCACCGCTGGAGTCTGAGCAGACAGACAGACAGCCTGGAGGACCACCGCTGGAGTCTGAGCAGACAGACAGACAGCCTGGAGGACCACCGCTGGAGTCTGAGCAGACAGACAGCCTGGAGGACCACCGCTGGAGTCTGAGCAGACAGACAGACAGCCTGGAGGACCACCGCTGGAGTCTGCGCAGACAGACAGACAGCCTGGAGGACCACCGCTGGAGTCTGAGCAGACAGACAGACAGCCTGGAGGACCACCGCTGGAGTCTGAGCAGACAGACAGACAGCCTGGAGGACCACCGCTGGAGTCTGAGCAGACAGACAGACAGCCTGGAGGACCACCGCTGGAGTCTGAGCAGACAGACAGCCTGGAGGACCACCGCTGGAGTCTGAGCAGACAGACAGACAGCCTGGAGGACCACCGCTGGAGTCTGAGCAGACAGACAGCCTGGAGGACCACCGCTGGAGTCTGAGCAGACAGACAGACAGCCTGGAGGACCACCGCTGGAGTCTGAGCAGACAGACAGCCTGGAGGACCACCGCTGGAGTCTGAGCAGACAGACAGACAGCCTGGAGGACCACCGCTGGAGTCTGCGCAGACAGACAGACAGCCTGGAGGACCACCGCTGGAGTCTGAGCAGACAGACAGACAGCCTGGAGGACCACCGCTGGAGTCTGAGCAGACAGACAGACAGCCTGGAGGACCACCGCTGGAGTCTGAGCAGACAGACAGACAGCCTGGAGGACCACCGCTGGAGTCTGAGCAGACAGACAGACAGCCTGGAGGACCACCGCTGGAGTCTGAGCAGACAGACAGCCTGGAGGACCACCGCTGGAGTCTGAGCAGACAGACAGACAGCCTGGAGGACCACCGCTGGAGTCTGAGCAGACAGACAGCCTGGAGGACCACCGCTGGAGTCTGAGCAGACAGACAGACAGCCTGGAGGACCACCGCTGGAGTCTGAGCAGACAGACAGCCTGGAGGACCACCGCTGGAGTCTGAGCAGACAGACAGACAGCCTGGAGGACCACCGCTGGAGTCTGAGCAGACAGACAGACAGCCTGGAGGACCACCGCTGGAGTCTGAGCAGACAGACAGACAGCCTGGAGGACCACCGCTGGAGTCTGAGCAGACAGACAGACAGTCTGGAGGACCACCGCTGGAGTCTGCGCAGACAGACAGACAGCCTGGAGGACCACCGCTGGAGTCTGAGCAGACAGACAGACAGCCTGGAGGACCACCGCTGGAGTCTGAGCAGACAGACAGACAGCCTGGAGGACCACCGCTGGAGTCTGAGCAGACAGACAGCCTGGAGGACCACCGCTGGAGTCTGAGCAGACAGACAGCCTGGAGGACCACCGCTGGAGTCTGAGCAGACAGACAGACAGCCTGGAGGACCACCGCTGGAGTCTGAGCAGACAGACAGCCTGGAGGACCACCGCTGGAGTCTGAGCAGACAGACAGACAGCCTGGAGGACCACCGCTGGAGTCTGAGCAGACAGACAGACAGCCTGGAGGACCACCGCTGGAGTCTGAGCAGACAGACAGACAGCCTGGAGGTCCACCGCTGGAGTCTGAGCAGACAGACAGACAGCCTGGAGGACCACCGCTGGAGTCTGAGCAGACAGACAGACAGCCTGGAGGACCACCGCTGGAGTCTGAGCAGACAGACAGACAGCCTGGAGGACCACCGCTGGAGTCTGAGCAGACAGACAGACAGCCTGGAGGACCACCGCTGGAGTCTGAGCAGACAGACAGACAGCCTGGAGGACCACCGCTGGAGTCTGCGCAGACAGACAGACAGCCTGGAGGACCACCGCTGGAGTCTGAGCAGACAGACAGACAGCCTGGAGGACCACCGCTGGAGTCTGAGCAGACAGACAGACAGCCTGGAGGACCACCGCTGGAGTCTGAGCAGACAGACAGACAGCCTGGAGGACCACCGCTGGAGTCTGAGCAGACAGACAGACAGCCCGGAGGACCACCGCTGGAGTCTGAGCAGACAGACAGACAGCCCGGAGGACCACCGCTGGAGTCTGAGCAGACAGACAGACAGCCTGGAGGACCACCGCTGGAGTCTGAGCAGACAGACAGACAGCCTGGAGGACCACCACTGGAGTCTGAGCAGACAGACAGACAGCCTGGAGGACCACCGCTGGAGTCTGAGCAGACAGACAGCCTGGAGGACCACCGCTGGAGTCTGAGCAGACAGACAGACAGCCTGGAGGACCACCGCTGGAGTCTGAGCAGACAGACAGCCTGGAGGACCACCGCTGGAGTCTGAGCAGACAGACAGACAGCCTGGAGGACCACCGCTGGAGTCTGAGCAGACAGACAGCCTGGAGGACCACCGCTGGAGTCTGAGCAGACAGACAGACAGCCTGGAGGACCACCGCTGGAGTCTGAGCAGACAGACAGACAGCCTGGAGGACCACCGCTGGAGTCTGAGCAGACTGACAGACAGCCTGGAGGACCACCGCTGGAGTCTGAGCAGACAGACAGACAGCCTGGAGGACCACCGCTGGAGTCTGAGCAGACAGACAGACAGCCTGGAGGACCACCGCTGGAGTCTGCGCAGACAGACAGACAGCCTGGAGGACCACCGCTGGAGTCTGAGCAGACAGACAGACAGCCTGGAGGACCACCGCTGGAGTCTGAGCAGACAGACAGACAGCCTGGAGGACCACCGCTGGAGTCTGAGCAGACAGACAGACAGCCTGGAGGACCACCGCTGGAGTCTGAGCAGACAGCCAGCCTGGAGGACCACCGCTGGAGTCTGAGCAGACAGACAGACAGCCTGGAGGACCACCGCTGGAGTCTGCGCTCTGGCACTGTGTACATTCTCCATGTTGTCTGCTCCTCAGGAAAAGGCAGCCATGGCTAAGGCTTGGGCTTTCCAACTTTTCCCTTCCTCTCCCACTTTACTACCCTCTCCTCTTCTTCCCCTTCTCCTTTTCTTCCTTGTTCTTATTCTTTTTTGTTTTTGTTTTCAAGACAGGGTTTCTCTGTGGCTTTGGAGCCTGTCCTGGAACTAGCTCTTGTAGACCAGGCTGGCCTCGAACTCAGAGATCCGCCTGCCTCTGCCTCCCGAGTGCTGGGATTAAAGTCATGCGTCACTCTGCCCAGCTTCTGTTTTTATTCTTAAAAATTTTACATTTTTAACCTTATTATAAAAATGGAGAAGCTGGGAGTGGAGGCACATACCTTTTAATCCCAGCACTTGGAAGGCAGAGTCAGGCGGATCTCTGTGAGTTCAAGGCCAGCCTGTTCTACAGAACGAGTTCCAAGACAGGCTCCAAAGTTACACAGAAAAACCCCAACACAGAAAATCTCCAACAACAACAATAACAACAACAACAACAAATCAAAAAACAAAACAAAAACAACAAAACAAAACTTCCTAAGTAGCCAAGGATGACCTTGAATTCCCGACCTTCCTGTTTTTTCTCAGGTTTCTGTTGCTGTGAGGCCTACACCTTGACCACAAGCAATGTGGGGAGGAAAATGTTTATTTGGCTTACATTTTCAGCAAGAGTCCACTATTGAGGGAAGGCAGAGAAGGAACTCAAGCAGGGCAGGAGCCTGGAGGAAGGAGCTGATGCAGAGTGGCCATGGAGAGGAGCTGCTTACTGGCTTGTTCCCCATGGCTTGTTCAGCCTGCTTTCTTATAGAACCCAGGGTCACCATCCTAGGGATGGCATCACACACAATGGGCTGGGCCCTCCTGCATTAATCATTAAATAAGAAAATGTCCTACAGGATTGCCTACAGCCCGACTGTACAGAGGCATTTCTCAATGAGGGCCCCTCCTCTCAGATGATTCTAGCTTGTGTCAAGTTTCCATATAATTAGCCAGCCCATGTCTCTACCTCCCTGCATGCTGGGACAACAGGCGTGAACCACTAATCCTAGGCCTATGCTATTCTCTTTAAGAAACAAACCCTGTTGTATATTAGAACAAAATAACTGAAAACAGATATTGAAACAAACACTCATATATGAATGTCCACAGCACCAATATTCACAATAGTCAGAGAGCAAAAACACATGAGGTGTAGTGGTATACACTTAGGGAGCTGGGGAGGGGGACCAAGATGTTGAGACTCTCTCCCTAACACGTACGTGGAAAGTCAGGCATGGCTGCACACACCTGTACTCCTAGCACTGAGGAGGTAGAAACAGGAACAGCAGGAGGCCATGGTCACCCTCATAAGGAGTTGAAATAAAAATTGGGTAAAAGTATTTGTCACAAAAGCCCACCTTGAGTTTGATCCTAGGATCCCATCAGCAAAAGAGAACTGACTGCTGAAGTCCTCCACATGCTACCTCGGCACGTGCCTGGACACAGACACACACACACTCACTCACACACACATATACACACACTCGTACACACTCTCACACACATATACATGCAATAATAAGTGAGCCTTTTGGTTATTTTTATGTTGTACAAATTATTTCATCTTTGAAAAATTTCAGATTAGAAAAATCACTTGAGAGTAAATGGTAGCTGCTGTGGGATGATGCTCTTGTGTACTGTGAAGATTTGTCACTTGTACTGACTTAATAAAACACTGATGGGCCAGCAGCCACGGAGTGAGTATGGGTGGAGCAACCAGACTAAGAGAATTCTGGGAAGAGGAAAGGCAGAGAGTCAGTCACCAGCAGATGCAGAGGAAGCAAGATGAGAATGCCTTACTGAGAAAAGGTACCAAGTCATGCTGGCTCAACATAAGCAAGAATTATGGGTGAATTTAAGTTGTAAGAGCTAGTTAGTAATAAGCCTGGGCTAATAGGCCCAACAGTTTAAAATTAATGTAAGTGTGTGTTTATTTGAGACTGAATGGCTGCAGGACTGGGTGGGACAGAATCTTCTGTCTACAAATGGCGTGTGTCACCACTCCCTGGTCTCTAAGGCTAACTGACCAGGGTGGCTGTTTTACTCACTGATCTTCAGGTAAGCTTTATTTATTAAAATACAAATGAAATATCAATACAGGTAGCTCTTTCCATATTCAATTTGAATTTTTAAAATGTTTTTAAAATTATTATAAATGTGTGTGTGCAGGTGTGCACTTGCCTCCTTGCTGAGATGGGGCCTCATGTTTTTGTTGCTGCACTTCCTACTTCAAGCCAGATGGCCCACATCTTGCTTTTCCCTTGGTTCTGGGATTGAACTCAGGTCATCGGGCTTGTGCTCTAAGCATCTTTATAAACTGAGTATCATTTATCAGAAGGTATGTGTGTGAGAGAGAGAGAGACAGAGACAGAGAGAGAGAGAGAGAGAGAGAGAGAGAGAGAGAGAGAGAGAGAGAGAGTCAGATGTCCGGACAGAGGAGGTCAGAGGACAGTTTTGTAGTCTGTATTCCAGTGGCCTGCAGGGTGGTGTCCAGATGAGCTGCTCCCCCCCCCCGCCCCAGCATCCTGCCCCTGTGTGTGACATCTTACTGGGGTTCCCTCATGTCAGAACCCACTCTTCTTCCTTACCTGTTGGTGTGGAGCCTGAGCTGAGAATTCATAGGCATCAGAATCTGCTCAGGTTGGCAGTCCGCATAGAAGAGTTGGAGTTTTTCAAACACCTACAGGGAGAAAATGGTCTCCCCTCATTTCAGGAGATGGTTATAATGCTTACTCACATCCGCATAGGTTTCAGGACAGTGCAATGGGGGCTGTGTGCTGAACCTGCGGGAACTAGGAGGCAACAGTCCGCCTGGCTTCTAATTACTCTAAACAGCCTTCCACACCCTCCCTAACACAAGTCTACGTGCTACGCGTGTGGTAGTTTAGAGTATACAATCTACACCTGGGCTCGTGACACACACCTTTAATCCCAGCCCTCAGGGGGCAGAGGCATGTGGCAGAGTCTGTGACTTTGAGGCCAGCCTGATCTATTTAGGGAGTTCCAGAACAGCCAGGACTACATAGAGAGATCCTGTCTCCAAAAACTATTATTAAAATTGATATTATTATACATTATATATTATTAAAATAATATATTATTTAAAATATATTTTCACAGCTCTATTCCTGAAGTACTGGCCGTGTGGCAAACCCCACTAGCTACAGTCTCTGTGGTAGATTAAAGTTACTAAAGACCCAGTTTTAGCTCTGCTCACTGAACAGAGGTCTGGGAGCAAAGACTCTGATGCTAAATCAGGAGAGGCACCATCCAGTGTTAGGGTTATTGTGTTAAGGCATGTGGTTTTGTCTATGCCGCATTTGTTTAACTCTGTGAAGCCGTGTTACTGTGCCTGTCTAAAACACCTGATGGTCTAATAAAGGGCTGAACGGCCTATAGCGAGGCAGGAGCAAGGGTAAGGGAAAGGAATAGGAGAAGGGAGGAAGGAGTAGGCGGGACTGGCAGGCAGAGAGGAGAAATCTGGATGGGGGATTTGAGGATCTAGGAATGAGAGAGGAAGGAGGAAGATGTTCAGGGGCCAGCCACCCAGCTACACAACCATACACGGAGTAAGAGGAAAGAAAAGGTATACAGGAATAGAGAAAGATAAATGCCCTGAGACCATAGATAGATGGGATAATTTAAATTAAGAAAAGATAGCAAGAAACAAGCCAAGCTAAGGCCCGGTACTCACAACTAAGAATAAGCCTCCATGTGTGATTTATTTGGGAGCTGGGTGGTGGGCCCCCCAAAAAGCCAAAGAGTAAAAGCAAAACCACCACACTACAATCCAGCTCCTCTGCTTCCTACTTAAGGGTCCTTTCCTTGTCTCTATACCGAGTCACAGAACCAAGGACAAAATAAAGGGGAAGACTGTCTTTTACTTATTTACCCACTAATTGCACTTTTTCTACTTTTCCTTCTTAGGGTTGTTTACGCTTACTGTGTGTGTACAAGACACATGGACACATGCGTGTGCGAGACACATGGGCACATGCTTGCATGTGCCACTGTATTTGTGTGGTCAGAGGATAACAGGTTTTTTTAAGTTTAAGCGAGAGGAGAGCTTTTGAAGGGGAAGCCTAACCAAAAACCTTGTTTTGTAAGGCGTGTCCCCCTTGGTCTAAAGGCGTGTCCCCCTTGGTCTAAAGGCGTGTCCCTCTTAGGCGTGTCCCTCTTAGGTGTGTCCCCCTTAGGCTAATATTGACTTATAAAATCTTGCGGGCCTGTGGCCCGCCTGCTCTTTGTTTTCCTGCCCTCCTCGCTGGAACCTTGGATTTGTAAGTTCCCTTTCCTTTCCTTTATTAAAACTGACATATATATATTAAAGCTTGTCTGGTGAATCATAACTGCCGATCAACCACGCACCTACATTTGGCGTCCAACTCGGGCATTTGGGAGCCTTCAGCTCCAGTTCCCACACTGCGTGGCAAGGATTGGGCCTTGGGCTCTTGATTGCTTCAGAGCAGTTTCCCAGTCTAGCCTGTCCCAGCCCCGCTTGTAAGGAGCAAAGGACGTGTGTGTGACTCGGTTTGGCCGAGCGGTTATTGCCCTAGCGACCTACTGGCAGGGAACGGTCATTTCAGGTAAAATTTCTTTTGATTAAAAAAAAAAAAAAATGTCTGACCATATCACCGTTGAAAGCTTCTGCAATCTATTTAATTATACTATGGTAGAAATATTACAGGACACATATGATATTCCCATAACTTGGATGTTTATAGGGCTTGCAATTTTTCTCGTATTTGGTTTCTCCCTTACATGGTTTGAAAATAGAAAAATGATAAAGTCCTTACAGAATGAAACCAGGATTCTTAGGACAGAGGTTGAATGCTTAAGAAAGGGCACAACTGTTTTGAGTGACAACTTTAAGTCGGTCGAGGTATTTGCAAAAACAATTCAGACTGACACCAAGAAAGAGTTTGAAGGTCTCAAGGAAGGGAATAGGGCTTTGTCTGATATGACTCGGTCAAATGAGCAAAATTTAGAAAAACTACAGTCTGATATTAAGGAGAGACTCATTGCTGCGGAGGAGAGAACAGCTGATTTGGATCGTAAACTTCAGTCCCTGTCTGAAACATTATCAGAGAGAATTAAAACTGCTGAATGTGAAAATCGGATTTTGTCTAAAGGATATGACAGATTGGCTGACAGATTGTCAATACAAGAAGGCACAATTCATGCCATGAAAATTCTATCCAAGGATGAGATACTAACTCTACTGGACAAACTTCATGTTTTGGAATCCTCCATGAAGGCCTTGGAGCATAATTCTGGACAGGAGATCCAGGCCTTACAGAAGGCAATAGTAAGCAGATTAGAAAGATTGAGGAAATTATAGAACAGGAGCAAACGGTACAAAGGCAAAATTTAACTCCGTCAATGAGTAAAACTCTCCGGGATAATTTCCATAAAGTTCTACCTGCCTTTCCAATAGTAACGTCAGAAAAGGTGACTGGTTCCAAAAACCCTAAAGTCATCAAGGAATATACATGGGAACCCGTCCGTATGAATGATCTCAAAGAAATTAAACAAGCCATTATGAACTTTGGGCTACATTCGTCCTTTGTTAGAGAGATGCTCAAAACTTGGTCTATAAGCAATAAGGCAACGCCCCATGATTGGGTACAATTAGTATCAGCTGTTCTAGAGAGTGGGTCACAATTAAATTGGAAATGCATGTTCAGACAAGAGGCTAAACTTTTAGAACAGCAGGAAAGAGCAAAGGGAATTGAGATCTCCCTAGATCAAATTCTAGGTGAAGGACTTTTCTCCGATCCTCTGGAACAAGCGAATTATGATGAACACACCTTATCCATATGTACTACAGCAGCTTTAAAGGCTTGGGACAGGGTTCAAGACCCAGGACAGAGACTGGAATCATATATCAGAGTTAAACAGGGTCAGAGAGAACCCTTTAGTGATTTTTTACAAAGGCTAACTAAAGCTGTACAGATAGGGATATCTGACCCAGAAGCAAGACGTATAATAATTGAATCTTTGGCTTATGAGAATGCCAATGTGGAGTGTAAAAGGATCCTGGGGCCTTTAAAGATGAGATCAGCGCCCTTGGACGAATGGGTCTTACATACAATGAATGTTGAATCATTTGACTATGGCACTGAAGCATGGGTCGAAGAAGCAATTTCTAATGCAAAAAGGAGACATCAAGTTACCAAATGTTTTAATTGTGGCAAGATGGGACATATTAAAAGGAATTGCAGACAACGGATTTTCAGAAATAATAATAATAATAATAACAATAATAATAATAATAATAATAATGCCTCTTCTAGAAATAACAGACGTAGGAGGACTCAGCCTTCAGGTATATGTAGGAGATGTGGAAAAGGCAGACACTGGACAAATGAGTGCAGGTCAACAAGAGATAGACAAGGCAACCTGTTGCCACTGGGAAACTCAATGGGGGGCCTCTCGCAGGCCCCCATGGCAAATGTGGTCCAGTCATTTCCAGTTACTGCCGAGAACATGCCTCGTCAAGAAAATTAGAAAGCCCCATGCCTGCTGTTAAAAGCAAAAATGGCCTGAAAGATGAGTTACGTGTATTTTGGCAGACTTTTATAAATGAACAAAGACCAAAATTAAGAGTGTGTGTAAATGGCGTTTTTATTACTGGCCTACTGGACACAGGTGCGGATGTAAGTATCATTACTCCAGAATCTTGGCATCCGTATTGGCCTCTTCAGGATGTAAATGTTCAGTTCCTGGGAATTGGAACCCTATCTCAAGTAAGGCAGAGCACGAGATGGGTTGAATGCATAGGGCCAGAAGGACAAATAGGAAAATTAAGGCCATATGTAGCCAATATTGCAGTGAATTTATGGGGCCGTGACCTGTTGCAGCAATGGAATACCCAAATTAACATTCCTGCTGCTTCTAGAGCCTATATCACCGAGGGAAATATTAAAAGATATTACAGAAGGCGGAAACCGGCTGTTCGGGCTGTACAAGAATGCAAAGAAATTGATGGCCCTTCAGAGATACGAACAGCACTGCCTCTAAAATGGTTGACTGAGAAACCAATATGGACAAAGCAATGGCCTTTAGCTGAGGAAAAGTTGCAGGCTTTAGAACAGCTGGTACAAGAGCAATTAGATGCTCGACATATAGAAGAATCTACCAGCCCTTGGAATTCTCCTGTATTTGTTGTTAAGAAAAAATCTGGTAAGTGGAGAATGGTGACAGATCTCAGGGCTATCAATAAGGTTATTCAACCTATGGGCTCTCTGCAATCTGGAATTCCTCTGCCATCTTTATTACCAAAAGGATGGCCTCTCATAGTAATTGATTTAAAGGATTGTTTCTTCACTATACCTTTACAAGAAAAAGACAGAGAAAAGTTTGCCTTCACAGTGCCTACTTATAATAACTCTCAACCTACAAGGAGATACCAGTGGACCGTCCTCCCACAGGGCATGTTGAACTCTCCCACCCTGTGCCAATATTTTGTAAATCAACCATTGCAAATAATACGCAAGCAATTTCCCAAGTCGATAATTTATCATTACATGGATGATATTCTGTTATCTGATTCAAACATGGCTACTTTAGAAAGACTGTTTGAAGAAGTAAAAATACTTTTACCTAAATGGGGATTGCAGATTGCTCCTGAAAAAATTCAGAGAGGAGATTCTGTTAATTATCTAGGTTATAAAATAGGTTTGCAAAAAATTAAGACACAAAAAGCACAAATTAGGAGAGATCGGTTACGGACTCTCAATGACTTTCAAAGGTTGTTAGGAGACATTTCCAGCTTACGACCAGCTGTTGGCATAACACCTGATATGATAATTCATTTAAATAAAACCTTGGATGGTGAAAAAGACTTAAACAGTCCCAGAGAATTAACAGCTGAAGCAGAAAAGGAGCTGAGAATGATTGAAGAGAAACTACAAGAGACACATGTGGACAGGGTGAATCCAGAGCTCAGTTGTATTCTAGTCATATTGCCTTCCAAAATTTCTCCTACAGGAATTTTAATGCAGAGAGATGATATTATCTTAGAGTGGATCTTTTTACCACATAAACCAAGTAAGAAAATAAAAACTTATGTGGAAAAAGTCTCTGAATTAATTATAAAAGGCAAATTGAGACTTCGTCAACTAGCAGGCATAGACCCAGCAGAAATTATAGTGCCTTTCACTGCTGATGAACTAAAAAAGTTGTGGGAAGATAACGAACCATGGCAAAGAGCTTGCGCTAATTTTTTGGGAGAAATCAATAACAACTATCCGAAAAGCAAGAGGCTTAACTTTATAAAGAGAACTTCTTGGATTCTCCCTCGAATCATCCGTGATGCTCCGATAACTGGAGCACGTACATTTTATACTGATGCTAATAAATCAGGGAAAGCAGGTTACAAATCAGAAGATTTGAGTAAGGTGGAACAAAGCCCTTATGATTCTGTCCAGAAGGCAGAATTATATGCCATTCTTATGGTGGTAAGGGATTTTAAAGAACCGCTTAATATAGTTACTGATTCACAATATGCAGAAAGAGTAATCTTACATATTGAAACTGCTGAATTTATACCTGATGATACAGAACTAACCTCGTTGTTTATCCAGGTACAAGACATGATCAGGAACAGGTTTTGCCCTATGTATATAACACACATCCGATCTCATACGGGTCTGCCAGGTCCTCTAGCAAAAGGTAATGCAGAAATTGATCAATTGTTGATTGGTAGTGTGCTGCAGGCCTCTGAATTTCATAAAAAACATCATGTCAATAGCAAAGGCTTGAAGAAAGAATTTTCTATTACATGGCAACAAGCTAAGGAAATTGTAAAGAAATGCCCTACTTGCTCTTTTTATAACCAAACACCACTGCCTGCAGGGGCTAATCCAAAGGGCACTCAAAGGAATGAAATCTGGCAGATGGATGTGTTTCACTTTGCAGAATTTGGCAAATTAAAATATGTACACCACACCATTGACACTTATTCAGGTTTTCAATGGGCAACTGCTTTAAGCTCAGAAAAAGCTGATTCAGTAATCACTCATTTATTAGAAGTTATGGCCATCATGGGTATACCTACACAAATAAAGACAGATAATGGTCCAGCTTATGTCTCTAGGAAAATGAAACAGTTTTTTGCTTATTACAATATTAAGCATGTTACAGGTATACCATACAATCCTACAGGTCAAGCAGTCATAGAAAGATCAAATAGAACTATAAAGGATATGTTAAACAAACAGAAAGGGGTGGAAAATACCCCTAGAAATAGGTTACATAGTGCTTTATTAACCTTGAATTTTCTCAACGCTAATGAGAAGGGGACAACGGCTGCAGAAAGACATTGGATAATGGAAAAGTCTGCTGAATTAAATCAACCAGTTTATTTCAAGGATGTGCTGACCTCGCAGTGGAAGCCAGGAGATGTGCTGCGTTGGGGAAGGGGTTTTGCTCTTGTCTCCACAGGAGAGGAAAAATTGTGGATACCGTCAAAATTAATAAAGGTTCGGTTTGAAGAGAAGAAGCCCCTTGGAAAAGAAAAATAAGTCATTCACAAGGATGATGATCATACTGATGGTAAGAAAAGCATATAGGTTGGGAGCAGGGTTCTTTTCTTATCTCCACAGGAAACCACTCATCTTCAAAGAACTTAAGGGACCCTGGATATTTAAATACTGATGCATGGACACTAGTTACAACCTAATATGGATCAACACAGAACCCGAATATGTTTAGTAAGTATAAAACATTTTTTTACATATATACTGTGCCTTTATTTATATGTATATAGAGCTGGTTTTGGAGTTGGACTATGGCTCAGTCCTTCTTCAATTCCAAGCCTGTTTATAAGAGATATCTCAGAGTTTCTGTCTCAGGTCAGGAGCCATGAAATGGGACAGAATAATAATAGTAATAATAATAATAATAATAATAATAATAATGATAATGATGATGATGATGATGATGATACTTGATAAACTTTCTTTGCCTTTCCTCATCTGTCTGTCTTTATTATACCTTCCATCGAATATATATGTCTGTATATGTCTTTGTAGATAATGTTTACCTTTCCTGTAACAAACAACAAATTTTCCTTCAGTAATCTTTGAAGTTTCCAGGATGAAGATGGGGCCCCACAACATCAATTTCACCTGGTTACTATGACGTCATGTTTTTAATAGCGCTAAAATTAGACTTTTTTTTGGTTTTTTTTTTTTTTTTTTTGGTACCAACTACACAAGACAGTTTCAAATGGTGTACAATTTTGACAACACTCTGGCCGGACCTCCTCAAAACACTCAGAGGCTAGTTACAATTTCCTCGACAAAATGTTATTCTGGGAATTTTACCATCATTTGCTTTCATGGAACCCCCTGAGAAGAACGTCGCCCCCATGTCAGCTAGAAGCAATCTTAGAGGACGACGCCCCCTCTCCCAACAGAGTTTGCCCTCTGGTTTAGGGACATCATTTAGTAGATGGTATAGGGTTGAGGGGATGGGGGAGGTATTATATGGACTCAGGGGTGTTTATGAAAAAAAAAAGGGGGGGGATTACCTGGTTTGATGGGATGATTAGTATTTGTGAATTATTGTTATTAGAAAATTGCATTGGTGTTGATTCTTGTATATTGAACATTGTATGTGAGTATGCTTCTACCTCTATTGTATGAGAGTATGCTTCTACCTCTGTTTAAAACAATTGTTATATTGAGATATTTATCATATTGCAATGTACATTTCTACCTCTGATATTATTTGTATAATGACATTGTTTACGTTTGGGGATATTGTCCTCATTTATTGCACAGTTGTTTTTCAGGTTTTTTAGATACATAGAAATTATATTTAGTATAGATAGTATAATCTTCGACCTCTTTGAAGAGCTGTAGAACATGGCCTTTAATCTAACCTAGAGTTTGATACTTATGAGACACAATCACTCCTGGCAACACCACTCTACTCCCGAGAGAATGTTGAGCACCAAAGACACTCCACTGGGAGCTTGTCTTCTTCTTGGCAGAAGTGGCCTTTAGGCAAAGAAAAAGCCCATACCTCGACCACTGACAGAGTTTCAGAGTATCCGTAAATGGATAAAAACAGGATTGTCTTATCTTGCCAAGACAGGGTTGGACAGTTCTACAAAAAGTTCCTTGCCTTTGAAAAATGTTATGTCAGTTGTGTTAGGCCTTAGCCAAAGTTGGTTGCCTCAACATTGCAAAACGAAACTTTGGGTGACTGCCCAGGTAGTTAGTTGTCTCTGTCATTTGTTGCACATTTTGGAAGTTTCTTGTTTGTACTTCCTGGTTGCTTAAGTAATATTACTTCCCTTCTCAGATCTTTGATGGGGTTGAAGATTAGATAATTGTAGTTACCCTCTACATTATTTAGACTCCTTGAAATAGAATGCTTAGTAAAACTTTTGTTATATGTTTCTTCTTAATATTGTTTGTAATTTTATATTTATTATTTGTTCCTATTGAATATAATTGTATTTGGTTTGGTTCTGTCTTATTTAGACAAAAGGGGGAGATGAAGGGGAAGCCTAACCAAAAACCTTGTTTTGTAAGGCGTGTCCCCCTTGGTCTAAAGGCGTGTCCCCCTTGGTCTAAAGGCGTGTCCCTCTTAGGCGTGTCCCTCTTAGGTGTGTCCCCCTTAGGCTAATATTGACTTATAAAATCTTGCGGGCCTGTGGCCCGCCTGCTCTTTGTTTTCCTGCCCTCCTCGCTGGAACCTTGGATTTGTAAGTTCCCTTTCCTTTCCTTTATTAAAACTGACATATATATATTAAAGCTTGTCTGGTGAATCATAACTGCCGATCAACCACGCACCTACAAGCTTTCTGAAGTTGGCAGGGCTGCAGTAGTATATGTCTCTCCTCTCCGCCATGCCACTGTGTGTGCCAGCCCAGGGCCTGTAGGGGCCCTAGGATTAGAGACATGCACCACCACCTCTGTCTCTTTCAGGTAGGCTCCAGGAATCAAATTCAGGTCCCCAGGCTTCTGCGCCATCTCTGGGCCCCCACTCGGGTTTTCTTCTGGAATGTGTGATAAGGCGAGCGTGCTTAGAGCTGCAGACCGGAGCTGTGGCCAGCAACAGCTTCTGGATCGACAGATGCGGGGCTTAGGTAGGTGCTTACCAGGATTTGGATCTCGTCAGACAGTTCCAGCACGTTCCCCTCAAACTGCCCAAAGGAGTTGCTCTCACTGCGGACCGTGACCTTGATCGTCGTTCTGCCAGCTGCTTTTGTGTGAACAACCATGGCAAAGTTGTTCTCTGCTGGAAGCTGCAGAGACACCTAGACAGAAAAGGGATGCGCTGAAAATAGCGGATTTAACTTTTATGTCCATTGGTGTGAAGGTGCCAGATCCCCTGGAACTGGAGCTACAGACAGTTGTGAGCTGCCAGGTGGGTGCTGGGAACTGAACTTGGGTCCTTTGGAAGAGCAGCCAGTGCTCTTAACCACTGAGCCATCTCTCCACCCCCTTTTCTATCTTTTTCAGGCCTCTGAGCAGTCTGATGGAACGGGCATGAAACCATTTTCAAAAACTTACAAGTCTTGTTCTTATTAATTTTGAGACAAGGTATCACAGTATAGTCTTGGAAGGTGTGAAATTTGTGTAGAACTCCCAAAGCGTTCTGGGATCAGAGAGTGCATCACTGTGCCCAGCTTAGAGACAGTCTTATTAGTATTATTTTTTATTATTTATTTTTATTGCTGGGAGGTGGTGGCTCATACCTTTGATCCCAGAACTCTTTTGGAGGCAGAGACAGGTGAATCTCTGTGAGTTCAAGGCCAACCTGGTCTACAGAGGGAGTTCCAGGACATCCAGTACTATTACACAGAGAAACCCTGTGTCAAAAACAACAACAGAGGGCTGGAGTGATGGCTCAGAGGTTAAGAGCCCTGGCTGTTCTTCCAGAGGTCCTGCATTCAATTCCAGATAACCACATGATGGCTCACAACCATCTATAATGAAATCTGGTGCCGTCTTCTGGCATGCAGGCATACATACACTATATATAAAATACATAATTAAATTAAAAAATGACAGAAATAAACAAAGAAAAATATTAATTTTATAGACATTAATGTTTTGCCTGCATATATGTCTGTACACCATTTGCATGTAGTACCCCCTGAGGCCAGGAGAGGGAGTTGGATCCCCTTGAGCAGGAGTTACAGGTAGTTATGAACAGACAAGTGGGTGTTGGGAATCAAACCCAGGTCTTCTGGAAGAGCAGTGAGTGCTTTTAACTTCTGAGCCAATTCTGCTGGTGAGAGACATAGTCTTAAGTTGTATTGTTCAATTTCTCTGTGTCCATCCAGATCCACCAGAGAACAGAGGCAACCATGGAGGGGCAGTTTGGTCAGCTACCCTTAAAGCAAGGTACTCAACCCAGATCCAGCTGCCAAGCAGTGGGCTATAGCAGCTGGATGACACCCACGGTACGTGACATCCCCACCGAGGGGTTCCAGGCTCAAAATCTGTATCTGTGAATGTGGTTTGTAAATACGCATGAATTGGGCACACACGTGTGGTCACGGGCTAACTTACGCAGCTGTTCCTCCCTGTCTACCTTGTGTGTAAGCCAGGAGCCCATGTTGGACACCGTCCTCAATGGCTCTCCACCTGACTTCCTGAGACTGAGGCTGGAGGTCATCAGTGGGACTGGGCTAGCTGGCCAGAGGCCCCAACACTGGGACTTTTTACATGGCTCCTGGGGTTCCAAAGCAGGGCCTCATGCTTGCGCTTATGGATGGCACCAAAATATTAACATCCTCGAGGTGCTAAACTGAAGTAACCAGGCCATGAAATGCCCTCAGCAAACAAAAAAGACTCTGAAAATGCAGAATCTCAGATGCGAATGTACAAATCTAGAAAAGAGCCAGGTGGAGGTGGTGCACACCTTTAATCCCAGCGCCTGAGAGGCAGGCGAATCTCTGTGAGTTCGAGACCAGCCTGGTCTACAGAGTGAGTTCCAGGACAGTCAGGGCCACACAGAGAAACCCTGCAAACAAAACAAAAAAAAGATCTAGAAAAACTGAGATTTCAGTCATTCCAGACTGAATTATAAATTCCTGGGTGAAAATAAATCCATGACACAGGACACTTGTATCACTTCTATTATTTTTTCCTGATTTTTTTGTCTTTCATTTGAAGTATAAATAAATTACATTTTCCTGCTTCTACTTTTAAATTATAAACTTTTTTTTTTTGAGACAGGGTTTTACTGTGTAGCCCTGGCTGTCCTGGAACTCACTCTGTAGATCAGGCTGGTCTCAAACTCACAGAGACTGGCCTGCCTCTGCCTCCCAAGTGCTGGGATTAAAAGCGTGAGCCACCACTGTCTGACTAAATGATAAACTTTAGGACTAAGTAATGGAAGAATGAACAAGTTATGAAAACGTTAGACGGCAAGAAGGTTCCTAAGGCAGGCCAGACATGATGGTGCATTTGTAAGCCCAGCACTTGGGGGAGAGAAGCAGGGGGATCACTGCAAGTTTGAGGCCAACCTGGTCTACATAGTAAGTTCCAGGACAGCCAGTACTAAATAATGGAACCCTGTCAAAAACACTTGTGGGGGTTCAGGTGAAGGGCGGAGATGCATTTGCTCCAGCAGAGAACCTTGGCTCACAAGTGCCTGTGATGGATCCGATACTTCTTGCCTCAAGGACCCCTGCACACATGTATACTCCCTTAACTAATAATTAAACATAAATCTTAAAACTCCCACAGCAATATAAACAGATAAGTCCATACCTCTGAATGCCTGGGTATCAGATCCAGCACATCCCGCTTACTCATGGACCAGTGGAAAGTGAGCATGGGGCTCGCATTGCTGAAGGAGAAAGGAGTCTGGGTACTAGTCACTCCCATGACGTAAACTGGCATCTGAAAACAAAGTGTGATATTGTGCTTCGTACCCTGCTTACACAGCATTATCAGGGCAGTGAGCCCAGAACATGGCTCTCCTACCAGCCTCAGAGCTGGGCATGGCGGCACATACATGCCCAGAATCTCAGAGCTGGGCATGGCGGCACACACCCGGGATCTCAGAGCTGGGCATGGCGGCACATACCTGGAATCTCAGAATTTTGGAGGCTGAGGCACAGGATTTTCTTTGGTTTCAGGCAAGCCCAGGCTACATAGCAAAACTCTGTATCAGGAAAACCACATACATAGGCGCTAAGAGCCATTAAGAGCACTGGGTTCTCTTCAAAAGGACCCAGGTTCCATTCCCAGCACCCACATGCTTGCTTACAACTGTCTATAACTCCAGGTTCAGGGGATCCAATGCTTTCTTCTGGCCTCCATGGGCATCAGGCATGCATGTGCTATATACAGACACACATGCAGGAAAACATCCGTATGTTGGAGGCTGCAGACCCCTGACCCCTTGACTTTCTTTGCCTGCCTCAGACCCTTTGCCTGCTGGAGTGAACTGAGCAAAACAACTGTTTTCTTGTGCCTGCAGCTGCTCTGAGCATGAGACCCTCATGAGTTCCTGATGGCAGGGGAGTGAATTATGGTGGGTTTTACAGCTGGAAATCCCAAGAGCTGGGGCTCTTGGATCCCTATATAAGCTTCCCTGGAGTACAATAAAGTTGGCATTCTTGTTTCAAGGATGACCCGTGTCCCCAAGTCTCTCTCTCTCCCTCTCCCTCTCCCCCTCCCCCACCTCTGTGTGTGTGTGTGTGTGTGTGTGTGTGTGTGTTTAAGTCTCCAGCCTAGCTCCTGGCTTGCGTACCGCCCCATAGTACAGACACTACACCCATATACATATAATAAAAATCTCTCTCTCAGCCGGGCGGTGGTGGCGCACGCCTTTAATCCCAGCACTCGGGAGGCAGAGGCAGGCGGATCTCTGTGAGTTCGAGACCAGCCTGGTCTACAAGAGCTAGTTCCAGGACAGGCTCCAAAGCTACAGAGAAACCCTGTCTCGAAAAACCAAAAAAAAAAAAAAAAACAAAAAAAAAACTCTCTCTCTCTCTCTCTCTCTCTCTCTCTTCCTGAGTCAGGGTTTCTCTGTGTAGCCCTGGCTGTCCTTGAACTTGCTCCGCAGACCACGCTGGTCTTGAACTCACAGAGATCTGCCTGCCTCTGCCTCTGCCTCCTGAGTGCTTGGATTAAAGATGTGAGCTACCATGCCTGGCAGTAATAAATAAATCCTAGAAAAAAATAAAACCAGATTTGAGGAGGGAGAGAAAAACGAAGGAGAACCCACATGCTCTGTACAACTGACCTCAGTGGCTGTGATGAGTCGGGTTGCGGCTGCCAGGATCCTCACAGCGCGTAGCTGGACAACTTCAATCTGGACTTCATCCTGCACAACAAGTGGAGCGCGAGCTCGGCTAAGGGAGTCTCCGCGCTGACAGAGATGCTTACAGCTAGCTCGTTATACATGCTGTTCCTCATGTTCAATGGCAACAAAAAGCCCGACCACATATGTTTGATTTTGTTCTTTAAAAAAGTTCTGAAGGGCTAGGGACCACATATTACAACAATGCCAAGAGCTCTGTGGGTTCTCCGCCAGAGAGTGGGTTCTCCGCCAGAGCCCACGTGTTTTCTGTACCAGATGAGGGGAGCTAGAAGGACATTCCTGGTCTACTGGCATCCTCCTCGTCACCTGTGCCCATCACCCCAAGACTCAAGAGCAGAGCACAGCACAGCAAGAGATACCTGGGAAAACACGATGACTTTGCCCGTGTCTTCATTCACTGTCTGGATGGTGCCGTGCACGACGGCTGTGCCAACCACTTTCCCGGTGACTTGCCCCCGCCTGGTGACGGCAGCTACCGTCTGGTTGCTACTGGAGAAGTGGATGATGGACTGCGGCTGAGGGCCGCCCTCAGACATTATCTGCAACGCAAACACCAGCGAGTGCCTGCAGTGTGGCAGTCACATCTCTTCTCCATCTCCTGGACAGCACACACCACATCAGTTCAAACGTGTGTACAAGAAAAGTGTGCTACAAAGGGCCCACAGGACTCCCAAGAATACCACATGTATCATGGATCAGAGACCTGACTTTCTTCTTCATCAGCCCAGCTGCCCTGGGTGTACAGGAGATGTATATGCATGGAAAAGAGAAACAGCAAATCATGTTATGCTTTAAAAGTATCTATATTGGGGTCTGAAGAGATGGTTCAGTGGTTGAGAGAACTGGCTGCCCTTCCAGAGGACCAGATTCAATTCCCAGTACCCACATCACAGGTAGCTCTTATGTCCAGTTCAGGAGACCTAATGCCCTCTTCTGGCATCCTCGAGTATTGCATCCTCGAGGTATACATAGAGACAAAACACATAAAATTAAATCTCAGCTAGGTGGTGGTGATGCACATGCCTTTAATCCCAGCACTCAGGAGGCAGAGGCAGGTGGATCTCTGTGAGTTCAAGGCCAGCCTGGTCTACAAGGGCTAGTTCCAGGACAGGCGCCACAGCTACAGAGAAACCCTGTCTCGAAAAACCAAAAACCAAACCAAATCAAACCAAACCAAACCAAACCAAGTCAAACCAAACCAAACCAAACCAAACCAAACCAAACCAAGTCAAACCAAACCAAACCAAACGAAACCAAACCAAACCAAAAACCCCCAAGCCCCCAGAAGCCCCGGGAGAGGCACCTGCATCATGTTGGTTGTAATCAGTGTCATTTTCTCCGGAACAAGTCTGAATGGAGGAAATACCTAGAGGGGAACAAAAGGCGACAGTAGCCACTGTCAGCTCTGCTGTTGTGGCCATATCCTAAGGAACACTGCTTGCTGTGTACAAACAAGAAACACAGACATATGCACTGTGGTCTGACTTACATTAGTGAACAGCGTTTAAGCAGCTTACTCTGCTTGCCACCAAGCCTGACAAGCCTGGCTGATGCCACTGACCTCCACATCCTGGCTGTGGCATTAGTACCCTCCACACACAAAATAAATACAATAAATGTAAAAAAAAAACAGTTAAGATTATATTTTTAATTTCTTTTTTTAACATAAACTATAGAAAGTAAAACATCTCATTCTCGGGCATATGCCACCGAGTGTTTAAAATGTAAGGATACGGGGCCCGAAGAGATTGCTCAGCAGCTAAGAGCACTGGCTGCCCTTCCAGAGGCCCCCGGGTTCAATTCCCAGCATCTACACAGCAGCTCACAACTTTCTATAGCTCCAGGCGACCAACACTCTTACAAAGACATATCTGGAGGCAAAACACAACAAATGTTCATGAAGCTGGGCAGTGGTGGTGCATGCCTTTAATCCCAGCACTTGGGAGGCAGAGGCAGGTGGATCTCTGTGAGTTCGAGGCCAGCCTGGTCTACTAAAGCTAGCTCTAGGACAGGCTCCAAAGCTACAAAGAAACCCTGTCTCGAAAAACCAAAAAAAAAAAAACCAACCCCCCCCAAAAAAAACCCACAAATGTTCATGAAATAAAAATAAATTAGGCCAGGCAGTGGTGGCACATGCTTTTAATTTCAGCACTTGGGAAGGCAGAGGCAGGTGGCTCTCTCTGAGTTAGAGGCCAGCCTGATTTACAAGAACTAGTTCCAGGACAGGGTCCAAAGCTATACAGAATAACCCTATCTCAGAAAACAAACAAACAAAAAACAAACAACCCTCCCAAAAAACAAAAAACCCAAAAAACCATTAAAAAAATAAAGGCATGTTTGCAAGCCATCTTCTTACTCTTTTTCGTGCTGTGTATAGAACCTAGGGTCTTAGAGATGCTAGCAATGCTAGCAAGAACTTTACCACTGTTTAGCCAGCTTTAGCCCCTATCTTTTGATTATCTATTCATGTTTTTTTTTTGGTGCTTTTTTTTTTTTTTTTTTTTTTTTTTTTTTTGGAGACAGGGTTTCTCTGTGGCTTTGGAGCCTGTCCTGGAACTAGCTCTTGTAGACCAGGCTGGTCTCGAACTCACAGAGATCCGCCTGCCTCTGCCTCCCGAGTGCTGGGATTAAAGGCGTGTGCCACCACCGCCCGGCTGGTGCTTTTTTTTTTTTTTTTCCTCATGGTTTATTTTTTTTTAATATTTAAAAATTTCCATCTCCTTCCCTCCTCCTCCCCCCTTGGTGCTTTTTTTTTGAGACAGGGTTTCTTTGCCTTGACTGTCCTGGAACTCCCTCTGTAGACAAGGCTGGCCTCAAACTCTGAGATCCGCCTGCCTCTGCCTCCCGAGTGCTGGGATTAAAGGTGTGCGCCACCACTGTCTGACTTCTCTTGTTTTCTGAAAATGACGTCACAATGTAGCTCTGGTTTGCCAGAATATGCAGACCAGGCTGGCTTTGAACCTGCAACACTCCTACTTTGTCCCCATGCTTGTGCTGCAATCGTTTTACTGACCCAGCCTTTTTCTCAGCCCTGAGAAATAACTTTTAATATAAGCCTAAAATGAGGGAGCTGAAGAGATGGCTCAGTGGTTAAGAGCCCTGACTGCTCTTCCAGAGGTCCTGAGTTCAATTCCCAGCAACCACATGGTGGCTCACAGCCATCTATAAGAAGATCTGGTGCCCTTTTCTCACCTCAGGCACACATGCAGGCAGATGCTGCATCCATAATAAATAAATCTAAAATAAAAGAGACCAAGATGAAGAGCCTGGATAGGGATGGGGCCGTAGCTCAGCTGGTAGAGTGCTTGCCACTACACTAGTACAGGAGTCCTGGGCTCAGGCTCCACTACCACATGAAATGGGACTTGGGTAGCAGATGCCTGTAGTCTCAGCCCCCAAGACAATGAGTTCAAAGCCAGCATGGAATACATGAGACACTATCTCAAAAACAAACAACAAGAAAAAAGGTAGTATTACTTATTTATGTTAAAATAGTCAAAGAGGCCAGGTAAGGTGATGCATGTCTTTAATACCAGGACTTGGAAGGCAGAAGTAGGTAGATCTCTCTGGATTCAAGGCCAACTTAGTCTACGTAGTGAGTTCCAGGCCAGTCTGGGCTACAGACTGAGACCCTATCATAACAAACAAAATATCCATCTGGGAGGAGCGGGGAATGTGCTACACACTTACACCCATGACTCAGAAGCCCAGGGCAGGAGAATCACTGAGCTTAGGAGTTTGATGCCAGGAGAGAGACGGGAAGGGAGAAACTGGGGAGACAGGTCACTGGTTAAGAGCACTGGCTACAATTGTCATCAGAGAGGCTTCCTCTGGCAGCTGATGGGAGCAGATACAGAGACCCACAGCTAAACTCCATGCAGGGAGAGCCCAACTTGGAGATCTCCATCAGGTGCCCTCCGCATGAGCTTGGGGAACTCCACAGGCAGGGGGAAGAATTGTAGGTGCCAGAAGATAAATGGTACAAGGAGAACATGGTCCACAGAATAAACTGGGCGGGGCTCCTGTGTGGGTCTGCACTAGGTCCTCTGCATGTTTGTTCTGGTTGTTTAGCTTAATCTTTTTTGAGACTCCTAAGAGTGGGAGTGGGGAGGGGTCTCTAACTCTCCTGCCTATTCTCGAGACCCGTTTCCTCCTACTGGGAGGCCGTGTCCAGCCTTGATATGGGAGTTTGTGCCTAGTTTTATTGTATCTTGCTGTCATGGTAAGTTGATATCCTTGGGAGTGGATGTGGGTGGGTGGGGCCTGGCAGGTGTGGAGGAAGGGGAACTGCCGTCGGATGTATTATATAAGAGGAGAATAAATTAAGAAAAAAGAGCATTGGCTGTTCTTCGAGAGGACCTGGCTTTGATTCCCAGCTCTCCCGTGGTGGCTCACAACTGTGTGTAACTAGTCCCTGAGGATCTGACACCCTCTCCGGGCCTACTTCCTCTGCTTTCTACATGGTACACAGACATACAGACATACAGGCAAAACACTTACACACACAAAATTTTTAAAAAAGGAAAAAAAAAAAAGGTGAGAGGAAGTGAATAGAATTTAAAAGGGAAGAAACCCTACTATTTTAATTTTGATTTATTTGTTTATTTTTGAATTTTCGAGATAGGGTTTCTCTGTGTAACAGTACTGACTATTGTGGAACTTGCTTTGTAGACCAGGCTGGCCTTGAACTCACAGAGATCCGCCTGCCTCTGACTCCCAAGTGCTGGGATTAAAGGTGTGCGCCACCACTGCCCAGCTACTTTTTAATTTTTTTTAAAAGATTTATTTTATGTATATGGTACTCTCTCTGCATGTATGCCTGCAGGCTGGAAGAGGGTACCAGATCTCATTACAGATGGTTGTGAGCCATCGTGTGATTGCTGGGAATTGAACTCAGGACCTCTGGAAGGGCAGCCAGTGCTCTTAACCGCTGAGCCTTCTCTCCAGCCCCAGAAAATATACTTTAGTATATTTGCTTATTAAAGCAGGATCTAATTGTGAAGCTCTGGAGGGGCGTGGGTCCTAAACTCTCTAGGTAGACCAGACTGGTCTCAAACTTGCTATAATTCTCCTGTCTCCGCCTACTGAGTTCTGATGTTACAGGAAGCACTACCATAAACAAAAGCCTCATAATGGTATGATGGAGGAGTGTCTATGTGTTACTTTCATTGATTAATAAAAAAACTGCCTTGGCCCTTTAAGAGGACAGAAAATTAGGTAGGCGGAGTAGACAGAACAGAATTGTGGGAGAAAGAAAGCAGAGTTGGGGAGATGCTTCAGGGCAGTTTGCCATGCTTCTCCTCTCTGAGATGGACGCAGGTTAAGATCTCTCCTGGTAAGCGACCACCTCGTGGTGCTACACAGATTACTAAATATGGGTTAGTCAAGATGTGAGAATTAGATAATAAGAGGCTGAAACAAATGGGCCAGGCAGTGTTTAAATGAATACAGTTTGTGTGTTGTTATTTTGGGTAAAGCTAGTCGGGTGGCGGGACACAGCCCGTTGTTCCTTCTACAATGGTAGAGTCACAGTGAAGCTTCTCTGTGTCACAGCCCTGCAGACCAGGCTGGGCTCGAACTCACAGAGACCCACCTGCCTCTGCCTTCCGAGTGCTGGGATTAAAGGCGTGCGCCACCACTGCCTGGCACAGATTTTTTTTTATTCTATTTATTGATAAATTATTTTTAGGGATTTTTGAGACAAGGTCTCACTATGATTCTTTTGCTGTAGTGGAACTTGCTATGTAGTCCAGCCTGAAACTTGTGGCGAACCACCTGCTTCTGCCTCCCTGGTGCTAGGACTAAAGGTGTGTGCTACCACACCCGGCTTATTAGTTTATTTTTATTAGTGTGTGTATCATGTCATATGTGTGAAAGCCAGGGGACAGCTTTCGGGAGTCAGTTTTCCCGCTTCCACCATGTGTTTCAGGGATCGAGCTCAGGAGATAATGGGGTTTTCATAGCAAGCACTTTTACCAGCTAAGCTGTCTCACCAGCCCAGAAATTCATATATATTATATATATAATATATTATATATATATATATAATGTGGTGTGCCCGCTTTACCCTGACATTTCTAAATCTTTAACATTTTTTGTGCTTTCTAAATTTTCTACAAGAACTGGATCCCATATATTTATCTAATCTTGGGGGAAAGAAGACAGTTAATTGTAAATAGAAAAATCCCAAGAAAGCCTGCCATGTGTAAACAGAAGGGATGGATGAAGCTAAGTGAGGCCCTGCACAGAAGGCAGCGTCTACTCACCTCGATGTGCCGCGGTGTGGATGTGAACTTCCTTCCCATCCTGTCTGTGGCACTGGCCACAAGTGTCGTTTGCCCAACGGTGACGGCACGGAGCACGTAGTTTTCCGAGTACTCGTCCTGATCCTCCATTAACCTGCAAAGACAGTGTGGTACTGGTGAGGAAGATCAGGTGGTTTTGGTGGTGGTTTGGCTTGGTTTATTTTGTTTTTCTTTTCTTTTTCTTTTGTTTTGTTTTTCGAGACAGGCTTCAGAGTTCTGTGGCTTTGGAGACGGTCCTGGAACTAGCTCTGTAGACCAGACTGACCTCAAACTCAGAGATCTGCTGCCTTTGCCTCCTAAGTGCTGGGATTAAAGGCGTGCACCACCACTTCCCAGCGGTTTATTTTGTTTTTCAAAACAGGGTCTCTCTCTATAGTCCTGGCTGTCCTGGAACTCGACATAAGGCAGACTGGCTTTGAATTCACAGAGATCTTCCTGCCTCTGCTTTTCCAATGCTGGGTTTAAGTCATGCACCACTAAGTCCTGCTAAGATCTGGTTTTGAGAAAGACTGGTAATTCTTCTTTCTAAGATGCTCCATACATTCTAATTCTGGCTAGAGGGACCTTCCAGAAAGTGCATGTCCACGGTCAAGCCTAACTAAGCTCCTGTGGTGACGGATGCACCAGGCTGACAGGAGTGAGTGCAGTGAAAACAGAGGACGAGCTGGGAATGCTAAATCTGCAGCACCTTCCCTTCGTATTGTAAGACAGAACCTCATATAACCTAGGCTGGCCTTGAACTCCCAATCCTGTCTCCCAAGTGCTGGGATGACAGAAGTAAGCTACTGTGCCCAGGAAGTCCTTGGATCTCTTCTTTTTCAAAGAAGAATACCGAGAGTGTTCGCTGGCCAACACAGTTTTGAAGGTCTTCCAGGCAGAAGCACTCCCAAAAGATAACATCCAAAGAGAGTTTCAGAAAACAAAAAGACCTATTTTAGTGCTTAAACAAGACAGTTAGGGCTCCTGACTTTTCAAATTTTAATATTTAATTTTATAATTTTAGTTTATGTATATGAGTTTGTGTCCATGTCTGTGCACCACTTGTGTGTCTGGTGCCCATGGAAGCCAGAAGAGGGCGTTGGAGCCCCTGGAACTGGAGTTATGTATGGTCATGAGACACCATGTAGGTGCTGGGAATCAAACTCTTAACCACTGAGCCATCTCCCCAGCCCCTACTTTCATTTTTTTGAGAGAGTCCTATGGAGCATAGGCTGGCCTCGAACCTGTGATCTTTGTGGCTCAGCCTCCCGAATGCTGGGCTTACAGGTACACACCACAGCACCCAGCCTGAATAAATACAGACACAGACTGTGGGAAAGAGCATGGGCTGAGTAAACTACCAAAAGGACGGAGGGGGGGGGATCCTTTTGGTAAGGGAAGCTGACCAGGCCACCAGGAGGGAGACTGTCGGTACTACGCAGAACTTACCTCAGGGTGACAATGGCCGATGCCAGTTGAAGTCTGACATCCATGTTTCTGAAGTACTTGTTCCGAAAAGGGTGTTTGGAAGAGCCAAGAACCCTCACAACCACTAACACGGTTTTGCCAATCTCGACCTAGCAGTTGAAAAAGGTAGCGTGTAACAAACGCACTCCACTGAGTAGGGATGTGTTACCTTTCTGAGGGCACAGACATTTCTACGCATCAGATGTTCCTGGTGGGCCTCTGATCAATGATCTTGAAGCTGTGTGCATTATTTGTAGCCTCCCCAATTCATTCCTTTCTTTATTTGTTTATTTGTGTGTGCACACTTGTATATACCACAATGTGCTAGGGAGGCCAGGGCACGACTTGCAAGAGTTAGCCCTCTTCTACCACGTGGGTCCTAGGGGAGTCAGGTTCTCAGACATGGCAGTAGGCACTCTCACCCAGGGAGCCACCTACTTGGCTCTCTCCATCCCAGCCTCTCCTCTTCTCCCCTCCCCACTATGTGGCCCAGGCTGGCCTGAAGCTCATTAGGTAGAACAGGTCGGCTTCACACTCAGAGATCTGCCTGATTCTGCCTCCTGAGTGCTGGGATTACTCTTTTTAAAAAAATTAAGTCAGCCAGGTGGTGATGGTGCACACTGTTTTTTTTTTTTTAAAGATTTATTTATTTATTATGTATACAGTGTTCTGCCTGCATGTGTGCTGCAGGCCAGAAGAGGGCACCAGATCTTCTCATAGATGGCTGTGAGCCACCATGTGGTTGCTGGGAATTGAGCTCAGGACCTCTGGAAGAGCAGCCAGTGCTCTTAACCACTGAGCCATTTTTCTAGTCTGACGGTGCACACTTTTTTTTTTTTTGTTTTGTTTTTGGAGGCAGGGTTACTCTGTGTAGTCCTGACTGTCCTTGAACTCACTCTTTAGACCGGCTGACTTCGAACTCACAGAGATCCTCCTGTCTCTGTGCTGGATTAAAGGCGTTTCATTAGTCTAAGGTCTGCAGGAGCTGAGTTGAGGAGATACTCTTCAGTGTGCTGGGGAGCGAACCAGGTCTGTGCCACTCCTGACATGAGCAGCGCTCACCTTGTCGATCAGATCCAGCTCTACCTCCTGTATGTCTGACACCCTGAGCCAGGCGGTTGCTGGACCCAAGAAAGCCAAGCACAGGTCGTACACTTCCAAGGTAAGAAATCCAGGATGTATTGGAACCACCTAGAAGGAAGTGGATGGTGTTTAGTGCAGGGCAAAACCACAGACTACTTGTGTTAGCAGACTCTAACACACACCCCCGGCTCCTTAGTCACCCGTAGGGAAAGCTTTCATGAAGAAAACACATATGTATGGGCTATGACTGCACGTGGAGGTGGCGGTGACAATGGATGACACTTGGCTTCTGTCTTTGTACCAAAGCTCCTTACTGTGAGGCAGCAGCCATCACCCCGTGTCCACTGTCAGCAGCCGTGATCACCCTGTGTCCGCTGTCAGCAGCCGTGATCACCCTGTGTCCACTCCCACTGTCAGCGGCTGTGATCACCCTGTGTCCACTCCTAGTGTCAGCAGCCGTGATCACCCCGTGTCCACTGTCAGCAGCCGTGATCACCCTGTGTCCGCTGTCAGCAGCCGTGATCACCCTGTGTCCGCTGTCAGCAGCCGTGATCACTCTGTGTCCGCTGTCAGCAGCCGTGATCACCCTGTGTCCACTCCCACTGTCAGCGGCTGTGATCACCCTGTGTCCACTCCTAGTGTCAGCAGCCGTGATCACCCTGTGTCCGCTGTCAGCAGCCATGATCACCCTGTGTCCACTCCCACTGTCAGCGGCTGTGATCACCCCGTGTCCGCTGTCAGCAGCCGTGATCACCCTGTGTCCACTCCCACTGTCAGCGGCTGTGATCACCGTGTCCAGAGCACCCAGTTCAATTCTCAGCACCCATATCACACGTGCCACAGCCACTGCATCTCCAGCTCCAGGGGACCAGACACCTTTCTCTGGCCCTGGTTGTCACTTGCACTCATGTATATACATAATTTAAAAACTAGTAGAATAAAACATTTATTAAAAACAAGTCTGGGCAGTATTGGTTCACGCCTTTAATCTCAGCACTTGGGAGACAGAGGCAGGCAGATCTCTGTGAGTTTGAGGCCAGCCTGGTCTACAGAGCAAGTTCTAGGACAGCCAGGACTACCCAGAGAAACCCTGTCTTGGAGAAACAAAATAAATAAAAAATAAATAAATAAATATCCCCAAAACAAATACTGTAGGTAGGCATGGTGGTTCATGCCTCTACTCCCAGTATCCGTGGGATAGAGGCAGAGTTGAGACAAGCTTTAAACTCTAGGAGCAGCCTGGTCTACATACTGAGTACCAGGCTACCCAGGGCAAACAGTGACACCTTGTCTTAAAAACTACCTTAAAAGAAAACAAACCCAAAAACAAAACCCCAAAACCTTGTAAACCAAACTCAAGAACACATCAAATTGGAAGTGGTAACCCATGCCTTAACCCCAGCTCTAGGAAGGCAGGGGTGGGCAGATCTCTGTGAGTTGGGCTAACCTGGTCTACACAGTGAGTGCCAGGATATCCAGGACCACATAGGTAGGCCCTGTCTCAGAAAAACAAAAATAAAAAAATTAAAAAACAAACAACAACAAAAAATCCCAACACATCAAAAAGATTGTTGAGCCAGGCATTGGTAGTTCACACCTTTAATCCCAGCACTCAGGAGACAGTGGCAGGCGGGTCTCTGAGTTTGAGACCAGGCTTTTCTACAAAGTGAGTTCCAGGATAGCCAGGATTGTTACACAGAGAAACTCTGTCTCCCAAAATGAAAAAGAAAACAACAACAACAACAAAGATTTTTCCCTGTAATTGAACTGGCTTCATTCCAGAGATGCAGGGCTGGTTCCATGTATATAAGTTAATAAATGTGATACATAATCTACATGGACTCAGGACAGAAATCATTTAATTATTTCAGTTGATGCAGAAAACATATTTGACAAACTCCAATATTCCTTCGTGATAATAGCTGTGATATGAATTATATTGATAAACTGTCATGTGATGTGTGATCTTCAGAGGCCAGAGGATCCCTGGAACTAGAGTTACAGACAGTTGTGAATGTGGGTGTTGGGACTCGAACCCAGGTCCTCTAGAAGAGCAGCCAGTGTTCTTAACCACTGAGCCATCTCTCTTGTTGTGGAATATTTGTTAACTATGTAGAATTGTGTTGCTTTTGTTTATGCTTCATTTGTAAAGATGTATAAAGATATAAATTAGACACACACAAAGACATATACACAGACACTAACACACAGACACATACAGAGAGACAGACAGACAGGCACACACACTAAATAATGTGATAAAAAGTTCAAAACACCAAATCAAAACAAAAAAGCACTTTGACCTGAGACCTTGAGCCTGGAAAGCTCACCAACCCACCTGGATAGAGCTTTCTGCTTCTGCGTAAATGATGGTGACTATATCTTGCTCACTGCTGTTGACTAGGAAGTAGCCAGACCCTTCCACAAGGTGAAATACTTCCTGGAGAAAAATCAGACAAACAATGCTCCATTCTTTTGATTTATAGCCCACAGGAAACGACTTCTTTTTTTTTTTAATATTTACTTATTATGTATACAATATTCTGTTTCCATGTATGTATGCAAGCCAGAAGAGGGCACCAGACCTCATTACAGATGGTTGTGAGCCACCATGTGGTTGCCAGGAATTGAACTCAGGACCTTTGGAAGAGCAGGCAATGCTCTTAACCTCTGAGCCATCTCTCCAGCCCCCCAGGAGATGACTTCTATGTAACAAAAGAGCAGTGTGCAGACAGAAGACAAACAAGACGGGACTGCCACAGACTGGCTTTAAGGACACTGCAGCTCGTCCTTCCATGTCCTGTGTGCTTGACTGTCAACAGCAGGTGAAGCCCCTTGCCACCTAACCACAGGAGTCTCCTCACCGTCACGTCAGGATGGTTGTAGATGGTAGCGTTCTTGGGCCTCACAGTGACATCCTCCACGAGGAGCAGCTCCGCCACTGCAGATCTGGGTGAGTGGGAAATTTCCTAACCAGGGAGTGAGCACAGAGGACAGCAGAAACTGACCCGTGGAGAAGATTCCAGCTAATGACTTCTAGAGAGGAACTTTACATTTGAGTTCATTTCTATTTCTTTCCCTTTTCCTCCCTTTCCTTCTTCCCCTTCTTTCCTTTCTTCTTTATTTTATTTATTTATTTATTTATTATTATTATTATTATTACAGACAGGGTTTCTCTGTATAGCTCTGGTTGTCCTGGAGTTCACTCTGTAGACCAGGCTGGCCTCGAACTGAGAGAGTGGCCTGTCTCTGCTTCCCAAGAGCTGGGATTAAAGGTGTATGCCACCACCACCCGGTCCTTCTTTAATTTTATTAGTTCTTTGAGAATTTCATACAACATATTTTTATCATATCCTCCCCTCCCCCAACTCTTCCTAGATCCCCCTTTCCCTGCCCGCTTAACTTTGTAGACTCTCTCTTTTTTATAAGCCGTTGAGTTTTGGGATAGGCTCTCATTATGTAGCCCAGGCTGGCATTGCAGGTATGTGTGGCGGCCATGCCAGGCCCTAATCTAGATCCCTGTAATGAGAATTTTCACTCACCTCCGGGCTTTTCTTTCCTGAATAGCCCACAAAGTTTACTGCAATGAGCACAGTCCCCTTCGTTTGATGGACTTTAAGGATCTGATGGCCTAAAGCAGGAAAACACTCTAAGAGACAGGCACACCCTCTGCAAAGCGGTCTCCCAAAAAACAAAGTCTGTCTCAGTGTTTTTCAACATTTACTGTGGAGAGAAAAACACTGAAAGGGGGAAGTAAAAAAAAAAAAGAGAGAACACTTTCACATCTGTCCTTCTGGAAAAAAAAAGAGAGAACACTGGGTTTGCATGACTTCGAGCAAAAATTGACCTCTCATGTCCTTTATTTAATGAGAAATTGGGTCAGGCAAAACCTAAAATTCTTTCTTCCTGTAATGGCCTATAATTCCAAAAATGGACAGAAAGCAAATGCATGGGGACATTTTTGTATATAAAATTTCAATTTATAAATAGCAGTGACAGGGAGTCTTTTGGGGCCTTCTCTTGGCTCCCTTATCTTTATACACATGACAATCAGTCACTTGAAGAATTGGAATGGTGCATCGCTACTGTTTTTAGTTTAACGTGTGCGTATGCATGTGCATGCAGTGGTGGGGTACATGTGTCCGAGGGTATTTGTGGGCTCAGTTACCTTTGAACACGTTGGTTGTGGGGATTGAACTAGGTCATCATCACGCCCCTTTACCTACTGAGCCAATTTGCTGTACCTCTTTGTCTGTCTGTCTGTCTGTCTGTCTGTCTGTCTGGCTCTCTCTTTCACTTCTTTTTGAGACAGGTTCTCATTGCACAACCCTGGCTGGCCTCAAACTCACAGAGACCCACCAGTTTCTGTCTCCTGAGTGCTCGGTTAAAGACCTGTGCCACCATGGCCGACCCTCTTTCTTTTCCTTTCCTTAAACAAAGTCTCACATCTCCTGCTGGCCCTGACTTGCTATAGCCTAGGCTGTCCCAGGACTTGGGCGGCTCTGGCCTCTGCCTCCTGTCACTGAGATTATATAGCATACGCTACCATCTGATGCTCAGAATGTCTACTTCAGACTAGGAGCAGAGAAAGACCAGAAGTTCCCAGTCTCCCGAGAGACAGTTTATAGTTCAGTGATGAGGAACATCTAAAGGAACATGGTGTTTGTGTATAAAGCCAGGGGCAGGAGAGATACTGCAGTGGTTAATGATCAGAGTTCCTGAGAGCTGTGGGGCAGCTCGGTGTTGGAGCGCTTACATAACATCTGAGGCTAGTGTGTAACACTGGGCTCTGTCTGCAGCTCCTTCACATTCATTTTATATTTTATTTCAAAGATTTGTTTTGTTTCTTGAGGCAGGGTTTCTCTGTGTAACAGCTCTGACTGTTCTGGAATTAATTCACTCCGTAGATCACACTGACTTCCAAACTCACAGAGATTCCCCTGCCTCTGCCTCCTGAGTGCTGGGATTAAAGGCGTGCACCCAGCATGCCTGGCTGTTTCATGGTTTTGTTATTTTGAGTCAGGGTCTTGTGTAGTTGGATCTTATCTTGAACTTGGAGGCTGGAAGATGGCCAGGAACTCTGATCTCCTGCTTTGGCCGGGATGCTGGGATGGCAGAGCTTATCACACCCTGTTTATGTGGCGCTGGAGATGAAGCCCAGGCTTTGTGCAGGTTGAGAGGGCAGTCTCCCTGCTCTCCATCCCAGACCTGTGTTTGAGGACATTGGTGTGGAGGGTGAGGCAGAGAACGGCAGAGAGGACGCTGTCAGGAAGGGGTGAGCTCCCGGATGGAGGTGGAAGGTTGTTTCCTAATTTTCTGAGAAATCGCCACCCTGACATCCAAAGGGGCTGTACCAGCTTGCATTCCCACCAGCAAGCAGAAGTGTTCCCTTTCCCCACAACCTCTCCAGCATAAGTTGTCATCAGTGTTTTTGATCTTGGCCATTCTTACAGGTGTAAGATGGAATCTCAGAGTTGTTCTGATTTGCATTTCTCTAATGCCTAAGGATGTTGAGCATTTCCTTAAGTGCCTTTCAGCCATTTTAGATTCCTCTGTTGAGAGTTCTCTGTTTAGGTCTGTACTACATTTTTTTTTTTATTGGGTTATGTGATCTTTTGGTGTCCAATTTCTTGAGTTCTTTGTATATTTTGGAGATCCGACCTCTGATGGTGAGGTCTTTCATCCATTTGGACTTGAGTTTTGTGCATGGTGATAGATATGGGTCTATCTTCTTTCTTCTACATGTTGATTTCCAGTTATGCCAGCACCACGTGTTAAATATGCTTTCTTTTTTTCCATTTGATATTTTTTGCTTCTTTATCAAAGATCAGGTGTTCAAAGATGTGTGGATTGATATCCAGGTCTTCTATTTGGTTCCATTGGTCCTCCTGTCTGTTCTTATGCCAGTACCAGGCTGTTTTCAGTACTGTAGCTCTGTAGTAGAGTTTGAAGTCAGGGATTGTGATGCCTCCAGAAGATCTTTTGTTGCCCAGGATTGTTTTGGATATCCTGGGTTTTTTTTTTTTTGTGGGTTTTTTTTTTTTTTGCTTTTCCAAATGAAGTTGAGTACCGTTCTTTTGAGGTCTTTGAAGAATTTTGCTGGGATTTTGATGGGCATAGTTCAAGCCACTTTAAAATTAATTTTTTTCTTTGTTATCTTGAGGGTCTCATGTAGTTCAGGCTGGCCTTGAACATAATAAGCATCATCTTGCACTTCCCAGACACCTGAGTGCTGGGAATAAAGGTTTGTGTCACCATGCCCAGTTTTAATGGGTTTTTTTTCTTACATTTATTTGTTTATTTTCTTTTTATTTTATGTGCATTGGTGTTTTGCCCACATGTATGTCTGTGTTAGGGTGTTGGGTGCCCTGGAACTGGAGTTATAGCCAGTTGTGAGCTGCCAAGTGTATGCTGGGAATTGAACCCTGGGTCCTCTGGAAGAACAGCCAGTGCTCTTAACAGCTGAGCCATCTCTCCAGCCCCCGTTTATTTGTTTGCTTTTTTATTTTGTGTGTACACAGATAAGTTATGGACCGACCTGACTCCAGTTTAAGATTTAAGAGGCCATATTGTTACAAAGCCAAAAACACTTCATCCCTGTTTTCTGTAAAACTCAAGTTTGACCTCCTCTTGATCCATTTCCTGGAGCTCGACATCCTGTTTCACAGCCTGCACTCTGACCAGACCCTGATCTCCACCCTGAGGAGATGTTCTATCAAGTTCCTACACAACTAAAACCCCTTGGTGCCTTCCAGCCTTGCAGGTTTTGATCTATATGAGCCCCACTTTCTTCTGTGTTTCGGGCTGTTCTTTCAAACCTGCCTTAAAGAGACAGTTCTGTCTGACAGAAAATGAAGCTTGTTTAGTTCTACTGAAAGACTCTGGGAAACAGCCTCTGTTCTTGTTCGGTGGACTCACAGTAAGAGGACAGCGTTAGGAACTGGTTCACGCCTTCTGCCCCTTGGTATTATCTTGGGTTGACAGGCTTCCCTGCAAGTTTCTTTCCCTGCAGAGCCTTCTTGCTGGCCCTTTCCCTTCCTGGTTGTTTTGAGACATGGCCTTACCCGACAGCCCAGGCTGGCCTGACACTCATGGCTGTTCTCTTGCTATAGGCCCCCAGTTCTGGGCTTAGAGCTGTGAGGAACCATGCCTGGGTTTCTTTCTTCTCCTCTCCATCTGGCTTAGTTACTTTTCTATCACCATGACCAAGAAAATCTATAAAAGAAGCATCAATCTGGGGCTCACAGTTCCATGATCACTACAGCAGGGAGCATGGCTGTAAGCAGGCAGGCTGCGTGCTGAAGTCGTAGCTGAGGGCTTAAATCTCATCCACAAGCATGAGTCAGAGAGAGCTAGCTGGGGATGGTGTGGGCCCCCTAGTGGCACACCTCCAGCAAATCCATGCGGCCTGACCCTTCTTAAACAAGTAGCCCACCAACCGGGAACCAAACACTCAGGCATACGACTCTAGGGGCCACACCCATTGAGACCCCCACCGCCTGTGTGGCACTATTCAAGGGGATGTGGAAACAAAGATCCACTCACTCCAGATACAGAACCAACAGACCACAGAGCATGATACCACCAAAGCCCACCTTGGTGGGCCACTGAGTTTTATTGGTGTTTCTTACATGAATATTGATGAAGAGTTACTTATAGGAGTAGAAATAATTTGAAGACAGTTGTAACACAAAAGCCCACCCCAGCATAGGTGACAGCTGGAAACTGGAGTGTATGCCGGGTCTGCAGGCAGCATCGCAGGCTGGAGAGTGTCCTGACCCAGGAGCTCACAAGGTCACAGCCGCCTCTTTGCAGTTTGGCTGATCTGTGCTTCTCCCAGGCTGTTTGGTCTGTGCCTCTTCCAAGCAGCTCAGCTTGTCTGAAGTCACTTGCAGCTGTCTTTATTGTTTATTCTTGGGAAGGGAGGGACCTAGTGAACCTGGTCAGTTTTAGGAACTTCCTGAAGCTATTCTGAGTTGTTTGCTTCTTTTTTCTTTTCCATATTCACTATCCCACACTTCTTTTTTCCTTCTTCTCTCTTTTTCTTTCCTTTTTATTTCCCTTCCTTTCTTCCTTCTTTCCTTCCTTCCTTCCTTCCTTCCTTTCTTTCTTTCTTTCTTTCTTTCTTTCTTTCTTTCTTTCTTTCTTTCTTTCTTTCTTTTTCAAGACAGAGTTTCTCTGTGTAGCTGTCCTGGTACTCACTTTGTAGACCAGGCTGGCCTTGAACTCACTGGAATCTGCCTGCCTCTGCCTCCTGAGTGCTCAGATTAAAGGCTATGCCACCACCCAGCCTCTTTCTCTCTCTCTCCTTCCTTCCTTTCTTCTTTTGGTTTTTGTTATACCACGATGACCTCAGAACTAATGGTGTAGTTGAGGATGACCTCAACTTCTTCTTCTTCTTCTTTTTTTTTTTTTTTTTTTTTTTTTTACCTGTGTTTGAATGAAGTGTGTGAAGGGACATGCCATGGGACACTATGGACCTCAGAGGACTTTTTTTCCCCAGTGTTCAGTTTCCTTTGATGACCCTTGACTCCCTGAAGGGGGGTGCAGGCAGCTACATGACAGTGAGCACTGCTCACCCGAAGAGTTTGCCTTGATTGCGGCTTTGCAGACATGCTGGAAGCCCCTCCCAGGAAAAGTCCTCTGGGACTGGGCTCTGGGGCTCTTTGCTGCGAGGATGCAGTTTCTACCACATATAGACTCAAAGTCCACCTGCCAGTTGTACTCTAGAAAGGCAAGCTCCTGACCCTGGAAGACCCACACTCCGGAGAGGGAACCAAGGAGGAAAGAGTCCAGTCACTGGAACATTCCAGCAATGAAGCTACAGCTCATGTAGAGAGCTCTTCAGAGAAGCAGTGTTCAGAGCAGCACAGGGACCAGCCATCTTCATCAAATACTCCCCCAAACACAGCAGTGGCGACGCAAAGGCACTCCTGGGTGGAGGGGGGGGTCTCAGGAGCTGGGGCAGCAAGCACTCCTGGGCGGGGGGCTCTTGATTCTCTGCCCATAAGTCCTTTCCTTTTGTAGGCAGGCTATCTGCAAACTTCTTAGCATCCCACTGGTCCATCTGTCACCTTTTGCCTCCCCTAAGACAGCTCTGCACCAGGGGTGGTTAATACAAGTAAGGAACCAGTGGTTAACTCTAGGGCAGGTCCAGCAAAGGAAAAGCCACAGCAGGGTATAAACAGCCGTAAAATCAGCCAGTGTCACTGGCCACCAGCTAGAAAAGTCCTCATGTTCATGCGAGCATACTGCAGCCTCAGGCTTCCCCTACCTCCTCTGCGTTTTCAGTCTGTTGTGGGGTAGGATGCCCAAGGCTGGTGAGACAATGTCACTATCAGCAAAGCTCAACCACATCACTCAGCTGTGGCCTCTGAAATATCTCCAAATCTCCTTGTTTCGTACATAAGTGACAGCATTGCTCCAAAGCGCAGACTTCGCTGTCACTCTCAATGCTGGAGCCTTGCCAGCAGGAAATCTGGAAGACGTTTGTGCAGTTGCTTTGCCCAAAGTGAGTGTCTGGTGCAAAGGGCACACTGACCTGAGCCTTGCTAGTGGCCATGAGGGCCTCGGGGGCCCCCAGTTTTCAGGATATGTATGCACAGCCTCTATCACCATAGTGATTCTGTAGAGACAGGGAATGGGACTGTAGGGTCAGAGAACATCTTTGAGGGGTCGTCTCTCTCCTTCCACACTTCAATGGGCTCTGTGGGTTCAAACGAAGTCTCCAATCTTCAGTGGCAAGAACCTTTAACTACTGAGGCCTCTCATGGGCCCAGGCCAGTGATCCTCCTGCCTCTGCCTCCAAAGTGCTGAGACTACAGGTATGAGAGCCACCACGCTGTTTACATAGTGCTAAAGACTGAATCTAGGGCTTCGCAGTTAGGCAAACACTACCAAATTGGGCAACATTCCCAGATATTCCCACTTCTCTTTCTCTCCTTTCTACCAACCCCCTCTGGATTTCTCAGCACTGGGGAGGAGGAGGGACAGGCCCCAGCGGCTCACACAGGCCACACATTATAACTGAGTGGCACTGCCAATCCTACCTTTATGTTTTTCTATTAAAAAAGCACAAATAGATGGGCAGTGGTGGCACACGCCTTTAATCCCAGCACTCAGGAGGCAGAAGCAGGCCGATCTCCTGAGTTTGATGGAGGTCAGCCTCATCTATGGAGAGAGCTCCAGGACAGCCAGGGCTGCCCAGAGAAACTCTGTCTTGAAAAACAAAATACAAAAAAAGCACAAATATCAAAGATGAAAGGCAACATGATGAAATTGGAAGGAAACAACTCTTCACAGGTGGCATGTGAACCATGTAGCAAATACCCGGTTACAGCCGCAAGCTCTACAGTACCGTGCAAACGCGTCTGTCCACTGCCCTCGTCTTTGGCTGCCATCTCCATTGTCTTAGAATCTTCAAAATGGGCTAGTGTGTCATTGGAAGATTTCCATTCGAGTATTAATGAACTGAAATTATCAAACTTCCTCCCATGTTGGTCAAATACTGCTAGTTCCAGGACCGAGTCCCTCAGGCTGGACACAGGAATCTACATGAAAAGAAAAGGTCAGAAAGGATGTTTTATAAAAATTTGAGGCCATCAGATCAGCTTGGTGGGTCAAGTCCCTTGCTATAAAACCCTGGAATGGATTCCATCCCTGGAACTAACAAAAAATGGAAAGAGAGAATCAGCTTCATAAAGTAGTCCTCTGATTTCCACACATAAACCATGGCAAACATATATGCACACACACACAAAACACATGAACACATACAATAATTTAGTTAATTCAGTAGCGTTGGGGGTGGCAAGCTATGCTTGAAGGCAGGAATTACATTTCCTCTCAGCCTTCCACTTTGACAGTTTTTAAGTTGACCTGGCCCAGTGCTTGTTAACATAGGGTGTGTGTGCTTCCTCTTCCTCTTTCCTTTATTCCTCAGCTTCAGGGCTTGGGGGCAGTGATGTGGGAGTCCCCTATGTGTGCTGTAATTATCATTAATGAATAAAGAAACTGCCTTGGTCTGTTGATAGGGCAGAACTTAGGTAGGCAGGAAAAACTAAACTGAATGCTGGGATAAAGAAGGGCAGAGTCAGAGAGATGCCATGGAGCCGCCAGAGTCAGACATGCTGAAACTTTGCGGGTAAGCCACTGCCACATGGCAATACACAGATTAATAGAAATGGGTTAAATTAATATAAGAAGCTAGAGCTAATGGGCCAAACAGTGATTTAATTAATACAGTTTCTGTGTGATTATTTAGTGGCTGGGCGGCTGGGACCAACAAGTGGCTCCCTCTTCCAACAGGGCAGGTATTTTGTTAGCTGCATTTTGATTTCTGAATGAAGTAACTATTATGGCACTTTACCCCACCCCAAATATTTCATCATGTATTTCCTATGAAAGAGAACATTTTCTATGTAAACAAACAAAACAATAATACTGTACTTAAGAAAAATATCTTTTAGTTTTATTTTTGGCTATGTGCATGTGTATGCCCATGTATGTCCACGTGTGTATCCATGCCCACGTATGCAGGTACCCACTGGCTATGTGCATGTGTATGCCCATGTATGTCCATGTGAGTATCCATGCCCACATATACAGGCACCTACTGGCTAAGTGCATGTATATGCCCATGTATGTCCACGTGTGTATCCATGCCCACGTATGCAGGCACCCACTGGCTATGTGTATGCCCATGTATGTCCACGTGTGTATCCATGCCCACGTATGCAGGCACCCACTGGCTATGTGTATGTCCATGTATGTCCATGTGAGTATCCATGCCCACGTATGCAGGCACCCGCTGGCTATGTGCATGTGTATGCCCATGTGTGTATCTATGCCCACGTATGCAGGCACCCACTGGCTATGTGCATGTGTATGCCCATGTATTTCCATGTGTGTATCCATGCCCACGCATGCAGGCACCCACTGAGATAAGAAGGAGTCATCGAATCTTGATTACAAGCTGCTAGATGTGGGTGCCGGGAACTAAACTCAGGTCTGCACAAGAACTCAGTCACCTGTCCATCTCTCCAACCCCCCACGTCCCATGTTTAAGAATGCCGACATAAGTTCTGGAGAGATGGCTCAGAGGGCTTTACAGCGCTTGCACTACGAGCATGAGCACCTGAGTTCAGATCCCCAGAACCTGCATAAAGCCTGGGGTAGTATGTGTCTGTGATCTTAGCGCCCCCTACAGCAAGATGGGAGGTGGAGACAGGAGACTCCCTGACGGGAGGAAGGTGGCTAGCTTAGCACATGCAATGGTGAAGAAGAAAGACCCTGTTTCAAACGTGATGGAAGGAAAGGGCTGATATTTGTGGTTGCTCTCTGACCTCCACTTGTGTGTCACAGACCAAGCATGCGTGTGCACGCATGTGCACGCATGTGCACGCACGCACACACACAACACACACACACACATTAATGTAGCTTCATTAAATACAGAGTCAATATCTCAATTTCCCCTATACATTCCACCAAATGTTTTTTAAGTCTTTTTAGGATTTTTGTTGATTCATTATTTTAGAAAGGACTTCATCTTTATCTATGTGTATTCATGTATACCTAAGTGTGTGTATGAGCCATGTCTATGCCGGTGCCCAGGAAGGCCAGAAGAGGGTGTTGGATCTCGTGAACTGTGGTTACAGGAGCGAGCCTCTTGACATGGTTGCTGGGAATTGAACTCAGGTCCTCTGGAAGAGCAGCCAGTGCTCTTAATTGTTTTTTTTTTTTTTTTTTTTTGGTTTTTCGAGACAGGGTTTCTCTGTAGCTTTGGAGCCTGTCCTGGAACTAGCTCTTGTAGACCAGGCTGGTCTCGAACTCACAGAGATCCGCCTGCCTCTGCCTCCCGAGTGCTGGGATTAAAGGCGTGCGCCACCGCCGCCCGGCAGTGCTCTTAATTGTTGAACCCCCTTTCTATCCCTGATTTGATTACATGTAAGGACACTACATGTCCTTACATGGCTAGTTTTATGTCATTTTGACACAAACTCCGGTCACTCGAGAGGAGGGCTCTAGATGTGAGACAACACTGCACTAAAACTTCAGTAACAGGGCCATCAGGAAGTGGGGGAGAAGCCGCGGTAACAGGGCTGTCAGGCACTGGAGAGTAGGAAGAGAGGGGTGGGGGAGGGGAGGCGCGGTAGCACACACCTGTAATCCCGGCACTCAGGAGGCTGAGGCAGGAGGAGTGTACGTCTGAGTGCCTGGTTCACCTAGAGAGTGACTTAACCTCTGTGTCACCGTGCTGGGCTTTGTTTACCACGGGTGGTCGAGGTACTTGTGCCGCAGAATAATTTCCCTTATTTATAATGCTAGCAAAAGGTTTGATAGGGGAGATGTCGGTAAAACAATTTAGATACTATTCAGGGGGCTCATTTGTCTTCAGCCACAATTTCCTAGTACAGTAGACAGAGACAGTTGTGCTACTAAGTGTTCCCAACTGTAACTTAGCTACTCCTCTGTCCTGAGCACAAGCACAGCAATGCCTCTCACCTGACAGCCAGAGGCTGTATTTCAGATCCCTTATCTTGCAAACACTGGAGACAAATGTGCCTATGTCTTTGGAGGACAGTCTGCACTTACCAGTTGCTTGTTGTACTGTGGCAGAGGACACGGCTGAGTGCCAGTTGCCACCTTGTACACTGGTGTCACCAGCATGCTGGCAGGGTGGGCACAGATGAAGCGCACCTGCACTGTTTCCACAGAGGGACTAGGGTTCAGGACACCCGGGTGATTCCCAATCCGTACAGTGAGGACCTTTAAGGAAACATCAGAGGGTTATTTACATGTGGACCCTCAATGGCCACTGTGCCCAACTACTACAGAATGAGTAAGTCAGAATGAGCCTAATGCCACTGTAGAGGGGCCCTTCTGAGTATAATAATCAGACAAATCTCTTAAAGGCATAGGCCTTCCCCACTACACGTTAAACAATCTATTTTTTATGTGCACTGTTTTGCCTGTATGTATGTGTGAGAGAGCCAGATGTTCCGGGACTGGAGTTACACACTGTGAGTTGTCAAGTGGGTGCTGCGAATTAAACCTGGGTCCTCTGGAAGAGCTGCCAATACTATTAACCGTTGAGCCAAAACTCTAGCCCAAATAATCTATTTTTTAAATGGCAGAAAGCAATCAAGAAAGACACCAGGGCTACACAGATAAGCCCAGTCTTGAAAAACCAAAACCAAAAAAGTATAAATTTATAATATAAATTAAAATGATTCTGGGTTCAATTCCCAGCACCCACATGTCAGCTAACAACTGTCTGTAACTACAGTTCCAGGGGACCCGACACCCATGGTAAAACACCAATGTACATAAAATAAAGTTAAACAAATATATTTTTAAGAGGATTCTTGCCAGGCAGTGGTGGTGTACACCTTTAATCCCAGCACTCAGGAGGCAGAGGAAGGCGGATCTCTGTAAATTCGAGGCCAGCCTGGTCTATAAGAGCTAGTTCCAAGACAGACTGGGTTACACAAAGAAATCCTGTCTCAAAAATCCAAAAAAATAAAAAAAGAAGAAGATTCTTAAAATTGTGTATGCGTGTGTGTGTGTGGGTGTGTGTGTGTGTGTGTGTGTGCGTGCGCGCACAGTGGGTGGATGTGCCCACAGAGGCCATATGCATAGGGATCCTCTGGAGCTAAAGCTATATATATAGCTATATATATATAGGCAGTTGAGAGTCAATTGACATAGGTGCTGGCAACCAAACTCGGGTACTCTGAGAGAGCAGTAGGCTCTCCTTAATTACTGAGACAACTCTCTAGCCATGAAGACCTGTGTGTGTGTGTGTGTGTGTGTGTGTGTGTGTGTGTAAACCCTGTGTATACAGGAACTCACAGAGACCAGGGGATGATCTCTTGGAGCTGCAATTACAGACAATTGTGAACCACAGCTACTCAGCAGCTGTGGTCACTTGTGCAGTCAAAATTACAGTGTGGAAGTAGCATAAAATATCTCGGAGTAACTCTAAAAAACAGGTGGAAGACTTGTATGACAAGAACTTTAAATCTTTGAAGAGAGAAATTGAAGAAGACACCAGAAAGTGGAAAGACCTCCCAGGCTCTTGGGTAGACAGAATTAACATAGTAAAAATGGCAATCTTACTAAAAGCAATCTACAGATTCAATGCAATGCAAAATCAAAATTCCAGCAAAATTCCTCAAAGACCTTGAAAGAATGGTACTCAACTTCATATGGAAAAGCAAAAAACCCAGGATAGCCAAAATAATCCTGTACAATAAAAGAACTTCTGGAGGCATCACAATCCCTGACTTTAAACTCTACTACAGAGCTACAGTACTGAAAACAGCTTGGTATTGGCATAAGAACAGACAGGAGGACCAATGGAACCGAATAGAAGACCCAGATATCAATCCACACATCTTCAAACACCTGATTTTTGACAAAGAAGCAAAAAAATCAAATGGGAAAAAGAAAGCATATTTAACACGTGGTGCTGGAATAACTGGATATCAACATGTAGAATGAAAATAGAGCCATATCTCTCACCATGCACAAAAGTCCAAATGGATCAAAGACCTCAAAATAAAGCCAGCTACACTGAATCGCATAGAAGAGAAAGTGGAAAATACACTTAAACGCATTGGCACAGGGAACCACTGGGGGAAAGGAGAGATGACTCAGTGGTTAAGAGCATGGCACACTTACACACATGAAGGCAAATACAAGTACACATAAATAAAACGAATCTTTGTTTTTAAAGAAACAAACATTGCAACATCATACCAATGTCAGGCAATGATGATGCACACCTTTAATCCCAGCACTCAGAGAGGCAGAGGCAGTGGGATCTCTGAGTTCAAGGCCAGTCTGGTCTACGAGACAGCCAGGGATAAACAGAGAAACCCTGTCTCAAAAAACAAACAAGCAAACAAGGAAGGAAGGAAGGAAGGAAGGAAGGAAGGAAGGAAGGAAGGAAGGAAGGAAGGGGCTATTTTCCTTACTTGTTCTCCTAATTCCAGGCACAGGACTCGGTAGACATACTGATTCTGCTTCCTCTTAGCTGGCAGCCGGGCCTCTGTTACTCTAATGTCCTCTGGCTTCTCCATACTCAGTTCCAAAAAAAATCGGGAAGGCTCCAAGATCCATGGATGAGGGCCCCCTTCAAATACCATTTCCTTCACAGACTGCCATGTCACCAGGGCCACGTCCACAGGGTTCACAGCCTGAAACAGATTCATCTTACATAGTTAGGGAAAGAGTCGGGTCTCCCATACTCCTGGATTTGATCCTCTTGCCTCCACCTCCCCAGTGCCTAGATTAAATATCTATCAGTCGGGAGCTGGTGGCTCCCAGCACTCAGGAGGCAGAGGCAGGTGGATCTCTGTGAGTTCAAGTCCAGCCTGATCTACAGAGAGAGTTCCAAGACAGGCTCCAAAGCTACACAGAGAAACTCTGTCTCGAAAAACAAAAACAAAAAAAATCTATCTCTCACCTGTCTGTCTTTCTGCCTGTCTGTCTATCCACCCCTTTCCCTTCCCCTTTCCTCTCAAAGCTCTCCTATGTATTCCGCTTCCTCTCTTTCAAATTCATAACCCCCTTCTCTGATTACTGTTACCCACACCTTTTCTCTATAATAATTTTTTGAGACAGGGTCTCTTCTTTATTATAATTTTTATTTTATGTGTATTGGTGTTTTGCTTACATGTATGTCTGTGTGAGGGTGTAGGGCCCCTTAGAACTGGAATAACAGGCAGCTGTGAGCAGTCATGTGGATGCTGGGAATTGAACCCCAGGTTCTCTGGAAGAATAGTCAGTGCCCTTAACCTCTGAGCCCCCTCCCCAGCCCCTATAATTTTTGTTTTGAGATTATAATCTTTTAACACACACACACATATATAAGCATTTGTGTATATATAAATATATATTCCTAAGTACACAAAAGCAGCCTGTCCAGTCTGTATAATGTGTGTTTTCAGGGCTGACTGTAGCGCAGCGGTCGGGCAGCAATGGAAAATAATCAAATTAGCCTTATCAGAAATAATCAGTTTTAATAAAGGGAGAAAGTGGGATACACTTACAAAGCCAAGGTTCCAACAAAACAGAGAGCCAAGCGAGAGGAAAACAGGGTGCCTATCCCCAACCCGGTTCTTTTTAAAGGTACCTTTTTCCCCTGGAGCAGCCGCCCCTCAAAACAGGGATTGGTCAGCCACCCCAACAGCTGACCATCTGGCATTGGATACTGTGCTGGATAGTTTATGTCAACCTGAGAGGAGGAAACCTCAGCTAAGAAAATGCCTCCAGCTGGACGGTGGTGGTGCACGCCTTTAATCCCAGCACTTGAGAGGCAGAGGCAGGTGGGTCTCTGTGAGTTCGAGGCCTGGTCTACAAGAGCTAGTTCCAGGACAGGCATCAAAGCTGCACAGAGAAACCCTGTCGTGAAAAAAAAAATGCTTCCACAGCTGGGCAGTGGTGGCACATGCCTTTAATCCAGTACTTGGAGGCAGAAGGCAGAGGTTGGTGGATCTTTATGAGTTCAAGACCAGCCTGGTCTACACAGCAAGTTCCAGGACAGCCAGTGTGATACAGAGAAACCCTGTCTCGAAAAAGCAAAAAGAAAAAAAAAATGCCTCCACAGGATAAAGCTGTAAGGCATTCTCTTAATTAGTGATTGATGGGGAAGGCCTCAGTCCATTGTGGGTGGTGCCATCCCTGGGCTGGTCCTGGGGTCGGAAAGTAAGCAGGCTGAGCAAGCGGTGGGAAACAAGGCAATAAGAAGCCCCTCTTCAAGGCCTCTGCATCAGCTCCTGCCTCCCAGGTTCCTTCCTGTTTGAGCTCCTGTCATGACTTCATTTGATGATGCGGAAATATAAGCCAGAAAAACCATTTCCTTCCCAACATGCGTTTTGGTCATGGTGTTTCCTCATAGCAACAGTAACCATAACTAAGACAAGAACCAGCTGGTGCACTCTTCCAGGGAGGGGACCACTGCTCCTGCTTTCAGCATCCTTAGTTGCCTGCAGGGCTTTTGTGTGGGGTTGCGGCCCTGTGAGCTTCTCCCTCTTCCACCTTAGCATAGATCCCCTCACTCAGGTCATGTCTGGGCAGTTCTAAGGCGCCATATGGTGCTCTTACCTGCTGAGCCATCTATCTAGCCCCTTGATTTTAGTTTTTGATGGAATTAAGCAAGAAGGTAGGTTCTCCCTGCTTTTATTTTGAACCACTTGTCATAATATTTAATAGACTAACCTTAATGGCCCCAAATAATGGCTGCTATTCTGAAAATACATAAACACGAGGGGTAAATATGACTGACTTCTCTTCCATAGGACAGGAGGTTGCTGAGAGGTAGCTACCTTCAAAAGGAACTGTGCTCATAGTCTGTGTGAGTGGCGCCTACAGAGATATATACATATGTAAAAATCAGATATTACCTTAAAATTAATATCTCATGTGATTAATTTCCCACAGCTTATACCTCATTATTAAATAAGAAAGTTAAATACCTAAAATTTGCTAATGCAAGATAAAGATAATATTATTATATTATTGCTACTGACAGGTGGGGATGTGGTTCAGTTGGGGGCAGGGTTATTTGCTTATTGGTTGGTTGGTTGGAAGCTTGCCTAGCACGCATGAGGCCTGAGTTCCAACCCGCACGGCTTAAACTGAGTGTGACTGAATAGTGTTGTAACCCCACACTTGTGATGTAGAAACAGGAGGAGCAGAGGTTCAAGATCATCCTTGGATACACGTCTAATTGACGTTCAGCCTGGGCTACATGAGACTCTGTCTAAAAACAAACAAACAAACAAAAAGAAAGAAAAGAAAAGAAAAGAAAAGAAAAGAAAAGAAAAGAAAAGAAAAGCTGTTCATTCAGTTCATTCAGGAAGCTTGGGGGATGAACTCCCACGCCGCAGAGGTCCGATGTGAGCTGAGATCTAAACCGAGACAACAGTAAAGAGGCCACAAATCCTGACCGCTGAGCCCTCGTGGAGAGAACGGATGGCGAGCAACCAGGGCTTTACCAGGCCTAGGGACGGACAGCTCACCTTTAGAGGCTCGTATGCGGCAAACGTGGCGCTGCTCCCAACCTGCTCTTCATGCCCAGTCACGCTGACTGTCACCACAGCGTGGCCTGGAGACGTGGCTGCTATGTGCACACTAGAGCAATGCTCTGGTCCAGGGTTTTTAATACCTTTCAATCAAAAGACACGGTTTCAAACAGACATGGTGACACTTGGGAGGTGGCTGCAGAAGAATCCAGAGTTCAAAGCTGGCCTCAGCTACAAAGCAACTTTAAGGCAAGCCTGGGCTACAGGAAACCCTGTCTCCCAAACAAACAAATACCCACCCAAAGCTTACCATAACTCAGAGTAATAAGCAGCTGGGTTTTTTTTTTTAAGAAATTAGGCTATAGAAAAAGAATAATTTTAACCCATTAGAAGTATAACCTAGGGCTGGACAAATGTCTCAGTGATTAAGAGCACTGACTGTTCTTCCAGAGGACCCAAGTTCAGTTCCCAGCACCCACATGTCCACTTACTACCATTTTGAACTCCAGGTCCGGAGGATCCAACACTGCTGGCCTCTTTAGGACCAGCACTCATGTACGCATGCCCACGTGCTGACATACACACTTAAGAGAAAATACTGAAAATAGATTTGGCTGAGCACGATGACACCTTTAATCCCACCAGTTCGGAGGTTCAAGGCCAGCCTGGTCTACATAGTGAGTTCCAGGCCAGTCAAAAGCTATATAGTGAGACCCTGTCTCAAAAAATCCTTAATATCTATTTATTTATGTACTTTATTATATGGATGTTTTATCTTCAGCTCACCAGGAGAGGGCATCAGATTCCATCCTACATGATTGTGTGCCATCATGTGGTTGCTGGGAATTGAACTCAGGACCTCTGAAAGAGCAGCCAATGCTCTTAACAGCTGAGCCATCTCTCCAAATTCCCCCATCCCTCCCTAAAAAATCTTAAAACCATAACCTTTTCTGGGTATCGGTGGCATGTGCCTGTCATCTTAGCACTTGGCTCAGGCAGAATATTCTCCCAAGCTGCACAGAGCAACTCCTGCCTCAAACAAAACAAACATAATGCCTTTATGTGCCCACAAGGGCCCATTGTTTCCACTGAGTTGATGTGTACATTCCTATTGTAGCTCAGAACTGGACCGCTCAGCTATCCTACACAAGGCCCTGAGATCAATCGCCAGCAAAGTCAATAAATAAGGCACAGGGTAGAGGTGTTACAGAGAAGGTGTAGGGTAGAGGTGTGACAGAGAAGGTGTAGGGTACAGGTGTTACAAGAAGGTGTAGGGTACAGGTGTTACAGAGAAGGTGTAGGGTACAGGTGTTACAGAGAAGGTGTAGGGTACAGGTGTTACAGAGAAGGTACAGGGTAAAGGGGTTATAGAGAAGCACAAGCCGTTCATGCCAGTACTAAGGAGGCTTAGACAAGAAAGTTATTAATTCAAGATCAGCCTAGGATACATAGCAGGGTCATGAGTGGAATGTGTGTGTGTTTTTGCGCACACACATGCGTGTGTGTGTTTGTGTGTGTTAAAGAGAAAAAGAGAGAGAGGAAGGGAGGAAATTGTGTAAATTAACCTACAGAGGTGATTGGTCCCTTAATTCGAGGATGAAGAAGAAAAATAGAAAGATCTTTGCCTTGCCTTCTTTATAAAGAGTGAAGACTCCTTGCTTATCCGAGTTGAGATCCAGGGGTAGGTGAGAGCAGTCGGTGAATGCGATGGTCTCTTTGGTCTCTGCATTTACATGATACATTGCAATGGGGACCTCAATAATCTGACCAATTTCCACATCAGCTTGAAATGGTAACAGTTCCATTTTGTTCAGCTTCATGACATATATCTTGAGGAAAAGCAATTAACCTTTAGCAAAGTCTTAGAAGAGATATGTAAATACATGCATAATCACATGTTGCATGCATATGCACATGTAATATATACATAAACAGCACATTTAGGTGTGGGGGCACAAATCTCATTCTAGCCCTTAGAAGCTGAGACCAGACGATACAGTCAAGTGCAGGCTGCGTCATGCAGTGAGATCCTGTCAACAGCCATATGTACATTCTCTCTCTACATTGTTACTTACATAGTTTACTTTAGGTCCCGTTCTTCCTTTTTTTTTTTTTTTTTTTTTTTTGGTGGCGATGCTAGGGGTTGAACCTAAATCCTTGTTCATAAGAGGAAAACCCACTATGCCAAGCTAGGCCTCCAGTTAAAAACATATGATTATATATATTATAGATAAAACACATAATTACATAAATTATATATGTAATATAACATATAATTTTGTTATATTAGATACAAATTATATAATAACTTGGGTTAGATAACACAAAGTTATTCTCTAACATATACTATTTTGAGTTCTTTTTGAGACAGGGTTTCCTCTGTGTAGCCCTAGCTGTCCTAGAATTCACTATGTAGACCAGGCTGGCCTTGAACTCAAGAGATCGCCTGCCTCTGCCTACCAAGTGCTGGGATTATAGGCGTGCGCCACCATGCCAACTTCAGTTAGTATATATTTTAATATAAAACATACACACATGCTTTAGGGTTTCTGTTGCTGTGATAAACTCCATGACCGACCAAAAGTGACTCCAGGAGAAAAGTGCATCGTACACAGAAGTTAGGGCGGGAACCTGGAGAAGGGAGCTGAGGCAGAGGCCATGGAGGAACACAGGTCACTGGCTTGCTCCCGTGGCTTCTCTGCTTGCTTTCGTACGAGGTCGAGGATCACCAGTGCAGGTGCTAGAAGCTCAGATGCCATAACTACAATGAGCTGGGCCCTCCCACATCAACCATTAATTAAAATGTCCCACTGGCTTCCACAAAGACCAATATGGTCAGGGCAGTTTCTTAATTGTGGTTCCCTCTTCTAAATGACTCTAAGCCTATGTAAAGCTGCCAAAAATCTAACCAGGACAACAGAGAATCAGCCCTTCATATACATGAGTTATGCATCTACAGACTCAACTGACTAAAAATACTAGGGAAAAACACATCTGCACTGAAAATGCACACTTTTTTCTTTGCTTGGCTTGAGATAGGTTTTATGTCACCCAGGCTGGCCTAGAGTTAACTCTGTGGCCGAGATGGCTTGGATACCACAGCCTCTGTCCCTGAGTTCTGGGAAATCACAGGTCCACTGCACTTAAATGCCCTTCTTCCCTCGTCGCGATTCCCTGAACAGTGATAGACAGCTGGACACAGTGGCCCTTAAGAGGTGGATGCAAGAGAACTGCCATGAATTTGAAGGCACCCTGGGCTATAGATAGAGGCCCTGTCAAAAAACCAAAAACAAAAAAACATACCCAAGAACAAAAACACAATGCAGCATAACAATGCATTGACGTGGCATCAGAGATAGCGGGAAGTGAGAATCCCATGCAATGCCTCCATTTCCTGTGTTCCCTAGGTACGTCGCTGTCAGAACTAGAAACCTCCACACCATCTCTGTAGCTTCATATCTTTTACTTCCCTTATCCAACTGCTCATCAAATCTTTAATCCTACAATTTTAGCATTTGGGCTGAGACAGGAGAATGGCCAAGAGTTAGAGGCCAGACTGAGCTACATAACTGAGTTTGGGGCAAACTTCGGTTATAGAATAAGACCCTGTCTCAACCGATCCCTCTCCCCAAGTAAGACTTGTTGTGGAATATTACTGTAACTATTTAAGATGTATTGCATTTGCCTATGTTGTGGAATATTTGTTTAACTATCTAAAGCTGTGTTGTTGCTGTTTTACCTTGTCTGCCTAAGGCACCTGCTTGGTGCGTGGCCAATAGCAAGGGAGGAGATGTAGGCAGGACTTCTGAGCAGGGAGAGTAAGGAGGAGGAGGAATTTAGGCTTGGGAGAGACAGAGGGAGAAAGGGAGAAACGAAGATACCGGAGATATGCCGGGGCCCAGCCAGCCGGCCCTGGAAGAAGCAGGAAAGCAGGACATAGAGAATAAACGGAAGGTAAAAAGCCCTGAGGCAAAACGCAGATGAATAGAAACCGATTAAATTAAGTTATAAGAGCTAGTGGGACAACAATCTAAAGGATGAGCGTTCATAATTAATAAGAAGTCTCCGTGTCTTTTATTGGGAGCCGGTTGGTGGCCCAAAGAAATTTCCAACTACAAGATCCTCTCAATCTGTCCACTTTTTGTTGTTTTAAGACAGGGTCTTGCCCGGTGGTGGTGGCGCACGCCTTTAATCCCAGCACTCGAAAGGCAGAGGCAGGTGGATCTCTGTGAGTTCGAGGCCAGCCTGGTCTATAGAGGGAGTTCCAGGATATCAACGCTACACAGAGAAACCCTGTCTCAAAAAACCAAAAGGAAAGCAGCATCTGGAATATGTGAATGAACAGGAGTATTGTTAAAACTATTTATTCAAAGAGTCCACGTCTGGCTGCGGCCCTCTGGCTTTTGTTTGCCTTTCTCTTCCAAAATTTTGTTCCTAATCATCACTAACTAATCACACCTCACTAACTAGCCACACCTCACTAACTAGTCACACCCACAAGGATTTTTCTATCTACTAGGAGTAGCTTTTTTTTTTTTTTTTTTGGCTTTTGGAGACAGGGTTTCTCAGTAGCTATGAAGTCAGCAGTGGAACTCACTCTGTGGACCAGGCTGGCCTCGAACTCACAGAGTTCTGCCTGCCTCTGCCTCCCGAGTGCTGTGCTATCACCGCCCAGCAAAGAGTAGGTTTTAAAATTTTATCGATTGATGTTTTCTGAGATGGGATCTCTCTGTTATGTGGCTCTGGCTGTCCTAGAACTCACTACAAAGAATAGGCTGGCCTCAAACTGAGTTCTGGGATCAAAATTGTGCACTATCACTGGGTGGTGGAGTACACCGTTAATCCCAGCACTTGGGAGGCAGAGGCAGGTGGATCTCAGTGTGTTCGAGACCAGCATGATTTATAGAGCAAATTCTACACAAAGAAACATTATCTCAAAAAAAAAAAAAAAAAAGAAAAAAGAAGAAAGGAAAAGAAAAAGAAGAGAAAATAAAAAACAAAGAAATCTTCCTGTCTAAATTTTAGTTCTTTGAGGCAGGAAGTGATGTCATGTTTTGGTGGGGGGGCTATGGTACTTAGTACTTATTAGTACCTAGAGGCACTCAGTAAATGATCTTGACATGATGACACATTGTCAGATCACAGCTGGGAGATGGTGGCGCTCGCCTATAATCCCAGCACTCAGAAGGCAGAGGCAAGATGGATCTCCATGAGTTCGAGAAGCCTGGTCTACAAGAGCTAGTTCCAGGACAGCTAGGACTGTTATACAGAGAAACCCTATCTCAAAATACAAACAATGTCAAGTCACACAAGGAAAAGCATCAGATGCCATACACTGAAGAAAACAGAAAAATGGTCATATAATTAGTCTAAGAAAAAAGCCTTGCTTTTTGTTTAAGACAGGGTCTCGGGGTCCTGAGTTCAAGTCCCAGCAACCACATGGTGGCTCACAACCATCTATGAGATCTGGTTCCCTCTTCTGGCCTGCAGGTGTACATGCAGGCAGAACACTGTATATATAATAAATAAAATCTTAAAAAAAATGACTACATTCCTAATCCTTCTGCCTTTAACTTGAAATTGGGGTGATGACAGGTGTGTACTCCCAGACCTGGCAAGTATTTTCAGTCTTTTAGAGGTAGTTTAACTCGCCAAAATACGAGGCTAGTAATAAGGCTAACATGGAAGCCACTGATGTGTACAGGGCCAGGGAGGGGCTCAGCAGACAGACGCACCCGCGACACACTGCTGGTGACTTGAGTTTCATTCTGGTGCTCGGGTCTTGTGGCTAATCTCGGCTGTCAACTTGATACACTCGGGAAGAGGGAACCTCAGTTGAAGAGCGGCCTCTGAGTTGTCCCATGGGCATGTCCGTGGAACATTTCCTTGGTTGTCGATTGATGTGGAGGAGAGAAGCACTCCACAAAGCTGTCTTCCGACTTCCACACACACTGCTGTGGCAAATGCACCCTCGACATGCATATGCACACGCAATAATAAATATTATAAGATTACATGTATCAAAGTGAATTTTTTAATGGTTAGGACTGGGAATATGGGCTCAATTGTAAAGAACTTGTCTTACAAAGTGGGGACCTGAATTTGGACCCCCAGACTTCCCAGAGAAGCCAGACGCTGTGCTGGGGAGAGAAAGCAGGGCTTTGCACAGGGTAGGTCGTGTTCTCTGCCACCGGGTTATATCCCCAGCCCAAGACCACCCCATTTTACAACTGAGGAAGCAAACACAGACATCAAACATATGGCTCTTTTGTTGTTGTTGTTTTGTTTTTTGAGACAGGGTTCTCTGTGTCCTGGAACTCGCCCTGTAGACCAGGCTGACCTTGAACTTACAGATGTCCGCCTGTCTCTGCCCCCTAAGTGCTGGGATTAAAGGCGTGTGCACCAATTTCTGGTGTATATGGCTTTTTGTTTGTTTGCTTGCTTGTTTTGTTTTTCAAGACAGACTTTCTCTGTATAGCCCTGGCTGTCCTGGAACTTGCTCTGTAGACAAGGCTGGCCTTGAACTAACAGAGATTCATCTCCTTCTGAGTGCTGAAGGGACTGAAGGCAGCACCACTACCACCCGGCTAAATACAGGACTCTTAAGTAGGGATCAACTCATATTCAGAAATATTTAAGGAATATGTACTTTCAGGTTGAATTTCATAACATTTGAATTTATTTTAGTTCTACTTACTGAGATAGGGCTTCATGTAGTTGAAGATGGTGCTGGATTTCTGCTGTCCTGGCTCTACCTCCTGAGTGCTGGATTACAGGCATGGATGGCCTCCATGCCCAGTTTTGCGGGTGCTAAGGACTGAACCTGGTTTTTGTGCATGATAATCACTACCAGCTGAGCCACGACCTCAGGCCTTGAGTAAAATTTTCAAATAGTCAAGTTGGATTAGATGTAATTTTGAACATGTCCTGAACTTAAATTTAGAAATCGTAGCCTGTCGGTGGTGGCTCACATATTTAACGCCAGCATTTGAGAGGCAGAGGCAGGTGGATCTCTGTGAGTTCAAGGTCAGCCTGGTCTACAGAGCGAGTTCCAGGACAGTCAGGGCTACATAGAAAAACCCTGTCTCAAAAAAGAAAAAAAGAGCCGGGCAGTGGTGGCGCACGCCTTTAATCCCAGCACTCGGGAGGCAGAGGCAGGCGGATCTCTGAGTTCGAGGCCAGCCTGGTCTACAAGAGCTAGTTCCAGGACAGGCTCTAGAAACTACAGGGAAACCCTATCTCGAAAAACCAAAAAAAAAAAAAAAAAAAAAAAAAAAAAAAAAAAAAAAAAAAGAAAAGAAAAAAAACCCAAACAAACAAAAAATTTAGAAATCATGGTGCTGGAGAAATCGCTCAGCAGTTAAGAGTTCTTGCTGTTCTTGCGGAGGCTGGAGGTTCAATTCCCGGAATCCACATGGCAATTCACAGCCTCCTACGACTCCAGTTCCATGGGATCCAGTGCCCTCTTATGACTTCCATGGATACTAGTCACAAAAGTGGTGCACAGATACACATGGAGGCAAAACACTCATACACGTAATTTATTTACAAAAAACAAAACAAAACAAAACAACAACAACTAAATTTAGACAGCGGTGTCCCAAAGATACTCAGTTTTCAAGAGATACTTACCTTAATTTCTCCATATCGAAAAGGATTTTGTACATCTCGTGCCAAAATGGTACTGTTCCCTCTCACCTGACCGGCGGTGACCACTCCTTTGGTGGTGACCATGGCCACCGTTTCATTAGAGGAGGCCCAGGTGAAGTTGCCACTACCTCCCTCTACCTGTGAAAAACCACAGCCCATGGTGAACTCTTCTGGGAGGAAAGGGGAATCTAAGTGACAATGTAGAACTTGCCTGGTGAAGTCAAGTTTAGAAACTAATAAAATGATGTAATAAACGATCTCTGCACATGTCAAGCGACCGTTGGCCGTGAAGGAGGAAATGTCAAGGAAAGGATTAAAGGAAGGGTAAGTAGCTCTCCCACCACACAAGGTCACAGGGGCATCAGGGAATAAATAGGACAAAGCGTTGTAAAACTCACAAGGAAACGACAGATGGCCACACAGAGAGCATGGCAGTTCTTAGGTTTGGCGGGGAGGTAAAAGTCAACAATGAATCTGGGGCTGGGGTGCAGCTCGGCAGGCAAAGTGGAGTCTGGGACTGATCCCCCGCACTGCATTGCCAGGTTGTGCATCCCACGTGGTGCAGTCAGGACAACCTGAGGCTACACCAGTGTTCAAGGCCCGTCTGAACCACACGGCACAACTGTTTCAACAAAGCAACCTACTAGGGAAACATTTATTTCTGTGTGAATTCCATTATTAGAGGATGCCATACCTGAACTTTGTAACGATTTGCTATTCCCAGAGGATAATGGGGAAATGCCAGAAAGCTGGGTGTAAGCCGGATGGGAAAATAGATCTTCACTTCTTGCTGGTGACTGATTTCATACTTTTTAGGCTGAGCACTGTTGCTCTGCAGGAACAAGAAAAAAAAAAGTCAAAATAGATCTCCTGAGACACTTTCTTGTTTTATTTTGGTTTGTGACAGGGTTTCTCTGTGTAATATCTCGGACTGTCCCAGAACTTGCTCTGTAGACCAGGCTGGCCTCAAACTCACAGAGATCTGCCTGCCTCTGCCTCTCGAGTGCTGGGATTAAGGGTGTGCGCCACCAGCCTCTGCCCAGCTTGAAAAGTTTCTTAAAGGAACTGTGTGCTATCTGCAGCGGAAGGACAGTCTGCAGAGGCACGCAGTACCGTGTGGCATGACAGAGGAGGATGGCATGTCACAGCTGCTTTAGGTTGCAGCAGCCCGCCCTGCCAGGGCTCCTAGGGACTGGCCGGCTTTTGAGACCCCTACCTCCTGAATGCTGGGAATCAGGGTCGCATTTATCATCGCAACCCCATCCTTCAGGGCTTTCAACACATGGTAAGATCCGTTGGAAGTACTTAGTTGCTCTTCAAAATATTCCTTCAGAAACTGGAACGTGATCTTGAGATTCTGAAACCAGTCCAATGGCAAAACAAATCTGAAGATGTATTTTTTCCCCAAATACATTTCCCTAAAACCATTTTAATGCCAAGCCACAGGTAAGACTGTAGCTACGCACTTAAGGGAAGAAGACATAAGAACAGGGGTGGGTGTGTGTGCTGGGGGGATGGCTCAGTCACTAAGAGCAGTTGTTGCTCTTGTAGAAGACCCAATTCAGTTCTCAGCATCCAAAGGGCAACGTACAATCACCTATAGGTCCAGCTCCGGGGGTCCAACACTTCTGCTCTCTGCACATGTACATACCCACAAACACATAATTAAAATTAAATAAACAGAAGCTGGGCTGTGGTGGCACACACCACACCTTTAGTCCTAGAGACAGAGGCAGGCAGGTCTCTGAGTTTGAAGCCACCTCCAGTCTACAGAGCAAGTTCCAGGACAGGTAGGCAAGGCTACACAGAGAAGCCCTGTCTCAAGAAAGAAAGAAAGAAAGAAAGAAAGAAAGAAAGAAAGAAAGAAAGAAAGAAAGAAAGAAAGAAAGAAAGAAAGAAAGGAAGAAAGAAGTAAACAGGTAAACAGGAGCTGGAGAGATGGCTCAGTCCTGCTTTTCCAGAAAACTCCAGGTTCAGTTTCCAGTACCCACATGGCAGCTCACAACCATGTGATTCTAGTTCCAGAGGATTCTATGCCCTCTTCTGGCCTCTGTTCAGTACCAGGAATACATATATGCAGAAAACCACTTGTACACACAAAGTTTTTCCTCTGTGCAACAGCCATAGCTGTCCTGGAACTTACTCTTTGGACCAGGCTGGCCTCGAACTCACAAAGATCCACCTGCCTCTGCCTCCTGAGTCCTGGGATTAAAGGCGTGCACCACCACCGCACCAAGCTATAATTAATTGATTCAAAAAAGAACAAAAGTTTTGCTTTCCCTCACGGGAAGTCTGTCAGAAAGGTGTGATTTAAGATGGTATTCATGATGCATAGTTTCTAACACTCAGCCCTGTCAGTCCTGGGCAGGACACAGAAGTATGGCATGCGGAGAGAGGCTTGTCCCCAGCTGTTACTGGGCTCTTTAACTCCTGCCTGTAATCCCGACCATATTATGACTTCCAGGTTAGCATTCCCCAAGGACAGCACTAGTTAATGGCAATAATAAAAGTCACAACTAATAACTTGCATTTACAAATGTAAAGATTCAGAGCAAAGGAAGAAAGAAGGCTTTTCTCCCACTCAGTGGCCCACGCCAGGAGCTGTCCACAAAGGACCTAAGAAAATAAGAGAGGGCTGTGGTGTGGCTCAGTTGGGAGAGTGCTTATCTCGTGTACTTGAGGCCCTGGATTCGAGGCACATGAAACTGGACATGGGCACATATCTGTAATCCTAGCACTCTCCTGAGTAGATGCAGAAAGGTCAGGAGTTCAAAGTCATTGTCTTCTACACAGGTAGCTAAAAGTCCAGTGTGGACTATGGGAGATCCTGTCTCAGACAGGGAGCAAAAACAGAGCAAAAGCCAAAGAGAGACTCACATCTGAAATATGAACCCTTGTGCTGCTTTTATCAAACACATCAACTGTCACGGCATACACCTGGCCCACCTCGAGACTCCATCGGCCGCCAGGATGAACGGTGAAACCTGCATGCAAAGCAAGAAACATGAGGGTGGGAAGAGGTCCATGTCCTCCTACCACAAGGTAACAACTATGAACTTAAAAACAAAACAAAGCAAAAGATGCATCACATAGTTACTCTCCTATTGCTATAAACAACGTGGCCAAGCATAGTGGTTTGAATGAGACGTCCCCTCAACAAGTTTCAGGCATTTCTTGGTCCCATTCCTGGCTGCTTGGGAAGGACTACTAGGAGTAGCCTTATCGGAGGAAGCCTGTCACTGTGGGCAGGCGTAAGGTTCCAACAGCCTCCACCTTCTGCTTTTGGGCACAGCCATGTGTTCCCAGCTGCTGCTCCAGCGCACACCTGCCAGGTGCCATGCTCCCGTCATGACAACAATTGATTTCTAGCCCTCTGGAAATGTCAGCCCCAAATAAATCTGTCCTCCCTCAGGTGCCATGGCCACGTGTCTTGTCACAGCAGCAGAGAAGCGATACATGGAAGTCAAGCAGGGTGGGGCTCGCTCGTCACCCCAGCACTCGGAGGCAGACAGGTGGATCTCTGTGAGTTCAAGGCCAGCCTGGTCTTCAGAGCAGATTCCAGGACAGCCAGGGCTACACAGAGAGACCTTGTCTTAGAAAAACAAAACAAAGCAAAAAAAATGAAAGAAAGAAAGAAAGAAAGAAAGAAAGAAAGAAAGAAAATGAATCAAAAGTCAGGTTGAATTCAAAGTCTCAAATTCAAAGTCTGAGACTTTGGCAGTCCTTTTATGTTTAATGTATTCATTTTAGTGAATTCATTTATGTTTAATGCATTCATTTAAATTATTCAACTCTCTGAAAGCCATTATCTAAAATTACCTAAATATCCAGGCTCTACGACACATATGGTAGCGTTTGGGAGTCCAGATACAGAGCGCATATGGACATCTTAATTTTTGCTAAGGAAGTTATCTGAGCCAGTGTTGGGCACAAAAAGAAAGATGAGCCACTGAGGAAAAAAAATAAATGTACAAACAAAACTACACACACACACATACACACACACGTGTGCGCACACACACATGCACACACGCGCGTGCACACATGCGCACACACGTACACATACACACACATGCACACACACACGCATGCATAAACAAGCATAATAAAAATGCAGCGGACAGAGAGATGCTCAGCACTGGCTGCTCTGCAGAGGACCTGGGTTGAGGTGCCAGCATCTACAGCAATGCTGCAGTCCCAGATGTCTGATATTGTCGTCTGGCCTCTTCAGCCACTGTGCATGCACATGTATGACACACATGCAGACAAAACACGCATATACACAGAATTAAATTTGAAGAAGACGGAATGGAAAGGTGATCACGTTCTGTGGTTTTAAATTCACTTAGCTACGGAACTATTTCTTCAAATAAATGCTCACAGAGGAGCCCAGGATGGAATGATCCCATTCTGGAGGAGACAAAGACACGGCCTGAAAGACGAACAGTGGAGCTGGAAGCAGGGCAGGACTTGCCGCCCAGCAGCCTGCCTAGAGCTCCGTAGCTCCAAAGTCGCTCTCGCTTGCAGCAAGCGTTTACTAACCAAGCTGTTTATTTCTTTGCCATAAAACTACTTCTAGGAGCTACAGAGACAGATGGCTCTGTGGCTACTCTCGCGGGGGAGCTGGGTTTGATCCCCAACATTCACATGGCGACTCACAACCATCTGTAACTCCAGTTCTAGGGGATCCAATGTCTTTTCTGGTTTCCTCAGGCATCAGACACACACTTGGTACATTTACATATATGCAGGCAAAACACACACAGAGATATTTTTACTGGCAATGTGACCCAGATGTCCCTCCCACTGTTCTTTTATTTATTATTTTCTTATTTTAGTTATTTTTATTCTATGTGTATGGGTGTCTGATGTATAGTATGTCTGTGTCCCGTGTGCAAGAAGTGCCTGAGGAGGCCAGAAGAGATGATCAGATCCCTTGAAACTGAAGTTATAGCCACCATGTGAATACAGGAATCGAACCTGGGTCCTCTGGAAGAGCAGTCAGTGTTCTTAACCACTGAGCCATCCCTCTAGTCCCATGTTTGTTTGTTTGACAGTCTTGTAATGTAACAGCCCAGGCTGGCTGAGCGAACGGCAGCCCTTCTGCCCAGGCCTCTGAGACACTGGGAGCACCGTGTTTGGCACCACAACCAGTTTAGGCTTTCAGCAGTTTTTGGATTAGTCAGGAACTTGGAATATATATATATAAAATTCTGCTAGGGAGTCAGGGACACACCTGCCACTCAGATCTCAGATGGCATCCAGTAAGCAAGCATTCTTCTGTAGGTATGACATTTTAGATGCTTTAAGATGACTAACAGCCGGGCGGTGGTGGCGCACGCCTTTAATCCCAGCACTCGGGAGGCAGAGGCAGGTGGATCTCTGTGAGTTCGAGACCAGCCTGGTCTACAAGAGCTAGCTCCAGGACAGGCTCTAAAGCTGCAGAGAAACCCTGTCTTGAAAAACCAAAAAAAAAAAAAAAAAAAAAAAAAAAAGACGACTAACAGCTGGCCTTGCTGACAAAGGAATACAATCCTAATATTAGAAAGTGAAACCATGTCTCAAAAAAGAAAATTGTGTATGGGTGTGCGAGTGTGTGTGCAGGTGCCCTCGAACCTGGAAGAGGGCAGATGCCCTGGCGTGTTTGGGAGCTACCGACACGGGCGCTGACCTCAGGTCTTCTGGACCAGCAGCAAGTCTGTTAGCTGCTGAATCACCTCTCCATTTATTTAATGTGCACTGGTGTTTTGCCCGCATGCATGTCTGTGTGAGAGCGCTGGATTCCCTGGAACTGGACTTACAGACAGTTGTGAGCTGCCATGAGGGGGCTGGAATCGAACCCAGGTTCTCTGAAAGGGCAGCAAGAGCTCTTAGCCATCCCCTCAGCCCCTCATCATTTTTAATAAGGTATTTTACCAAGAACCATGCCTACTATGCTCAGAGAAGTTTAGATTGGCCACTAAAATTGAACAAAAGGATACTTTTGTGGACAAAGACAAGGTTAGTGTGGCCCAGATGGAGAGCAGTGACCGTGGCTGTTTTCTCGTCCAGATGAGCCACTTTCCCAGAAGCAGAACAATTATTCATACATCTGTGGTCTTGCAATTCCAATGTGTAATGTTCCAGGGGAAATTTCACCTCTGCAAGACATGAAAGATGCATGTAACCGCCCAGGACAGTGATGTCCTAGACCTTAAACCCACAGCAGGATCCCTTTCTGGTCCCTTTTTTCTTTTGTTTTTCTTTTTTCTTTCTTTCTTTCTCTTTCTTTCTTTCTTTCTTTCTTTCTTTCTTTCTTTCTTTCTTTCCTTCTTTCTCTTTCTTTTTCTTTTTTTTTTTTTTTTTGTTTTTTTCAAGACAGGGTTTCTTTGTAGCTTTGAAGCCTGTCCTGGAACTAGCTCTTGAAGACCAGGCTGGCCTTGGACTCACAGATCCACCTGCGAATTAAAGGCATGTGCCATCACTGCCTGGGTTCTGGTCCCTTTTTCACAAGGATGAATCTGCATGGCCACTGGCAAGAAGGGATGCTCTGACCTAACTGGTAACTTACACACTTGAAAACTAGTGAGCCACTGAGTGTGTGGCTGCACCCTTGTAATCCCAGCACCTAGAAGGAGAGGTCAGAAGATCAGTTCAAGGCTAGCCTCAGTTACCCGGGGAGTTTGAGGTCACCCTGAGTTTAGCTGAGATACTGTCTCAAATGACAGCAACAGCTGGGCACAGTAATGCACACCTTTCATCCAAGTATACAGGAGGGAGGCAGGAGGATCTCTGTGAGCTCAAGGCCAGCCTGGTCTACAGAGGGAGTTCCAGGACAGTCAGGGCTGTGTAAAGAAGAAATAAACAAACAAGGCAGCATAGGGGCTAAAGAGATGACTCAGCGGTTGAAGGTGTGCACTGCTCTTCCAGAGGAGCAGGGTTTGGGACACAGTATCCACATCAAGTAGCTCACAACAACCTGTGCTCCAGCTCCAGGGGATCTACTGCCCTCTTCAGGACTACACCTACACTCACATGTACACATAACCACACATAGATATATACATATATATGTAATTAAGATTAAAATACATCTTTGTAAAAATAGCAACAGCAAAGCAAACAAACCTGGTGACCCGGGGAAGATCCCCACTAAGCAAGCAAAGAACTAAGTTAACAGAAATCAGACAACCTTTTCTCTTTTTTTAGGTTTTTGAGACAGGATTTCTCTGCATAACAGTCCTAGCTGTCCTGGAACTCGCTTTGTAGACCAGGCTGGCCTCAAACTCACAGAGATCCACCTGCCTCTGCCTCCCGAGTGCTGGGATTAAAGGTGTGCACTTCCCCTATCAGCTGAAAATTCTGGGCTGTCACCTTAACAGTGGGTGCAAATGCAGAAGCTAAGTGTCATAACCAAAGCAGAATTATGTCAATAAGCTCTTTGGAATATGAAGACTTCAGGTACTTAGAAGTATTTTCCCACAACATCTGAAACGCAAAGAAGTGGTTTGTCCGTGGTTTGTGCACTGCCTCCTTCAGTATCACCAGGAAGAGGCATGAGTCCTAGGGAAAGCTAAGCCGTCTTACCTGTCATTCTTCCCTGAACCATTTTTGCAACCTGGTATTTAATATAGGCTCCTACTAAGAGATACGTATCGTGAGATGGTATAAGAAATATGTTCTCCAGAACAAGCAGACGGATCAAGGCTGCCGAGACTTTCTAAAAGAGGAAGGAGAAGAAAATTTCCATAGGCAAAAGTCATTAAGCTCCCACCCTTGTTCAGAGCCTACTTTTTTAAAAAAAAACTATTTATTTATTTGTATTTTATATGCCTTGGTGTTTTGCCTGCATGTCCGTGTGAGGGTGTCAGATCCCCTGGAACTGGAACTACAGACAGCTGTGAGCTGCCATGTGAGTGCTGGGAATTGAACCTGGGTCCTTTGGAAGACCAGCTAATGCTTTTAACTGCTGAGCCAGCTCTCCAGCCCAATTCTTATTAAAAGCCAGCATTATTCTAACTAAGCATCAGTTTATTGGGTTGTTTAGTAGGACGCCCACCCATTTGTTCTTTGGTCATGTAAATTAAATGCTTATCTAAGTTAAATGTATCAAATACATTTCTTAATGTATTTTCATCTATATATATATATATATATATATATATATATATATATATATATATAGTCTTTTGAGACAGGGTTTCTCTGTCCTGGAACTTGCTCTGTAGGCCAGGCAGTCCTGGAACTCACAGAGATCCACCTGCCTCTGCCTCCTGAGTGCTGGAATTAAAGGTGTGTGCCACCACTGCCCAGCTGTTAGCTATAATTCATAAATACATTACAACAGGAAGCTGGGTATGATGCTACAAGGCTATAATTCCACAATTTAAGATCCTGAGACAGGAGGATCAGAAGTTTGAGGCCAGTTCGGCTACAAAGAGGAACTCTACCTTAAAAACCAAAACAGACCCAGAGCTGGGGAGATGGCTCAGCCAGTACAGCCCTTGCAGACAAGCATGACGGGAGGTGAGGGCATGCTGGTGCATTTGTAATCCAAGCTCGAGGGAGTGAACAGCTGGATCCCCAGGTAAAACCTGACCAGTGAGCCTCAGGTCCCACCAAGATTCTGACTCCAAAAAGAAGGGGAGTGGCTCTTGAAGGGCATCTAAGGACGGCTTCTGGTCTTCACAAACACCAGAGGAAAACCCACACTAAAACAATTAAGTAAGTAAGTAAATAACAGTTGAGGGTATAGTTTGTAGTAGATACATGCATGCAATTCCAGGACTAGGTGGCTGAGCTTGGAAGATCACTGTAAGTCTGAGGCCAGCCTGGGCTACAAAGTGAATTCCAGGCTAGTCTGGACTACAGAGGAAGATCCTGTCTGGAAAACCTATGGGCACAGTGGCGCACGCCTTTAATTCTAACACTTGGGATGCATAGGCAGGCTCTCTGTGAGTTCAAGGCTAGCCTGCCTGGTCTGCATAATGAGCTCAGAACAACCAGAGCTACAGAGAAACCCTGTCTCAAAAGAAAAACAAATGAAAACCTAAAAACAGGGGCTGAGAAATGGCTCAGTTGTTACATGCTCGCTGTGCAAACTTGAAGATCTTAGTTCACTTCCCAGCACCCGTTTACAACAGCTGGGCACAGTAGGTTGCAGAGCTAGGGAGGGAGGAAGTCAGGAGGACGTCTGGGCCTTGCTGGGCCCAGCCAGTCCAGCCAACCCAGTGAGCTCTAGTCTCAGTGAGAGAGACTCTGTCTCAAAAAATATGGTGGAGAAATGACTGCGGAAAGACACCCCAACATCGACCTCTGGCATCCACACACGTCAGCACAAACACACACGTACATTACATCAATTAGTCAATCTTTGGGTAAATATAAGTACATTGCAACAGAACTAAGGATTCAAAAGAGGCTCGTGAAGCTATGAGCTGACCCAGTGAGTAAAGACTCCTATCGACCAAGCCTGGGGGATCTAAGTTTGAGCCCTTCAACCCACATAAAGGTGGGCAGAAGGGGACAGATGCCACAACATTGTCCTCCGACCTTCACACAAATGCCATTAACAAACAAACGAATTAAAACATTTTAAAATGTTTTAAACAGAAGTTTAAAGAAAAATGAGAGATGGCTCAGAGGTTAAGAGTACTGGCTGCTCTTCCAGAGGTGCTGAGTTCAATTCCCAGCAACCACATGGTTGCTCACAACCATCTACAGTGGTGCCCTCTTCTACATGCCAGAACACTGTACACATAATAAATGAATAAATTTTAAAAAAAGAAAGAAAAATGAAGTTAATGGCAAGTCACTAATAAATGCCAGCAAACCAAATAAAGGTGAGACAGGCAAAGACTTGGGGTTCTTGGAAATGCAGCACCCCGTGTTCCAAGTCCTTTCACTTGACCACAAAAGATAAAGTTCCAGATGGCACCTTACGCAAGGCAGAGTGTCTACATCCCTTTCGTATCTTTCGTTTTGGATGAGCTCTCCCTTACGTGGCCCAGACTTCTAACTCACTATGCAGCTGGCCATCTGGATTCCTTTTTTTAAAAAGATTTATTTATTTATTTATTTAAGATTTATTTATTATTTAATTTATTTATTTACTATTTTACGATTTATTTACTAATTTATCTGTGTGCGTATTTGCCCACACACCAGAAGAGGGCACCAGATCTTCCTACAGATGGTTACAAACAAGGAAGAGGAGGTCAGCCGGGATTGAGAGTGCACGTAGAATACACAGAAGAAAAGGAAACTGCGCAGAGGCCAAAGGCGGCTGCGATGATGAGAAAAGCTGGCTAGGAACAAACCAAGCTAAAGCCGGGCATTCCTAACTAAGAATAAGCTCCCTGTGTGGTTTGTTCCAGAGCTTTGTAGTGGCCCCTGCCAAAAGAGTAAGACGTCACATTATACTAGGCTCTAGAGAAAAGGAGAAGAGAAAGAGAAAGAGAACCCTGTCTCAAAAAAAAAAAGAAAACAAAAGATAGATGGGGTGATTTAAGAAAAGCCGGCTAGAAATAAGCTAAGCTAAGGCCAAGCATTCATAAGTAAGAATAAGTCTCCGTGTATTTATTTGGGAGCTGTGGCAGGCCCCCAAAGAGTAAAAAAAAATCCCAACTACATTCTCCTTTCCACATTCTCCTCCAATCATGGTTTCTGCCTCATCACAAGCTACAGAAATGGATTGATTCTCCAGCTAATTGGAGACTAAAACCAATTAGTGACTAAAACAATTATTTTTCCTATACTGAAAAATAAAAGGGGACTGGATTGATGTCCAGTGGTTAAGAACACTAGTCGCTCATGCAGGGGACCTGGGTTCAATTCTCAGAATCCTCTGTAACTCCAGTTCCTGGCCTCTTCCTGCTCCCTCTTTTGGCTTACAAGAACATCAGGCACACATGTGGTGCACACACATGTGCAGGCAAACACCCGTAGCTTTAAATTAAATATATTTAAAAAATAATTTTTAAAAATTTAAATAACAAAAGCTTTGGACTGGGCATAGTAGTGCACACCTTTAAAAAAATTTTTTTTTCATGCCCACTGGTTTGCCTGTATGAGGGCGTTGAGTCCTTTGCAACAGGAGCTGCAGACAGTTGTGAGCTGCCATGTGGGTTCTGAGAACTGAACCTGGGCCCTCTGGAAGAACAGCCAGTGCTCCTAACTTCCGAGCCATCTCTTCAGCCCCAGTAGTGCACACCTTTAATCCCAGTACTCAGGAGGCAAAAGCTAAAGGATCTATAAGTCGGAGGCCAGATTGGTCTACACAGTGAGCTTTAGGCCATCCAGGACATCATAGAGAGACCCTATCTCAAAAAAAAAAAGGGGGGGGGGAGTATAATGCAGGTAGATATTTTTATTTTGTTATTTTTTTGTTTTTGTTTTTTGAGACAGGGTTTCTCTGTGTAGCTTTGGAACCTGTCCTGGAACTCTCTCTATAGACCAGGCTGGCTTCAAACTCACAGAGATCTGCCTGCCTCTGCCTCCCAGAGTGCTAGAATTAAAGGGGTGTGCGACCACCGCCCAGAGCAGTTAGCTATTTTTAACAGAGAATGTCAGTATATGGAGCAGCTCAGTGGTGAAGCACTGCCTACCATGTAGAAGGCATGGATTTGATCCTCAGCATCAGAGTCACACTGTGTAGCCCTGGCTGGCCTGGAATTCACTCTGTAGACCAGACCGGCCTCAAACTCATAGAGATCCAGGCTTTGTCTCCAGAGCGCTGGGATTAAAGGGGTGTGACACCACAGGAGGTGTGTAATGGCTTTTTCAAATAAATGATGCCTATTGGCCCAGACAATAGCAAGTTAGCGGTGTCTACTCTATTCCCCACGGGAGACATCTGAAGGCTGTTTCTAGCGCCGCTGTTTACCTTGTAGAACGGCTCATAAATTCGGACTTTCACAACAGCAGCTCCGGTTCTCAGCCCAGACACCAAAACCACATCTCCTTGTCGCTCCTCTTTCTCCATCTCAACTATATAGTCAGGGGGAGAATATTCTGCTTCCGAGAATTTCAGGATCCTAGACACAAAGTAAGATTTGTCTCTAGTAGGAGTAATAGTCTTCTAAACTTTAGTTTCTATGAGGTCTGTTCATGTAAACAGTTCTGAAATACCTTTGCTCGCTTGTGGGCCTTTTGAAACAGTATAACCCAGGCTGGCCTCGACCTTGGATTTGAAACAGTATAACCCAGGCTTGGATTTGAAACAATGTAAAACAGGCTGGCCTCCAACTTGAATTTGCTATGTAGCAGAGTTTCCGCCCTGGACAACTACTACTTTCTTTTTTCAAGACAGGTTTTCTCTGTGTAGCCTGGCTGTCCTGGAACTTGATCTATAGACCAGGCTGGCCTCATACTCAGAGATTCACCTGCCTTTGCCTCCTGAGTGGTAAAATTAAAAGTGTGTGCTAGCTACTACTGCCCAGCTCACCCTGAACTTCCAATCCCCCTGCTTCAGCACCTCCACCCCCCACTCCCAGTATTAGGATTAGAGTTCTGTGTCACCGAGCCTGATTTGAGTTTTTAATTTGTGATTTCCAGAAGGGCTAGCCTATGGTTAAGACTGCTATCGAGCTATAATTTAGGCTGTCTGTGATCTGTTCTTTGCAACTGAAAACAGAATGTTTGTTGTTGTGGTTGTTTTAATTTTTCTTAAGGTGTTCCCACTGTGCAGCCCTGGCTGGTCTGGAACTCACTATGTAAACCAAGTTAGTTTTGAACTCACAGAGATCAGCTTGCCTCTGCCTTCTGAATGCTGAGACTAAAGGTGCTTGCTGCATCAACCGGCTAATGATCTCACTCAGTTTCAGCATGTGCCAACAGCTTGAGCTCACGGATTTCCCAAGAGAGGCTCAAAGGAACTCTCATGTAGGTTCCCACATTTATCCCCTGTCTTTCTACCAAAGATATTTGCCCTAGTGAATGTATCTGTTTTAAAAAATTCCAGACTTATCAAAGTAGGCTTATCAAAGTCCACACAGGCGGCTGCTGTGCAGAGGGTTTCACAGGGACACACTGTCTTCAGAGCCAGGTGGTTTATGTCGGGATTCAGCTTTACCTAATTTTGCTAAACAACTCTTCTCTTGCTGACTCGTTATCCTGGGCAATGCTCCACTCAAACACCATGCCTGCCAAGGTGCTGAACGTGTTCCCTGCAGAGCAAGACAAAAGCAGTGAGATAGTCACATATTCCAAACCATTCCAGTGCCGAAGCGACTGAAACACGCGCATGAAGAAGACCCTTACAAGACAATGTAGCGTGGCTTCCAACAGGCTGGCATTTAATTATTGATTTAGGTTTTCGAGACAGGTTTCTCTGTGTAGCCCTGGCTGTCCTGGAACTCGCTGTGTAGACCAGGCTGACCTCAAACTCACAGACCCACCTGCCTCTGTCCCCTGAGTGTTGGAATAAAGGTGTGTGCCCCCACGGCCGGCTCCAACAGGCTTTCTAAAGTAGAATGGACCCATGTAGACTCACTGCCAGCTGCAGGCATAATTAACCCTGGTTCCTTCAAAACAAGTTGTCATAAAACTAGATTCCAAAAGTTATTTTTTCGTGTCTTAAAAATTAGTCCAGGGGGCTGGAGAGATGGCTCGGCGGTGAAGAGCATTGCCTGCTCTTCCAAAGGTCCTGAGTTCAATTCCCAGCAACCACATGGTGGCTCACAACCATCTGTAATGAGGTCTGAGGTCTGGTGCCCTCTTCTGGCCTGCAGGAATACACACAGACAGAATATTGTATTGTATTCATAATAAATAAATAAACAATTTTTTTTTTTGGTTTTTTCGAGACAGGGTTTCTCTGCAGCTTTAGAGCCTGTCCTGGAACTAGCTCTTGTAGACCAGGCTGGTCTCGAACTCACAGAGATCCGCCTGCCTCTGCCTCCCGAGTGCTGGGATTAAAGGCGTGCGCCACCACCGCCCGGCACAAATATGTTTTAAAAATTAGTCTAGTAGTTTAGTAGTCTTGGGCTGTGAGGTGGTGGGAAGGCAACTCACAGTGGGAGCCTGACCGCCTGAGCGCCATCTAGTAAAGGTGGAAGGAGAGGGCTGTCCTCTGACCTCCACATGCACGCCATTGCATACATGCATGCCATAGCATACATGTGCATATGTACACTCACACAGACAACACAGTAAAAGGAATTTTAAAACCTGTTTATTAAATAATTTACAAGTATAGCGGTGATGACTTTTTAATACCGTTTTACAACATCAGTATAGCATATTTAAGGCAACATATCAGGCGGTGGTGGCACAGGCATTTAATCTCAGCACTCAGGAAGCAGTGGTGGGCTGACCTCTGTGCACTGGAGGCCAGCCTGCTCTATATATGTAGCCAGAGCTACACAGTAAGACCCTGTCTCAAAAAACAAAACAAAACCCAAAAAGGACCTGAGTTTGAGCCCTGGACCCATGTGATAGAAGGAGAGAACTGGCTTCCACCAGTCATACGATGACTTCTACATGTCTGTAGGATGCGTAGGCCCCACCCCCATATACTAATTTTGTTCATTTTATTTATTTTTATTTTATGTGCATTGGTGGTTTTGCCTGCATGTATGTCTGTATGTGGGTGCTGGAACCCCTGGAACTGGAGTTACAGATAGTTGTGGGCTGCCACATGGGTGCTGGGAATTGAACCCAGGTCCTCTGAAAGAGCCATCTCCCCAACCAAATTTTTGTTTTGTTTTTTGTTTTTCGAGATAGGGTTTCTCTGTAGCTTTTGGCACCTGTCCTGGAACTAGCTCTTGTAGACCAGGCTGACCGCGAACTCACAGAGATCCGCCTGCCTCTGCCTCCCGAGTGCTGGGATCAAAGATGTGCGTCACCACTGCCCAGCCTGGCTAATTTCTTTTATTAAAGTCCAGAAATAACGAGAAATAATAGCAGTAGTTTTGTTTTTGTTTTTGTTTTTTGGAAGAAGGCAGCTAATACATTGAACTATGTTCCGCACTGCCAACCTGCCTGATGTGAGCCCCAGATGAGAAAACAGGTCACATTCACAATGTGCTAGCAGTTTCCGAGCTCAGCCCTCCTCCGGCCCCTTACCTTGAGCATCCAGAGCCCTCACCATCAGCTCCAGGGGTGCGTCGTCCACAAACAGCTCCCGGGTGCGAGACACGATTTCTATGCTGTCTATAACATCGACCTTAACATCACAGCGCAGCTCATGGTCAGTCACTGCAAGGGACAAAGAGCTGACTGTTTAAGGAAATTTGTCACCAGTCTATTAAATGTCTCAAATACTCAGAATTTAAAGGTTATACAAGGCCAGCAGCCAGAGCTACTTAGAGAGACTGGCTCAAAAAGTCATAAAAAGGAACCTCTGTTTCATGACAGGGCTGTGTGGGGAAATGTCCTGCCAAGCCTGAGGATGAGTGAACTGAATTTTTTTTAATTTTAAATTTTATTTTATGTGGATAGGTGTTTTGGCGGCATGTAAGTCTATGTACTATGTTCATGCAGTGCCTCAGGAGGCCAGAAGGTAGTTTTGGATCCCCTGGAATTGGAGTGCAGGTGGCTGCTCTTCCAGAGGTCCTGAGTTCAATTCCCAGCAACCACATGATGGCTCCCAATCGTTTCTAATGAGATCTAGTGCCCTCTTCTGGAATGCATGCACACATGCAGGCAGAAAGACAGTATATATAATAAATAAATATATATTAAAAGTGAAAGAGAGATGCTTCTCTGCTAAGAACTGTGTATCAGGCCCATCCCTGATTTCCTGCAGAATTATATGCTAATGTTTCTTGTATGCTAAGTTCCTAACCAATGCAAAAAGGCATGAAAGATATACTGGTTGCAGTGACTAACACCTAGAATCCTGGCATCTTAGAGGCTAAGGCAGGAAGATTGCTGCCCGTTCAGTGAGCCTGAGCTTCCATACAGCAAGGCTCTGTCACAGAAAACAAAACCCAGAACGTGTGCCACTGAGGGACCTGTTTTATTCCTTGTCTTTTTTTTTCTTCAACACATGGTGTGGTTCATTTAATGCAGCAGTGATTTTTTTTTTCTTTTGCAACAAAAGTTGGTGGTGAGAGTTCTTTAAAACATATATTTAAATAACTTTACATTTACATATAACATCTTAGGAAAAAAAAGCAGAGAACTCAATCCCACACACCTCAGAACCCCAAGCACACATTACAAAACAGAATAACACATTATTAAGAGACAAAGGACACAAGGGATTTTGTCTGTTGGTTTGTTAATGGAAAGGGGATGCCACAGAAGGCTCACATTTTGGGTTGAGGTGGGCTCTTTATTACCATTTTTGTGTTTGTCAAAACTAATATAGATAGATCATATCTATCTATCTATATTAGTTTTGAAGGAAACCAGACTTTGAAGTCTCCGTACAGTTCCTGATTTTTACAAGAGTTCCTTCTGAGCTCAGGCTCCCGTACCCATGCCTGGGCCAGATCCTGGTCCTGGGAGAGAGAGGGAGAAGAGTCAAGCTGTGGAGAGCTGGCACAGCAGGCTTTGGGCAGTATGTACCAGGTAAGGGGGGCTCCTGGAAGTGACAGTTCACAATGGTGGGTGGGCTATGTGAGTGATGGGGGAGGGGCGGCAATGGCTTCTTTCCTGAGGGGCTCAAGTCTACACAGTTGTCTCTGGGGGAAGGTCTCCCTTGTTTGGACATACAGTCTTCTGGAAGCTTAAGATGTCATGGAATCATAATGCAGAAAACTGGATTCCTAGTGGCACTGAAGAAGGAGGGACGACAGAGCACACAGACCTTCCCACAAGGTGCCGGCTCGAGGGGACTTAGCAACGAGCAGAGGGAGCAAGAGGGACGCTGGTGGGGAAAGCAAGGCCACCGATAAGATCTAGAGAGGTCTGGAGCTGAAAACAAACCTGACATGCTGCAGGGATCCAAGGGAGCAGCTCCACTTATTAGACATCTTATCTGAATCCCAGCACTTGAGAGGCAGAGGCAGGCATTATCTCTGAGTTCGAGGCCAGCCTGGTCTACAGAGTGAGTTCCCAGGACAGTCAGGGATACACAAAAAACCCTGCTAAAAAAAAAACAAAAAAAAAGCCAAACAAACAAACAAACAAAACAAGCCTAAACCAAACCCAAACCAACCAAACAACTCCCCTGCCCCTGAGAAAGACATTGTATAAAGGCAATGAGTCATTGCAGTGTTTCTAGTGGAAGGACGGTGACTTAGGTCACCCACGTGGGACAGTGAGCAAGTGCAGCGAGGTCTGTCAGGAGGATTTGCTAAGAGGCACAGGGATGGACTAAGGGGACTGATGCAGAATAGTTATGAAATTGAGATTCCTTTTGGGGTGTGAAGCATCTGAAGGGAGGAGATGCCAGCCTCTTGGGTAGAGGGCTTGAGGATGGGTGGAGCTGAGAAGCAATGTTTGAGATTCCTTGCCTTTTTAAGTGGAATTTTGGAAATATTTTAGAAAATGAGGGTAATAGGTTTTTGGTTGGGTTGGTTTGTTTGTTTGTTTGTTTTGGTTTTTGAGATAGAGTTTCCAAGTAGCTATGGAGCCTGTCCTGGAAATCGCTCTGTAGACCAGGCTGACCTCGAACTCACAGAGATCTGTCTGTCTCTGCCTTTAATCCCAGCACTCGGGAGACAGAGGCAGGAGGATCTCTCTGAGTTTGAGGCCAGTCTGGTACAAGAGCTAGTTTCAGGACAGGCTCCAAAGCAACACAGAGAAACCTTGTCTCAAAAAACAAAACAAAACAAACAAACAAGAAGACAGGGTCTCATTGAGCAGCCCTGGCTGGCTGGGAATTCAGAGACCCTCGTGTGTGTTGTTGTTTAGGTTTTCAAGACAGTCTCACTATGGAGTCCAGGGTGGCTTCCATTTATGATCCTCCTGCCTCTGTTTCCTGAGTGCTGGGATTACAAGCCCATGATATCATGCCCGGTAACAGATTTTGACATTAAGAATTGAATTTAACTGTAACTCCAGCACCCAGGGAAGCAGAAGCAGGTAGACTCAAGTTAAAAGGCACCCTGAGGGACACACACATACATAACAAGTCCTAGGCCACCCTGGTAACATAAACTAAGACCCCAGTACAAAAAAGAACTTGAATTTGCCATATTGAAACTACTTTATGTGTTTGGGTGTTTTGCCTGTATATACGCCTTGTGCCATGGGCAAGCACTACCCTTGGAGGCCAAAAAGGGACAAAGGCCCCTGGAATTGGAGTTATGGAAGACTCTGAAGTACCCTGTGAATACTGTGAATTGAATCTCGAGCCCCAAAAGAGCAGCCAATGCTCTGGCTTCTTAGCTGCCTCTCCAGCCCTCAAATAGCTTTTCATGTGGACAGGGCACAAGAGGACACACAAAAGAGGATGAAGGTCAGGCTTTGACGAAGACTATTCCCTGCGTGTGTGGACATGTGTGTCATAGCCGGTGTGTAGATGCTAGTGGACAGTTCTGTGACTTGGTTCCCTCCTTCCGCCTTTACATGGGCTCCAGAGATCAAACTTAGGCCATCAGGCTTGGTGACAAGTGCCTTTACTCACCGAGCAATCTCACCAGCCCAGGTCTGACAGCAAAGTTACAAATCAACAAAGGAGAGATGTCACTGGAGCTGCAGCTATCAGCATGAGTTCACATGCATTTTAATCATATATGCAGCTAGACACATACAGAAATAAATATAGAGATGTGTACACACAGGCTGGCATGTGCATGTTTCTTTCTTAGCTCTGTCTTATAAGAGAACCTAGAACTCGGGAGGCAGAGGCAGGCGGATCTCTGTGAGTTCGAGACCAGCCTGGTCTACAAGAGCTAGTTCCAGGACAGGCTCCAAAGCCACAGAGAAACCCTGTCGCGAAAAACCAAAAAAAAAAAAAAAAAAAAAAAAAAAAAAAAAGAACCTAGAAACTGGGACACTCCCTTAGCAACAAGCACACTAGCATCTAGAACTTGCTGTCTAAATATAACTCTAGAGCTCAAAAGCAAGGAAGTGCTGTGCTAGGAATATAGCTTAGTTGTTAGAGATTTTGACCAGCATGAAAGAAGCCTGGGATTGATCTCCAGCACTGCAAAAACACAGCCCGGAATTCTAGGGCTGGGGAGGGGGAAGTTCAAGGTCAAGCTTAGCTATATAGTAAATCAGAGGCCAGCAGTGGCTATATGAGACCTTATCTTAAAAAAAGGGGGGTTCCATAAAGGAAATACCAAAAATAAGGGCACATTCAAAGGACACGGAAGCCAACCTGCAGGACACCACAAGTAGAAAATATGAATTCCCACAGCGTTAGTTTTCTTTCCAAGGCTGCAACAAAGCACCAAGACCAAAAGCAACTAAAGGGCAGGAAAGACTTCTTCATCTTATAGACTACAATCCATTGAGAGCAGTCTAAACAGGAACCTAAGTAGGAATCTGAACCAGAAATCATGAAGGAACTTTGACTGTTGACTGACTTACAGGCTCATATAGAGGATGGGACCATTGCCCAGGGGATGGTGTCACCCACAGAGGTCTGGTCCCTCAGACATCAACTAACAACCAAGCCAATCGGCCATGGACAGGACAATCTGACTAGGCAGTCCTTCAGTTGAGATTCCCTTCTCAGGTGACTCACTTAGGCCGTGACAAGATGACAGTTAAAACTAACTAAGGCCGGCGGTGGGTTGGCGACACGCCTTTAATCCCAGCACTCGGGAGGCAGAGGCAGGCGGATCTCTGTGAGTTCGAGGCCAGCCTGGTCTACAAAAGCTAGTTCCAGGACAGGCTCTAAAAAAGCTGCAGAGAAACCCTGTCTCGAAAAACCAAAAAAAGAAAAGAAAAGAAAAAAAACTAACTAAGACACAGAGAATTCTAACCCTGTCCCCAAACAGCTAAGTCCACACTGATGTAAGTAGCACAGAAAGGTACTCAAAAGGGAGATGCTATATGGAAGATGTATATCTTCTTTCTTTCATAATACTAATCACTAAACATGGAAGAGATGAGGGAAAGGAACAGCACAGCACGAAGATGCATGCAGGACAGGTATGGTGGTATACACCTGTAATCTCATTATTTGGGAGACAGAGGCAGGAGGATTGCTACAAGTTCTAGGTTGACCTGGGCTACACAGTGAGATAACCTGTTTCAAAAACCAACTGAACAAACAAAAAGATCCACCTGGAGCAGTGGTTCTCAACCTCCCTGAAGCTGTGACCTTTCAATGCGGTTCCTCATGTTGTGATCTCCAATCATAAAATTACTTTTGTTACTACTTTTTAACTGTAATTTTGCTACGGTTATGAATTGTAATATATCTGTGTTTTCTGATGGCCTTAAGCGACTCCCACAGAAGGGTTGCTCTACACCTCCACGGGGTTGTGACCCACAGGCTGAGAACTAGGGATCTAGAAAGATGGCTCCACAGTCAAGAGCAGTTGCTGCTTTTGGAAAGGACCCAGGTTCAGTTTCCAGGACCCACATGGTGGCTCACAGCTGTAAGTCCTGTGCTAGGGGTCTAATGCCCTCGTCTAGCCTTCGTGGACACCAGGCATGGGGAGGTATACTTACAAACAAGTAGGCAAAACACTGTCTTAGTTATTTTTCTACTGCTGTAACAACACCATGACTAAGGCAGCTAATAAAAGAAAGTGTTTAATTGGGCTTACAGTCTCAGAGGTTAGAGTCCATGATGGGAAGCCAAAGCATGGTAGCAGAAACAGCTGACAGCACACATCTTGATCCAAAAGTAGGAGGCAGAAAGTCGTGCTGGGAATGGCTTTTGAAACTCAAAGCCTCCCAGTGACACACCTCCTCCAACAAGGCCACACCTTCTAATCCTTCCCAAACAGTTCCAACAGTTGGGAACCAAGTCTTCAAATGTATGAACCCAAGGGAGCGCTTCTCATTCAAACTAACACACACATAAAAATAATAAAATCTTTCTTAAAAATCCATGCATATGTGTTAACATTAGTGGATAAAACCTTTAAGGAGTGACAGGATATATCAAAGTATCTTCCCCAAATATTTATTAGTTACTCTGGTGCTCAGTATATCACCATAGGCTCTTTGACAATGCTCCTTCCAAGGCAGAGCTTAATTCTTTCTCCTTTGCCTACAGGGCTGGACTCAGTGATGATTTCTCATGACGAGCATAAAGGAAGGGGAGAATGGGAATATCACAGACAGACACCATCTAAGTCAAGTATTAACAGGGCTACTGATATCACACACCCTGGGGCACAATGCAAAGCAAAGGCTATTCACCTCCAAATACCCCCCAAAAAAATATAACCCAAATTGTTCAGTTGAAAGTTCCAGCTCACTCCTGCACATCTGAAAAGGCCCATTCCTGTGTCCAAACCCCGCCCACTCAGATAATCTCCAAACAAAGAAAAGGCACCAAAAAGCCCAGTTCTGCATTCTTGGTGGCTACAGCAGCTCCTTCCCTGAAGTTGCCAGCTGCCCAAGTCCCCACATAAAGTGTTCCGCTTTGGATCATACTTGGGCGCAAACGCAACTTGTGGTAGAGACATCATCACGTCTTGCCTATAACCTATATAATCTCCCTGCTTAGTTCAGGTATGTGGCTTCTCTGGTCTTAATCTCTGGGACTGGAGATGTTGCCTGGGAATTGCTTTGCTCAAATAAGCCTGTTATACTTTTTAAATTCAGCTTCACCTGACTTACTGCATCAGCAGAGAAACCTTCTATAGGGGGTGCCACGCAGAAATTCTATTACAAGCCAGACAAACCCACACTGAGGGACATCTGACTAACACTATTTATTTGCTTGCAGTGCTGGGGATTGAACACAAGGCCTCACACAAGCTAGGCAAGCTCTCTACCACTAACTCATATCCCTAGCTCTCGTTTTAATTTTAAGACTGAATAGCCCATACTGGCCTTGAACCTATGATCCTCCAGCCTCTAGCTCCCAATAGCTGAGGTTACAAGTCCACACCACTAAGCCTGGCTCCCCAACACACTTGGAAATGTCAAAAGCTACTCGGATGCCAGTTGTGGTGGTGCACACCTGTATCCTCAGCACCCAGGAAGTGGAGGCAAGAGGATTGGGAGTTCAAGGCCAGCTGCAAGTATACAGTAAGTTCTGGGGCATCCTGTGCTACGTGAGGCTGTCTGGGAAGATGGCTCAGTGAGCAAGTGTTTGTTTCACAAGCATAAAGACCTGAGTTTAGATCCCCAGATCACACATAAAAACCAGGCATGGTGTGGCACACCTTTGTAACCCCAGGGCTAGGTGAGTGAAGACAGGCGATCCCAGGCGGCTCACTGGCCAGCAGCCTACCCTAAACACTGAGTTCCTGATTCAAGGAGAGACCCTGCCTCAAAAATAAAATGAAGAGCAACTGAAAAGACACCAGAAGGTAAGCTCTGGCCTCCACATGAACATGCATACACGCCCCCCCCACACTCACACACACACACACACACACACACAAATTATGCACTCTGTAATCTTGGTGTTTAAAAGGCTGAGGCAAGAGTATCACCAATAGTTCAAGGCTAAGCCAAGACTAAGAGATCCTGTCTCAAAAATAACAAATAACAAAACTGAAACAAAAAAGAAACCCAAGAACAGATTCAACACAATGTCCATCAAAATCCCAGCAAAATTCCTCAAAGACCTTGAAAGAATGGTACTCAACTTCATATGGGAAAGCAAAAAAACCAGGATAGCCAAAACAATCCTGTACAATAAAAGAACTTCTGGAGGCATCACAATCCCTGACTTCAAACTCTACTACAGAGCTACAGTACTGAAAACAGCCTGGTATTGGCATAAGAACAGACAGGAGGACCAATGGAACTGAATAGAAGACCCAGATATCAATCCACATATGTTTGAACACCTGATCTTTGATAAAGAACCAAAAAATATCAAATGGAAAAAAGAAAGCATATTTAACAAGTGGTGCTGGCATAACTGGATATCAACATGTAGAAGAATGAAGATAGACCCATATCAACACCATGCACAAAACTCAAGTCCAAATGGATCAAAGACCTCAACATAAAGCCAGCCACACTGAATCCCATAGAAGAGAAAGTGGGAAGTACACTTGAATGCATTGGCACAGGGAACCACTTCCTAAATAGAATCCCAGCAGCACAGACACTGAGAGAAACAATTAATAAACGGGACCTCCTAAAACTGAAAAGCTTCTGTAAAGCAAAGGACATGGTCAACAAGACAAATGACAGCCTACAGAATGGGAAAAGATCTTCACTAACCCCACATCAGACAGAAGTCTGAGCTCCAAAATATACAAAGAACTCAAGAAATTGGACACCAAAAACACATAATCCAATAAAAAATGGAATACAGACCTAAACAGAGAACTCTCAACAGAGGAATCTAAAATGGCTGAAAGACACTTAAGGAAATGTTCAACATCCTTAGTCATCAGAGAAATGCATATCAGAACAACTCTGAGATTCCATCTTACACTTGAAAGAATGGCCCAGATCAAAAACACTGATGACAACTTATGCTGGAGAGGTTGTGTGGAAAAGGGAACATTTCTGCATTGCTGGTGGGACTGCAAGCTGGTACAACCCCTTTGGATGTCAGTGTGGCGATTTCTCAGAAAATTAGGAAACAACCTTCCTCAAGACCCAGTAATACCACTTTTGGGTATATATCCAAAGGATGCTCAATCGTGCCACAAGGATATGTGCTCAACTATGTTCATAGCAGCATTGTTTGTCATAACCAGAACCTGGAAACAACCTAAATGCCCCTTGAATGAAGAATGGATAAGGAAAATGTGGTACATTTACACGATGGAGTACTACACAGCAGAAAAAATAGGGACAGCTTGAATTTTGCAGGAAAATGGATGGAGTTAGAAAACATTATTTTGAGTGAGGTAACCCAGACACAGAAAGACCATTATCACATGTACTCACTCATAGGTGGTTTTTAAACATAAGGCAAAGAAAGCCAGCCTACAAACCACAATCCCAGAGAATTTAGACAACAATGAGGACACTAAGAGAGACTTACATAGATCTAATCTACATGGGAAGTAGGAAGTAGAAAAAGACAGGATCTCCTGAGTAAATTGGGAGCATGGGGACCTTGGGGGAGGACTGAAGGAGGGAGGGGAGAGGCAGGGAGGGGAGCAGAGAAAAATGTAGAGCTTAATAAATATCAATAAAAAATGTATAAAAACTGAAAATTAAAAAAGAGCTAGTGGAACAAGCCTAAACAAAGGCTGAGTATTCATAATTTAAAAAAAAAGAAACCCAAGAACCAGGAAGTAGTGGTGCATGCCTCGAGTCCCAGGAGACAGAGGCAGGTGGATCTCGTGAGTTCAAGAGCAGCTTGGTCTACAGACTGAGTTCCAGGAAAGAAAGGAACACACATTGAAACCCTGCTTCGAAAAGGCAGGCAAACAAAAGAAACCCAGGTGTGGCAATGCACACCTTCAATTTTAGCACTTGGGAAGCAGAGGCAGGAAGATCTCTGTGAATTTGATGCCAGCCTGATCTACATAGGGAGTTTCTGGCTAGCCAGGGCTATGTTGTAAAACCCTGTCTAAAAACAAAAAACAAAAACCACACACACACACACACACACACACACAAAACCATAGGTAGGACCTAAGCTTGCTCCCCAACTTGACAATCTGAGCTCAAGTCTGGGGGCCCACATGGTACAAGGCAAGAACCAACTCCTAATACCTGTCCTCTAACCTCCACACGCATGTCATTTCCTACATACCACCTCCCCACGAACACAAATGTAACTAAAAATGCTTTTAGGCAAAGTATGACACATGTCTTTATTCCAGCACCTGGGAGTCAGAGACAGGTAGATCTCTATAAGTTTGGGAGAAACCCGGTCTACATAAGTGAGACCGTGTCTCAAAAATCAAACAAACACTCAAAAAAAAAAAAAAAACCCAAAATATATAGAATGGAAAAATTATGCCATGAAGATTTAAAATCATTTTCATTTTACATGTGTATGCACACACGAGCGTGCACAGGTGCACATGTCATGTCTGTTGTCCACGAGGAAGGGGAGCAACACTTATGGCTCCAAAGACTTTAGTAACTCGCCACATCGGTGCTCTCTGATCCTGGAAGCCCTGACCAGTCAGGACAAGGACTCAGGAGCCTCACTTCCCCTGACAGCCCGGGCAGGGACAGAAGTGGAGTTTAGAAGCAGAAAAGCCACAAACATTTGTTGCCAAGTTACAGTTACAGCTTTCACCCATCTGGAGCCAAAGATTGGGGACTTTCCCTATGTGTTCCGTCACTGTCAACCAACACAGAGTGTCCAGCCAATCAGCCTCATTTCTTCTTTCTGTTGTTAGAAACAGCCGTAATGTTTTAGAGAACTAGAGGCATAACAAACGGTTTCTAGTGTCTAAGGAGGGGTTGATCAGCCATTGGAAAGCTCCCAGTTCCCCTAGGGCTTGGGAACCTGAACTTTGTTTCACCCTACAGGTAAAATGGAGTCTCATGTCTGTAGAAGGAGCGACGGGGCTGCGTCCCGCCACCCGGCTAGCTTTACACCCGAAATAATTACACGGAAACTGTATTCTTTTAAACACTGACTGGCCCATTAGTTTCAGCCTCTTATTGGTTGATACTCACATCTTGTTTTAACCCATAATTAGTAATCTGTGTAGCACCACGAGGTGGTCACTTACCAGGAGAGATCTTAACCTGCGTCTGTCTTGGGGAGGAGAAGCATGGCGACTGACCATGGCGACTGCCTGAAGCGTCTGCCTTCTCTCTCCCAGAATTCTGTTCTGTCTACTCCGCCTACCTAATTTTCTGTCCTATTAAAAGTAACACATAGACAGATGACTCTCCTCCATCACATGTCAAAATGGCAGTACTTAGGCCAAGGTGTTTTTGCCTGCTCCCTTCAGAGATCAGAGCACAACATTTAGGATTTGGTTCTTTTCCTTCTTCCTCAGGTTGTCAGGATGGACATCAAGCATCTACTGGCCCACAGTATTATGATTTATATCAGAAATCTTTTTTCTTTAGGTTCTTAATACTTGAAGCCAAACACAATTGTGTCAATCATTTATATAAGACAATATCTTACTCATCCTTGCTTTTAACATAGCCTTTTCTTGCCAGGCATGGTGATGTACCTCTTTAATCTCTGAAAACACAGGGGTAATGCATGAGCACCTGTGAGTTCAAGTCCAGCCTGGGTTATACAATGTGTACCAGGGCCAGGCAGGCCATTTCAAAACTCCAAATAAATAGCTGGACATGGTGGTGCACACCTTTGATCCTAGCACTCGATAGGAAGAGGCCAGCCTGGTCTACATACTGAACTCCAGGCCAGCCAGGGCTACATAGTGAGACCCTGTCTCAAGGAAACAACAGTCACAAAACCAAACAAATAAATCCCATAACATACCTACTTCTCGGGCAAGAATAATGCTGCTGAGGCGGATTGGTTGGGTGGATTCAGCAACAAGAACAGCTCTTTGAGAACAAGAGGTGCCGTTTTCATAAGAAGGCTCAATGGTTACTACATCATGGTGAGTGGAATGCCTGCCAAAGCAAATGGTTTAGAGCATGAAATGCGAGCCAAGCAGTGATGGCACAGGCCTCTAATCCTAACACTCGGGGGCTGGAGAGATGGCTGCTCTTCCAGAGGTGCTGAGTTCAATTCCCAGCACCCACATGGTGGCTCACAACCATCTGTAATGAGATCTGGCGCCCTCTTCTGACGTGCGGGCATACATGGAGACAGAATGTTGTATACATAATGAAGAAATAAAAAGAAGAAAGAAAGAAAGAAAGAAAGAAAGAAAGAAAGAAAGAAAGAAAATCCTAGCACTTGGGAGACAGAGGCAGGTGGATTTCTGTGTGTTCAAGGCCAGCCTGGTGTACAAGAGCTAGTTCCAGGACAGCTAATCCTGTCTTGGAAAACTAAAGAATAAAAGAGCATGAAATGCTTGGGTCGGGGCTGGAGAGATGGCTTAGTGGTTAAGAGCACTGAGTCTTCCAGAGGACCTGAGTTCAATTCCCAGCAACCACATGGTGGCTCAAACCGTCTGTAATGAGATCTGGCGCCCTCTTCTGGCCCGCAGGCATACATGGAGGCAGATGTTGCATACATAATAAATAAAATCTTAAAAAAAAAAGAGCACGAAATACTTGGGTCAAGGCAACATCTGGAAGAAAGGTCTGCACTTCTCCCATGCTACATACGACTAGGTATGCCTAAAGACAATCTGGAGAAGTGTCAGAGGACACAAGATTAAAACAGGAGAGTGATCTGTACCTTTTCCCAGTGGTTTCTCCTGCAAAATCTAAAATGCTATATTCCTCCCAGGATGGCTAATAAAAAGATTCGCCAGACGGTGGAGGCACACACAATTAATTTCCAGCACTTAGGAGACAGAGGCAGGTGAGTCTCGAGTTCGAGACCAGCCTAGTCTACAGAGTTGTGTTCCTAGATGCCCAGGGCATCTCAAAACAAAACAAAGCAAAGAGACTCACACTGTAGGAAATAACATTGGGTCTATATTCGCAACAAGATAGGGCTTCCTCTTATCTTGAGAAATGATTTCCTGTAAGCCCCAAAATTGAGGTGCTATCTAAGATGGAAAGGTTGCCTACTTCCTGAGACCAAATAAAAATACAACTCGCCTGAATGAAAAGCTCTCGGTACTAGGATTCCTGAAAGATGGCCATCACACAGGTCCTCTACAAGCCTAAATTCCTTATACTTCCTCATGAAATGAAACTTGAAATTCTTGTACTCTGAGATAAAAACCTCACTGCTTCTCATGGAAGGCAGGAAAGGGACTGGGGAAGCAGTTCCTCGGCAGAGGGCTTGCCTAGCATGTGCAAAGCCATAGTCCAACCCTCCGTTCTGCAAAGATACAGACAGGGGAAATCTCTTTCATTTAGGATTATTTTAGTTAAACTCCCTTACAATTCTGGTAGCCGCATGACCTGCTATTGGGTTCTCTTAGCGTCTGGAAGGTCATTAACCCAGGACAGACTACCCTGTTTTCTTCCCTCTTCCGTTGCACCAGGGGAAGGGAGCTCTCCTCACACAAGCGGACCTCATTTTCAGGCATGATGAATCGTTGTCTTGTTGCTCTCAGGGTCTTCTAATGTGGCTCTCACTTCACCTGTCTTTGTTTCCATCATAAATCCCTCAAATTGGGGGAAATAAATGCGGCAGTGTCCAGCATAGGGCTTGCCTGTGCCGACAGTTGCTTACACGGGCTGTCTCAGCAGGGAGGCAGACTCCCATCCTAGTACATTTCTTAATTAAAAGAGCCTCCAATTTAGGGTCTATTCCCTCCAAGGATGCCACATTCAGGCCACTGCACACTGTGGGACCACACCTCATTCCTGTAAGCCTGTCCCTCTTCACTGTGGGGGACAAGATCCTGCGACCTCTGGCGCCCCTCACCAGGTGTAGCAGCCGCGCTGCGCCTCCAGCAAGAAGGGCACCCGGCCTGGCTCCCGGCTGAACGGCAGTAACACTTGCGGCACATTGAGTTTGTTGGCCAAGGTCCCAACTAAAAACAGGAAGAGGTGGTGTGGGGTCAAGCAGAAAAGGTGCCTGAAGCTTCGGGTTCCAGGAGCCCTAGAGACAACCATGGCTGCCGCCTTGCTCTCAGCTTCCTACTCAACTACTGCCTCCCCAACACCAACCAATCCGCAGCCACAACGTCAGCGGATGCTTTTCTCACTAGGAATTGTGGGTACTTTTTAAGTGCGTCCAAGCTAACATGTAAATTTCGGGCACAGGACCAAAGGGGTACTTTACTAAATATTTGATGGTAAACTTTACTAGCTAAGAACCAGAAAGAAAGGTCCAAAAATCCAGCAGTGCCTCCCATCTCAGCTCCACATGCTGTTATTGTTTGGTTCGATTTTAATGTTTTTAATAAAAAAGGGCAGAAAGATTGGGGTGAAACTCATGACTCACATGCACAAGGGTCTGGGTTTACACCCTCCAATACTAAACACAAGAAACAAGTTATTTAACGTAAAAAATTGAAGGAATTTCCAGTCAGCATTAGTCTCAGGCTATAAGTGGAAAAAATTCCGATCTCTAGCATGAACAGCTGGCCTGAGTCAAGGTATGTATGTTATATTTCCTAGGATTTATGTCCTGCTTCCAGACCATGATGCAGGGAATAACTGACGCTGGCCTCAGAAGCAACTGAGAAAGTCATTGTCATTGGCTCACACAACCCAACTCGGGAATAGAAACCCTGGGCACACTTACGCGTTACTGCGCTGTGGTGGCACATATCCATAACCCCAGTAAGCAGGAGGCTGAGGCGGGAGGATCAAGAAGCTTAGTCTAGGGGACTAGAGAGTAAGAGCACTGGCTGCTCTTCCAGAGGACCCAGGTTTGATTCCCAGCACCCAAATGGCAGCTAAGAGCTCCCTGAAACTCCAGTTCCAGGGGATCTGACACCTTCATACCAATGCACATAAAATAAAGTTAAATAAAAAAAAATATATATATATATAAGCCTAGTCTACAAAATAAACCCTTTCAAAGAAGCTGGAGATATGGTGTGTTTTTCTTGAGTTACCAGCACCCACATAAAAGTGGAGGCACAGTATGCCCCTCATCCCAGCACACTGGGGAGGCAAAGACGGAAAGGACTTGAGTGCCCGGCAGTCCAGCTGATCTGTGAACAATGGGTTCATGAGAGACTCCACAGCAAAAGCGAGTGAACCGTAATTGAGGAAGGCGACTGGTACCGGCCCCTGGCCTCCGAAATCCCCTCACACCAGAGCAAAACCAAAACAAATGTAAAAAACCTTGCTTTCTCCAAGTATTCAAAAGGAGTATAAGCAGTATGATATATTAAGGAGTCTAAGTCTATGGAGTTCACATGGTTGTAATGACATAAGAGTAGTTCAGTCTGTTAGATTATGTGGTCTGTCTCCATGTTGTCTCCACTGTACAGGTGATGGCGTTAAAGGATTTACATCCAGACATTTGGGTGTGCCCGTGAGTACACATTGTCACATGGGTCCACAGCATGGGCATAGTGGTCAGAAGCTGATCAGCAGGAGTCAATTCTCCTTTCACTACGCATACCCTGGGGACTGAAGTCCTTGGGCTCAGCCAGCCACTGAGCCATCTCTCTGGTGCCCTTGGTGTGAGGCTGTTTCACTTGCTAGTCCAGGCTGGTCTGGAACTTATTACATGTCCCAGAATAGCCTCAGACTTTGCCCTGACCTCCTACCCTTACTGGAATTATGGTTATTAGTCATCTTGTCTGGAGTACCCAAGAATTTAGGAGCTAAATTTTTTTGTTTAGGAAATATTTTGAGCCAGGCATGGTGGCACACACCTTTAATCGTAGCACTCAGAAGCAGGCCAGCCTGGTCTACAAAGTGAGTTCTAGGACAGTCAAGACTATGCAGAAAAACTGTCAGTCACCATCAGGGCTACCCTGTCTTGAAAACCCAAATAAAATAGAGAAAGAGAACTACTTTAAAACTAAGTATTGCCAGGCGGCACTGATGCACGCCTTTAATCCCAATACTCAAGAAGCAGAGGCAGGTGGATCTCTTCAGTCTGAGGCCAGCCTGGTCTATAGAGTGAGTTCCAGGACAGCCAGGGCTACAGGGAAACCCTGTCTCGAAAAAAAAAAAAAAAAAAGAATTTTAAAAAGGGTGTAGAGAGATGGCTCAGCAGTTAAAAGCTCTTGCTGCCCTTTCAGAGGACCTGGGTTCAATTCTCAGTACCCACATGGCAGCTCACAAATGTCTGTAACTTGAGTTCCAGGGAATCCAGCACCCTCACAAACAGCATGCAGTCAAAACACCAATGCACAAAGAAAAGGCTGGGCATGGTAGCTTGTACCTTTAATCCCAGAATTTGGGAGGCAGACACTGGTGGCTCTTTGAGTTCAAGGCCAGCCTGGTTTGTATTCTAAGTACTGGCCCAGCCAGGGTTATACTGAGACCATCACACACAAAAGTTAAAAAATGAGTGTGTGAGCCGGGCGGTGGTGGCACACACCTTTAATCCCAGCACTCGGGAAGCAGAGGCAGGTGTACCTCTGTGAGTTCGAAAAACCAAAATAAATAAAATAAAATAAATTAAAAAATTGCAAGTATGTAGAAGCCAAACGTCGGGCTGGAGAGATGGTTCAGAGGTTAAGAACACTGGCTGCTCTTCCAGATCCCGAGTTCAATTCCCAGCACCCACATGGTGGCTCACAGCGATCTGTAATGAGATCTGACTCCCTCTTCTGGCATGTGGGCATACATGGAAGCAGAATGTTGTATACATAATAAAAAAAATCAATCTTAAAAATAAAGTCAAACATCAACCTAGAAGATCTTCCTGAAATGCTACCTTAACTTAAAAAAATTTTTTTTCTTTAGACCAGACTGGCCTTGAACTCATGGAGATCCACCAGCCTCTGCCTCCGGAGTGTTGGGATTAAAGATGTGCACCACCACTGCCTAGCAAAAAAAAATTTTTTAGCACATATTTTGGGGGGGGCGGGGCTGGCCTAGTTTTTTGTTTTGGTTTTCAAGACAGAGTTTCTCTGTAGCTTTGGAGCCTGTCCTGGAACTCACTCTGTAGACCAGGCTGGCCTCGAACTCACAGAGATCCGCCTGCCTCTGCCCCCCAAGTGCTGGGATTAAAGGCGTGCGCCACCACCACTTGTTTTGCTTTTTTTAATTGAGCTCTACATTTTTCTCTGCTCCCTTCCCTCCCTCTCAACCCTCTCCCAAAGTCCCCATGCTCTCCCCATTTACTCAGGAGATCTTGTCTTTTTCTACTTCCCATGTAGATTAGATCCATGTTGTCTCTCTTAGGGTCCTCATTGTTGTCTAGGTTCTCTGGAGAAGCACACACTTTTAATCCCAGCACTAGGGAAACAGCAAAGGCAAGTGAAACTGGTTTTTCGAAAGTGTTTCTCTGTAGCTTTGGAGCCTGTCCTGAAACTAGCTCTTGTAGACCAGACTGGCCTGAAACTCACAAAGATCCGCCTACCTCTGCCTCCTGAATGCTGAGATTAAAGGCGTGCGCTACTGCCGCCCCGGCTACCGGCAGAACTTTGGAGGCCAGCCTTGTGTACATAGTGAGTTTTTGAGTTTCAGGATAGCCAGGCCTATTTATAGAAACCCTGTCTCATGAAACAAAATGGAATTTTTTCTTTTGATTTTTGAGACAGGGTTTCTCTGTATCCCTGGCTATCTTGGAACTCACTCTGTAGACCAGGCTAGCCACAAACTCAAAAATCTGCCTGCCTCTGCCTCTTGAATGCTGAGATTTAAAGGTATTATTTAAAATTTTAGAAATTATATCTGTGTGTGAGCTTTCAGAGTGTAAGTGGAACACACGTGCAGAAGCCCTCAGACACCTGGAACTGGAGTGACAGAGTCATCTTTATGCTGGCGACCCTCCTCCAGTGTCTCCCACCCCCCCAAAAAAGCAGATGCTCCCAATTCCCAAGCCACCTCTACAGCACATTGAATTTTTGGAGATGAGTATTTTTTTCAAGACGGGGTTTCTGTGTAGTCCTGGCTGTGCAGTAACTTGTTCTGTAGACCATGCTGGCCTGAAATTCAAGAGCTCCAACCAACCGTCTCCGCCTCTTGAGTACTAGAACTAAAGGCACATAACACCATGTCTGACCATTTGAGACAGGGTCTAAACTGAACTTGAAGCTTATTGATTTGGTCACCTGGCTGGCCAGCATGGCCTAGGGATGTTCCTGTCTCTGCCTGGCTAGTGGGCTGGGACTATGGATGAGCACCAGAGCGGAAGTCAAGTCCTCACACCCAGGAAAGCGCTCTCCCATGGGTGCCATCTCCCTAATCCCAGGCACACTCTGAGCCTGTTCTCACTTTTTCTGTTCCCAGTGTGTGTGCTGTGTTAAATCCTGAGACTTTCAGGCACAAAGACCTGACTTTCAGCCTGGTCTGTGGAGCCCCGTGGAGGAGAAAGCACACTTGGTTTAATAGAGTCAAGTCGGACTGAGGGTGGAAGGACTGGTTCTTTATTTCAAAATGTCACGTGTTGATATTCAGTATCAAAACAGTTGCACTATGGGGTTCTCTCTCTGGACAGGAGTACAAATAAGCCAGGAAGCTGCAACGTGTCCACCTGTAACAGGCCTTGAAGAGACTGCCTGAACACGGCGACTGGCGGGGACACTCGAAAGATCGGCACACCGCCAGCCCACAGACCGCAAAGGATTCTCACAGCCAATGGGTTGACCAAGATAACCCAAGTCCCCAAAAGCAAAATTTCAAAATAATATAAAATTTAAAAAGTTTTTTTTACATAAGCTATTCAAGATTTCTCCAGCACTGGCTGATAGGAAGCACAATGAGATGGCACTTAAGAGACAGCAGCTTCGGGAAAGGCAATGAGATGACGTCCACACGGCTGATCAGCGGCACGAACATAATCTTCTTTCTCTTTCTCCCTCGGGGCAGGTGAACACTAAAGGGCAGCATGATCCGTGTGAGCAGTTAGGAAGGGGTGGAGGGGAGACCAGTGGGTCTCGGAGCTGGGGCCACACAGTAGCATGCTTGCCTGGCATGCACAAGGCCTGGGAGGTGGGGCATCTCAGAGGCCTCACCGGCTCATTTGGTCACGACTGATGGAAAAAGTAAAACATAAAGAACAAGGTTAAAATTGTTCAAAGATATCAAAGATGGAAACCTTCACAGCCCGGAAGAGTTTTTTGTTTCTGGCTAACTTCCTAGAATTCCCTGTTGTTTGGCTAGGACTTGGTGCAGAGAACTGAGGTGTCCCACAGTGGAGCCTGCTGGGCTCTGCTGGCTGTCCTGTGTTCCTCCTCTATGGAGAGAGCAGTATCCATTAGGCCGGCATGTCACCTTCCAACAGTGACAAGGAACTGGGCTGCTGCTCCAAGCTGTGGAAGCGCTTGGAATGTTACAATGGTCGCTAAGACAAAAAGGAATCACAATGTGCAGATCCCAAGAGCACTGAAGACAAATGCATTGTGCTCACACTCCCTTAAATATTGTTCCCAAAGGTGCTCAGCCCCTCCAGCTGGAACTCTGGGAAGAGGCTGACACAGTTTTATGAAAAAGACATGAAGGGTAGAGGGGTGGCAGAAGGGAAAGCAGCCTTCAGTTAAAAAGATCAGCCCTCGGTTTCAAGGTCAGCTTCAGGCAGGCTGGCCTCAGGCGAGTCGGGGTCAGAGGGAGGAGCGGTGGCAGGGCAGGGACTAGGGGTGCTCTACATCTCGTTCAGGTCCAGCAGGGTCTGGTCCAGCATCCTTTGTGTACAGAGGTGCTCCTCTTTGGTGCACTTCAGCTTATCTAGTGGGATAGAGAGGAATCACACAAAGTCAGTTTCATGCTCTCCCTATTCTGAGACTTGTGCCACTCGCAAGGAAGCTATAGAAGGCAGTTACGGCATCCCTGGGTTCTGTGGGGGCTCTGGCATACCCACCGAAGCAGAGGCATCTCTGCTGCCTGGCGGAGGGAACTGGGGCTTGTCAGCCATTCCCTATCCCTCCCACAGGCAACCAAGAGGCACTGAGCTTTCGGTCTCCACGCGATCAGGCAGAAAGCACCAGGCACCCACTCTGCCCACAGGTCAGCATCTCCTTGAAACGTCACAAACATCAATACCTCAGGAAAGAGCACAGGAAGACCCCCCCGCAGTAGGTACTTTCTCCACAGAGTGGGGAGACAGGGGTCTACCCAGACACATTCTTGCGAGCAAAGCCCCACTGAGATTTCAGCAGAGGTATCAACAGAGTAGCCCTAGACAGTGATATACAACTAAACCCAAAAGCAGCGAGAAGGAAACCGTCAGGAAGAAGCCAGTGGCAGGACACCGAGCAGTTAACCTCGGGTAACTACGGCACTTCATCAATGACGTTCATGCCACGCACCCTTCCTTCCCACCCGTTTCCACCCGGTCAGAAGAGCCCATCTCTGGGCCTGAAGATGAAGCAGTTACAACATCTTGTCAAGTCAGTCTTTTTATTGTTAGAAAATATCCATGCAAAAGTGCCAACCCTAAAGTGGGTGCACAGGGGAGAAGGCTGCAGCTAAGGCTTCCCAAGTTCCCCCATTAAATTTCCAGGCCCCTTCCTTCATCATCTACAATTTCTCCTAAAATAGAGAATTGCAGCTTCATGGGGACTGTCAGGAAATGAACAGTATTCTAACTGCCCTCGATAAAAACTAACTTGCTTAGGGCAAAACAATAACTTTGTTAAAAAGACAATCAGCTTTGCGCTGGGGTCCAGGCCAGTGGTGTGGGTTTACTGGGCACAGGGGCCCTGCCCATCAGTCACACAGATCATGCAGCGTGAGCTTCAGTTCATTAGAAAGCAGGCGGTTTCGCTCAAGTTGGCTGTAGAGACGCTCTGCAGCAGCAACAGAAAAGAGGGGAAGAGGAAAAGAGGAACAGGAGGAGAGAGAGAAAGGGGGAGGTTAGTAGAAGGACGAGGCAAATGTGTCTTTCAACTCGATGGTCTATATAACATGCACCGTGTGGCAGGAGGGCATGGGGACTCAGGGCAGGAAGAGTCAGGCAGTTGGTGGGAAGACTACCAGCTGTAGGGCCATTCTGAATGTGAAAACAATTGCTTCACATGATTTGTCCCCTGGGCTAAGACAGTCACAAGGCAGATATGGTGTGCTTACAAAGAGCCATTCAGCCATGACGGGTTGGAAAAACCTATGGCAATACCTCAGCTTTCCCAGGTCAAAGGATTCAATACAACACCATGCTTAACTATCTCATCCAGTCAATCTTTCATTTTCAAATGCTTCTTCCTGTCGTGTTATCTACCAGACACATCCTCAAGTCGTCCAACTCACGTTCAGGTCTCCCTTTTATATAAGAAATTTGGCCTATTAGGGTCACCAGTCAAAAGGACATCAGCCAATTTTAACTACTGTAGAGGCTGGAGAGATGGCTCAGAGGTTTAGAGCACTGGCTACTCTTCCAAAGGACCTAGAACCCTAGTTCCAGGGAATCCAAAGCCCTTATCCGGCCTCTGCAGGCACCAGGCATGCATGCGGCGCACACACATATAGGCAGGCAAAACACCCACACAAAAGAGTAAGTTACAATTAATTTAAAGAATAATTACACTGTCTCCTTGCTCAGGGTGGTCATAATTCTAATTCAGGCCATTGAAAAGAGGGGGAAGCCTAGGCTCAGGAGAAAATTTTAGCTTTCTATCTTGCTTTGAATATAAATGTGAAGTCCAGCGCTATGTATTTCAATCTTAAGAAAATCAAAGAAACTCTAGTTTCATAGGCTACAGCTACTCACCAGTGGCTAGACTCCTTAGCTGCTGTGCTCCTCTCATAAGTGAAAACATCTCTCAGGTGAACACTGAACCAGTGCTCAGGCCCTGCCTTCCTCAGAGTACATCTTAAGGAAGATTTTCGTCCCCACTCTACCCCCCTAAGGAGTTAAGATTTTGCTCACTGGTTTATCTCAAACTTGATCTTGCAGCTGTGGCCTTCCAAATGACTGGGATTAAAGGTGTGCACACCCCCCCGAAACCCAAGCTATTGATGCATCTTAAACACAGAGGTAACAAAAGCTTGGCAATAGGAAAGCTAAATTATTCTTGGGCCACCCTTCTATCAGTCTCTGATAGTTCAGGCTATTTACTTATTTATTTTTATTTTTTCTGAGACAGTCTCAGTATGCAGCCCTGGCTGTCCTGGAACTCACCATGTAGATCAGGCTGGCCCCAAACTCAGAGAGATCTGCCTGCCTCTGCCTCCTGAGTGCTGGGATTAAAGGTGTGTGCCACCATGCCTGGCTCAGAAGTTCCAAGCTCTAAGTTCAACTTCCTGTTTCAATGTGAGACAAGGTCTTAGTTTAGAAACAGGCCTTGCTCTCTTGCTGGGACTGACGGTGTGGATGAATTGCTTAGCCAAAGCAGTGGGTCTCAGAAAGCTGCACTGTCCCTCTTCCCTCCCAGGAAGCGTGGGAATTGTACAGGTATGTTTCAAGGGCTCTATTTTTCTAAGACTGTATCTCAGACTGGCTTCAAACTTGTGTGCTCCTCCTCCGCCTGCCTTCCAACTAATTTTAATTAATTTGAATTTTAATAAAATATATGTATATCTTTAATTATAGATGTGTGCCTCTATGCCTGACTAGGCAGAGTTTTCGACTGGCACAGTGACCAGAAGGTTCTAAAGGCATGTGTGGTCAGAGGGCAGCAATATGCTAACGTGCAGAATCTTCCTGTGTACAATCACCCTTACATGACAGAACATGAGTGGTCATTAGGCTCCACAAGGCTTGGTGTTGGTGCTTGATTCAGGAGACATGCCTGACAAGTAGCAAGCCCTCCAACCCAAAAGCTCTCACCTCTCAAGCTGTTTTACTATGGCTATTTCCCATCTTAGATTGAGTCCCACGCCTGGCTTGGGAAAGAGGGGCAGTGCCTACCAGTTGTCCTCTGACCTCCATATCTGCATATGCCTGTATGTCACGTCATGCCTGCAGCACTCACTCATACAGTACACGTGATTTATCCCAGGGAGCTACAATGTTGCTATTCCTAAGGAAGAAGCTCCACCACTAGGTGACAGAGACCCAAGCACATTTGTTCCTGAACAGTGGCAACAAGGGAAGAGTAAACCAACTCCCCACTGCCTAAGGGACCAAGTCCTTTCTTCCTTGGCTCCAGCAAAAACCAGGATGAGAGTTATGACACAAGACTTTGAAAGAAAGGAACCAATCTAGCATGGCCCGGCCGTGGCTCATACTTCATGAAGATAGCCTCACTTTTCTTGTAGAAAGAACCCAGCAGTGGGGTGAGGCAGGAGCTGGCAGGAAGCAGAGCGCTGTTTCCCAGTCCCCTGCTGTCCCTAGCTCACTCTTCTGCTCTTTAAATGGTGCTGGGGTTGATTCTAGGATCCTGCGCACACCAGGCACACCATCTACTATTTAGTGGTACACTAAGGAAGCCCCAGCCTGCTTTTAACTTATTCTGAAACAGGGTCTCACTACATTCTCAGCCAGGTCTGCTACTTCTGTCCGTACTAAATGTCTGTGACTGCTCAGCAGGTTATCCCATCAGTGGGATGACGTAGATGTAAATCAATTTTATTCAGTTACAAATACGAAAAGTGGACATCTAGCCTTTCCACAAGATGTGTTTAAGAGTCAAAGAAGCAAGTGACTATCACACTATATACACCAGTGCCCAAATTCTAAATATCCTCTCCTGTCTCTTGAATATGTTATCTCCTTAATGCTCAAAACAGACCCTCAGATGACTAAAGCAGCAGGGCTACCATCCTTCTAGGTCTGTCTGCTGAAGGTCAAAAGCCACCAGCCTGAGCTACGCTCCTTCCTCCTGCAGTACAAACAAGGTCACTTAGCTTCCTGCCAGCTAAGTTCCCCCACACCCCCATATGGGGGTTTCAGACAGTCCTGGAACTCTACAGACTGGCCAAGCCTCTCTATTAACTCCTTTTCACACCTGCAGTTGTTGATTCTGTTGTTGTTTGTTTGGGTGTTTTTTTTTTTTTTTTTTTTTTTGAGACAGGGTCTCTCTACGTAGCCCAGGCTGTCCTCAAACTCACGGAGACCCGCCTGCCTCTGCCTGAGTGCAGGGATTTAAAAGGTGTGCGCTCTGACTGGCACCTGTACATGTTCTTTATGGTTGTGAGGTGTATTCCTTAAGCTGTATTCCATCCGGATTCCAAAATCTCTCCTCTCAACTCCGGGATCTTGTTTGCTCCTGCGCACGTTTCTGGGTCATGCACTTTTCTTGCCCCCCACACCCCTGAACCAGATGTCACCTCCTTGTGCCTTCAACACCATCACTTTTTTGGTACCAAACTCAGCAACTGAACACACACTCAGCTGTCAGGCCCTCAAGTGTCCATCTCACCAGCAGGGCCGCACATGCCTGGAACCCGGCATTTGAGGACTGCCGAGTCCCGGGTTAGCCTGGGCTACAACGCGAGATGCTAGCAGACGAATAAGGCAGCTTCAGTGTCACCTTCCTACCACTGCCACTCGAGCACAAGTCCCAGTCACCCCAGAAACCCCAGCCTCACCTAGCCCTTCCTAAAGCATGGCATATCCACGGCTAATGGAGTGTGCACTCACAGCATGCCTGTGGGGGCTAAAACATGCTCCCAGAGTGACTTCGCAGAGAACACGGGTAATGGCCAATGTGACAGTGGTCACAGAAAACAGTATGCAAATCTCTGCAACTTGGGGCCGGCACTCCAATATACCCACACACATATACTAATTTTTAATTGGAAAAGTTAAGTTTTTGTTTTTAAAGACAGAATCTCACCAGAGATCCACTGCTGGGATTAAAGGTATAGAACACCATACCCTGCCTTGTGTATTTTGATTCAGGGTCTTGATCATAGTTTGATGCGACCTTGAAGCTTCCTTTATTTATTTGTGTGCGTTGGTGCTCTGCCTGCAGGTGTGTCTGTGTTAGAATGTTGTGCACTGGCACGTGGGTGCTGGGGAGTAAATCCAGTTCTCCGGAAGAGCAGTCAGTGCTCTTACCCACTGAGCCATCTCTCCAGCCCATTTCAATATATCTGGTCTTTTTTGAAAAATATTTATTTATTATGTATACAATATTCTGTCTGTGTATATGCCTGCAGGCCAGAAGAGGGCACCAGGTCTCATTACAGATGGTTGTGAGCCACCATGTGGTTGCCGGGAATTGAACTCAGGACCTTTGGAAGAGCAGACAATGTTCTTAACCGCTGAGTCATCTCTCCAGCCCTATCTGGTCTTGTTTTGTTTTGTTTTGTTTTTCAGAGATAGGATTTCTCTGTGTAGTACTGGCTGTCCAGAAACTCATTTAGGCTGACCTTGAACTCACAGAGATCTGCCTCCCTCTGGTGTGCTGGGATTGCACGCTTGCCCAGGTTCAACAGTCTGCTCTTAGCTTTCAGATGAACTCTTAGGAGGGAGGTGCTCACGCCACAGCACACTCACTCACACACCACCGCGGCATTTCCATCCCAGCAGCACTTTTAGCAAATCTGCCTCCCAAATCTCCCAAATCTACCTTCGCAGCTGCGCGCGCGCGCGCACGCGCGTGTGTGCGCTAAAACTTGTTTCTGCTCATTATAAATCAGTCTTGAGGCTGGTGATGTAGTTCAGAGGTAAAGGCTGTGTTCAGAAGTCACCCAGACAACATGAGCAAATCTCATCTAAATCTGGTACAGTGGTGGTGCATGCCTTGGAAGGGCAGAGGCAGGACTGCCGTGAGCCCAAGAACAGCTTGGGCACATACTGTTCTGGACAGCCTGGGCTAGTGCAAAACCATCTCAATGACAAAGAGCTCAAAAGTTCCAATTTGGGAGCAATCATGGAATCAGTGCCCCTCCCAATTGGCTCCCAAACTCTCCTATCGGCAGCTCGTCCAGCGCTTCGGCCCTGGGCTTGTCCTCTCCCCTCACAGAGCGTGCAGGCAGTTCATCTGGAGTTGTTCGAACAGGGCAGCCTGACAACCTCAGCGCCTGCTTGACTAAGCCAACCTCTACCTCACTCTCGAAGGCCACGTGGCAGGAAGACAGTACAGGTCATGGGGTGTGCTTTGCTAGAGACTTAGACTAGGGAACACTTCTTCACCTGGCTCTATCTTTCCTTTCTCTTCCTTCCCTCCCTTCTTTCTTTGTGGTACTGGGGTTCAAACTCAGCTTTGCACACACTGAGTGAGTGTTCTCCCGCTGGGCCACATCAGTTGCACTGGATACTGAGAAGAAAAATAAGTTTCAAATCCTACTTTGATAAGAAACTGAAATATTATGCAACATTTATCTATAATGTCAAATGTATCTGCTGTATAGAATGAACTCTGAAGTGCTGACATTCACTTCTACAATAAATACCCAGAATTTCACCAGTAGAAATTTAATAGTAAGTCATCATCCCCATGTGTGCGTGACTGTCTTCGTTTTTCCAATCATCTATGTGTGTTAATTTTTCCAATCACCTATGTGTGTCTTGGTGATCTCCCATTAGAAAACAAAGCTGAACAAATGGTAGCAGCCTCAAGTGAGAGAGGCTTAAAGACGGAAGGTACATCTACTGAGAATTCAACCCCTTATATTACATGTTCTTCTGTGGCTTGGGGTGACGGAATTATTTAAATGTAAGAATGGATCACACAAGAGCACACATGTGCTCTGAGGATGTAATGTCTGAATCTTTAGCAAAAGAATAGCATATTAGGAAATGATTCAACGGTCAGACCGTACTACATGGGAAAGGGGCCTAAAGAGGTGAAAATGCTCCAGATTGACTGTTTAAGACCTCGGAAGTCAAAGGCTTGGGATGGCCGTAAGGCGTAACATTAGACTTCCTACCATGAGGAGCCTTTACCAGTTCACCACCGACAAGACTCTGATCAGCAAGTTTAAGTGTCAAGAAGAAACACACACACAAAAGTAGCTTTGATTATACATAAACCAGAATGTCCTTCCATCACACCCGCAGGGCTCCTTAAAGCTTTGTCAATAACAAGTGCAGGAGGGCATGAGGCTTCTGGCAGCTTAACATTTTAATTTGGGATGGGGGTGAAAGCAAATCTGTAAATAGCTTTGTGTCCCCCACCCCCAGCCCTAAGGCTTTGGGAACCAGCCAGGCTGACCCAAATGGAATCCAGAGCGAGTGGGGTGTTGGGTTCCCCAAGGAAAGGGGGTAGATCCAGAACAGAGCAGAAACGGTGACAGTTTATCTGCATGAAAAAGGACACTCCAGGTGAGAAGGGCTCAGCTCAGGAGAAAGAGAAGGTAAGGAGCAGTGGAGAGTCAGCCGCTCCAGGCTGCAATACTCAGCTACTTCCGGGTTAGTGGGCAGAAGAGGCAGATTAGCATTAGGGATCAGATAAAGTCCCCCAAAACTTTTGGTGCTGTTCACTGGTTGGCTTGCTTAGGGACTCAATTCTTAAACTGGCTGCTTCTCATCCTGGTCACATTAGCTTTCGTTTCAGGGTAGAAATCAGGGTTTGTGTGTATGTGTTCTTGTTTGTTTTTTTGAGATAGGGTCTCAATGTAACCCTGGCTGTCTGGAACTTACTATGTAGACCAGGCTGTCCTAGAACTCGGAAATTTGCCTATGCCAGGATTAAAAAAAGTTCAAATCCATATCCATTCAGTGTTTTTTTGCTGTCTTGCCGGGCAGCATTAGCATTAGGTGGCCTTGAACCTGCATCAATCCTTCTGCCTTGACTGCAAAGGTTACAGGCATGTGCAACCACACCTAGCACTGAGAAAAGAAGTGGAAATGCAGTGCAAAGGAGAGCTGGGCAATGGCGCATGGCTGTGACCTCAGCGGTTAAGGGTCAGTCAGAAGAATTTGGAGTCTGAGGTTAGGTGGTTTTCAGAATTAGACCCTGTTAGAACTAGACGGACAAATGAGAGAACACAAATTATATCCAAGATTAAATGCCTCCCCAGGTTCTGCCAAACAAGTAAGCAGCACCAACGTTTTTAAGTGGGTGGAGGTTGCGATTCAAGGACAAACCCAAGCACACTCTGCGCAGCAGCCTGCACCCTCACCCACGAGCCAGGAACCCAACCCCACACTGCTGCCTGATAGTTACATAGAGGTCATGTCATTGAGGGCGTGGTCCAGCTCGTCGCTAATGGCCTTGTACTTCAGTTTCTGGGCATAGAGCTCGTCTGGATAGGCACAGGAACCACGGGGATGATGGAGGGGATAAGGTGAAAGGTATCAGAGGCAGATGAAGAAAGGGAATCATTAGAAAATAGGAAAAAAAAAGTGACTGTGGGTCTAAAACCAGGAAGGAAAAAGACAAAACAAAACTATTCTGGCAGCAGTGACTGGCCATTTTCAGTTGTGTGGGAATTCATTCAGCCAATAGCCTTTTAGATACCAGCCCATTAGGGCGTAGCCTAAGGTACTATAAGCACAGACAGGAAGCAAGATTGTCCCCTTTGCCTTTTGGCTTGGTTGGTGGTCCGAGTTTGACCGTTCGGCTAGGAGCTCCTAGCGCCCACAGAGCAGAGGAATGCAGCGGCCTTCTTATTGTGAGCGTTCCCCAATAAACATGTCATCCTTAATTATGGGCTCTCGTGAACCTCCTTTAATTACGTGACATTCAGTCTACTTTTCCCCAACAGCCAACAGTACTTCCTGCTCCAAGTGAGCTTATCAAGAACAGAGAGCCCGAGCGCAAGCCAGATACTACAGGCTCCCAGAGACACTGCTCCCACCCAGTTCCGAACCAGCGATAACACTGAAGGAAGACAGAAAAGGGAGCAAGCACATGCATGGGGACACTTCTCTGTTTATTTAATGTGATCATTATTCATGGGCCCTTTGCTCCACAGGCTGCCTCCTTGAGCCCTTCCAAAAAGCAGCCAGTTACTAAGAGCGTATCCAGGGAGTTCTCAAAGAAAAAGACTTGTTCCCTGTTAAAGCAGTTTGGACAAGCTGCCGAACGTCAACAAGAAGCTTTGAGATTAGTCCTGGACAAGTGTCGTGCAACTTGAGTGATAAAAAGAGCTTCCAAAAGTGGCCACAGGGCGACATACAGGACTTCACTATCTCCTAAAAAAATTCATGGCTTCCATTTCAACTAAGACTCAAGATTTAAGACTACTAAACTAGAGATAAAGACAGTCCTTCAATCTTTTCAAAGGAGAGACGGCAGATTCCAGAAATAGGCAAAGTCCTATTAAGGGAAAAGATTAAAAAATCCAACTCTCGAGTTTGACCACTTTGCCTAGCTGCTATGACATAGGACAGGACACATCACAGCTTCCAAGTCACTACCAATTCCCTCGGACGAATGGAGAGAAGCCTCAAGATTAACGGGCCAGCCCTTCCTCTTCCTCCTTCCCTCCCGTGCTCCATACCTTCCAAGTCATCGATGGTCTTTTCCAGTTTGGCTACCGATCTTTCGGCAAACTCGGCACGGGTCTCTGCCTGAGGAAACAGAAGACCAGTCAGAATGGAAGATGGTGACACCCGCAGGCCACAGAGAGCCAAGGCGGCAAGGGCAATCATTACTATAAGGTAATGCCTTCTCCCTTCCTCAGCTCACCTCCTTGAGTTTGTCAGTGAGAATCTTTATCTCCTCTTCATACTTGTCTTCTTTCTGAGAGTACTGTGAAGAGAAGTGGATACAAATGTCAGAACAGAAAGGGTCTCACAGATAACAGCCATGCTAATCTTACGTCAGTCACAGACATTCTCCTAGACTTGATGTACAAACGCTCCAGGACCAAAAGCAAGGACCAGTGTTTGACAATGGGTCTCAGGACCCAGCCACTTCCACACATAAACACGCAGAGTGAACTCTGCCAGGATCGCTTTTGTTGACAGACCTAACTTTGATCTTATTTCTATCATCCCAAAGTGTTTTTTGCCTTTGTCCAATTTAACCAGCAGGAATCCATGGCTGAAACATTCCCCCAGGATGCTACACAGCAGCCATCTGTCCCGACTGCTGCTAGGTAGGTCTCGAGAACTGGTGCTCTTCAAAGTCCACACAGCCCCTTTAACTGCCGTTTAGCACAGCACTATTGGCTGGAGGAGCACATGACTCCAGGCCCACACCAGACCACAGTTATTTGAATGGAAGCAATGGAGGTAGATGGGAATTAGCATTAAACCTACAATCTGGATGGACAGAGGGAGGGAGAAACACATCATAGGTGTATAAGGAATGGGTGTGTCTACTCTTTCACTAAGGGCAGGGCTGGGCCCAGGCCCCAAGCCTGTCATCTTCACAAACCAGCCCCTACCTTCTCAGCCTGAGCCTCAAGAGACTTGAGGTTGTTGGTGACATTCTTCAGCTCCTCCTCCAGCTCAGAACACTTACTGTGAATATTTTAAATACCGAAGGAGAGGAAAGGGGAACAGGAAGAAATAAAAAAGGGAGAGAGACACACAGATGTGAATTGAACCTATGTGTAGAGAGCTGGACTGCACATCAAGGAAGAAAGTTTCTGGGGAACCTGAGCAAGCATCAGCCCACCTCCCTCTGCCATGGGACACGCACAGCAGGAGCCGGCCCTTCTGTGCTCACAAGGTGTGGCTTTAAGAAAGAAACAACACTTGAGAGAAATCACTCACTACCGGAACAAGTTACATCTGCTCCTTGGGTGTGGAGGCGGGGACAGATGCCCAACCCAAACGACCCTCCCAAGTCACCCAAGGGAGGTAGAGACCCTTGGGGGAGGCAGTGAAGCAACTAGGAAAGAAGAGGTAAGAGAGGCGAGTAAGTGGGAAGGAATGGAGCATTCCATGAAGATGAGAAAGCACTCAACAAATCAGCTGGCGGAGGGGAGGCAGCTGCAAAACAAAACCAAACTCAAAACCGATACACAGGCACGGAACCTCTCCGTGGGCTTATGGTTAGTACCTTTTCTTCAGCAGCACTCAGACACTTCAGGTTCTGGTCCATCAGTCTGATCTGCTCATCCATCTCTCGGCAACGGCTGTTAGTGACAGTCACAGGGATGGCACAAGCCAGGTTGTGGGGAAAAGGTTAAAAAAGGAACAGCAAGAAAACAAGCCGCAAAATGGGGTGTGGGAGTGGGTAAAAATAAACAAACAAATGGGAAGAAAACACCACCATGGTCATGATATGTCATGTCTGGAAGAGGAGCAGCAAGGCAAGCGCAAACATATACTTATCCATGCTGACTTTGTTACACAAGGCCAAGCTGGTACCAATGGGCAGAAGGTGATTTCTCTAAAGCCTTTGCTCTCAAGTTCCCAGGCAGATTGGCAAAGTGGTAAAAAACAGACCAGGTCTGAAGTCAGTACAGGCCAAGGGAGAAGAGACTGCAGGTGGAAGGACCCAACAGGATCTTCCTATTAGCTGTATGCCATATTATTCTCAACCTCCCCTCAATGTGAGCATCTTCCCAAGAATAAGCAAGCCTTGTTACCAGTTACTAGTCAAGAGAAGAGAAAGCCCAAAGCCACTCTTAGAGGCTAAAGCAGGCGCTGAGCCCCACCCCACCAGGCCTGTCTAACAAGGTCAAAGAATGCTAGTTTACTCAAATTAGTGCCCAAGCAGGGAGAACAGTCTGACAAGATCTGGAGACAAAATACTCACGACTCTGCCAGCTCAGCCCGTTCCTCTGTGCGTTCTAAGTCTCCTTCAATAATCACCAACTTACGAGCCACCTATAAGAAGGGTCTGGTACAGCTCAAGCAAGCAAGGGCAATACCCTTTCCCGACTGTCTTTGCAGAGCCTGCATGTCACTGCAGAGTGCCTCACCTCTTCATACTTCCTGTCTGCCTCTTCGGCAATGTGCTTCGCTTCCTTTAGCTGGATTTCCTGAAGTTCCATCTTTTCTTCATCTTTTAGAGCTCGGTTTTCAATCACCTTCATACCTCTGCCAGAAACAGGATGAGCACAGCAATGACACCCTGAGGGGTGTGTCCAACGACTCAAAAATCACACCCTTTTAAAGTCCATTTCTGTTCGCCACCCAATGGACATTTAATAGCACTTGAGTGCCTGTACCATTTAACTTAAATTTTTTTCTTTTCAGGTTTTCTCTGGGTAGTCCTGGCTGTCCTTAAACTCAGAGATCCAACTGCCTCTGCCCTCAGTGCTGAGATTAAAGGCATGTGCCACCACTACCTAG